>NW_027202270.1:14333534-15533534 GCF_024711535.1 Dipodomys merriami
TTTAAATATTCCATTAAAAATTATTTTTTCCTTTTTCCTTTTTATCTCTCTCCTCCTCTCAGCCTATCCTTTTCTTCTCTCAATATCATTTCTTTACACTTACATAATGTTAAGTGTTTCATTTTTTTAATTTAAATTTTTTTTTCATTTTTTTAAATCTCTCTCCTTTCATTCTGTCCTATCCATTTCCCTCTCTGAGATTAGGCCTTGGTTAAATCCACTCTTTCCTTTTACCTCTCCACCTGCTTCTCATCCTATTTTTCCCCAATATTCTCCCTAAAGCTTTTAATTTCTGGTCTGCTGAATCCCTCTTTGATGTTTTTAGCCCATTAATCCATAGTTGTTTGATGTTGAATAGATTTTAACTGTTGAACTAGATTGTATCTGCAGCCATTTTGACTGGGCAACTACAGGACTCTGGTTGATGCTTGCCTTAAAATAATGTTCTAGCAAAATATTGATGTTACTTTCATACCAAATGGGCAGAGCAAGCTGAGAAACACAAGAAAAATGGCAGGTCCAGGTATCTCAACTCCCACTCATCATAACCAGTTGACAGAACGGTTAATGAATAATCAGAGGAGAGTTCCCAAAAAGTTCTACAAACACTACTGGTAAACATGGTGAATGAAAAAATTGAAAACCTGCAAAGGACTCAGTGTGAGCATGATATGGGGTGAGACGTGGCAAACCAAAGTTTAATAGAGGAACTTCATGAGCATGATGAGGCTAACCAAAAATTACTCCAGGTATCTTGTGAGCAGGAGGAAGCTACTGAAAGAGAAAGACAGGAATTTCCTGAGCGGGATGAGAATAGATAAAGATCAATAGAGGCATTCATGGAAACCACAAACAGACAGCTAAAAGAAGTCAGGGAGACCACAAAGGGAATGCTGAATAGAGCCCATCAGAAGAAAAGGGAGTTCAAGGAAACCATAACCAATCAAATCAACTAAGTGATTTGAGAATAAACACTGAACACAAAATTAAGGAAGTAAAGAAGTTCATACAAGATCTAAAACAAAGCTCCAACAAAGAATTTGAAGCCAACAAAGCCAACCAATTAGAAGGAAAGGAAATAAAAAACAAAGAAGAAAGTCTTGACAGTAGGTTAGATCATGCAGAAGATCGGATCTCTGGGATTAAAGACAGCCTAGATATTATAGAGAAAGAACATACAACTATCCAAGACAAATCCAAGAAACATGATAGATCTATTCAACATTTGGAACACACCATTAGAAGGCTTAATCTGAGGATAATGGGTATAGAGGAGCACCTAGAGACAGAAGTTAATGGTCTAGAAAATTTATTTAATAGGATCATAGCAGAGAACTTCCCAAACATGCAGAATGATAGGCCTATTCAGATACAAGAAGCTTTTAGAACCCCAAATAGACCTGACCAGAACAGGACATCCCACCGTCACATTATAATCTGTACAGGATTGATTCAGACCAAGGAAAGGATCCTTAAAGATATCAAGGAGAAAAGATCAATCACCTATAAAGGGAAACCAATTAGAATCAGCTCAGATTTCTCAGCAGAGACAATTAAAGCAAGAAGTGTCTGGAATGATGTATGCCATGCCCTAAAGACAAACAACTATCAACCAAGAATACTGTACCTCCTTCATAACAGGTCAAATAAAAACCTTCCATAGCAAAGAAAAACTGAAATAATGTATCTCCACCAAACCAGCCCACAGAAGATACTTAAAGATGTCCTACACATAGAAAACCAACAAGAGCACAATAAAGGCCAAGAAACCGCACCCAAAGTGAGAATCCAAGAACCACAGGAAGAACCCAGTTGTCACATCCCCTAAGAATGTGAATAACATGGCAGGAACTACCAAACACCTCTCAGTCCTAACTCTCAACATTAATGGACTTAACTCTCCAATTAAGCATCATAGACTATATAGTTGGATTAAGAAGCAAGATCCTTCTATAGTCTGCCTTCAAGAGTCACACTCTACCAAGCAAATGGCCCCCATAAACAGGCAGGAGTAGCAACCCTAATATCAGATAAAATAAACTTCAAATTAAAATTGGTGAGAAGAGATAAAGAAGGTCGCTACATACTATGGGATCTCTCCTTCAGGAGGATACTATAATTCTAAATATCTATTCAAAAACAACGGGGCACCCACATTTATCCAAGAAACACTACTTTCCCTCAAATCTCACATAGATCCAAAGACATTAATTGTTGGGGACTTTAACCCACCACTGTCCCCACTAGATAGATCAACTTGGCAAAAACTCAACAGAGAAACCATAGATCAAAACAACTGCATGGATCAATAGGTTTAACAGACATCTACCAAATATTTCACCCAGCATGAGAATACACATTTTTCTCAGCAGTAGATGGAATATTTTCCAAAATAGACCACATTTTTGGTCATAAAGCAAACTTGTCCAAATTCAGAAGTTATTGAAGTTATGCCCTGCATTATCTCAGACCACAAGGGAATAAAATTATGACTTAACAACAAAAGCCACCAAAGAAAGTCCTGTAACACATGGGGGCTGAACAACACACTGTTGAATCCCCAGTGGATCATGGAAGAGATTAGAAAGGAAATTCAAATGTTCATGATATTCAACAAAATGAACACACAAACTACCAGCTCCTCTGGGACACAGCAAAGGCAGTATGCAGAGGAAGTTTTATAGCTCTGAGTTCCTACATCAACAAATTAGAGAAATCTGAAACCAACAATTTAATGAGACATCTGAACCTCCTTGAAAAAGAGCAGCAAGCTAAACACCAATCCAGTAGACAGAAAGAAATAATTAAACTAAAACAGAATTAAATAAATTATAATCCAAAAAATCCATAGAAAGAATCAACAAAACAGAGTTGGTTCTTTGAAAAAAATTAACAAAAGTTGTCATGTCCAAAACGAGCTTTACAACGTCGGTGCGGGGGGGGGGGGAATGGGGGGGAAGGAGAAGGATTGGGATTGGGGGGGAGGGGGGAGGCTGGGAAGGGATGTGAAGGGTAAACAAAAGGAGGAGGCTGCAATGCTTGGTAAGAAATGTACGCATTATCCTGCCCATGTAATTGTAACCCCACTGCACAGTATGTTCACAAATAAAAAAAAAAGAAAAAAATTAACAAAATTTGCAGACCTTAGCAAATCTTATCAGAAAAAGAAGAGGACACACCCAAATAAACAAACTCAGAGATGAAAATGGAAACATCACCTCAGAAACAACCAAGATTCAGAACGTTGTAAGGGAATGTTTCTCAAACCTTTATGCCAATAAAGCTGAGAACCTGGAAGAAGTGGACAATTTCCTAGAAAATATCTTCATGCTGAAACTAAACCGAGATGAGTTAAACCAACTTAACAGACCCATATCAAGCATTGAAATAGAAACAACAATAAGATACCTCCCATCTAAGAAAAGTACAGGACCGGATGAATTTACAGCAGAATTCTACAAGGCCTTCAAAGCAGAGCTCACACTAATACTCCTCCTTTACTACCGAACTTTTCTATGAAGCCATCATAACTCTCATCCCAAAACCAGGCAGGGACTCAGCAAAGAAAGAACTATAGACACATTTCTTTGATGAACATCGATGCAAAACTTCTCAACAAAATTTTGGCCAATCGACTTCAACAATTCATCCAAAAATTCATACACCACAATCAAACAAGATTCATTTCAGGAATGCAAAGCTGGTTCAATATATGGAAATCAATTCATATAATTCATCACATTAATAAGAACAAGGATAAGAACCACACGATTATCTCACTAGATGTGCAGAAAAAGCATTTGACAAGATTGAACACCCCTTTATGAAGGCTCTGGAAAAAGTAGGAATCCATGGAACATTCCTCAATACAATAAAGGCTGTATATGACAAACCTACAGCCAGCATTATACTTAATGGTGAAAAACTAAAGCCACTTCCTCTCAACTCAGGAATGAGATAAGGATGTCCACTCTCTCCACTTCTCTTCAATTTAGTATTAGAATGCCTAGCTACAGCAATAAGACAAGATGCAAACATAAACAGGATGCAAATAGGGAAAGAGGAAGTAAAACTCTCCCTCTTTGCAGATGACATGATCTTGTATTTAAAGAATCCCACGGACTCCACTCCCAAATTACTCAAGCTAATTTGAAACTTTGGCAAAGTAGTGGGGTATAAAATTAACCCTCAAAAATTAATGGCTTTTCTGTATGCCAACAATGAGAAAAGCATGGCTGAAATCAGGAAAGCAACTCCATTCGTAATAGCCCCACAAAAAATAAAATACCTAGAAATTAACTTAACCAAAGAAGTGAAGGACCTCTGTGATGAAAATTTTAAAAATCTGAAAAAGGAAATCAAAGCAAAACTTAGAAAATAGAAAAACCTCCCACGCTCCTGGATTAGAAGGATCAACATCATGAAAATGGCAATACTTCCCAAGGCTATCTACAAATTCAATGTGATACTTATCAATATTCCAACCTCATTCTTCAAGGAAATAGAAGAGGCAATCCAAAAATTCATATGGAACAATAAAAGACCCAGAATAGCAAAAATGGTCCTTAACAGAAAGAACAGTGCTGGAGGAATATCAATACCAAATTTCAAACTCTACTACAAAGCCATAGTAATCAAAACAGCTTGGTACTGGCACAAGAACAGACCTCAGGACCAATGGAATAGAATTGAAATCTCAGAAATGAACCCACAGCCCTATAGCCATCTAATCTTTGATAAGGGAGCTGAAAAAATGGAATGAAAGAAAGACAGCCTCTTCAGTAAATGGTGCTGGCAAAATTGGTTAATCACCTGTAGAAAACTAAAGCTAGATCCTTACATATCACCCTGCACCAAAATCTACTCCAAATGGACGAAAGACCTCAGAGTCAAAGCAAACACCCTGAAAACATTACAGGAAGGAATAGGAGAAACCCTAGATCTCCTTGGCACAGGCCAAAAATTTCTTAATAGAGACCCAGAAACACAAGAAATCAAAGAAAGGTTGGACAGATGGAATTGCATGAAATTGCAGAGCTTCTGCATGGCAAAGGACATAGCTAGCAAGATCAATAGAAAGCCCACGGATTGGGAGAACATCTTCATTATCCATACAACAGACAAGGGTCTCATATATAAAACATACTTGGAACTCAAAAAATTAAATCCCCCAACAGCAAATCCTCAAAGAAACAACTGCCCAATAAACAAGTGGGTTTAAGACTTAAAGAGAAAACTTCTCTGAAAAGGAAATAAGAATGGCCAATAGATACATGAATAAATGCTTAACCTCTCTAGCCATAAAAGAAATGCAAAAGCCGGGCGCTGGTGGCTCACGCCTGTAATCCTAGCTACTCAGGAGGCTGAGATCTGAGGATCGCGGTTCAAAGCCAGCCCGGGCAGGAGAGACCGTGAGACTCCTATCTCCAATAAACCACCAGAAAATCGGAAGTGGCGCTGTAGCTCAAGTGGTAGAGCGCTCGCCTTGAGCTGAAGAGCTGAGGGACAGCGCCCAGGCCCAGAGTTCAAGCCCCACGACCGACAAAAAAACAAACAAACAAACAAACAAAAGAAATGCAAATAAAAATCAACATTGAGATTCCACCTCACCCCAGTTAGAATGGCTATAATCAAGAACTCTAATAACAACAGATACTAGAGGTGATGTGGTCAGAAGGGAACCCTATTGCATTGCTGGTAGGAGTGTAAACTTGTTCAGCCACTTTGGAACGTAGTTTGGAGGTTCCTCAAAAGACTCCACATAGAGCTCCCCTATGCCCCAGCAATCCTACTTTGGGGCATTTACTCAAATGATGGCAAACAAGACCATACCAAAGCTACTAGCACAACTATGTTTATTGCAGCATTATTTACCATAGCTAAGACATGGAACCAATCCAGATGCCCCTCAGTAGATGAATGGATCAAGAAAATGTGATAGATAGATAGATAGATAGATAGATAGATAGATAGATAGATAGATAGATAGATAGGAATTCTATACCTCCATAGAAAGAATGGCAGAGCCCTATTTGTTAGGAAATGGAAAGACTTGGAAAAAATTATATTAAGTGAAGTAAGCCAGGCCCAAAGAAACATAGGTCCCATGGTTTCCCTTATTTGTAACAACTATTATATGTCTGGGACAAGTAGAGGTCAAAAGCTATGTACATATGACCAGATAAGCTGAAGTTAAGTGAAATGAACCCCAAGAGAGGGACAGAAGTGGTTTTTTCTCTCTTGCTATTGTTCTTAACGTATTTATAAGGTACCACATGATTTTTTTGTTGCTTTGTATGTTCCTCCCCCACAGTATAACCACTGTTTTCACTGTATTTGATGTTGGTATAATTTGGGGAGGGGAAGGGAAAAAACAAATTGTTTAAATAGGGATACAGGTTGATCCATTGAAACAATGAGATGTATAAGACACTATGTTGAAAAACAAACTTTACAATTTAGGTGGGAGGGAGAGTGTAGTTGTGGAGGTGGGAGGGAAGGGTTGGTAGGGGAAAAACAACACTACCTTGCTTGTGTAACTGTAACCCCTCTGTACAGTATTTTCAGAATAAAAAACATATTTTTTAAAAGCCTGAAGCTCTTTACATATAAACATTTATATTCCATTTAATAGTTACCTAAATAATCATTTCCACCTTAAGACAAAAATATTGAAAATCAAAAAAAAATATGTCATATTCTGCCCAGTTGTCATTCAAGGGAAGGAAAGAAAATATACAGAGAAAGATTTTTTAACACATGAGAGTTAACAATTCTCTTACCACTTTTACAATTCTCTTACCACTTTTAAGAGAATTCTTACCACTTAAAAGTATTTACAAAAATATTGTAGTCTATCATGCATCCAGAAAAAACTAAGCCAGTGAAATATTTTGGAAGCAAAATTCAATAGAAGTTTTGGTAAGGTGAAGGTTTTCCCTTCTTCCTCCTCATTTTCATTACATGGTTCTAGTGGCTTTATTATGATTTTTTTCATCTTAGCATGCAAAATATACTTCATTCTAATATTTTAAAAAAATTTCTCCTCTAACTATAAATTTATTTTTAAACTGATACATAAAACAAAATTTTTGCACAATAATGGAACAATATATAATGTCTGGACAAAGGTAAACATCATATAATGTTTAAATCATATCCTCTTCTCTTTATCTATAGAATAATAACATTGTGTGTGTGTGTGTGTGTGTGTGTGTGTGTGTGTGTGTGTGTGTGTGTGTGTGTGTGTGTGTGTGTGTGTGTGTGTGTGTGTGTGTGTATACTGCTCCCAGGGCTCGAGCCTGGGCATGGCGCATTAGCTTCTTCACTCAAGGCTCGTGCTCTGTCAATTGAGCCCCGCTTCTACTTCCCCAGCATAACTTCTTTTAAAGACCTAATCCCATAGTGTATTGGAGTGGACATTTTTAAGTTTGTTATAAGCCTTATCAGTTTCCATCTTCAGACACTGGCTCCAAATCTTCCATTTTAAACTTTTAGTCTTCATTATCCTCTAGAAATTGGATTCAGTTGTTATTCCTACTTTTCAGGGACATAGCAGTGAAGCCCCAGGCTTCAGCTCTGCTGATTGCTTGCTTAGCCTCCTTTCTGTGTTTTGAGGCTTCGAAATTTTGTATTATATGTTATATGATCTAAACATAATAAAACTGTGTATTATATTTATATGTCAATATATACTTACATCAATATGTATATTTAAACAAACATAATATATAAGATAAATATTTGAAGGCATAGATATATTTACACATGATATGTCATTTATCTTTTCCTGGTGACAAAACATTTTTTAACAACAATTTTAATTTTAAAACAATTTTAAAACAATTTTTAATATTGTTTTTATTAGTATAGACTATACAAAGGGGTTTCATTGTTATATCAATATCTATATCTATATCTATATCTATCTGTCTATCTATATATATATATATATGTACAATGTACTTGGGCCAAATTCACCCCCTCTGTTACTCTTTGTAAGTTTCCTACTGCACCTAAAAATTTTTATTTGGTTTTATTATGCAATTTTCTTAGATGCATACAAATTATTTTAATATGTCTACCCCATTACTCTGTACTTTCCCTTTCTCTCTCCTATTGCTTCTTCCACCCAAAGTTCCCCTTTTCAAATCATGTCCCATTATTATCACTATTTTTATTAATAGTAGTAGTCTTTTAGGTCTAGACTTCATATTTGAGTGGAAGCTGTTCTGTTTATCTTTCTGAACTTGGCTTATCCCACTCAACAGGATGATCTCCAGTTGTATCTATTTTCCTACAAACAACATAATCTCTTTCCTCTTTACCTCTGAATAACTTTATTGTGTGCATATACTACATTTCATTATCTATTCATTGGTAAATGGGCACCTAGGTTGATTCCATAGCTTGGTTATTGTGAATAGTGCTACAATTAAAAATAAGTGTGCTAGTATCTCTGCTTTATGTTTACTTACATTCCTTTGAATATATGCACAAGAATGTCATAGTATGATCATATGGTAAGACTATGTCTTTTCTTTCCTTTTTTTTGGGGGGGGGAGTCCAGTCGAGGGGCCTGAACTCTGGGCCTGGGTGCTGTCCCTCAGCTCTTCAACTCAAGGCTAGCGCTCTACCACTTGAACCACAGCGCCACTTTCGGCTTTTTTCTTTTTGCTTATGTAGTGCTAAGGAATGGAACCCAGGGCCTCATGCATGCAAGGCAAGCACTCTAGCACTGCACCACCTTCCCAGCCCCTTTAGGACTCTTTCTAAGATTTTTTTTCTCTTTTGTGTGTATAGTATGTGTGCATGTATGTATATATGTATGTATGGGCATATGTGAGAGAGAAAGAGACAGAAAACCTCCATATAGCTTTCCACAGTAGCTGCATGAGTCTACATTGCCACCCAACAGGGAGGGGTCTGTTTTTCCGTGTATCTTCCCCAGCATTTGTTGTTATCTGCTTTCTTGATGTTTGCCATTTGGACTGGGTCTTCTAGCTTTTTAAAATATACAATCATAATTGTCCTTTACAGTCACCCAATCATGCAATAGCATGCCAGATCTTCTCACATCTTACTGTGCAACTGAGTTCCTATTTATCAACTTTCCTCAAAGTTTTCGTCTCCTTCTCTCTCTCTATGCTCTGGAAAATACAATTCTACTCCTAGCTTCTATGAGATCCATGCCTTTCTTCCCACTTGTGAAGAAGATTATAATAAGTGATTGCCATTCTGTTTGTAGCTTATTTCATTCAACCTAACCCATGCTTTTACTCATGTTGTTGCAAATAATAGGACTCACTGCTTTTTATTGCTGAACAGTATTCTGTTGTGTGCCAACACCACATTCTTTTACCTATTAATCAGCTGATGGTTGCTTCCATTTCTTGGCAAATGGGACTAGTGTCACAATAACCATGGGAGTGCAGGGATCATTTTGACATGTTGATTTTATTTCTTTATGAATATATACTCAGTAGAGAAAATGTGGTAGATCATATAATCATTCTATTTTTAATGTTTTGAGGATCTCCATACTATTTTCCATAAAGACTAAACCAACTTACACCCCCTTTGACATTGTATACATTTTCTCTTCTCCACATTCTTACCAGCATTTGCTACCTTTCACTTTTTGTTAGTAGCCATTCTTACTGTAGTGAGCTATATCTTACTCTGGGTTTGATTTTTATTGTCCTGATTAGAAAGAGCAAGAATTATTTTTCACATACATGCTGACTGTGCATATCTTCTTTTAAGAACTATCCATTTTGTTTCAGTGTCAGGTAGTGAGCCCAGAACCATACACATACTAGGCAAATGCTCTATTACTGGACTATATCTCAGCCCCCAAAATTGTTTTTGTTTGCTTTCTTTTGTGTTGGTACTTGGGCTCACTTGACTTTTCTGTTCCAGGCTGTTGCTCACTTGAGGCATAGCTCCACTTCTAATTTTCTTGCTGGCTAATTAGAGCTAAGAATTTCACAGACTTTTCTACTCAGACTGTCTTCAAACTGTGGTCCTCAGATTTAGCCTCCTGAGTAGCTAGAATTACAGTGTGAATCACTGACTCCCAGCTTCCAAAATTGTTCTTTGAAACCTGAAAGATAGTTAATTTTTTTTGCCAGTTCTAGGGCTTAAATTCAGGGCCTGGGCGCTGTTCCTGAGCTTCTTTTGCTCAAGGCTAGCACTCTACCACTTGAGCCATTGTGCCACTTCCAGCTTTTTCTGCTTATGTGGTACTGAGGACTTGAACCCAGGGCCTCATGCATAGTAGGCAAGCACTCTAACACTCAAGTCATATTCCCAATCTCTGAAAGATTGTTATTTCTTATTCCTTGATGTTGTCTTCTTTTAGAACTTTTATTAGAGATACATTAGAATGCCTCAATATTAAATTCGTCTATTGTACACTATCCATGGATATCATTTTTCATTTTTCTCATTGTGAATGTCAAATATATTTTAAAACTTTTGCCAGAGAATTTCTTAAAATTAATTTCACTTGGAGTAAATTAATAAGATGGAGGGGGAAAGGCCAAGTGAAATAGGAAAATGCTCTATGGAAGAAATCCTAGAAGAAAAGAAAATTAAATGGTCAAATAACATGAAAAATATTCACTCTCATAATTAACCAAGAGCAAACATTCACATAGGATCTACTACAGGCCAAGTACCTTTCTAAACACTGTATTTCATCTTATGTTATTGAATTATTAAAACTCTGTGTCTTACAAGAACAGGTGCACAATAGAGGAATTTAGCAACCTGCATAAATTTAATATAAAGTCAAGTAGTAGAATTGTTTTTCCAATATAATAGTCATAGTGAAAGGAAGCTAAGTTTCAATGTAAGATAACTGAACAAGTGAAATCTAAAACTTCATTTCTTCCACCACACTGGTCCTATTTCATGGGTAGTTTATGTTTTGGCATAGTAGAAAGTATAGATGCATACAATTTATTCCATCATTCAGGTAGATCTCTGAGGTTGTGTCAACTTTGGACCTTTTCAAATTGTGCCCAGTGTCAGGGTTCATTGAAGTTCTGTTCTTAGATGAACTTCTATTTTCTTTCCCTTGTTAAATTACCACTCAGAATTTAAGATAGGAAAGAAGTTGATGCTGGTGGCTCATGCCTTTACTCCTAGGAGCTACTCAGGAGGCTGACGTCAAGAAGATCTCAATTCAAAGCCAGACTGGGCAGAAAAGTCTTTGATACTTCATCTCCAATTAAACAGCAAAAACCTGGAAGTAGAGGTGTGGCTCAACTGGTAAAGCACAAGCCTTGAGCAAAAAAACCTAATGAGATTTATAGGCCTAGAGTTTAAACTCCAGTACTTTCAAAAATATATATGCATATAGTAAATATTACATGTGTTTTATATAAGTAGTCTGGGAGTTTAGCTCAATGGTAGAGCACTTTTCCTAGCACACTGGAGGTCTTGATTTGATTTTTTTGTTTGTTTGTTAAGAAGGAAAACACAGAAGAGGGAGATGATTCAGAAACTGACAGAGTGAGAAGTTCCATGCCCATTGGAAAAGGCTTGCATAGTAAAATCTGATTAACTGGCCAATTTCAATCAGAGATGAATGATCATGACAGCAATTATAAAAGAATGACTATAATTTAGGTTTGAAACTCTACATTTTGTCTTCTGAAGCATCTAAGGCATGCAGATATATTAGTTAATGTTGAGCACGTAGCGGATAAAAATACAGTTTTGTGACATCAACAGCTAAAAGAGGTGGTGACGTGGTGATGGAACTGTGAAGGACAGCTTTTGTGTATCACTGAAGTGAACATGGAATCCATTCAAATTAGAGTGTCATAACTTTAAGATGTGAAGTACAATTCCCATGGTAACTACAAAGAAAATAGGTGGGGAATAGGCACAAAAATAAATGAGAAGAGAATTAAAATGTTTTTTTACTACAGAAATAAAATTAAAAGTGTAGGCAGTAAGGAACAAAAAAGCCCAGGCATATGGAAAACCAAAGCCATGATCCAGCTTCAGGCCATCTACAAATTGAAAGAGAAAGGATGGAAAGCAAGCCAAAGGGGAATGACCTTGTGATCCAGCAGTCCCTTTTCTGAGTATCCACCCAAAGGAAATGTAATCAGAACTTCAGGAAGATAACTGCCTTCCAGGTTTGTGGCAGCACTTTTCACAGTTACCTACCAACGTGTCAGTGGGTGAATGGATAAAGAAACTATCAAAAACAGGGCACCAGTGACTCATTCCTGTAATCCTAGATACTCAGGAAGCTGAGATCTGAGGATTGTAGTTCAAAGCCAGCCCAGGCAAAAAAAGTCCTTGTGAGACTCTTATCTCCCAACTAACCACTCAAAAACCTGAAGTGACACTGTTGCTCAAGTGGCAGAGCACTAGCCTTGAGTACAAAGAGGCCCAGGGACAGAGCTCAGGCCCTGAGTTCAAACTCCACAGCTGACAAAAACAAAACAAAACAAAAAACAAAAACCAGACACTTTGTGTGTGGGGGGGGGGGGGCAGAGTAGAATATCATTTAACTTTAAAGATCATGCTATTTGTTGCAACATGGGTAAAACTAGGGGCCATTATGTGGAGTAAAGCAATCCAGACACAGAAAGAAAAATGTTGCAAGATTTCACATATATGGTGATTAAAAATGGAAGTCAACGCCCAGCAATGGAAAACATACAGAGGTCCCCAGGGTGCAGCAGTGGATAGAAAGAATAGACAGATGTATGACAAAGAATACAATCTAATGATACAAAGGGCAAAGCAGGAGGACCTCACCTCCTAATTTGTATCTACCTGGGATTTTTGTAAGACTGGGTTTTAGTGGCTCTTATCACACACACACACACACACACACACAATGGATAACCTCATGAGATTCAGCCACAAACACAAATGAGATGAGATCATATGGAGGAAAATAGAAGGAACTGGAGATCCTCATGTTGAGAAAAGTCCATCTTAGAAAGACAAATATTACATGCTTGATCTTATATATAAAATCTAGATCCAAATTATGAACCAACATGGGCCTGAATGAAGAATCATTTGGGAGGAAGATATAGGGGAGGGTGGTAAGAAATGGTGTTGGGGAGAATAAGATCAAAGAACATTACTTATAAATCATTATTTTCTTTTATTTTTGGTACATAGTGTCTGTACATATTTATAAAATAAAATGGGCTGTATCCATTGGATAGAGATCAACTCAGAGTAATCTGCTTACCCATAACCTTAAATGCTTATTATTGCTTTATGATATATGTAGTAAAATTCTTCTAACTAATTTAAGACATATAATAGTTCTTACTAATTATATACACTCCTGAGTGCTGCAGAATGCTAGAAGATATTTTTCTATAATAAATAATATCATAAGTAAATATAATATTAAAATAATAAAATAAAATAATAAATAAATAATAACATAATGCCTATTTATTCACCTTTCCTTCTCTTCCTAGGCCTGGAAAATGATGGGCTTCCTAAGGTCAACTATTCCTGCAGAATTATGTAGCGCAGCAACATAATTCTGATTTAAATCCCATCAAACTGAAGAATGCTTGGTGAGGAAGAGAGATGGGACAGGGATTTCTTCCCTAAATGTCACTAAAGAAATGAGATCCCTTCTACAGAGCAGTAAAACCCAGGCATTCATCAACCAGCACCATATCACTACTTCTTTTTTGGGTGGTCTGAGTAGAAGTATCCTCTTTCTAATTTAATGTGCAAAATAGAATTCAGAAAGATAAAAATAAAATAAAATGAAAGTACAATTCTAGTCACCTGAAATTTTTATTTTACTCCCTCCACCCTCTGCCACCAATAACCTCTTTATACCTAAGAGCAAATGTCTCCAGGCTCTGTGTGTGTGTGTGTGTGTGTGTGTGTGTGTGTGTGTGTGTGTATGTATTTGTATGTGTGTGTGTGTCATCCTAGGGCTTGAATTCAGAATCTGGGTGTTATCCTTGAGCTTTTTGGCTCAAGGCTAGCACTCTACCAAGTGAGCCACAGCTTTACTTCTGCCATTGTGGTGGTTAATTGCAGATAAGAGTATCTCAGACTCTCTTGCCTAGGCTAGCTTTGAACTATAGTCCTCAGATCTCAGCCTTCTGAGTATCTAGGATTCCAAACATGAGCCCACCAGTGCCTAGATATTTATTATTTTGAGTTCTTTTCATTCTGACAAAAATAAATGGAGGGAACATTTTCCTTCCTGAAAAAAACACATTTTTAGGTAAATTTCAAATAAGCATTCATAAATACTTTCTTTTGCCAGTCCTGGGGCTTGGACTCAGGACTTGGGCACTGTCCCTGAGCCCCTTTGTGCTCAAGGCTAGCACTGTATCACTTGAGCCGCAGAGCCACTTCCAGCTTTCTCTGAGTAATTTATTGGAGCTAAGAATCTCACGGACTTTCCTGTCCAGACTGGCTTAAAACTAGGATCCTCACATCTCAGCCTTCTGAGTAGCTAGGATGATAGACATGAGCCACCAGCACCCGGCTCTAAATACATACTTTATTTCAATCTTTCAGCATTTTTTGGTTTGTCCTTCTCTGTCTACACATACATATCCCTTTTGACAGGCCACTTTCCTAGGTATCAATGAGCCTAAAGGGCCCGATTTCCCACATCAATTGGTCAGACGCAGCAGCTAAACTTGGACTTTTAACACTGGTCTTTCCAGTCTATTAAAAACTGACAAACCTTTATTTTGCTGTCATTTGGAAGAAAATGTACAAAACAGTTGGGCTAGGATTTATTTTCCCTCCTTTGTTTTAACTAGGAAAATCTTTCTCTTCTCTCTTCCTTCTACTTACACCGTGCATTATCTGCTTTAATTCTTTCTAACGATAGCAGACAACTGTAGTACATAATGCTTAAGTTGCAGGAGATACAATGATTAGGGCCTCCAATCAATCAAAATGAGAAGAAACTATGCAATCCCTGCTAAAGCAGAAAAGCAGTTTGCCTCTCCTTCGGATAATACAGCTTAGTGCATGAAGCACAGAACGACCTTAAATTAAGAAGTTAGTTACATTTCCTTGATAGCTCCAGTTCCTTTTGTGTGTGTGTGTGTGTGTGTGTGTGTGTGTGTGTGTGTGTGTGTGTGTGTGTCGGTCATGGGGCTTGAACTCTGGGCCTGGGCACTTTCCTCAAGCTCTTCAGCTCAAGGCTACTACTGTACCACTTGAGCCACAGCACCACTTCCAGTTTTCTGAGTTTATTGGAGATAAGGCGGGGTGGGGGATGGAGGGGGTGAAAAGGGAGTGTGGGGGTGAGGGGGTGGAGAGGGGAAGAGATGGTATGGGGAAACAAAGGAGGAGGCAACAATACTTGATAAGAAATGTGCTCACTATCTTGCTCATGTAATTGTAACCCCTTTGTATGGTATGGTATTTTTACAATAATTTAAAAAAAAAAAAAAAAAAAAAGAGTCTCACAGACTTTCCTGCCCAGGCTGGCTTTGAACGGTGATCTGAAGATCTCAGCCTCCTGAATAGCTAGGATTAAAGACCTGAGCCTCTGGCGCCCAGTGTTAGCTCCAGTTCTTATTAGCAGAGTTGGTGTACTGTTCTCACTCCTCCCCGCCAAAGCTATTTACACACTAAGATCTTTATAAGACGTCTCATTTTCCACTTTTTTCCCCCAGTTTTTCACAGTATTAGTAGTACTTTATTAAATGTACATGCCTTGCTATTTTTGTTGTTGTTGTTGTTGTTATTGTCACAGGGAGAGAAATGAAAAGCCAAGGCCTTTGCTATGGGATAGCAGTGGGTAATTATGCTCTGTTCAGCACCTTGCGGATGCCCAGCTGGCACAATTAAATAAATAGCTGATCAGTTCCAGTTATTGATTCTGCTAACACGTTTGTTCACGGTTGCTTCTTGTGTAATTAGTTTTTTTCTGCTTTCTTGGTCTGAAAGCGTACCTTTCCAGAAGGGGCTATTTTCAGACATTAGTGAGCAAGGCTTCCTTTGGTAGATTTACTGTTTTTTCTTTTCTTTTCTTTTCTTTAACGGATGCAATACTTTGCCTATTCATTTATTCATTTAGCTAGGAGATAGCCTGAAAGACTTTTTCTCTGAATTCCTTATTGAATTTCAAATCTGGATTTTAAATGCTTCTCTTTTTAAATGGAGATACCAGTGGCATGGCTACAGCCTCGTTTGAAGCTGTTGCCCTCAGAAAATGTGGTGGTACCACTGCTGTCTTCACAAATTGGGATAAGCTTGGGAAATGCATGAAAGATGCCTACTCTCCCACTCACTTATGAGAAGCACACTTTTTTTTAACATCTGCTGAAAAGGAAAACCTAACTCAATGTAATTTCCATTTCCTAAATGCAGATTGGACAAGATGGTTTTTGTTACGAACAAGATCAGGAACAAAACGAAGCATTGATTTCCAGGAACCAACACAACAACAACAAAATGCTTGTGGTCTGGATCGTAGAAAAGCCACCTGATTTTGCTATGTTGGAAGAGTGAATTCAATGTAGTATGAAATCTTTGCCTTTGTCAGTGTTTGCTCAATGAAGTTTTAACAAGTCAGCAGCACATGCTGATAGGAAATGAGGGCCAAGAATCCAGGGCCCAGCAGAGCAAGTTGACCAATAAAACATTGTCTGGCTCTGCAGAGGAAGTCAAGGGCGATAGGAACTTTTGCAAAGCCAAGCCTAGGATGGTGGTATGTTGTCAACCTGTCAATCACTCCTGTACAAAGTCAATGTTGCTCTTCTTTAAAATGTTGTGGTTGTTGTTGTTTTGTAATGTAGGATTTAGACGCAAGAGCAGTGTTTACCTAAGCATTAATATGAAACAGAAAACAGATTTGAGTATTTTGAAAGGAATTCCTACTCTCACTAAAAGAGGACAATGCATATCCCATTTTTATCAAAGGATTTTTATTATTAATGGTTGATTTTATTGGTCCTCCGGCCATAGACTTGTCAAACCAGGGAGGATGTGAACCAGTTTTCCTTCAACAAAGGAGCATCTTGCAGATTATAATATTCCATTAACTTTACAGTTTTACTGTAGGATCCTATAGAGGTATTGAGACACTTTGATTCAAATGACAGAGAATTAACTTTCACTTTTTCATGACACGAGCAATGGAAAGCTACTAATGATGTAACTACTGTTGCATTAAAATGACACAGAAAGTATTCATTCTATTTCCTTCAGAGAAAAGAAAGCGGATGCTTCAAAACTTTAACATTGTCTGCCACCCCATCACAAGAGACTGAAAAAACTGAGATTTAGAAGGAAGTAAAGAAAAAATATGAAAAGTTATAATTCTTTAAAATTTTTTCTAATAAACTCATTTGATTTAGAGAGAGAAAAAATATAGAAGCAAAGATTGCTTAGATCAACTCAACAAAGACATAGTTGCCACTTAAAAAGAAGCTTCAACAAAGGCAGATGGTAATATAAAGCAGGAATTGGACAATTGTAGTCTAAGGACCAAACCTGACACTCTGATTGTTTTTGTAAATAAAGTCTTATGGAAACACAGTCACACTCACTTGTTTACACACTGTCTGTGACTACCACTGAAGTGTACCAGCAGACATGGGTAATGACAACCAAGAGGTATGTCCTGCAGAGGCTAAGATATTCACTATCAGGATCTTTCCAAAAACTGCTAGCCACTGGTATAAAATATTTAGGTCTTTTCTCTTATAATGATGTGTGTGTGTGTGTGTGTGTGTGTGTGTGTGTGTGTAGGTTCTGAGACTTGAACTCAAGGCCCTAGATATTTTGCTCAAAGCTAGTGCTCTAACCACTTGAGCCAAAACTCCCAGCTTTTTGGTCATTAATTGGAATAGGAGTTTCATGGACTTTCTTGCCTAGAATGGCTTGAAATCATGATCCTCAGATCTCAGCCTCTGGGGTAGCTAGGATTGTAGACATGAACCACTATCTCAGATTTCAGCCTCCGGGGTAGCTAGGATTATAGACATGAACCATTATCTCAGGGCAATTGTATTTTTTTAACATGGAAATAACATGAAAATTCTCCTCTTGCTCCTTTTCCCCACTTACAGGAACGACAAAGAGCCAAATGTCCAGTAAAGACATCAAATTGATGTCCATTGATTCCAAAAAGGCATCTCAAAGAGTGAAAAGTGTGGAGGGAAATTGAATCTTTGGAGCATCTCTGAAGAAATAAATATAGTGTTTGGCTCATTTCATTCAGTCAGACATTCAGGAAACATCATCATAAATAGGAAATACTAACTCCATATCTTTAATTCAGTTTATTGCCAGTTGGAGATGCTTTAGCTTCTTCAGGATTGCCTAAATTTAGTCATCACTCTGCCACAAAATTATTTCCACAGATTTTTGTCTCTCTTAGGTTTGCCTACTTAGTTGCCTTGTTCATTTACCTGTCTATGTTATGCCCTCTTGCTCTTCAAAATTAGGTCGTTCTTGGTATCATCAAACCCCATGATTCTAAGTCTCTCACCCTTTCGCTTCCTCTTCATTGCTGTTTAACTGTTTCAGGTTTTCTTCTTTGTTTTCCCCTTCCAAAACATATTCAGGGGAGAAGATGCAATCTCCTTTCACTGGGGCAGGACAGCTGAAGTGTTGAAGATTGCACTCCCTCCTTCCTGAAACCTTTGAATTTATTACAGGAGGTAGACACCCGGGCTGTACCTACCAGACTTGAGAATGGAGCAGCCACTCACAGATGCTGATTCAGGGGAGAGCTGCTGGGGTGAGTGGAACCTGAATCTGGAGAGTGAGGTTTGGATCACCTTTCTAATGCTGCTCAAAGCATTTGACACATCACAGGCCAAACCTAAAAGCTATGTGCCATTCATATGCTTTCTCTGCTACAACTGCTGCCAGCCTGTCCAGTCCCTCCATTCAGTGGCACCAGGAACCAGATGCTTCTATAAACTGTGAAGTTTTATGGACAAGGATGGACTTCACATTTACCAATCTATATTCAACACTGAGTAACATTTTTGACTGAAACATAGTTGGTGGAGTATTTGAATGCAGAAGCATATTCCACATCTCAGAATGATCAGTGCTGCTCTTACTGAGACCATAATGTCCCAACATGGTCTTTCTTACTTCCATTCCTTGGTTCTCCCCTCTACCCTTTCTGCTCCATGAAAATGACCTCCTCACACAGTCTTCATACAGCCACCTCAAGAACTTCGCACCTCTTGTGTTTATCTAGTTGTACCCATGTGGCACCATCTTCCCTACTTGCCAGTATCTTTCAGATGTTAATGCCATTTTTCCCATAGCTGTTCATCAGTTTAAATTTGTTCTGTTTTCTTCCTGCTGCATTTTTCAACTTCTAGGATAATATAAACCATACTTATTTCACTTTTTGGTATTATCTCTCTCTCTCTAACACACACATACATATACACACATATAGATAGACAGACAGGAAGAGAGAGAGATAAAGAGATAGATAGATAGATAGATAGATAGATAGATAGATAGATAGATAGATAGATAGATAGATAGATAGATAGATAGAGATAGATAGATAGCTAGATAGCTACCTAGATAGATAGATAGATAGATAGATAGATAGATAGATAGATAGATAGATAGATAGATAGATAGATAGATAGATAGATAGATAGACAGACTAGGGTATATCCCTCAAAAAAGCAGGGGACTTGTTTGTTTCTTTATTGTCTTTTTGGAGGATGTAAGTCAGTGCCTGGTACCATCAATCAGGCCATAAGTATTTCCTGAATAAATCATGGCTAACAAGTCTAAACTAACAACAGACTTACCATCACCCCACTCTCTGTTTTCCCCTTTACCTCCTCTATATGATAAATTTGCATAAACAAGGATAATTCATCAAAGTGTGCTTCTTCCCTGCGCTCCTATGGTGTCTTCTTCATTTCACTTACCTCTAAAGTTCCCATCCCAAACCCCATATGTAGTCACAACCCCATTACAATGATTCTTTAAGCCTACCATAGAATTGCTGCCCAGCTGCCTGGAAAGCCACGGGTGGTGGTCTTGGCCCACCCCCACCAGGTTCCAGATGGCACCAATCTTTCCAACAGCAAATCTAATATATGTAGAGTCAGAACAGGCCGTAGTACTCTGTGATTACAGAGGAGAGGCCTCTACAGCGCGATCCTCATTATATAGCCATCTGACAGGCCTCTCCCTTGACATATGGGCTGGGAATCAGCATGGCTGTCACCCCGCTTAGTTCCTAAATCGCTAAAGTGTAAAGGAACATTTCTTCAGAGCAGGTAAGACCTCGCAGTAGTAGCCATGATGCTTTTCTCCTAACCAACATTTGGTATAGAGGTGTTGATACACAATACAAATGAGGAAGCAAGGGAGAAATAAGGTGGTGGCATTTTATTTGTTTGTCTAGAACGATGTCATTGCCAGAGAATGCAATGCCAGTGGTCCGAATGTGACTCATATGCTTCAGAGGAGCTGTTTTGAGAGAGATGCATCCGAGACACATGGATATGCATAGAGAGAACTCAATGACTTGTCATCCAACTGACTTCATGGTCTTGTCACATCCAGCAGGCACCAAATATTCACCCAAAAAATTCATCCATTTATGGAAATTTTTTTTATTTTTAAACTAAATGAGTTTTGTGTTCTCCAGAATTAAATATAAGATACAGAATGTTCAGAAGCAGTTTCTAGTCTTACAATTTTTAAATAAATTTAAATGCCGTTAGACTAGTTTATCTCTTATTTATGATCTCAACTGTTTATTTTTCAACTGCTACAAAAAAGGAAAGACTGCATTACCATGATTCCTGGTATGAAATAAGAATATGCAGAAAGTATAAAAAGTTTAAAAATACTGTGAGTTCAATCTAAACCTTTGTACAACTAATTAAATGTGATTTAAAAAAATAAAACAAATGTGATCTGAGAAGAAGAAAAAAAAAATAAAAATAAAACAAAATAAAAATTCTGGAGTTTACAGTGAGACACTGATGTGCGTTCAGAGATGCCTGTCGTAAGAGCCCCAGGTCCAGGCTGCAGTCCCTCCAGCCACTGCAGCCTTCACAATCTGCTTTTCTTCCCTTTCTTTCCTAGTCTGTAGACCCTTCCGCTGCTTCCAATCTTTGTCTTTATCAACTTGGAAGGGATGGTGAGAAAGTTAAGCAAAATGGCAAACCCGTCCTGTCTGGTTCTCACCATCACCGGCCCTGGTTCTCCTTTTACCCCAGCCCCTGACTCTTATCCTGACTATATGCTCGGACCTCGCTGGGCCCTCCTGTTACCATCCCGGTCCCAATTCTAGGGTTCCTTCCCTGATCTCTTACTTATAATATAAAGGGCTTTATCCTGATCACTGAATCTTCTTTGGCCATGGGAAGCCACATCAGCCACTGCAAACTAGTAACACACACAAAGAAGAGTTCTCACTTCCATACCTGCTGCTGAGAATGTGAGTGTTCTGGAACTTACATTCAATATTCACACTCAGAGCTCTTCTCTGGAAACAGGGTTATGCACAGTCAATGGTATCTTCATTATTATACACAAAAAGAGCCTCAGCATAGAGGTGGGACTGAAGGGAAGGAAGAATAATCTCCCCTAAATAAACACTCACCACTCACTCATCATTCATTCACCAAAAAAGGGAGAAACTTCACACTCTTGAAAAACTTCAAACCTGTCAAGAATAAATAACTTAGGTGGAAACTGCTAGCCTAAAAATTCCTCTTCCTATCATTAAGCCTCATTCCTGTCGATACTTATTACCACTATAGTCAGTTGACTATAGTGTAGATTAGGTATCTTCCCAGTTTTCACTCTGTTCTCATCAAATTCATTTGTTGCAATCCTAGCCCTAAGCAAGGACATTAAAGTAGTTCATAGGCCAACATGTCTGGTATCCTTGTGAGAAGAAGAGGAGAGGGTTGAGACATACAGAGCCTTGGGAAATAACAACATGTACAGGCTGAGGGAAGAAGCGCCTGATGAGTCCTGATGAAATCTTGATGTTAGGCCTTGAACACAAAAATATGAGAGTGCCCAATTGGTGGTTAAGCTCCATCTCTAGCATTTATTATTACAGTTTTAGCAAACTGACACAATCACCCCTACACCATACATTCAGCTAGAATGACAAATTGCCATTATGGTCGGTCTAACTATGTCTAACTTTGTTTCCACATAAAAATCTTCCACACAGAGTAATTGCCTGGCATGCATGAGGCCCTGGGTTCGATTCCTCAGCACCATATAAACAGAAAAAGCAGAAGTGGTGCTGTGGCTCAAATGGTAGAGCTCTAGCCTTGAGCTGAAGAGCTGAGGGACAGCGCCCAGGCCCAGAGTTCAGGCCCCATGACTAACAAAAAAACATCTTCCACAAAGTCCTTACTTAGAGAAAATTTCTTAACGTTTTGTCCTTGCTCATGACTGCATCCTGGAAGTGGTTTTACACATATTTCAGATCTCAGTCTTCTAATCACAAAGATGAGACCTACCTGAGAAACTTTTTTCTTTGAATTTATAGTTTGGAGATCTGGCAGCAAAGGTTGTAGTCCATCTATCATATTTTTCCTCTTCTTGTTGTATGACACTAGATTTGGCTGGGCCTAATGCACACCAAATTAAAAATATATTTCTATACTTTCTCCACTAATGGATTTTTGGCCCTAAGATTATAATCAAATGGGGTGTGCATTTAAGTTTACAACATTTGAGAGATTTTCATAAATATATTTTCTTTCCTCTTAAGTCTTGTAGAATAATGATGATAAGTTTCCTTCAGGCAAGTGTGTGACTTTCTGGATTTCTGAATACTAAAGGGAAGGATCTGTAGCACTAAGCTACTTGATATCCTGGGCTCACATAGATGTTACATGAGAAAAATATAAATAGCTACCTTATTGCCACCATTATAGTTTGGATTTCTTATTACCTCAGCTTAGATTGTATCTCTTTATCCAAGCATTAGGAGAAAAAAAACCAAAGACCTAGAAAAGACAGTAAAAGTCTTGAGTATCTGATTTATTGATGCATAGATTTATCACTTAAATCAGTTTTTTGACAAATCAATACAGAAAGATGTGAGCAAATCAAAATGGGTAAGATTCTTGAAAAGGTTCTTCACAAAAAAAGATAGTCATATGGGTTTTAAAAAACCCAAGATGTTCAGTCTCGTAAGTTATCAGATGACGATGACAGTGCAATATAGCCCAGTCCAGACCAGTAGGTATAGTACAATACAATTACCCAAACTCTGGAATGGCTAATAATAATACAATGGCCAATAATAACACAACCCACATTTCCATCGACTCCCAGCATCCTATCCAATTATGAACTCATCCACTGATGATGTTAGGGTCCTCAGGACCCAGTTACTTCCCCCACAGAATCCACTCTAAGCCCCATCTCTGAACACTCCATACTGGGGACAAAACCTCAGTGCATGAGCCTTTGGTACACAATTCAAATCTGAACCATAACAGAAAGTTGGTGAGTGTCAAGTGAGAAAGAAGAACATAGTAAGCAGTGTCCGAGTGTGTGGCTGGAGCCAGGGCTCTGAAGAAGGGGAACAGGGGCTTGGTAAGGAGAATCTGGCAGAGGACAGTGTCGGTAATAGAAAAAAAAGAAGAAAGGTCTTCCTAAAAAGTCATCTGGACACTAGAAGGAAGGAGATGAAGCTTGGAGCTAATAGCTCTTGGTTCTAATAAGAACAAAACCAAAAAAATATCCTGTGTGACCTTAGACAGCTTACTATAACCTCTTTAGACTTGTATCTGAAAAATAAGGAGAATGATTGTTTCTATATTGCAGTAGTTTTGTGAGATTAAAGGATTAAATGAGACAAGACAGGATCCAGATATGTGTGTATGTGTGTATGTATGTGTAACATACATATATACACACATATGTAAATATTCTATATATATATATGCCAGTTCACACCTCATTTCTATAATTACTACTTATTTTATTACCACTATAAGCATATACACATTGTGTAGGGATATGTCCATTAGGCTATATGGTTCATTTTAATTTTACCTCCCATGATATATTAAATGTTTGTAAACTACTAAGTATTTTTAGGTTTATATGACTTATTAACTGAACTATCAGTGGTCTTATGATATTTTGAGTGATATTTTGGTAAGTCTGATTATATTCACATGGTGGAATATTTTGCCACACAAATAATAAACCAAAAAATAAAAATCACATTTGGCCTTTGTAAGAAGAGCATATAGTTCTTTGAGCTTCCTCTGTCTATGTGACCTGATAGAATATAGATAGACTAGCTGAAAGGAAAACAATGACAGTTGTCCAAATAACTCATACATCAAACAACTGGCAAGAAATGCATTAAAAGGGAAACTTTAGTGAGTTATATTGTCTATAATGAGGCTTACCATGGAGCTGTTCAATTTAACAATTTCATTCTGTTGTACCACCTTTTTATACCTCCTAATTCTGGCTTTGCTTGCTTTTGTAAAATGATATTTAGTATTTGCATAAATTGGCCTGTGAAATATGGAAATCTTGTTTGTAGACAGGGATTTATAAAGAAACACCTGTAATAATGCTCGCAGTATAAGGCCATTAGGAACAAAGATCCTTCTGGCCTGCTACAAATAGAAATTGCTAATCTTATTCCTATCCCCCCCCCCAAAACGTGGATGTTTGCAATTGCAGTCTGGGTTCATAAACTGTTTTGGATGCTCACATTTCTATGGTCATTTGCATAGTACAGAAAACATATTACATAACAAGTCAGTCAAGCTAAATTATAGGCAGTTCTTTTCAGTCAGGCCATGCAGTTCTGAGTTGCTCAGTTCAGCTCCCTGTCTCCCACTGCTCAAATGTTGCCATGGTGACCAATTTTTGTCATGTACATTCCCAGGTCCTATGCGGCCCCCTGATTCATAGCACTTTGCCATCACTACAGCGAACGCTAACTGTTATCTTATTATTTAATCTCCCCTTAGTAATACATATCATCTTTAACCTACCTAGGTGAATTCTTGCACCATGAATATAAATGATGTGTTGCATAAGCAAGAAAATAAATTCGCATTAAATCAAGTGAAAATTTTTAAATAAATAAGACTAGTTAAGTCACCCATATGCAGATGCCTTCCGAATTTATCTTCTTAGCAATCTAGAGCTATATCACCACCCAGATTATTGGAAGATCGATTCCTTTAAGACAAATGGAATAGCAAGAGAGCAAAGCCCTTGAGCTGAATTGGATGGACCATGTTTCCATGCATCTGATTGTGAGTTTTGCACTGTTATGACAGCTTAAAAACACAAATTATCCGAATATTGGAAGAAGCTAAGAGATTTAAAGGCAGTCTAATTTATCCATCTGCTTAAAAAGACAATGTCATATGGATAAATGAAATGTCACCTTCTCCCTCCTCCCCCCACTTTAAATATTGTAGGTTGAACATCTTTCGAATAAAAACACAACCTTATAAAAAATCACAAGAAACCAGATCAAAGACATAAATAGAACAAAATATGCACAAGAGATCTCATCCAAGATCAAAGATGTGAATGTAATTGCCATGAATAAGAAGTGCACAGCTCACCAGAACAGAATGTCTTCAGCACACAGAGAATTCTACCCAAAAAAAAGGAAAAAGAAGAAAAGGAGAAAAAAAAACTCTCTGGGAAATCAAGCTTTCCACAAAGCAAGTAAGATGTCTTTATTTCCCCCCATTTTGCAGTAAGCAAAATTTCTATGCCATTCCATCAAAATGACCAAATATGGGGTAATGTTGTTCATTGGTTCTAAAGGAGAGAGACACATCAGAATGTTTTCATTTTGTGGGTTCGGTATCTTTTATGTTTTCTTTTCTTGACAAAATCCACCCCTAAAAAAACTTTAATCTTTCAAAACATGTGTGTGTGTGTGTGTGTGTGTGTGTGTGTGTGTGTGTGTGGTTTTTGTTGTTTTTTCTCTCTGTAAATCAGTGAGGTTACAGAGAGTTTTCAAGAGTGTGAAACATTGAGGTGGCATTTGAGAGAGAAGCTTTGCTTGTTAAAATGAAGTAATTAATGTAATGCATATGGAATAAAAGGAAAAAGGTAGGGGGAGTTCCCTTTATTAAATATTTATCACTGGAGTCCTGGGTAGATACCATTCAGAGAAGCAATCATTAGAGATGGGGCATTGATTGAAGTGAATATTAAGTAGTGCTCTACACTAAATAATGATTGTTGATTTCTTAGGAGGAAAAAAAAAAGTTCCCGGGATTCTTAGGCACTGCTCTTTTGTAGTGCTTTCCTGCATGTACTTAGTTTTAAGTAATTCAGTCTTTTTTCCCTTTAAGTGCCCCTGTCTTTGACCTTATAGAACTTTCATCTCATTCAAGTCAATGAAGCTAACTCACTGCCAATCAAAGGGTACAGGAGATGGGGGCGGGAGAGGGGGAGATAGGGAGGCACAGAAAACAGAGAAACATGACCACAGATGATGATTAGAAAAGCAACCTCACACCCAAAGAAAGAGGAGAAAAATCAAACTAATAACCCATGGTTTCATTTCACCTTTTAACAAAAGCCACTCATGATCCATTACAATGTTTGATCAGATATTAGTAAGAACAGTGTATTTTCTGAACTTGACTATTTAAAGCCTAAGACACTCGAGAAATCTGAACAATACATTTCCTGGTGATACTTAGCCTTGAGTATGTACACTGAGATAAACATATCTCTTGTTTTTAGCTTATAGTTATTTAAATGCAAAAAATAAAAGCACCAATATGGGACATTCTATTTCAAAAAAATGTAATGCCTCCAGTGAATATCTGTGATTACATTTGAGTCCATTTCTTACATTATGATTTCATTACAGTGAGTAGTATTTTCCTATCATTTTTAGCTCCTTGGTATTAGCTGACTTTTACTTTGAGCCAAGGTTTTCACGTATTTAATAAGCTAATTTTCTGGGCAGACTTCACCTGAAAGCAAAATTCAGCCTTCACCTACATGAATCAAAGCAGTATTCAAGGACACAGGATTCCTTACTGCAGCAATTTTCATTACCAAGTGAAAGCTGGAGAAAACTACTTCTATATCTGGTAGGATATGCAAGGGGTAATATGTGGGAAGGGAATGCAAGATGGTATAAATAAACACAGGGTGCTATAAATAAACCCAAGAGACACTGGGACATTGCCATCTTACCGAAAAGTATTATGTGACAAACAATGTTGTCCAGAGAAAGGGAGTCACCTCCCCGAGAAATAACCCTGTACTATTAACCCTGTACTATTTAGTCCACTTTCTGTAGCTTCAAAAAAGATATGAAAAAAGAAAAAGAAATCTCAGAATAAGAATCAAATGGACACAGTGCCCCATGTCTATAAAGAATAGAACTATACTAGCAGTTGTCAGGACTACCTTTACAAGCTTTTTAGTATTTGTACCAAAGAGGTACCCTGAAACAAAGCAGTTTATGGATACAGTGCATCTTGAGCAGTGTCACCCCATTTCAACATTCTTACCCACCTTCAACACACCTTTTCCTTTACATTGAATACAATGAATTCTTAACTGCATTCTCCCTCTCTTTCATTCATCTACCCTGGCCCCTTGGCCCCACCTGTCTTCTTGGATGTACCTATTTTCTGGTATTGATTTGTTGAACTTTGACCTAATCTTTCTAAAAGATTATACTATATGATCTCTCCATGAAGCCTATTATAGTTCTGTTAATTCATTGTTAACCACTTACCTACTGCCCAACATGTTTATTTATAGATTTATAGGTACATTCGATCTACCACAAATGAAACAAAACATACAAAGCCTTTCTTTCTCTGAGTCTGACTTACTTTGCTTCATATAATTTTTTACATGTCTCATTTCCTTCCAAATGGTACAAAATCATTCTTTCTAATAAAGGAGTGAAATTCCATTGTGTATATACAACATTTTCGTGATCCATTCGTCCATCAAAGGGTAGTTAAGCCATCAGCACAACCATGCTCATTGCAGCATGATTCACCATAGCCAAGAAATGGCATCAGGACTGCCTTTGAGGCCATTTCCTTGAAAAGAGAGAAAAATGGGTCTGATAAAATGCAAAGGTAACCTAGCTTCTCCACAACAGGGGATACAATACCTGGAACATTTTAGTTGTTACAGTTGGGTGGGAAATGATGCTGGCATCTAGTAAGCAGAGACCAGATACAGGTCCCTCAACCCCAAAGAAAGAACTCCTCAACCCCAAATATCACTAGCACTGAGAAACTTCAGAGACCTTGGAGAGTTCATTCAATTGTCCTCCACTTCTTACTGGTTTTCATGGGGGAGATTTTGCCAAAAGATAAAGCTTTTGTTTTCTTGGAGGGTAATCAAATCAAAAGTTCACTTAGTAAAAACTACACATTTACAATAAAGATATTCGGAATACCTCTAAACCAGTGTTGAAACACTCCAAAGTTGTGTAAATATTCACCTCGATCTTTTGCACTTATAATTTAGCAGGTAGGCTTAAGTCCAAACCTTTTGTAAGATACAGTATTTTCACACACCAATGTCTTTCTTCAGCATTCTTATCAAAAAGAGGGGTCTGATGCTGGGAAATATTGCATTACTTTACAGATTATACTTCTAGCTGAGTGTCAGTGACTCATGCCTGCAATTGTAGTTACTCAGGAGGCTGAGATCTGCCAGCTCAGGCAGGAGAGCCCTTGTTGTTAGGAAAATGGAGGAGACAGGAAGGAAACAAGCCGGACTCCATCTTCCACAGTTGACGACTGTTTATTGAAGAACAGCGAGGGGCAGCCACCTTCCCACAGGATCAGAGATTTCAAGAAGGTAGGATTGGAGTTGGAACTTTATGGGGTCTAAGCAAGAAGACAGAGGTTATCGGAAAGGCTGTTAGGGCTGGAGGAAGTGGGGGCTTTTGGTTAGGCCCACAGTGGAATGTTGACGCAGGCTTAGGTAGATTGTCCTGCCTGTCTGTCAAGCATGACCACACATACCTGAGGCTTTGCCTGGCATCTGCATGCGCCTGAGATAATAGGGTGAGAGTCAATCCTTCACATTCCATCTTGAGATACATAAGAAAATTAGGCCAAAAGGGAAGGAATAAGTCAGTCCTTCACCAGTCCTTCACCAAAAAGCCAGTAAGTAGAGCTGTAGCTCAAGTGGTAGTGAGCATAAAAGCCCAGGGATAGCACGCAGGTCCCAAGTTCAAGCTCCAGAACCAACAAAAACAAGCAAACAACAACAACAACAAAAAACATTACATTTCTACATTTTAAGTATGTGAGGGCTTTCCGAGAGCCATAGATTTCTCAAAAATTATGGCCTTTCAAAAAAAACCGTAATTTTTTGATCGCCTTTCTACCCCTTTATCTGTTGTAACTGATGACTTCAGAAGGTTCAAATATCCAGTTAAATAAGAGATTTGCTATGACAAGGATTTCAAGTAAATTAACACATCTATAGATACACACATTGCTACATACATATAGTCTTCATGTTTTTTTTACTCCCCCGGCTAGTCCAAGTTAAAATTCACCATGAGTTAGAATTTACATGAAAGGATCTGTTGAATTGACTTTTTCAAGTTAACATGACATGCCTTAGAATGCATATTAACTTTTAGATATTTCCAAGTCCAATGAAAGATATCCCTTATGTCTACAGAGGTCAGACTGGATCCATTTGGACCAAATCCATTAAGTGGTAAGGTTTAAAGTCATTTGGTACTATGAAATGGACTAACTGCAAGTTATTTATCTGTAAGTATTCTAATTATAATAGAATAGCCATAACTTTTCTTGAAATTCATTTTACCTCTTGTCATGCTATGTCTTCAGTAATATTCAACAACCCAAGGTTTTCTTGCATTATATATCCACTGCCAAATTTTAAATATGTGAGAGTTTTATTCTGCTTACCTCTGAACATGGTGGTAATGATCTTTAAAGCAAAACTCCTAGAATTACAAAATGTTGGTGGCTCAGTGGTAGAGCGCTTGCCTTGCATGCCTGAGGCCCTGGGTTCAATTCCTCAGCACCACATAAGCAAAAAGAAAAAAGACGGAAGTGACGCTGTGGCTCAAGTGGTAGAGTGCTAGCCTTGAGATGAAGAGCTGAGGGACAGTGCCCAGGCCCAGAGTTCAGGCCCCACTACTGGACCCCCCCAAAAAAATGTTCTAAATGTAAGAATTCTCTGATCTATCTCTGATGGTTCCCAACTATAATCCTACCTATTCAGGAGGCTGAGATCTGAGGATTACAGATTGGAAGCTTGGGTAGGAAAGTCCCTGAGACTCTTATTTTCAACTAACCACCAAAAAGTCAGAAGTGGAGCTGTGGCTCAAGTGGTAAAGCACCACTCAAAAGCTCAGAGGCAGTGCCCAGATCCTGAGATCATGCCCCAGTACTGACATGAAAAGCAAAAACAAAAACTCTTGATTCCATAAAAAAAAAAAAAACAAGTTTTATGTGACCTATTCTTTCCCAAGTGAAAAAACCAGGCCTTAAGAAAATGAATATGAGCAAGAAATGGGAAACTAAAACAGACACCATTGAAAACCATTAGCTCATTGGGTATATATCCTTCCAAAGTTTCACACATGCAGAGTCCAAAGAAAAGCATTAACTGCACAGTAATACATGCTACATATTAATGTTCTCCCTTGACATACTCAGGGAAGGTTAAGGATGGTTACCACCTTACGAACTCGTATTTCAGAAACCATCATCCCTGCTCCATCCATGGACCTGAGCCTCGTATTTATGATGTCTCTGGCCACATTTGTCTTCTTATTTGTGTGCTTGTCCAAATTCTCATGCTTTTCCATTAACTTTTACATTTTGATAGCCCTCTCTCTCTCTCTCTCTCTCTCTCTCTCTCTCTCTCTCTCTCTCTCTCTCTCTCTCTCTCTCATTGACTAAGTGTACCTCCCAATACTGGTTTTCTTGGAACAGCTTCTTCATGCCTTACCTGTGCACACAGCTGTCCTTCCAAGGAATTCCAACATTCCCCGATAATGGCACATACCTTGATCCTACCTTCTGAGCCCCATCCACCTGATGTTGGTAGTCTGATTATTCAAAATCAGTCTGAGCTTTCCTAGGTTTTGTGTGGTCTTCACTCTCAACAGCTAATGCACCTGTGCACATATTTCCTTGGAATGTTTACTTGAGTGATCCACACTGCCCATAGATTACACACTATCTGGGTCATTGAGAGAGAACCTGGACACATACAGATAACATATTAGGTTTTCTACAAATTAGAGGAGATTTCCGATGTTCAGTCACTGATTAACTATAATATCCTTATGCCCTATTTTGTGACAGAATGCGTGGCATAATCATAAAGGAAAAGAAAGGCTGTGTATAAGCAGGGGTCCTCCCTACAGCTCTGCTCCCCACAGCTTTTCCTATGTAACAGACACTGCTCCATAAATCAGACTGTAAAAACCTATGTCACCAGGCTAAAGAGTCAGAAAGAAGAAGCTGTAACTTCGGCCTACTATCAGTCGTACACATTCAACCTTTATGCCTTATATGAATTAGTGTATTGTCTGACTATATTTTGCAACTAAGTGATGTTTTAATTTTCAGTTAGGAATTCATGTATGCATTCAAATGGCTTTCTTCACCAGAATATTTTTTTTTCTTTACAGAGAATAATTTAATCCCAAAGTCTGTAGAATGAAATGCACTTGCCTTTGTTTTATCTACTAATTCAATCCTTTTAGATCATTACAAATTTCATCAGTGACACCTCAGGAAATTCCTCTATGGCCAGCGTGGCTTTCATTAGATGGTTGGAAGAGGTTAAACTGCCCAAAGCCATAATTTTAAGTCTTAATTGAATTCCAGCCACTCAACCATGAGCAGTATCCCAGAAGAATGGCCAAGTCCTCTGTAGGCTTCACACAATGGGAATGTGTGGGTAGATGCCATCTGCAGCACAGGGGTAGGGGAACAAAAAGACATTTGAGGAAGAGGGAATTTCTTACAGATATGATATAATGGGAACGATCGGAAAGTCATCCATCATGATGGTGACATGCATCACACCCAACAACAGCCAGAAGCCACAAGATGTCACCTACCGCCTGCAGCGTGTCAGGCCTTCTGGCATCAGCGCTTTTGTGCATCTGGCCACCCCATCCCCCTCAGCTTTGTTGCCCACCCTGCCACACTGCACAGAGAGGCCTAAGAAAGCCCCAGCCTACCTCTACCCCCAGCATTTACAAATGCACACTTTATTTTGATCCATCCCAACAGGCACACTGGACATATTCATCTGGTGACATAGAGTGACAATCAGGACTGAACAAGGATGTCAGTGCCACCAGATGTTGCTGGATCTCATAAATTGGGTTAGCACAACTACACTCTTCCAAGAGGTCAGAACAATGCAGGCCACAAGAGGGCACATGGCTTCTCAGTAGCTTTCAGGTAGACAGCTGCTCGGGGGACACAGAATGGGCCAAGGCTTCCATCTACTTCCTTTTAGTTTTCTGTACAGGCCTTTCTTCTAAGTAATTAACTCAAGAAATTGAAGACAGATTGAGTTTATGATGGGCAAGAAAGAAATCTAAGCTCTATTTTCACATCACAGTGCAATATCAACCTGCCATTCACACCCAAGTGTTGTTCGTTTGATTTCCCAGTGCCCACGGCCTAGACACAGATGTACACAGTTGAGATAGAGAAAAACAAAGAAGGAGGAAACAATATTTGACAAGAAATGTACTCATTACCTTACTCATGTAACTGTAACCCCTCTGTACATCATCTTTATAATAAAATAAAATTTAAAAGAAAAATGATGAGAATGAATTCTAGTGAAATTTGTGTTATGTTCTCTTGCTTCGGCCTCAATCATTTGTTTCTTATTTCATCTTCTATTGAAAGGATAAGTTTTCCAAGTACAGATCTTACTCTCAGCGGCTCCTCTTTGGTCCTCCCAAGGTTTAATACAATAGTAAACTTACACTAGTGGCATGATGACTGATCCATTTATTCTATGAGATTGTCGTTGATTTCTTTGTCATCTTAAACATTTCCAAAGGCTGTATAAAAAACTGAAGACAACTGAGAAAGGCACAATTGAAGATTCTTGGCTTGGATCACACTGAAAACTTTATAAAACTAAGCAGTTCAATTTTTCACATGGATTGAGGATAGGAGTAGCCTGAAATTCCTAAATGTCCTCAGAATGATTTTCTAGGTTATTGTACTAAAAGTAATGATCCAGGCCAGTTTATAATCACAGTTTGATGAGTTCACTTGTAAGGACATTGCAAGGTTTATTGATGATTAGCTCTAGGAATCCAGAAGATATATATATATATATATATATATATATATATATATATATATATATATATATATATAAAGACCACTGCTCCAAAATTGATTGAATATAAAACAACTGGAACTTTTTTGACTGAATGTATTATGGTGTTTAAAAAGTAGCTCTACTAAAATACCAGCCATTTCTCAGATTATCTGAGAAAAATCCATATTATCTAGATATCGTATTATCTAGAAATCCATTTCAGTTCCCTTTGCATTTGTCTATGTCAGTTATTTCTTCCAAACTAGATTTTTAACTATTCTTGTTTCTCTCAGTATTTTGTGAATCTTGATTACATAAGCACAGCAAGTTAATTTGTACAGTGGTCAAGTTACCACATCTATCCTAAATATATTTTCCTTATTTCTACATGTCACTACAATTTTAATATTGGTTCACATCTAGAAACTTTTGTTTGAAGCATAAATTAAATAAACACATTTCACATTCATCCATTATAATAATGGCAAGGAAGAATGAAATAGTGGAAATGGTAGCTTCTTCTTATGTTTGATGGAAAGTTCACACTTCATTTTAATTTATTAATCCTGTACCCAAATGTTTAAGAACACATTTCCTGCTAAGACAAAATTTTGAAAGAGCATATCAAACACAATTCTTAAGGTCTGAAAAACATGAACTTAAAGACAGTATGATTTTATTCAATGTATCTACACAAACATACAGTTGATACATTAGAAATAAAACTTCATTATATGAAAATAAATTATTTTTTGCTAGAAATAATCTATTCCTTTTTAACCAGGCACTTGCAGACTGACATTCTAACTTTGGTGAGAGAAGTTTTATTTTAAGAGCACAAAAATATTTTTGCCAATGTAACATATAATGGCATATATAAACAGTGAGGTCACACTGGAAACAATGCTATATATAGGCAGATACTTTGTTCCAATGGCATCCTCAGACACCTCTTACAGTAGCAACAATGACTCTTCCATTTATTATATCATGGTTTGCTCATTTACTTGGCTGTTCCTTCCCTACACTTGAAGTTCATTACAGGAGGATGGAAACTTGCTACATTGGTCCCAAGAACATTTATAACCCCGGGTGTAGTGCCTGGGACTCAAACTGTGCATTAATGCTTGATGATGTACAAAGCGCACCTGTTCTTCTGTAGAAAGACAGCAGCCGAATATCAAGAAGGCTTTGCATACATCTCATTATGATCTTATAATGTCAATTGTAACATCAGCTAGTTCATTCAAATTAAATGCATCTCAAGGAGTATCTCAGTGTGCATTGCACAAATAATCTTTTTCTGTGAATCATTTTCAATAAGTACTTTTCCACAGAGCAACTTGAAAGGGAGTATGAAGGGAGGTTGTAGATGAAGCATAATAAAGCTTTATGATTAAAATTTCTAAAATCCTCAAGGTATTATTCTATGATTTGGAAAATAAAAGCCCATAAAACCAATTAAACAAAACCCAGTTCAGTATGTTGTATTCAATGCCTAGAGTTTTGGAATTTTATATTAAGTTTTCTTCCCTCCCCAAAAAAGGATGTATCATTTATGCCTGTCTACAGTAAACTTCCTGATGATAAGTGACTACAATGAATGGAGAGATTTTTGGCACAGAGGGTAGCATGCTGTACCATTTTGAGAGTTTCGGTGAATTGGTAATGTTAGTATAATTTATAATAAATTAACAATAACTGGGAATGTTTGTATTTAAATGCCCTGTCTCTGGTCAGGTTGTAGGCAGTACATTTTCTAGTTGTTAAAAGTCTTTTCTTTAGAGGATATGAGAAGCTTAGAAAAACAAAGCCAAAACAGTGGATGACTTCATAGACTTCAAACCTACTTTTCTTCCTTCTGTCTAAGATATTCCCCGTTAGCTGTAGTTAGCTATGATGACTAAAGTCCTCTGGCTTCAACGTGCAAACAACTGACTCAGGCAACCTGGCAGCAGACCAGGTTCATACAATCTCACACCCACAGATAATGTGCTTAAAAACTGAGCACGGCGTCACTTGAGAGTTAGTTCTCTCTTTCATAGAAGACCAAAAAAGCATATTTTACTTTCCCATTCTTGTCTTTCTATAAACAAAACTATAGATGGGGCTTTTTACCTTTTTGCAAAAATTAATAGATTAAACATCAAAAACTATGAATGTCTACAATGAAAGCCCCTTCCTTTACCAAAAAAAAAAAAAGACGCCCAGTGCTCCCAGTGTGTTCAAGCAGTGGATTCCTTCTCTGTCCTGTCTTGCACTTGGGGTTTCTAGAAGGAGGTGCTTCTGGAGTGGTGTTCACTCATGGAGTAGCACCACCTTACTTGGCTAGGAGCCTGGCTTTTCAGTTGTCTCTCCACCATTCCTGATTTTTGTTTTTTGTTTTTTGTCATTGCTCTGTTTTGATCATATCTGAAGGGATAAATTCTTCCTCTTGAATTGACCTTGGTTGGCATTTTCTGAGATGTCCTTAGAACAGGACCAATTGTCACGGTCAATATTCTCCAGTATTGAATAGCCAAGGTCCCACCTCCCTAGGACCATCTGTCATTCTTTCAGTTTTGAGATCTAATTTCATCAATTCCACCTCACCCCATCACCATCCCTATACACAGAGACCTCAGTGTCACCTCTCACTGAGACCTGTGACTCATCCTAGCCACAAAGTTCGACCACAGTTGCCACCCTGCCTCTCACCCAACTGCAGGCTTCCTCCTCCCAGACTTCTTCTTTCTTCTTTCATTGTGGTAATCATAGGTCCCCACATGGCTTCCAGTTCCTCTCTCTTTGACATTCTGCTTTGTGATTTAGTAAATGGCTTTTACTTTTCAGATTGTTTTTTTTCTTCCTGAGATCTATGATTGTTTTTTGGTCTAAACCCACACTTTGGACCATCTCTATCACTCCACAGTCTGCCCCAGCCTAGGGGGCATTTGGCACTGTCTGGAGCCATCACCACACTGGGAAGTGGTAAGATTGGTATCCAGTGGACACTGTCCAAGGGCTTGCTGGGCATGCTGCCCATGCACAGGGCAGAAGCCACAACAAAGAACCTGTTGGCCTAAAATGTCCAGAGTGTCCAAGCTGAAGCTCTGTCCTGATCCAACTGCCACTGAAACTGAAATGTCCCCATTTCTGTCCCTAACAACCTTGGCAGGCAGTTCTAGACTGAGTCTATTAATCTGTAATCCTTCTGTTCCACTTTTCCTCTTTCTCCCATGTCATGTCATTCAATACATGGAGTCATGCTTGGGTCTTTGGTTTAGAAATTTCTGTTCCTCGATTATTTTCATGATGTAGTTCCATCATTATGTACATTCACTTGAACACACACACATACACACACACACAAACAAACATGGCTCATGTTTTCTCTTTTTTTTTCTACTGCTCTTTATCCTCTTGCAAAGTTAAATTTCTTCACATTGAAATCTTCCCATGTCACCTTTCTGGAACTGTCATATTTCAGAATCCACTGAAAAAGCCCTTCTTTTCATGCTCTACATAAACTTTCCATTCCAACCAAACTGGCCGACTCACTATTCTAGTTTTTGTTATAAGAGTGATTGTCACACAACAATGTAATACCATTGTATTAGTAGACTATACTAGATAGCCAAGTAGTTGGCTAGTGAATCACTCACTAACAAAGATGTATCTCTGAGGAATCTAAGAATAATTGATTCCAGTTCTTAGCATTGTCACTGTCTTAAGCTTTGTCTTACTACCTAGAAAATGGGCTAACAGTAATGCTTACCTAGGAAACTTAGAATAGTCACAAAGAGTAAACTCTAGATCACTAGGCTCCTATTCCAAACATGAATGCTATGTCGTTTCCTTTATAAATTGGAAGATTATGTAGTGAGGAAAGAGCTAATAATATTATTGAATTTATTGACAAAGTAGTCTTTTAACCATGAGTCATTTTAACTCTATTGGATCAAAATATTTTTTAAACCTACAATCAGCCATATTTTGTTTGTGTTTTTTTGTCCCTGAAAAACAAGATGTTAAACATCCTAAAAATGTTCTATAAGATACAAGAATTCATTTCCCTCACTATTCCCCTATCACATTGCCAGGGTTATTGAGTTTCTGAAGCTTAGTATTCAACTTGTTCACTATTAATTACAATGTGATTCTGATCTACCTGGGGAAAACTTAGAAGAAGAAGAAAAGCAATTAAGTGCAAGCCAGAACCACGAATAAAAGGAAAAGCTTTCTTTCTCCTTTTTATCTATACCCAGAGTTTCAGAATTTTTCATTGAGTCTCCCCATGGATGCAATAGAGGGGAGAACAATTTAATTTATTTTGAAATGGGAGGAGGAAGAGAAGAGGTCAACATTTCCCCGGAAAGCCGCCATTTCCCACCAAGTTGCTGTTGTCTGGCTGCACGTTTGCATCTCTCCCCTGGGTGGTCTCCTCCTCTGAGTGATGGCAACAGCCAAACAGACTGAACAACGTGAATATGTAACAACATGACTTTATTGCCTTGTTTTATAGGCTCCAGATAAGCTTTTTATTATGTAGTTCACATTCTTTGCTTTCATGGTCTCTTCTGTGCAATATCAAACTCTTCCCAACTCCTCCTTCAACCACTATCCTCTTAAGTGGAGCTAGTAGAACAAGTGAGGATCTGCCTGTAATTACTGCTTAATTCATTTGCATGTGGATGTTCTCATTATAATGTCATTAGCATGGGGAGGAAGTCGGGTTGCCTAAGCAACCAGGAGTGGGGCAGGTGCGGTTCAGCCTCAATTGGATTCTCTACTCTGTTTGGTCAAACTCCACCTGTATGCCTGGCTCTCACCGCTCTCGGGGCTGCCAGGACACAGACATTCCACAGGGCTACCCTTTTTATTTTGGCTGTGTCTGTGGAATTTGTTGGGAATCTATAAGGCCTCAGCCTAGTTTTACTAATAACCCCTTTTGTTTTAATCAACCGGCTTTGGGCACTCTAGCTTCTAGTCTGCCCTGTCCAAAATGGAAGCCACACACGTTAGGATCCATCCTGACCATCCCAACGGACCACGTAAGAGGCAGGCACAGAAGAAAGATTCTTTTTTTTTTTTAAATTGTGAAAATACCATTCAGAGGGGTGACAATTACAGGAGCAAGGTAATGAGTACATTAGTTAACAAGCATTAAAGATTCTTATAAGGTTTATTAGAAGGGCCTTATCTCCCCCCGGGAGAGGGAGCAAAATGGCGTCTGCCCCCATCCAGGTGGGTGCTCTGGTGTAGTAGCAGGTAGAACTGGGTCAGAGAGAGTCGCCAGCTATATGAAGGGAACTCTAGGGCAGGGAGGAGCTCAGCTCAGGGCAGAGCTGAGGACTGGAGGTGGGGAAAACGCTAACAACGTGTGGCTGTTGTGAATTCATGATAGGCTCAGCCCGCATTGAGCTGTACTGTAAGTATAATATGCTCAAAGGTCTTCAAAGACTTCATATAAGATGAAGAATAAAAATATTTTTGTACTTTTATTAAATTTAGATCTATATAATATTTAAACATTATCATTATAATGTTTGAGATGTACATAGTCAAAAGAAGATGTATATTATTAGAGGTAGAGATGCCCATGATTCATTCTCTAGTTCTAGTGATTTGGCAGACTAAGATCTGAGGATGGTGGTTTGAAGCTAGCCAAGACTGTGAGACTCTTGTTCCAATCAATCACCAAAAGGTCAGATGTAAAGCTGTGGCTCAAGTAGTAGAATGCTAGCATTGCAAGAAAAAGCTAAGGGACAGCGCCCAAGCTGTTCATTCAAGCCCCAGTGCTGGCACGAACAAAACAAAACAAAATAGACTCCAAACACAATAAACCACATTATTAAAGCTAATTTCCCTTGGTTCATTTTACTATTTAAGTGTGTACACTCAAACATTCAGAATTATATATGTAGTCTGCATGTATATACAATGCTATTTTTACTGCCAGCACAGTCCAGGATAATAATAATAATAATTCCAATCTTCCTGCTGATCTGTGTGTGCCTTTCTTGATTGGCACAGACAGTTCTGGTAGCTGTTGTCCTATGTAGAACATCCACATTTAATTCCTTCTGGTTTTTTTTGAAATTTCCTTGTTTTAGCCATCATTTCACAAATACTCTGAGAAGTTAAGAAATTCAATTTTCCTCTCAACACAGGAATTCCCTCCTACAGAAGTGTTGATAGATGCTTTGCTAGGTCCTGCTTAGGGAGGCCACTATCTAGAGAAACAGTAGCTGTAAAACAATTCAAATGCTAAGAACATCTTTGCTTGTGTTTACTATCACTCTGTGTCCTTGCAAAGCAATTCCACATGGATCTGAGTTCTGCCCTGGAAGTAAAATTGCATAAGGGTCCCCTTGTTCCTGTCTCCACTCTGCTGAGGTGACAGTTCAACCTGAGGGCCACCACCGTAGCTGCTACGCTCAGCTTCTGTTCTTCAGACATGGCCCCTTCTGCTCAGTGATTTCTCAGGAAGCATGGCCCCAAGGCCCAACCATCCAGACGGTTGTCATTTGTCAATGTCCCATAAAATGTGGACCTCAGGAGGGAGTGTCACTCCGGAAGTGAGGCTGTACGATGTGAGATGCTTTTATATCTGTGTGAGCAGAGAGTGACACAAGTTTTTCTCTCCATCTGGACAGGAGAGTTTATTTAATTTAACCTAAAACTGAATTACTTTTGTCCCTTTCCCTCCTCTATTACTGACATATGCTCAGTTTTTCATTTAATGCATCCCTTTTCCTCCCAAATAAGTGGGCATATAGTTATGGATCCTTTATAACAGATTTTCATAATTTTATTTTATTCCTGTTTATCTCTATTAAATTTCATGTTTATCACTACAAAATTTCAGAGTTAGGTGCTAGATCCTACTGTTGCAACAATCCAAAGTAATTTGAAGTCTGACTTGTACACTATGGATTAGCTGTTCTTCCTACTTGTGTAGCAGTCAAACAACTCAACATGCTTCGGACATCATTTTAAACACCGAAAAATGTGCTGGCCTGGATGGAGCCAGCTTGTCCGTTAAGAGATGACATAGTGAACTGTCCTTTCTAAAATCAAGTTACATTACATTTTGATCGAATCTAATTATTCTACCAGAAATAATAACAATCAGCAATTCTGCACTACCATGAGCCAGAAGCTTTCTATGTATCATGGTGTGCCTTAAATGTGGTGAAAGAATTCCAAAGCCTAATAATCACCCATCCCTACATGTTCCCAAGCTGTCTGTTTAACAATCTGTTAGCATCATGGAGATATTTTGCCAGAAACCATCATTAATTTTACTGGTTGATAATTTCTGTAGTCTAGCCTTTTCACTTCTGAAATAACAAGATGCCATTTGTCACTTGCCAGGTTTTTTTTTTTTTCATATGTCTTAATGCGAAGGGTGAGTTGAGGACTAGGAACCACAATTTCCCAATTGCTCCTGTAATCTCTTTGATTTTCCCAGGACAGAGATGGATTGGACTTAGAGACCTGAAGTTATGTAAAGTTGTTCTCTGTTTCTTATCTTTCTCATCCTTAAGAAACTGTCAGCCTTGCTCATCACCACAGCCTGACATCTGCCCTGGGACCTGATTATGCACTGCTTACATTTTTGAATTATTTCTCTTGCCTTTCTTTTCCAGTTTGAAAGTCTGTCTTTTCACATTAGTGAAAAAATAAGAAGCCGAGTGCTGGCAGTTCACATCTGTAAAATCTAGTTGCTCAAGAGGCTGAGATCTGAGGATCAAAGTTAGAAGCCAGTCCTAGCTGAAAGTCTGAAAGACTTTTCTCTCAATTAACCAATAAAATGTCAGAAGTGGAGGTGTGGTTCAATTGAGAGAGTGCCATACTTAACTGAAAAAGTTAAGTGACAGTGTAAGGTCTGGAGTTCATGCCTTGGTACCTGCACACATGTGCATGTACACATATGCACACACACACATACACACACACATATGTACAAAGGCAAATAGTTCTGGCTTTTCCTTTTTGTTATTAATACTAAACAAAATTTTCCCAGTCCTGTTTTTGTATCTACTCCCCATTAATTTTCTCATAACAAAATATGTAACTAGTTTTTTCATTTTAAAAGCTAAAATTAGAGCCAGGCACCTGTGGCTCATGCCTGTAATCCTAGCTATTCAGGAGGCTGAAATCTGAGGATCACAGTTCAAACCAGCTGGGGCAGGAAAAGCTGTGAAACTCTTGCCTCCAATAAACTACCAGAAAACAGGAAGTGGTGTTGTGGCTCAAGTGATAGAGTGTTAGCCTTGAGCTGAAGAGCTGAGGGACAGTGCCCAGGCCCAGAGTTCAAGCCTAGTAACCAACAAAACTTCTGCCCCTAGGTTCATGATGAGATTACTTAGGAGTTTTCTCTAGCTGTTTTTGTTTCCCTCTCTCCTCTGTTTCTAATTTATGGAAATTATTCATATAAAATAAAAACTGTATATTAATTGCCATCAGAATCAATACAAAAATAATCTGTGGAATTTCTGATTTTAATGTCCATTATTTCCTCTTTTTCGCATCTTCTGCATAATATTTTGATATTAACCCATTATGTTAAGTGAGCTAAGAAAATATTGCAAAACCATTATTCACTCAAGACTTCACTTGGTGATTGTATTGCTGCCTGTAGTCCATTTATGTATGTACCACCAGAGTTGGCAATAGTTGTATTGTGCAATTGTCCATGGTCAGGCATTGAAGTCTTATACAACAGTGCTCCAGAGTCTCAAAGGCAAAGTTCTAAATAGGTGCTTTGAAGAAGATGATAAATTGTTACTACCTCTGTTGCCAAAAGGTAAGTGATTATATGTAATTGGATGAATCTTGAAAGGTACTGCAAGCTATGGGTTTAGTGTTCTGCATTTATAAATGTTACATCCACACTTAGATTGTATCTGCTCATGTAATGAGAAGGCAAACTGTGAAAGAGTAATTTGACTAATTCAGTCAAAATTATCATATCAATCATTTGGATATTTCAGAGGAAAATTTTAAGTGCCTGAATTATTGGAATAATTACTTCATTGCTCTATTCCCTTAACTCTGTGCATATGAAGAGATAATCTGATAGACTATTTTATTCTTTTTAGAAAAAGACAGTCATTTAAAATGGTGATCCACCCAATATGATCTGGAAAAACCTTTCAACAGTTTTACATCTGGCTTCTTTTGATAAATATTATCTTCTTATTTTTATAGCAATTTTTTAAAACAAAAAGCATCTTTTCCCAAAGCTATTTTTCAGTATAATGCAAATTAAAAACTGAAGCATAATATTGTAGACGCTTTTCTTACAGTATTGCAAAAACAGCCTTGAATTGAATTGAATCATACTGGCTTACTTAACTCAGTTAAAATTGGTAGATATAAAAGAAGCAAGGACCTAATGGTAATTTTATTCATGTCTCAGATTTACAATAACCTCAAATTATTTTGCTTGATTTGTTTTTCCACCAATAATTTAGTTTAATTTATCACTATACAAAGTCTGAATAGGTTATCAAAGTATTGAAATATATAATTCTTTTGGGAAACCTGTGATTCTAAGAGTTTGCTTATTTTTTTTCTTTACTCAGTGGAAGATTTTTGTTACAACCTGCAAGTAAATTTTCTAACCAAAAGATAGCAGTGGTTTGACTAATTAAAAATGCACCCATCTGTTAGCTTGCTATTTGGAACATGCAGAACTAAGTCGGTTGTTTTATTTATGAAGACCCTCTAACTGTGAGAGTTATGAATTCACAAGCTTGCATTCATAAACACAATAAAGGTTAGCATTATAATAAAAGTTAAACACATAGAGGATTTGCTACTCTAGGTATGAGGTTTTAAACCATTTTTTAAACAGAGTTTTTTTTTATATCAAATGCAGAATAGAGTGGAACTTTGCTCAAGGAATTTTCAGAAACAAGTTATAAAACATCAAGTTGCAAATGACTTGTTTGATTTTTTTAACTTAGTCTATGAATAGTAGATGATTGCTGAAAAGTGATTGAACATGGAACTTTATTCTTCCTCAGGGAAAAAAGTGTGGAACCTGCTAGAGCTGGGATGACATTGTCTGAGAGTTTATGAAGAGATGAACAGGCCTATCAGAAAAGGCATGGACTACAATCTGAGGTGTACAGTAGACCTTCTTGTGCATCCTCAAACAAGCCACACACAGACATCCTTCCTTTCTGATCTGGAGTTCCTTTCAATATGTTGTATGTTTCAGAATACACTCCACAGAATCATTGGTTTTCTATACTCTGCTCTGCTCATTTGTTATTATATCATCTGTGTTCAGCAGAGAACAAGTTGACTGATGGCTAGAGTAAATGTAAATGCCAGCTATAGGAATGAAGAAGTTAGGGCTCACAGACTGATTGTCAAGCAAAGCAGCACTTTGAGTGTGTACACATTCATACACACACACACACACACACACACACACACACACACACACACACACACACACACACACATTCTTTACCAAGACGAGGCTTCCCTTGTAAACTAAGTATGAATTAATATTTTCCAGAGTGTAAGTGGGAAGAAGATGGTTCCCTATGGGACAACAGACAACAGTGCATCTGTCTCCATGTCTAATAGTAACATGTGGAGGAGGAAGAACACTTGTACACTGTGGATGGGAATTTAAACTACCACAGGCAATATAGAAAACTGCATTGGGACAGTCTCATAAAACCAGATAAAACTTCCATATGATCCAGCTATCCCATTCTGCATATTTGCCCCCCCCCCAAGTCTGAATTTACTTTGTTCAAGAGATTTCCACAAACCCATGCATCTTGTAGCAACATTAAAAACATCCAAGCCTAGCCGGGCGCTGGCGGCTCACGCCTGTAATCCTAGCTACTCAGGAGGCTGAGATCTGAGGATCGCGGTTCAAAGCCAGCCAGGACAGGAAAGACCGTGAGACTCCTATCTCCAATAAACCACCAGAAAACCGGAAGTGGCGCTGTAGCTCAAGTGGTAGAGCACTTGCCTTGAGCTGAAGAGCTAAGGGACAACACCCAAGCCCAGAGTTCAAGCCCCACGACCGACAAAAAAAAAAAAAAAAAACCCAAGCCAAAATACTATCATATCAATCTAAGTTGAACCAATAAAGGAAATGTGGTGTGTGTGTGTGTGAGAGAGAGAGAGAGAGAGAGTGTGTGTGTGTGTGTGTGTGAGAGAGAGAGAGAACGAGAGATAGTGGGAGAGGGATGGAAGGAAGGAGGAGAGGGAGAGGGATAGAGAAAGGGAAGGAGAGAGAGAAAGAGAGAGAGAGAGTGTGTGTGTGTGAGAGAGAGAGAGAGAGAGAACGAGAGATAGTGGGAGAGGGATGGAAGGAAGGAGGAGAGGGAGAGGGATAGAGAAAGGGAAGGAGAGAGAGAAAGAAAGAGAGAGAGAGAGAGAGAGAGAGAGAGAGAGAGAGAGAGAGAGAGAGAGAGAGAGAGAGAGAGAGAGAGATGAAATAGCATTTTACCCCAGCAAAGAAGGAAACTCTGGCTTTTGTAACAACAGGAATGGAACTGGGCAATACCGTTAGTAAACAAAACAAGTCAGACACAGAAAGACAGTACCACATAGTCTCACTTATGTGTGGAATGTAAAACAATCTCACTCAGAGAAGCAGAGAGCAAACTGTTGTCACAGCATCTGGGAGAAGGAGGAATTGAGTAAGTTAGTCAAAGAGTACAAAATCTCAGGCAGGAATAATAAAGTTTTCTTTTTTTAGATCACTTCACAGTGTTGTGAATTCAGTTCATAATAGTGTATTGTATGTTTCAAAATTGCCAAGAAAGTAAACTTTAAATGTTCTTGTCACCAAAAATAATACATATTTGAGATGATGTCTATATTAATTATATTGAGTTAATTATTCCATGTGGTATTTTTAATCCATAATATTACTTTGTGTCCCATAAATATATTCAATGATCAAGAGCCAATTGACAAACGAAGGAACAAAAGATGAATCACAAATGCAAATAGTCTTCTTTGATAGAAAACCAACTGGTGAGGCTCTTTAAAAATACCATTCAGTTATATAACCCAAACAGAGAGTCCGATTTAAAACAAATGGCTTACCACAATTATCTATGACATCATCCACTGAAAGATAAATTAAGACAAGGCCTATAACAGAAAGCAATTCTTTGTGTCAGAATCTCTGTCTAGCTGCCTGTAAAGTATTTCACTGAACATTGGTGTAGCATGCTATCACAAAGCAGCCATGATTATTAGCCCCATTTTACAGATGAAGGATTAAAGTTCTCATGTAGACATGTAGTTTTCTCAAAGGATATGGAAAATGCAAGAGGAGGATTATACGGGAGCTGAACAGGCAATAAGAACTGAGATGAGGTTGAATCCAGTGTATCTCCTGGAGTCTAAAAATGACTCCTTCCTCTGCCTTCACTTTATTTATTTTTATTTTTTTTGGGGGGGGGGTTCCGGTAGTGGGGCCTGAACTCTGGGCCTGGGCACTATCCCTCAGCTCTTCAGCTCAAGGCTAGCGCTCTACCACTTGAGCCACAGCACCACTTCTGGCTTTTTTCTTTTTTGCTTATGTGGTGCTGAGGAATTGAACCCAAGGCCTCAAGCATGCAAGGCAAGTGCTCTACCACTGAGCCACCTTCCCAGCCCTCTGCCTTCACTTTAAAGTGCATATTTCAAATTTAGATCTCAAAAAAAGTTTATTTAAAAAAAACACATGTCCTGGACACTCATAATCATCTGAAATGCTCAAAACTGCCAAAAATAATCTGTATATGATTCTACTATGTTATATTCATGAAGACATAGGTCAGACCTGGAAAAATTGAGGATCGGGACAAAAATTTAAAGGCATCCATTTCTCTAAACCTGTTAATCACCAATTGAATGTCCCAAACCACAGTTGTTAATAATTAGCTACACTTTTTGTGTTTATCTCATTAGGGGCTTATGCCTTTTTTTTTTCCTCTTGGGGTAAAATCAACAGCTAGAAGAAGAAACAAATGTTGGTGGGTTAGAAGTATGATCTTCAAGCTCCTCAAAAGTTGGCTGCAAAGACAGTAGTGAATGTAGGAAATATTTTTGTTTACAGAAGTGGACACATTTGTCCAGTATGGTCTGACATGACGCCATTTGTTTGGTGTGGCAGCAAGAAATTGATTGTGTGAAAATTTAATTTAGTTCCCAAATGGCTACAACAAACAGGGCCATAAGGGATGCCAGTTCAAATGCTACATGATCACAGAAAAGAAAGAAACCTTCCAAAGTGGATAGAATTTTTACCAGCAGGAAGTTTAGTTATAGCACATGGATCATTAATAATCTGGTCATTTATGAATACATGAATGAGAAACACCCGTTACACAGAATATATAACTACTTTCAGAAATTTATTTTTGTGGCTTTTTATTGCTTAAATTAATACATTCAATGGACCTGAGAAAATGTATGTTTTCAATGGTGAAAAAGAAGAATTAGTGTACTTAAAAGAATCAATATATAGTCTGAGGTTTAAAGTGGAAATTTTACACAGATGCTGATTTTTAAAAGAGCTTATTTGTTCTTTAATCATCAGCCATCCATTCCCATCTTCTATATAAATCACATTTATTCTGAGTTAGAAGGAATCAGGTCCTACACAGAAGGTATATAGCATCTGCTTAGTATTTTAGGGTTAGTGTGAATTCATGCCTACATGTGCACATATACACTCTGCAGTTGAATACACCAAACAAGCCCAAACTCAATTCCTCAAAGCAAGACTATGCTTGGCAATATTATATAAAGAAGAACATTTCCTAAAAGGCTATTTCTCTCCCTAACCAGCTAAAATTCACTGGGGTGTCTCTAGAGCTTTGAAATATTAATTCTAGTACTACCCCGTTTGTTGTCACCAATTCTGTCATTGTGAAAATTAATCAGCTGTCAAAAAAGTTGAACTCTAAGTGATATTAGATTTAAATTATGCATGGGTGTTTTATCAGTACACGAATAGCAAAACATTACAGAATTATAAATAGGTAAATTATCTTCAAGAAGAATGTATGTAAACTGAGAATAATCAATCACATGGCTTCAGTTTTAAATTTTCAAAGACTACTCTCTTTGCAATTCTTCAGCACTGTTTATATGTGTGTACACATGACTTCTCAGAAATCTTTGGATTTCTCAGATTTTTCTGTTTTCCTAGGAGACATTAAAAAGACGCACTATTTTTGATGATCAAGTGTTTACACACACATACTATAGAGAGAGAAAGAGAGAGAATGAGAGAGAGAGAGAGAGAGAGAGAGAGAGAGAGAGAGAGAGAGAGAGAGAGGAATGTATGTATTTTCTTGGTAGTTAACAGCTTCATACTCAACAAGTTTAAGGTGCTGTCTAATCAAACATTTGCCAAACATTCCCCATGGATTTGCCAAACATCTGTGTTAACATCCCAGATAAAGCTTCAGGGTTATAAAGTTATTTACTCAGGTTTATTGGTTACGCTTTTCTCCCAAGTAATTGTGGCTTGCCTTTTGCCTGGCTGAAGAGGAGATCTGGCTGGTATAAGGAACACATAGCAAACAACTAATTGAGGTAGGAAGATGGATTAAAATACTCAACTTTCTATCATTCACAATCACCACTGTCAAAGTTAAAAATTGAAGCCCAGTAAAAGTAGAATTTCAGTCTATTTAACACTAAAAGCAGATTGTAATACATTAGTAAGTCAAAATAGATGTAATATTTCAGGTGTTATATATCTGAATTGAAACAGAGGCAAACATATTTCCTCTCTAGCTACAAGGTGAAAATTAGTGCACTTAATTTCAATTTAAAAAAAGTCAAGCTTCCTGAAGGTTTTAGGGTAAACTTAGGACACTTTGATGAAGGCTTCTGAACTTTTAGCTGCTTAAGAATATGAAGTCAAGTTTAAAAGATGCATATGCATAAGCATATAACCAGATGCATATGAAAACTAAGTAATTAATTAAAACAAGGCCAGTATCGCAATTCAAGCTCTCTTCCTAGATATCACAGTCTAATTTGTACCAATGACCTAACTAGCTGAATTCTTGGGGAAGTCATTCAAAAGTGTGGCTCCATGTTACAGGATTCAGAGTCCTTCCATCCACCCTAGAGGAAGAAATTCATGCAAAATTACAAGCAGACTATTCCTCCAGCTATTCCAATTAGCAGAAGCAAATGTTCTCAAGTAATTTTAGGAAGAGACAACCATTAGGTACTTACAGGTCAGCTAAGAATCCAAGAAAGGAAAAGCTAGACACATCTGACCACTCACTCACAGTAGGAGAGGAAACTAGAGCTATTCTTCAGCACCAATCCCAGTTAAAGGATGGAAGGTACTGTATTCACTTCCATTGCCTCCACTGCTTGACTTCCTGGGGCGATTTTACATTACAGTGGTGCAGGGCTGCAGATGTGGGGGTCCCCTCAGTTTTCGCGTGCGCTTGAGAAAGCCATTTCTGAAGGAGTTGAGCTTTCCCACCTCCTGTCTCCCACCCTCAGCCTTGGAAGAATTCCTTGTGTTTCCTTGCCCACCCCCATTTCCCTTCTAAATGTAGTGCCTGGCCTCTGGAGGTCTGGGCACACAAAGCTTTCATGCAAGGCTGTCACTTGACTGACAGCAGAAAGGTTTCAGGGAGATGGACAGCTGTGTGTAGGTGGGCATGGAAAAAAAAAACCCACAAAAAAACAGAGCTGAACAGATTAAACCAGAAGATAGCAAGAAAAGGTTCTAAATCACAGACTTTTCCAGACTAGCACTAGCACTACACCATAATGTGAAGAACTTCTGCCTAACAGTTTTTCAAAACAAGCACGCTGGTTTAAACTGTCTATAGCCACAGAGCTGTAACACATAGACACATCAGGTAAAGTTCATTCAGGTAAAGAAAGTTCCTAAAAGAAAGTTACACATGGGAAGGCACAAGCCTCCTGGGTTTTCTCTGTGGTAATTCTGCTGTTCTGTGATTGGGCTTTTGCAATGCTTTCTGCATTACAAGTTGAGTTGAGTTCCCTAAATAACAACCTACGAAAGAAGCGTTGGACACAGCCTTATCAAAAGTGTTTTTTAAATTGCAGCAACCTGAGTGAAAACTATAAAAGTTTCAGATAAGAGTGTAATGAGACACACAGAGCTGCAGTAAACTGACCATTTAATGGAACAGACTTGATTAATTTCCTGCCCATGTTCAATTACCTCTGATAGGTGTCGAATGTAATATAAATAGACAGGTTGACGTTGTAAGGATGGGCCGGTTCCTCTTAAGGAAAATATTCTTTAGAATTGCTCTATCACCTGTGGGTCTTTGACTTCAGATTTGTTTTAATTCAGAGTGGCAAGAAATAAAGGTGATAGAAACTTGTTGTATATGCCTTACATCATATTAATCTTGAATGTTAAGGGAAGTCTTAAATCTCAGGAGGCAAATTCTGTAAATATTAATAATGTGTAAACAAACATTCTCTATAAAACTAAGATTTATCTCAAACTGAAGAACTCAGTCCCCAGTAAAGTTAAAGCTAGGCCAGGGAGTTCTTTCTTAAAATGCTGCTTTTATACAACATTCCCCAATTTTCAATAGTAAAATAGCACTGTACTGTCATTCTCCATGTATTGGTGCTCACACTTTGTAACTCCTTTGTCTTCACCCCAGCAAAAGCTGCATTTGAAGAAAAACAAATGGTCCGATTGATACACTTTAAATGTCAGTTGGAGTCAAACGATCCGTTACTAACTGAATTTCTTTGTACCTTCCTACTTCAAATAACTCACTGTTTGCCTGAATTAAGCCAGTTTATTTGGACAGACATGGTCAAGGTCTAAGGGAAAGTGATCCTTCATATCACAAACTGTAAGAGGACTGTTCACTGTACCTGAAAATGACCGGGCATTTGTTTGTCCACCATCTCCTGAGCAGATGTCTGCAAATTCTTCATTTCTTATAACCATTGAATATCCAGATAAGCTGGGAAGGTAGCTCAGTGGTAGAGTGCTTGCTTTGCATTCATGAAGCTCTGGGTTTAGTTCCTCAGCACCACATAAGCAGAAAAAAGCCAGAAGTGGTAGAGTGCTAGCCTTGAGCTGAAGGGCTGAGGGACAGCGCCCAGACCCAGAGTTCAAGCCCCACGACTGACAAAAATTAAAAAAAATTTAAAAAAAATTGCACCTCTGAATATCCAGATAATCCCCAAATAATGATGATTTTCAAGCCAACTATGTTTACCAATTTCATTTTTCTTCTTCTTTCTGTGACTATTAGGTTTATGTTGAACTGATTTTTAATAAACTTTAACTGGCCACAAGACTCAAGGATTATATAAATATAATATATAATATATATTATATATAAATGTGTATACATATATGTATGTATATGTGTATATACACACATAGAAAATATATAATATGTTATATAATATATATTCAGGGAAAACTTCCATTTATATCTATATACACATATATACTATATTTATATATGTGTTTCAGGAACAAACCCCATACATTATACAATTATATACATATTTGTATATATATATATTCTCTATTTATTTAGTTCAGGGAAAAACCAGCATTATGTTTCTTCAAGTTTCACTGAGTTTAGTTCTTTGGCATGGTCACAGGGCACAGGTTTGTTTACTATCTGTTGTAAGTGATTCTATGAAAGAAATAAAATGCAAATACAATTTCACAAGTAACATTTCCTCTAGAAGGGCACTTAGGAAATTTTACTATCTAAGCAAACATTTAAAGGATTTCTATCATACAAACATATAATATCTGTCATATATATATATATAGGCTATTCAGAAATATTCTCAAATGACAAAATAAATGTTTGGAACATAAGTTCCTTAATAAATGCTTTGGGCTTATGAGGAAGGGGATTGTTAGGTTTCCAAATTTATATTCTCATTATGCCATAAGTCATAAATTATGTTCACAATAATATTACTTCCTTACAGAATTTTATTGCAATTATACAGTGCTTTTCAGAAAACAAATAAATAAAATAAAGAGTTGTCGTGCTTCCATAAATTGACTTTTTAACCAGACAATTATTTCTCTGTTAAAAGTGGCTGAAAAAGACACCAACATTATGTTAACCATCTCTGTAGCTATTAGTTTTTCATCATAAAACAACTATAATTCCAGAAGCTCTTTAATAACCATAAATCACCTGATATTAAACCATTAAGTATTAATCACTAAAATATTCAATAACTGGGACGCACAGCTTTATCTGTGCATTTTGAGTTAGAATGAAGGAATCCATGTTATACTTCTTTGGAAGGGGGTCTCTATTAAAAAAAAAAAATCCTCATGTTCCCAAAGCAGACCAGTGAGAATGAGATTCATTATTTCTGTAAAGTGTTAGCTCCAGGGATGGAGAGTTGGAGGACTGCACTGAGGAGTCTTCCTCTCTCTCTCTCTCTCTCTCTCTCTCTCTCTCTCTCTCTCTCTCTCTCTCTCTCTCTCTCTCTCTCCTTCCTTTCTCTCTTCCTCTCCCTCTCCCTCTCTCTCTACCTGTCCTAGAAGAAAGATTCCAGATACTTTCTTCTTGTCCCCCACAAGTTATAGATAGCTATGCATAGTTAAGGGTGAGGTGAAAACTTAAGAAATAGAGTTTGTTGCTTGAGAAATGTTTGTTTGAATTAGATAAAGTGCAAACCATTGCTCCTCCAACCTTCCTATCACCCCTTCTCCCCTCTTTGACTGAAAAAAGGCCTCCTACTGTGTGTTGATCTCTTTTCTACTTATCCATCACGACAAGATCTTTTTGGTCCTGTCCCACTCCAGGGACAGGAGCCTTGCCTCTCCTTTGCATAAGAAGCAGCATCTCAGCCTTGATACCAGAGGATGGAATCTCTAATTGAGTTTCCCCAGGGCTTCCAAAAGTCCATCAAATGCTATATTTGGCAGCTGTTATAGAAAATATCATTTTGACAAAAGTGAAGATTTCATTATACATCATTTTGCTTACCATCCCCACTTGGTTCCAAGTTTCTGGTTCTTCCTAACTTATTTCATTTACTATTTTTACAACCATGAAATTGGAAGACAGAAACAGTCCCTAGGTTCAAATCCAGTGGAAGCATCCAGGAATATATGGGGTGGGGTTAAGCTTTCACAACGCGACAATAAAAGAGGAGAAGTTCAAATTTACTTCCCTTCCTATTACAGGAGTTGAGGAGTTTATTAAAGGACAAACAAAAGCAAAAAGGAAAAGAAGTAAAAAAGACAAATCACAGGGCTTGGTTTCCTCATGAGTAAAAACTTCAAGCTGAGCGAAACATGTCCCATTTAAAACTAACAATATTTTAAATAATTATTAATACATTCTATGTAAGAGTACGAGGAGCTGTCTCCCAAGTGCCAGATTCTAGATGTTGTGTGCTCTATAAAAATCATTCAATATTTAGAAGAATTATATAGTTATCTAAAATTTGCAGTTAAGAAAGTCACATTTCAGGGAAGTGACATTCAAAGACAGAGGTGGAAAATCCATCTAGCTGATGAGAATATGAGGGAAAAGCAACTCTCAGGAACTGAACATGGGGATGTAAACTAATGCAACTACTATGGAAATCGGTATGGAAATTCCTCAAAAAATTAAAAATTGAACTACTTTATGACCTCACCTGGGCATAAATCAATATATAAGGAAGACACCTGCATACCCATGTTTACCTCAGCTTTGTTTATATGAGCCAAAATATAGAATTAGAGTGCCCAATAAAGAATGGAAAAATATGATAGATATATATATATATATATATAAAATGTAGCTATATATCATGAAATGTTACAAAGCCAAAAAGATTTTTAAAAATCATCATTTCGGGAAAACGAATTGCACTGGAAAACATCATGTTGAGCTAGATAAGACAAACTTCAAAAGCCAAATGTGTGTATTTTAGCTCATACACAAAAGGGAGATCTTTAAAACATACATATTCATAGGCACCTGCATATACATATATTTATTTGTAAGTATACATACACATAGAACATGGCTCTAACTAGGGTACCATTTAGGGGGATGAGGGGAAAGTCAGAGTCAAAGAATAACAGTGGTAAAGTGAGTATTTTCTAAACACGGCACAATAGTATATGAAGCCTGCATAAGAACTGTCAATGAAAGCTAGAGTAGGGGCAGGGAAAAAGAGATCAGTAAAGAGGCTTATTCTGAGCAAAATATAATGTATGGATGTCTGAAATCCCATGGTGAAATCCCTTGGTGTAGACTAAAGGAACGAATCCCAGAAAGTCACACAGGCTCTGCTGGGAGGCTGGGCACCACCAGAATGGCCGAGGGCTGACAAATGTGGTGTGAATGGAGACAAATACAGTGGATGTAGTTTATTTGCATGCATGAGACTAGAACAATGAGAAGGGAGAGGGGGAAGGGAGAATGATAGAAGGGGTGAGACTGACCAGGAGATGGTGTGGGCAAATGTGCAAATGTCCCAGTGAAACTTTCCTGTCCAAATAATGTATGCTAATACAAAAAAAAATCTTGCTACCACATGAAATCAGGAGATCTCAGTTCAAAGCCTGCTTGAGCAGACAAATCTGAAGGATCTCATCTCTGATTAACCAGTAAAAATCCGAAAGTGAAAGTGTGGCTCATGTGGCAGTGTATGGTGCAATACTAACATCAGGAGGGAAACAACAACAAGCCAAAGCATGAGGCCCTGAGTTCAAGCCCAGCTCCGGCCCCAGCCATAGCCCCAGCCCCATCATGTGTGTGTGTGTGTGTGTGTGTGTGTGTGTGTGTGTGTGTGTGTGTGTGTGTGTGTGTGTGTGCGCGCGCATGCGCACACATGCGCGCACAAACACGGGACTGAGACCCAAAGTAGCCAGGAAGTCTATCATAATGTGTAATGGTCTTTCCTTGGCTCAGGTTTTCCAAGCATTACCATGGCTTGCTCCAGACACAAGACTCTCCTCACCTGTTGACCTTGGCCTTCCCCTTCTAGGCAGAAATCCTGGGATTCTTGGTGATATTTTAAAACATTTTTTTCCCACAGATTATGAACATTTCCTCAGAAATCCAACCTTAATTCAGCTTAGTATTCACAAAGTATTTTGTCACTCAGGTCAGTAGGCAGGGTATCTAAAAAGCAAAAACTACATCTAAATTTTGCAATTATTTTTATGTATTTTTTATTGTTATTGTAAAGGTGAGGTACAGAGGGGTTACATTATCTGTCAGATAAAGAGTACATTTATTTTTGGACAATGTCCCTTCCCCGGCTCTCTCCCAGTTTTTTCCTCCCATTCCCACCCACAAGTTGTTTAATTCATTTTCCACCGTGTCTAGTGAGTACCAAGGCTGCATTTGTTCGCCCTTTGTCCCTCCATTTCGGCGCCCCCTCTTAGCCTCCCAAAGACAGATAAACGAACAAACAAAAGGAAAAGAAAACAAAAACAGCAACGAAGGGGGAAAGAAACCCTCTTGTGTCCCTTTCCTGGAGTGCATTTCGATAAATATTATTTTATGTGATCAGATGTACATAAGTATTGTGCCTTTGTGTCCCTCTCCTCTTTTTCATTAAGTTTTCTAGGAGATATATTTTTGTACATTCCTTGGTGGACTCCAATTACTCTTGAATTCTTGCAGCAGTAAGGGCTCGTTCTGCTCAAAAGAATGGAGTTATTTTGTTTTAAAACTAGATGATATTAGTGATTTTTTAAAATTGCAAGCAATGGTATTAAGTGCACACAGCTTCGCTGATTTGTTTTAGACCCTGAAACATTGGATTGTGGGCAGGTGGAGGGTGGGTTCTGCGTTGGTGAAGGAGCAAGGACGTTATTTTGTCTTCCTAGTCGCTGTTCCCGAGGTAGGAACACCCTGGTTAGAAGTAATGGTCATAGAGCCCTTCTCCTAGGTAGCCAGCCTTCGGGCAGCTCATTTCGATTTTCACCAAGACAGAGCAGCTTCTCCCAAGGTTGTTTCTCCTCACTACTGGGCTGAGGCTTGGAATGAAAAGAAAGAAAGAAAGAAAGGGGGCTGAGGGGATCTAGAAAAATAGCAAGGAATCGGTGCATGTACTGTCGCTACGAAAATCTTGCTTCCAGGAAGCTGTGGCTGCCACAGATGTTGAATACCCCGGGTGGGGAGTGGTCGATGTTTTAGCATCTCCCTCCCCCGTTTTGACCGAGGCAGACAGCCGCCTTTCCTTTTCAACCACAGCTACATACATAAAAACACTCGGGGCCCCCGCAGAGCAGCAACCGGGCAGGCTATTGTTTAAAAAAAAATGTTTTAAAAAGAATTCGGATTGCTCTTTTCTCTTTTCAACGGGTGTGCCAAACCACAGGGACCCACGTGCACCTTCTTTCCCTGCAAAAAAAAAAAGCTCAGGGGAGACACACGCAAGAGCCGAGACCCGCATGCCTTAAATGGACTTCGTGCAGCTATTTTGCACTAATGTATCTGGACACGCAACCACATCCCGCGCGCGCAGGCCCCTCCTCCTTTTTGCTCGGGAGCAACCGGCAAGCTACGAGAACTGCAAATCCACGTCCCCGGTGGCGTGTCAGTAGCTCGCTCCCCGGAGACGCACCCCCACGCTGTCCCCCTTCCCCGAGCCCCCCATCCCGCCCCCCTCCCAGCAAGCTCCCCAGCCACCGTGGCCCAACGCCTCGCCCAGCGCACTCGCTTAGGTCAAAGTACAAGTTGCCCAGGTGATTCGCTGAGGTCAGAGTTTGCCACTGAAGCCTGGGTGGAGTGGGGGGTGCGTGGGGGATCGGGGCTGGCGGGGGGAGCCGAGATTTGGAACCGCAGTCCAGGACACGGTGATCTGTCTTCTCCCCTCCTCCCGCAGCCACACGCCGCTCCGGATCTCGGATTCCGGTTTTTCCAACTCTGGGCGAGCGAGCTACTCCCGCAGCCCCAGCGAAGTTTCTCCTCCAAACGCTTTCTGAATCCATCTTGGGTCATCCGGATGGCGAGAAGCCAGGCGGATCTCCCTGGCCTCGCCACCTATCATCACCCCGCAGAGGTGGCCTGAGCGCTCGCGGGGCGCTGGGCGCGCGGGGCGGGCACGGGCAGGTGGGCAGACACCGGGGTCCACCCGCTCGCTCGCCCATCACCTCCGTGCCCGCGGATTGGGGAGTCTTTGTCCGCTCACGCTTCTCCCCGGGTCCCGCACTGCCGCGTCGGGCCGGCAGGTGGCGCGCGTGGTTCACCGAGAGCAGCGGCCTCGGCAGGAGCGGCACCTCCACCTCCCCGTGGTCGTGCTCCCGCTGGGACCCAGGCTGGAGATGGGGAGGGGGCGATGGGGAGGACTTGGGGGAGGGGGGCGCGCTGGTCCCCCGGCGGGAGCCCACAGAGGGGCCGCTCGGGGGGAAGCAGGGACTCGTCTCCTGGAATCCGGGCCCTTTCGGACGGCGGAGGCTTAGGCGCGCGGTGGCCTCGGCGCCGGGTCTCCGGCGGGCGGCCGCTGGCTGAGCGGCCGTCGTTGGTGTGCGCTCTGGTGGCGGCGTCCGTGCCATCGAAGCACCGACCTCGGCGGGTTGGGAGCCGGTGCCCTTGGAAGGTCGCTGGTGACGCCCGCGACGCCGGGGGGGGGGGGAGGCGGCCACGACCCCGTGGGGATTGTTCTTGTTTGCGGGGGGGGGTGGTCTCCTGAGGCCCTGGAGGACCCTGCGTGCCGGCGCGGGGCTGGGAGGACGGGTCGGAGCGCGGAGCCCCCGGGGCCGCTCCGGGCAGCTTCGTCCTGCGCGCGGTGCGCGGTCCGCGTGCCTCACCCGCCCCGCACACCGGCCCCCCCTGCACCCCGGGATCACCAGACCGGGTTCCAGAGAGTTCGCCCCCCCCCCTAACACACACACACACACACACACACACACACACACACACACACACACACACACACACACACACACGCACACACACCCCGGAGCCGGGGCCGCCCGGCCGGGAACGCAACGACGTCCCCACGTTGGGAGGTCCCCCGTCTCGTCTCCGGGGACGGTGGCTGAGCCCGGCTGCGCGCTAGACGTTGGGGAGACGACTGCGGTGTCCCAGCTTTCTGGACGGCCGGGGATCGGGCCGTAATGTGTAACCCACAAGCCGCGGCTCCCCCAAAGCCTTCCAGACCGAGGCGCGCCGTGAAGGCCGGGATGGGGAGCAGCAGAGGGGTGCGGGGTGAGCGCGCCGCCCGGGCCGGTGCGGGGCGCGGGGGCCGCCCCCGACGGTCCTCGGACCCCCCCCCACCGAGAAGGGGCGGGCCAACTCTATTCTCAGGCCACTCCAATAAGAAACCTCCCGTGGTGGGGGTGCGGGCTGTCCAGATTTTAGGGTGTTGTGGATGTGGGCGAGGGGGTGCCCCACCATCAATTCGTATCTCCTGAAGCTTTTTCAGACCTCCAGGCACACGACCATGGAGATGTGGTTTGAGGACTTGATAGGGGTCGGGGCGGGGACCAGGCTCAACGCTCCCCCCCCCACCGTACCCCAACTCCCCTGAGGGAGAGCTAGAGGGGAGAGCCTGGAAGCCCCCAGAGACCGAGCAGCGCCCCCCCCCGGCAAAAAGGGGCGGGACACCTGGGGTGGGGGTGGGCGGGCTGCGCGCCGGGGGCGGGGCCTGCGCGTCTGGCCCCCGCCGCCATTGGCCCGGAGTTGCAGACTGGCGGGAGGACGTCACGGGCCGGGCCCGCCCTCTTGGCAATGTCTTCAGCCCGCTGCTCTCCTAACTTAAGCATTTATTCCACTGGGATAGAAGCGGCTGGAGCGGCGTGGGCACCCGCGCACCATGGCTGGCGTTTTCTATGTGGTCCTCTTCTCGTGTCTCTTTGGGATTTGTGACGCTGTCACCGGTTCGAGGGTATACCCTGCGAATGAAGGTAAGACCCCCCCTCCCCGGCCTCATTTTTGCAGTTGGGGGGACATGGAGAGGTGGGGGGGGATGATCGGCAAGTGAAGGGGTTCTGCGAGCGCGGGGCCGGTGGGGGTCGGGTAGGGGGGTGGTATGGGGGGGGAGAGAACCTGGCCAGGCGACTTCGGGGACAGGATGGCCAGGATGGACCGGGGCAGGGGGGGGGGGGTCCGCTTCCAGGCAGGACCCGCCAGGCATCCTGCCCCCGAGGCGGTGACCCGTGAAAGGAAAGGTGCGGGGTGGAAAAAAGCCGTCCAGTCTGCCCAAGTTTGCAGCGAAAGGCCAAAGTTTATCTGCATTCTCCCGCAAGGCCAGGTCGAGGACAGCGATGCACCTCGCCCGACGCCAAGGAATTCCAAACAAAACAACCTGAAAAAAGGGGGGGGGTCCAGCCCTCCCCATCCCCGGCCGGGCCGAGGCGAGGGGCGGGCGCGGGGGTCGGGAGAGGGGGACGCCAGCCCGGAGCGCCGCCAGGGCGCGGGGCTCCTCCGAGAGGGCTGGCTTCGGGAAGCCTTCCCCGCTCCCGGCTTCGCAAAGTTTCCCCAGCCCCGCGCTTCCCGGGACGAGGTCCGCCCGGGCTCCGCCGCGCCGCGCCGCGCCGCGCAGCACAGCGGCCCGGGCACCGCCGGCCGGCGCCGGTGACCTGATTTCCAGCGCGGGTCTCCGTCACCTTTCCCTCTTGCGGGGCGCCCCGGGGTGGGGGTGGGGGTGGAGGTGTGATTGCCGGCCTAGGGGTGTGTGTGTGTGTGTGTGTGTGTGTGTGTGTGTGTGTGTGGACCCGTCGCCTTCTCTCCCTTTTCGCCCCTGCTTAGGTCCCTGGGTTAGTTCAGAGGTAAACTGCCTGACCGACGGGGACCCATCCGGGTGCTGTTTGCGGTTCCCTTCGGATTGTACCATGCCTGAGGGTGTCGGGATGAGGGGGTCGGAGGGAGAGTTTGGGGGATCGTTTAATTTCCGAAGGGGCCCCCGAGAGGATCGAGCTGTGTGCGTGCGTGCGTGAGTGTGTGTGTGCGTGCGCGCGCAAATGCGTGTGTGTGGCGCGGGTGTGTGCGTGGACGCGGACAAGTTGTGTCCGTGAACCCCGTGCCCCACGTGTGTGAACGGATGCTCCCAGCTTCGGTTCCTGCCGAAGTACATTTGCCTTCCCTCTGTCTGGTCGGCTCTTTGCCCTCCCACGGCCTATCATCCATCCATCCATCCATCCATCCACCCACCCACGTCTCATCCATCCCTTCGCAGTCTCCCCAGGCATTCGTCCATCTCTCCCTGTGTAATCTATCATTTTCCGTGTTCCGAAGGAGGGAGCCAAAAACCAACTTAGCCTTGGTTGGGCGGACGGTACCCAAGAGCTGTCTCTCCAGACGGAGAGAGACTCGGGGAAAGTCATACAGACACCTGCCCACCGAAACCGCTCGGGAGGAAAGGGGAGCCTCTGAGGTCCGGGACTTTACCCCTTCCACGCCCACCCCCGACCCCAACCCCCAGTTTTTGCTGTGGTTTTTGTTGCCATCCTGGCCGCCGCCACCGGTCCCTGGGGCTGTTCCTCTAAGCGGAGCTAACGCGCTGCGTCCTGCACTTGTTCGGACGTCCTTTAAGACCTCTTACCCCAAACGTAGAGATTATTTTCCTTATTAAAATGTGGGGTTTTTTTTGGTTATTTGTTTGTTTGTTTTCCTTGGAAGCCTTACATTTTGTTCTTAAGGCGTTGATAGAGCTGTAAGCCTATTTTGAAAGAAGGGAGGGAGGTGTAGCACCCCCTTCCCTCCCTGTCCCCTGAAAAATTAATTCATTTTGTTGCTTTTTAATTCTCCTCACGTTTCCTTTCTCCCCCGTTACCCTCCCTTTCCCCTCCCTCCCTTTTTTTGTAAATTGGGTCTTATTGTTCCCTTTGTGCCCTAATCCACCTTACATAATCCAAATGGAAGTAGCGGGGCTTTTCTCTTGGGACCGTGGAGGGAGAATGGGGGAGGGGAAGGGGGAGGCAACTCTGAGCTGGAGAGACCCTCCCGGCAGGACCTACATTTCAAAATAATTAACAGGTCCCTGGAATTCAGTATCCTTTGAGGGGGAGGGGGCGAGGGAGGGGAGGGAGACTAATTTCAACTCCCTTCTTTCAGTGGGAGTGATTTGGGGAAGCGGGGGGGGGGGGGGGGCGAATGAGGGACCTTCGGGTGAGGATAAGAGTTGGGTGCCGAGGGACAAGAATAGAGGCTTTCCATTCCCACCCCTCCCCCAGCCCCAAGGACCAGCCTCAGCTGATCAAATTAATAACCCAATGGTGCCTTTGAGGTGGGCCTTTCGACCCTGGGCCTGCAGATCACGGTGGGAAAGAGAAGGTGGAGAGGTTTCGACTTCATTGTGTCTCTTTCGGTGTCTTCGGGTACCTAACTGTATTCCTGCCTGGGTGTGTGTGTCGGGGTGGGGGGTGGGGGTGGATAAGTGTGGTTAAGGCAGTTTGGCAGGCCTGCCCCTTCCCGTTAAGCTCCGAGCCACCATGTTAGGTGTAGCACCAGCAGATTAAACCCATTAGGCCGCACACCAGACCGAAAATCCAAACCAGTGATTTCCTCCGCCTGGGGTAGAGGACGCACCTCGGATGGTCCTCCCCGTAGGATGTGGGGAAGACTGGAGTACATTTGCATTCTAATCCTCCACCACGTCTGGCATTCTCTTTTTCTGCAACTTTGATATTTAAAAAGGCAGCAGATGCCACATCCAGGGCCTGTTTATTTGGTTGACTGGCGGGCGTGGGGGGGGGAGTGGCGGGAGATGTTAGGAGAGCCTTTTCCCTGACTCTTGGAGTACCCTGATAGAATTCACTTGTGAATGTCACAGGATGATGAGTTATACGGTCATCCGAAGCTTGCAAAAACAAATACTTCTAGTAGATACCAGACAGAGATGAATGCCGATTTTACTCCTCAGTGTTACTGCCTACACGGATATATTTATTTTTCTGAATTGGACTTGAGATTCTCTATTCATCCTTCTTTTTTGAAAGAAAATGAATCAATTGAGCCCTGCGATGGAATTTTAAATGCTAAGCAAGTTAAATAAATAAGAACCTGCAGATTTAAAGAGGGGGGAGAAGATCAAGTGAGTAATGATTATTTACATAAGTGAGACCCAGTTTAGGTTTTGATTAGGTTAGATATGAGCATCCTGGAAGCATATGGGAACACTCAGGCAAATGGTTTTTGTACTATTGTTTTTTGCAACTGGAAATTAATCTATCTTCCCACCCCCTTTCTTTCTTTCTTTGTTTTTTATACAGTTACTTTATTGGATTCCAGATCTGTTCAAGGAGAACTTGGGTGGATAGCGAGTCCTCTGGAAGGAGGGGTAAGTTGTGAGTTGCTCTCCTGGCACAGGGGCGGAGGGCAGTGATTAGCAACTTTCTGAGTCCTAATGGCTTGATTCTTGGTGATTGTGGCAAGGGGGTTAGATTTCCATGGTGGCTTATGAAGTGAATTACGCTTTGTTGGAGAAATCCTATACTCCCTTTGGATGGTTCTGACATGGAAGAACTAGAAACCAAAAGGGCAGAAAGGAGTTTCAAAATTAGGAGATTGGTAGAGGCATAGACTTCGATGCCTATTTAAAACTAAAATACCGACAAGAAATAGGAGCCAGGGACCAAATTAGAATTTATGCCTATTACTATGATGGCCATGAAGTCCTGATGGAGTTAATTTTAGAGCAGTTGCTCTTCTTTCAAATGAAGAAAGTGAATGGAAGTCCCAAAGGGAGTGGGGATATTGGACACCAGAGGCTCCTTACCTAGTATCACGACTAGCACTTCCTCCCTTCCTCCTCTCTTCCTCCCCCCTTCCTCCCCCTTCCTTCCTTCCTTCCTTCCTTCCTTCCTTCCTTCCTTCCTTCCTTCCTTCCTTCCTTCCTTCCTTCCTTTCTTTCCTTCTTTCTTTCTTTCTTCCTTCCTTCCTTCTTTCCTTCCTTCCTTCTCTCTCTCTCTCTCTCTCTCTCTCTCTCTCTCTCTCTCTCTCTCTCTCTCTCTCTCTCTCTCTCTCTCTCCCTCCCCCCCCTCCTGTAGAGCTCAAGGTCTGGGCTCTGTCCTTAAGCTTTCTTTTAAAAGCTCACAAGAGGAGCAAGCATTCTTGTAGCTCCACTTGTGGATTTGTAGGTGCTTAATAAAGATAAAGAGTCTCACAGACTTTCCTGAAAGTTCTTCTGAGCTGGTTTCAAACTGAGATGTTTACATCTCAGCCTCTTGAGTAGCTAGGATAGGTGAGCTACTGGCACCTCGCTGCTGTTTTCTTTTGCAGGTGAATGGAAACCTTGTGAATTGTGCCAGGGAAAATGCCATCCTTGGGCTCTTTTGCTGTTAAACACAAGCAGGTTAAGCATTTGGAGCATGGACCACAGAAGTGCAGAGGCTTGGTTAGAAAGTATGAAAAGTTGATCAAATCCCTTGTTCATGTTTTCTGGACTCTGTAGTTCATACCAGGTCTAGCTATTCCTTCTAGTAGATTCTACTAGGTCAATGGCCACATTTTCTATCCCCCTTAATAAAACAGGTCAGAATGAATCACCATCCCCCTTAATACTAACAGGTCAGAATGAATCATCTTTGGAAAGAAATCAGTACACCATGTAACTATAATTTCTGCCAAATTGAAATAACTCTCACATCCTTTAAAAACTAAGCAAATCATCTGACATTCACATGCTTGATAGCCTAAGAATGAAAGATGAGGAATTTATACCAAGCAAAAATTGTACTGTCAGAACCCAGAGCAGTGCTCCATACCAATAATTTAATGAACAATACAAGACAAACAAACAAACAAACAAAAAACAATTTACAGGAGCTGTTATAGAAGATGTGGCTCAAAAATAAGACTAGGTAAGAAAATCGTCATAAAAATAAAGAATCGAAAGCAGATCCTTCTGTCCTTCTGAAGTAAAATGAAGATTGCCTTGCCTTCCTGTTTTGCTTTTTGGTTTTGTTCTGTCTGAACTTGACTGCCAGCTGTTGGGTTAGTCTTTGCTGAAAACTTCTAATCTTCACCCAAAACCATTTTTTTTTAAAGGGAAGGGAGCGTGATTGACAGGCCTCTGGCAGTGTAGACAGGCTGTATTCAGTGCTGATCGCGGGCAATTGCCCTCTTCCTTTGAATGTGAAGAAAGGTACAGCTTTATCTTGGTGAGAGTCAGACTCCTTGTTAATCCTATACCCTGGAAAGGTCACTGACTCAGGGAGTCTCCCAGGCTACACTGAAAGGATAGCTGTTTAGGCCAGAATGTATTAAACCTGCCAGCAAAATTGAAGATGAACGGTGTCTTCCTTGAATTAATAAGTTTAACAACTCTTACTGTTTTTAGGCCATTCTTAAGTTTGAAGGGAGAATTTTGTTTCACCATACTATGAAGGAATGACACATGTGAGAGAGTACAGTATCTGTGGTTGCTATAATTTCTAGAAAGTTCTTAGTGCAGTATAATAGATGGTGGACATCTTTCAGTGAAAGAGCACCTGGCCACTTTTTTCTAGACACAATGTCTTTCCTTTGTCTTGAAGTGTGTGTGTGTGTGCATGCGCACGCATGCATGCGTGCACACATGCAAACATACTTGGCTTCATTCTTTTGAATGTGAAGAAAGGAATATATATGCATATTGTATGTAACACAGAACTTCCCATGGACAGTTACATACAGATTTTCTTTTTCATTGAATATTAGGGATGTAACATTTTAAATATTTGAGGTAAGAAATGAAATTTGACTTGTGTGCAATACAATCAGTCATTCCAGAATATAACTGCTGTGGAGAACCTGTGTCAAATTTACAAAATCTTCATAGAGTATATCATTAAAGAAGACATTTTCAGGCTGAGAGTAAAAGGTTGAAGCAACTAGAGATAATTTGTCTTTAAAAGTTCTCTAGCTGAGGTAAAAGCACAGAGTCTTATTCTAAAAAAAATATCTTTACTTGTAGTTAGAACATTTCACATCTTTGCTGGCAGAGCAAAGGATAGTTGTCTGCTAATGACACTTACTTGTTTTGACTGATGTTATTTCTAAAATGTAACCTGATTTGACAATTTCATGGAGTAAAATATAGTCAGACAACTCACTACTCTAGGTGAAAACATCTAGGCAGAAACAGGAAAATACTGGAAGGTTATATGCTCATGAGAGCCACATTGCTGATATCTTGGCAACCTTTTAAAGTGGTATATTGAATTGCTAATGCTGCTTGTAAAAATACAAAAGTAAGGGAAGATCCTTGATTGTTCTGGTGAACTGATCAAAGTGGTTAGACAATTAAATTCAGATTGGAAACGTTCACAGATCTGCAGGAGACCTGAGTTACCAGGCCTGGGCACCGTAGAAATACTTCTGTGTGCTTTCATTTGTGTTGATAAATGTGTGTTTCTGTTTTCCCTTTGTTCTAAGATTAGAAGCATGCTGAATAGGTCTTTTTTTTGAAGGTGAAGCTCTACTTTTAGATTTACATGAACTTCCCCCAAATACGTAAATTACTAGTGATTTATTGCTTACTAGATAAAAAGAAATTTTAATCACCACAGGGCACTTACTCCTCCCAGTTCCAACTTCCATAATGGTAGAAGATGAAAGGAATAGAAAATTTTATACATTATGGCCCTTTGCATAGTAAGTAATGTTTCCATCCATTAATAGTTTTCCAATGCACAGACCGGTTAAAAGATACATTAGGATGGTATGGACTTCCTTGGGTTCAGTAGAGCTTTTTAAGTGGAGAATTATTGAAGAATACAAATTTTGAAGAAACTATTGCTTTTTTTCTCCTTCTAATTATATTGTGTGTGAGGTACTTAAGCTGATGAATGTCCGATCTATATCAATGCATTACTGTAGATATTAATGAAGAATTGGACCCTGACTACCAAACCAGCAGAAGCTGGAGAAGAGAGGAGCATGGGTTGTCTTGCTGCTTTTAGAACTCCGTTTTTAAAAGCTAGGATGAGACGAGAGAGAGCTTATCACTTCGATCATAGTGAATTCCTCTGACTTCAGGTTGCTCTACCAGCAATATCTTTGTGTTCTGAAGGAGAATGCAAAGAAACACACTACTGGGCTCCTTTAATTTTTCCTGTTCGGACTTTCAGTCATAAAGATCACCGCTAATTTAGTTTCAGTATTCACTCATTCCTTGGAAGCAAAACACACCTTCAGTCTTGTTTACTGGTGTGTTTTCATTTTAAACAATAAGAGCATGCACAAACTTTTTTTTTTAATTGAATGCATGCTCTGGCAATACTTTCTACTTGTGTGACACGGAGTGTTTAGGAAACCCAACCATAAAATTTACTGTCTTGAGGATTAGAGAAGCCAGAATCATGGGATTTTCTTTTCCCCTTTAAAGAGTAGTGATGGTGCCAAAAAAATCAATTTGCCATCTTTTCTTAGGTATTAGAGAGCAAAGTTCTGACAGGAACACCACTAATTAACTGATAATTGTCTTCCTCTGGCAAGTTCTGCTCTTCCTGCTCTTAATTTGCAGGTTTCTGTTTAGTGCTTGAAACACTCTGCATACTTGCTTTTTCATTGATGAGTGAATCTGAACCGTTGCCACTTGAAACTGTAGCTGTTGTAATAGGTGAACTCGAGGTGATCCGAACACCTTGAGAAACTGCTTGAGAACACAGGCAATCAATCCATTCTTGATTCTTCACATAGGCAAAAGAGTGAAAGAATTAAACACACGTGTGTGTGCGCGCGCACACACACACACACACACACACACACACACAACAGTATTTCCTCGATAAAAGATTTTCTGGTCTCTATTTCATTAGATGCTTTATTTATTAGGATCAGTAATGCAGGAGTTTTCCTCATTGTGGAAAGTGTCCTATGACTGTAAATTAGAACGGACAACTCATTGTATGAGAGAACTCTGGAACTGACATATTTCCTTTGGATCTTTGCAGTGGGAGGAAGTGAGCATTATGGATGAAAAAAACACACCCATTCGAACCTACCAAGTGTGCAATGTGATGGAACCCAGCCAGAATAATTGGCTGAGAACTGACTGGATTACCCGGGAAGGGGCTCAGAGAGTGTACATTGAGATTAAGTTTACCTTGAGGGACTGTAACAGTCTTCCTGGTGTCATGGGGACTTGCAAGGAGACATTTAACCTGTACTACTATGAGTCGGACAACGACAAGGAGCGTTTCATCAGAGAGAGCCAATTTGGCAAGATCGACACCATTGCAGCTGATGAGAGCTTCACCCAAGTGGACATTGGCGACAGAATCATGAAGCTGAACACCGAGATCCGGGATGTGGGGCCGCTGAGCAAAAAGGGCTTCTACCTGGCTTTTCAGGATGTCGGAGCCTGCATCGCCCTGGTGTCGGTCCGTGTGTTCTACAAGAAATGCCCCCTGACGGTTCGCAATCTTGCCCAGTTTCCAGACACCATCACGGGGGCTGACACCTCTTCCCTGGTGGAAGTTCGAGGCTCCTGTGTCAACAACTCAGAAGAGAAGGATGTGCCAAAAATGTACTGTGGGGCAGATGGTGAATGGTTGGTACCAATTGGCAATTGCCTGTGCAATGCTGGGCATGAGGAGCAGAATGGAGAATGCCAAGGTAAGAGAAGCCATATTGTACTTTTTCATTAGGGCTTAGTGTACGTAATTAAATCAGAAATGAGACTAAATGGAGTAAAGCCAGTAATTAGCAGCCCCTGTGGGATGTGGTGGGGCAGAGGGGTCTAATGAGTACGTGTGGGAGCTCCATGCAGAGAGGCAAAGACGTTTCTAATACTGAAATAGACGCTGCTGTGTGATCACAGAAGGCCAAGCACATTTGCTAGCCAGGCACTTAGGTCTGAGCCTGCTTGATGCACCCTCTGAAATGTAAATGAACAAGATGGACAATCCTGTGAGCCTCATTGCTTCTTACTTAAAGACCCGAGACCCAGTGGACCTGTTTTGGAGCCAGAGATTGCCTGTATCTGGATTTGGTAAAATGACAAAGATGGAAATAGATAGATAGATAGATAGATAGATAGATAGATAGATAGATAGATAGATAGATAGATAGATAGATTAGCTGAAGTATCTGATCATGAATGATTTAAAAGTGAAATCAGGATTGTCATGTTCTAATTCTCCCTCCAGCTGATTCTTCCCCTCAGGCGAGGGGAACAAAGTCCTGAAGTCCTGTTGTTTGCTCCTGTCAAAGAAGGAAAGTAACTAGGGTTGGGGGTGTGGCTGGAGTATTAGTGCACTTGTAAGCCCTAGAAGCTGACTCAAACCCCTGCTTTGACAAACTAGGGTAAGAATATCTCAAGTATATTCTGTTCCCCTGAACAGCCATTGGATAGGGTCTCTTAAGAGAAATTCATCTTGACTAAGGATCTCTTTATACCTCTTAGGAGAAGATAACAGAGTTAGTGAGAGGCTTATTTGATCTGTGGTCAGAAGCAATCACAGTAAATTGCAATCTATTTGGATTATTGAATGTTTGAAAAAAATAAAGTTTTTATTGTGTTAATTTACTATTTATCATCTTACTTACGGTGCTTTTTTTTTCCCCACTTCTGAAGTTCAGTGTGTGAAATTCACTGTTGCCTTATTTATTTTCCTGTTCTGTAAAATCCTGGGGAGTTCGTAACCTATACTTATATAGGTATGGCTGTGTGTGTGTGTGTGTCTGTGTGTATGTACGTATATATATATATATATATATATATATATATATATATATGGCATATATATGTCAATATATATGGCATATATATGTCAATATATATGGTTGGGCATATATATGTCAATATATATGGTTCATGCCACGTGTAAATGAAAGCTTAAGTATATCAGTTATTACAAGTTTTGTGTTACTTGGTGTTTATATTTAGTGCTCATTAATATTACCTGCCCTGTAGGATTGCTAGTAAATTGGGGTTATGTAACTGTGATCCCATTCATGGAACACAGCTTCTTCTCTTCTGGTGATGGCTAAGCTATAGACTGCTTTGCCACATGGTTCATCTGCTGTGGTGATCAAAGGGCCTTAAATAACTAGCTGCCACACAATTTGTCTGGCATTTCAGCCATCTTAATGACAGGGTACTATTAACTACAGGGTCTTACACTTGGATGACTGAGTCTATCTGAAGTCATAACCGAAAGAAAATTGCATTTTTGGTAATTTGGTTTCCTATGGTTGTTTGTTTCTCCATTCAGAATTTATATTTTTCCAATAGCAACTACTCATTTGCTTCAGTTACTTCTAGGGCTACCAGCACTGAATGTCCTATAGTTTCATTGTAAATAAAACAGAAGGAAGACACAGCCTGCCTTTTCTTTTTAACTTAGAGTGAAAAAGGGAAACTTGTTATCATGCAAATTTGAACTTAGAATCTAAAGTTATCTATCAAGATTCACTCCTCACTCTTCTTGTTTGCTTGTTTGCTCTTGATTGACTTGGCAAACAATGTGCTGTACCAAGCTGAAACCCTGAAGTATGTTCTGGTATTAATATTAGAAAATATGTAACTGCATTTCTATTGGCAACTAACTTATACTGATCATGGTAAGGGCAGTGCATTGAATGGGTCCATGGCACCCTGTCATGTTCTAGAGTAAGTTATTCTGCCTTCTGGATTTCTGTAAAATAGGACTTTGCACATCTTTGCATGTTGACATTTTATATGCTTTTTTTTTTTGAATGAAACCCCACTGGCTTCCATTTCCTGCTTACAATGCTCACCTTCTAGCATTAGCTCATCTCCCCGTTCCTAATGCTATTGATTTTCAATGGTCATAAGCTCAGTAAGTCATACATCGCTACACCATGGAACCCCTTGACATCTTTACAACACAAATTAGAAGGAAAAGAGAAAAAGATGGTGGGCGAAGTGAATGTAAAGGCAATTGAATATTTTAGTGGTTTGCTTTCTGGAAATCATCTTGGGTAGCCAGGTAATCATGTGATTCAGAGAGAGGGCCTGGCCTGTACATTTCTGAGCAACTTGTGTCCTGACTGTAGGCCAGCTATCTCATGAGTCACTTGTGTGAATGTTGAGAACCTTTTGGATTTGCACATTGGAATGGCTAGTTCTTTCAAGAATTCGATCCTAGCACAAAATTCTGCACTTCTTTTTTTATTTCTCTCAAGTGGAAAAATCTCTGATGAATTTAGGGAAGAAGGAAAAACCTGAATGACAAGAGATTTTTCAAATAAGAGTTTCAAAGATGACCAAGCACTATAAAAATCTCCAGAACAAGGAAAATGGTTAACATTATGAGTTTTGTCAGAAGCATCAGGCTGAGCAGAAAAAGAAGTATGGAGTCAAGAAAATGCCTCTCTTTCTGCTCACAAATGATCACTTTGTGTGTGTGTGTGTGTGTGTGTGTGTGTGTGTACACATGAACACACCAATACTAGGCTTGAACTTAGGGCTTAGGCATTGCTCCTTAGCCACTTGAACAACAGCTCCCATTCCTGCTTTTCAGTTTTCCGCCATGGCTAGCTTTGAACTACTATCCTCAGATCTCAGATCTCAGTCTTCTAAGTAATTAGGATTACAGGCATGAGCCACCAGCCACTCAGGTGTATTTTTTAGTCTCACTGTAACTTGGTTTGTCCATCTTAAAAATAGGAGAAGAAGTATGTTTAACTCATAAACTTGCCCAGAAGATAAACTACAGATGATCAAGTCTCCTATTTGATCATAAAATCACTGCATAGGAGACAATGATAACATTTCTTTTACTGTTTGCCCTTCTCAAGGACAGAACTTTTAACTTTGTTGAGTTGGAATAATGAAAGGGAAACCTACCTCTCATCCACTCTGAAGTCAAAGAGAGAATGGGAAGCAGCCTGTTTCCTTGCTCTAGCAAAAGCTCACATCCTTTCACATGCTTCATATTCAAAATCGTATTGATATTTGGAGAGGATCTTCCTCTCCTCTCCTGGTCTCTGTCTCTGTCTCTCTGTCTCTAGGTCTCTGTCTCTAGGTCTCTCTCTCTATCTTCCTTTCTTCAGTAGGAAAGAGGACTTTCCTTTGAAAGGGAGACAAGTGATTTGGGGGTGTGACCAGACCGGGAATGTAAAGAGAGCTTAAGGAGAAAAATAAAGGAGAAAGGGCCAGATCTTCAGAACTCTGGCAGCTGGCTCCGCCTCATTGTCTTCTGAATGGGTTCACTGTGGCAGGACAAATAGAAGAACAGGTGAAAGGTCACCTACTTCCTCATCCATCTTCCTCAGGGTCTGAGAGGTCAGAGTGAAGATTGATTAAGATCTTAAATGTTTGACAAAGGATCCTTGGGTTAAAATGGCCTGGGTGGATGGGGGCCTGGGGTGTGCTGTTGTCTGAATCTAACCCTGGTCATCTAGCAGAGTCATCCCAAGACCTTGGGGACAGAACTACACTTCCTCTTTCAGTGGTCTGGCCTGCAGTCCATGCTAATGGGAAGAGCTGCCGGGAAAGTATCTGAGAGCTAGCGGCCGGGAGGTGGTGGGCCTGCCCCAAAGCAGCTGCAAGTTCATTGTGCGCTTCAATAGCACTTTCTGAAATGATTTGGTTTGGTCTCGGGGAGACAACAAAGAGTGTTAGCCAATTGTCTATCCTCTCAGGGAGACTGGATGGCTGGAGTTGGCACTTCCCTTGGGATGGGGTGCAAAGGCTAACTTGGGAGTGACCAGAGCCAGTCAGATTGTCAAGGAAAAGCAACAAAATCCAGCACAAAGTCTGTTACCCTCAAAGAAAGGAGATGGACTCGATGTTTAGAGGGCTGTTTGCCTTACTGCAGGAATCCTGAGCAGGGGGAACAGAGGAAAAGATCCTTTACTCATCTTTCATGTATTTTTTGCTTAATTACAAAGCTGAAGAAAAATGAAATTTGGGAGGAATACTATTAAGCAATGTTCAGAAAAAAATAAAGCGTGTTTGTGAGAGAGAAACAGAATGAGAGACAGAGAGAGAGAGAGAGAGAGAGAGAGAGAGAGAGAGAGAGAGAGTACTTGGGCTTGAACTCAGGGTCTGGGTGTGGTCCCTTAGCTTTTTTTCGACAGGCATTCTACTACTTGAGCCACAGCCCTACTTTCTGCTTTTTGATGGTAAATTGGAGATGAGAGTCTCACAAACTTTCTTCCCCAGGGTTATTTAAACCTCAGATCTCAGCCTCCTCGAGTAGCTGGGGTTATAGGTATGAGCCACTTGAACCTTATGAATAAACATTGTTATAGAGTCATTCTTTTTTTTTTTTTTTTTTTTTTTGGGTCCGGTTGTGGGCCTGAACTCTGGGCCTGGGCACTGTCCCTCAGCTCTTCAGCTCAAGGCTAGGGCTCTACCACTGGAACCACAGCGCCACTTCCGTCTTTTTTCTTTTTGCTTATGTGGTGCTGAGGAATCGAACCCAGGGCCTCAGGCATGCAAGGCAAGCGCTCTACCACTGAGCCAACTTCCCAGCCCCTTATAGAGTCATTCTTAAGGCCACACACAAATCATACCTTGAGTAAAATTAAGCTAGTCAGGAATCAAACTAAAGTATATAATTTTACTAGGCTAGGTGAAAGGTGACACTCACTAATAGTTGCTTAACCATCCCAGTGCTGCTGTAAGTAAATAAACAAATATAAATACACAATTTTACAGTACATTTAGGTATATTGGGCCCTGTGTTGTATATTATTACATGGATAATGTGTTCATAGCAATAAAATGTGTTTTATTCAAAGCTCTTTTGAGAAGAAACAGAATAGAAATGATTTTATGACTGGAAAATAGAAATACGTTAAATCTCATGCAGTAAAAGAGGCCAAGAGCTGTGTTTGAAAAAAAAATAATAATGATGACTTTGTTTTTCTAATATACTGCAGAAGGACCGTAGGAGAAAGAAGCAAAGGAAAGGAAGCATTTAAAATGTAGTTCAGAGAGATGCTATTTCGTTTCCTCTCACTTTTGAATTTTTTTTTCTTTTACCTTTGAATTGTGTCTTTAAGAATCAATTGCTTGAATCTCGGGCTGCTTTTATCTCTGGCTTTGAAGCATGGCTGTGATCACTGGAAAATGTAATTCTTTATCTAGGAGAAAACCAGGTCTTAATTGTTGTCCTTCTTCTGTCCTACTTTCTAAGTCTTCTCCCCTTGTGTGACCAGGTTTCTTTTGTGAGTATGAATCAAGCATTGGTCTCTATTTTGAGTCTACCTAAGCATCACATAGGAATTATCTCAGCGAGGGTTTTTGAAATAATGGTATTTAAGATGTGATGACTTATTTTAGTTTAGCGGAGCTTCCTTGTACCTTTCGAAAGTGAATTAAGATGTAATTATTCTGTTAATACTGGAGCCTTCAGGAAAAAGACTGATTCAGTGTTTTTCAGTTACAACTTAGTGGCACAAAGGTGGCTCTGATAGAGGTCTGACTTGCAGGTCTTGGAATGTCGCCATTTCATTTTTATTTGCAATTAATGGACAAATTTGATTTTACCAAAGAACTGCATGCTTGTCAGGAAAATTTCCAATGCAGAGTTGCAGAAAATAAAGCAGTGAACTCTTCCAAGTCCTCTACACACACACACACACACACACACACACACACACACACACACACACACACACACACACACACACACACACACACACACACACACACACACAGGACAGATGGAGCACATTAATTGTCATCTTGTTTTTATGATGCTTGATTACCATGAGGATCATTCTATGTTAGAAACCATTCTTAATTGATGATTAATGGTCTAGAGTATAAATATTACTTCTTTAATGTAACTTTTCCTTCATTAATAGACATTTAGGTTTCCTCACTATTTCTTAGTACAATAACTCACAACTTATACTTGAAGGATTTTTTTTCTTTTTCTTTTTTTTTCTGTTGGTTGTAGGGCTTGAACTTTGGGCCTGGGTGCTATCCCTCAGCTCTTCAGCTCTTCAGCTCAAAGCTAGCACTCTACCATTTGAACCACAGCGCCACTTCCAGTTTTCTGGTGGTTTACTGGAGATAAGAGTCTCATGGACTTTCCTGCCCGGGCTGGCTTTGAACTGTGATCCTCAGATCTCAGCCTCCTGAGTAGCTAGGATTACAGGCGTGAGCCACTGGTGCCCAGAAAGGCTTTGTTTTTTTGTTTTTAATGAGTGATTTAACTTGGCTCCGTTAGTTTTCTGGTTTTATAGTTTATAAGTGAATTTAGTGAAATTCATTATGAAAGTATGAGCGAATGCGTATAGCCAGGTAGGTATACCCAAACTAGTATCTCTAGTGACAATTATGAACTCTGTTGAGTCTCATTAAATATAAATATTTACTCTCAATGACTGAATGAATCTGTAAATGAATACATAAGGAAGTCTGATCTGTTTCTCATCTGTCTGATAAAATAACATTTTGTGGAGTCAATGTGGTATACCAAAGTCTTTGCATATGTTAATATGTTAATATAGTCCTAGTTTAAGATTTCTCTTTCAGTTGGGTCTTAACCATCTTTATCACGTTTAAGAATCTTCTCTGCCTGAACCTGGCTCTCTAGCTTGGAAATCAACACAGAGCTTGTTTTGTGGTTAGGAGCTGCCAGTGGAGTTGTAAGAGTTAGGCTTAGTTCTTAGTGGACCACTTAACCAGATGTATATTTGTGGATTTTAACTTCCTTGACCTCCAGTTCACATGTATAAATTGGTGAGACATAATATTCTGTTATGTAGGGTACATACATAGAAACCTCTTTGGATAAAGGGGTTGTACTCTTCCTAGCATCATTAACCACTTACTACATAGAAATTGTTTCTCTTATAGTGACAGTGGACTGTTTTCAGTCAGTTTCTGTTCAGCAATATAAGCCGTTTGGTTGTGTTCCAAGGTATTAAATTTTTTGTTTTGCTTTGGGACAGGCAATGTGACTTAATGTGATGGTAAGGTATGATTATCGACATTGATTAAAACTTCCCTTCCCCAAGCCATCGTTCTAGCGAAGTGGGTCTGAAATATAGTCCAACTGGGTTTTTCTTTTATGATTCTTTGAGACCAGGCCTTGCCTTGTAGCCCAGGCTGGCTTCCTCCTTCTCAATCCCCATAGTTCTGGAATTACAGGTCTGTGCTATTATACCTGGCTCAGCCTTATTCTTCTATGAGTTTCTTTCACAAAATCTGCAATTTTTTTTTTATACTGAGGGGTTATAGCACAGTTCTCATTAATTTTATTTCTGTTTCTAAACTGAAGTTTAGAAACAGCAAAATAAAACTGATTGCCATGCAAATATATTAGTTATGTTAACCTGAGATGAGTTTCTTTTCCAATGAGTGAATAAATACATGAAAGCTGAGCACACACCAGTGGTGGCTCACGCCTGTAATCCTAGCCACTCAGGAGGCTGCAAACTGAGGACTGGGTTCAAAACCAGCCTCTGCAGGACAGCCCATGGGATTTATCTTCAATTAAGTACCAAGTCAGAAGTGGAGCTGTGTCTAAATGGTAGAGAGCATTAACCTTAAGAACAAAACCTCAGGGACAGCTCCCAGGGCCTGAGTTCGAGTCCCAACACTACGGGTAAAAATAAACTTTAAAAATTCTGTTCAGATTTCCAGCTGCAACTGTTGATAGCTTTAACTCTTACTAGTTGAAATCCTTTAGCATCCTGAATAGTTTCAATGAGTAGGAGAGGGTTCTCTGGTCACAGCGAAACTGTTGGAGGAAACTGTTGACCTTTTAGTTTCCTTTGACAGACAGTGGTAGGGTGGCCAGTCATTTCCAAATTAAAATGAAATAAGGAAATCCTGAAAACTTGTTATTTGGGAGTTTCTATGAAATGAGGCAGCAATTTATAGCTTTTGGCTTTTTAAAAACTGGTTATCTGTGTCCAATAACATGGCTCAGTGCTCTCTTTAGTTTTATTGTGCTTGTGAAAAGGAAAGATTGAAGAGAGAAGGCCTCAGCTGTCCCTGGAACTCAGAAAGCCTGTATCTTTGCACTTAGGGCACAACCCCTTTTTCTCATTGTATACCTTTCCAGCTTTCACCTCTGAGATGTTTAGACCAGGAGAGCCGATGACGTCACGTGGTTCCATGATCTAGGGGGTAATTAATAGTCCCTTGACTAAGTGGACATTCTATGAATATTCAGGGTCTATTTTTCCTTGCTGAGAAACAAACTGTCAGGGAAGGCTTACAACTCCCTTTGGAGACACCCAGCCTTTTCTGGGTGAATACTAGTCTTCAGCTGTCTGCCCAGCCTTGCCTTTTCCCGCAGCAGATTCTCGATTTGCATATTCTCTCTGTGACCGCCTGCAAAACAGAACACCCATTTCCCCCATCACAAAAGCGTGAGGGCTTCCTTTGGAAACTCCAGCCAACATCGCCTGCTGTTTATGCAGGACTCCATGATTTAGAGACCATGCAAATTAATTCGGTGTTGATTTGAATGCTTTCCAGAGATTGTGGGTGAGAAGAGATTTTGTGTGGGTTATTTGCACTGGACTCTTTTTGTGTACTCTCCTCGCCCCCCCCCCCCCAGTGTGGCTGGTTGTCACTCTCTGGACCCCTTGCCTTCATGCAGAATAACCCAAGCCGCTGATGCTCATTTTATTTTGACCTTTGGAAAAGACCCCAGCCTTGGTGAATCCCAGGGCCTATCTAGTTAGTGACAGCTTCAGCTGGAATCTTGCTGTTCTTTCTGAGGTGGAGGAGATAGTAGGATTCGGATTATGCTAGGAATGTTTACAAGTACCCTCCAACAAAGGGCTTTAAAAAAAAAGTGTAAAGGAAAAGATACAAATTCCTTGTGAAAGAGTTGTCAGGTCTCAGGAAGTTCCACAAACAGGTTTGAGGTCACAAATGCATTGGAATCTATTCACTCCTTCAATAAGTAGACACTGCATGTGTGTAGCTACAAATTACCCCATGGCTTTTCCCCTGCATGTCTGCATCTATGAATACATAAATCAGTCTTCCTATATAGAAAATCATAACAAAAATCTCATGCGAACTCATGTCCCAGATAAAATTCCTTTTAAAAAGTGTATTTACTTTGTTATGTATGTGTATGTGTGTGTTCACTTTCGCTTGAAGATTATGTTTTGAAATCCCATTCCCCATGTCAGTCATTCTGAATCGTCTGACCCCACCCTTCTAGGTCTTCTCAAATCTTATACAACCATGATTTATTTCTTCTAGCCTGGAAACACAATCCCCCTGATGATTTCACCCAATGAATTGCACTCAGAAAAGGAACAATCTTCAGAAAGTCCATGATCTTTCACATTCTGTAACCTAGAAGGAGGGATTTTGCATGAGATGCTTTTGAAAGCCAATGAGTCTTGAGTTCAGACTAATTTCACAGGGCAGAGGCAGACATGGATTGCGGGGTAATAAAGTAGAGGCAGGGTCAGGGAAACATCTATGGGCTGACAAAGTTGGATGATGTTGTTCCAAGTCCATTTGGGATGGATTATTAGAATTAAAGAGCAACAGAAGGCTCTGTATTTGGTGCGTTCTCTGGTGTCATTAGCGGATGAGAAAATTCATCTGCTCATCTGGCTCTTGTTTCTAGGGATGGATTTAAACAGACACACACTTCTCAAAGGTGATCTTACTAACCTCTTCTTAATCTGTTACAGATCTCAATTGCTCACAATCCTTAAAAAACCATTTGAAATAAGTTGATTCATAATTATCATTTCCCAGATAGATAGATAGATAGATAGATAGATAGATAGATAGATAGATAGATAGATAGATAGATTTTTTTTCCACACCAGTACAAAGCTGTGGTACAATTTCTTAATTACTCAGATAATCCTGTTTGCTTGTATTTTTCCAACTATGAAGTGCTGGGTAATTATTCAATTCTTAATAGAAGGCAAATGGCAATGTAAACAATAATTAGGATGTTAGACAGACTAATGTGCTTCAAAACAAATTGAATTTTTTTCATACCATTCGGCATGAAGTCCCATAAAACTAATAATTTAGAAGCAAGGGGAAAAAGGTTCCATTTTGTTCATATTTTATGGGGTTATCTCCTCATAGCTTGTTTGTGAGTAGCAATTTACCCCAGTGAAGCTGGCTTTGCCCAAGCCAAATGCTTCCTTCACAAATGCTTCCCTGCTGTTTGACATTTGGCTGTGTTCTCCCAGGACTCAAGCTTAGGCTTTTGTCTGCCTTGGATCCCAAGGGTCAAAGGTTAAGAGAATACTGATTTCCTCCCCTAATACCATGGCAGGTAAATATGGGCCAACCTCATGATTAGTTAAGAACCAACCAGTTAGGAATCTTTTCTCTGGAGCTTTTGTCCCAAAGAACATCTCTGATTGAAAACTTGGAAGTTTCCCACTGACTGAATCCTTTAGATGCTCCATGATGAGCATGGCCATCTTTTTCATTTTTATTTTTTATGTGATTTCTTCTTGTCAAAACCATTTGCAAGTAACTATACTCACCAGAAATATATGACCTAGAAAGTGAGAGCAAATCATTGGATTTGATGGTTAATTTTTTTCAAAATTAATATGGTACTTCACAATCTTTAGTCATTTAGTTATGCATTATAGCCTTACTAGTACCATGTTTCACTGATGAAATAATAACCTCTCATCAAAGACAGTAAACAAAGCTACTTGAATCATGCAGCAGTTCTCTAATCCTTCCAACTCCTTATTTTTCTTTTATCTAGCCTTCAATATGTTGCCAGCTAGAGATACAATTAAATGACCAATCTGTTTAGCTTTCCATTTTTCTCATTTGCAGAAATGCTCAAAAATTCATCAATATCAACAATGGTTTGATATCTATTTAATTATACCATCCTTATTTTTTTTCTCTTAAAGACTAATTTAACTCAGAAGGTTATAGTCAAATGGATTATGATGCAAGTAGGCTTTAGAAGTTTAAAGTATGTTTCAAGATCGGGGTTTTCTTGTTACCATCACTTCATTTTGGATCCCTTCTTTTTGTATTGACTCTCCCTTTTCTGCTTGGCCATCCTCTTTCACAAGGATCTGTGAACTTGATACTTGGATTCATTTGTTTTCCGTTTTAAGTGTTTGAAAAAGACATCCCCACTTTGAAAAACAGTTTCCTTTTGAAGTGTCCAGCTTGGCAGTGACTGAAACAGCCCCAGGCAAATTAACATGTTAAAAGGATGGATCAATACTTTCCTGGCTCCTCCACCCTTCTTGCTCTCCTCCAAGGGAAAAGAGTTTGAAGAACCCTAGGAGGCCCTTGATGGATATGCCCAGAAGATTGTCGATAGCTTCGCAGGGGACATTGACAGCTTGATCTAGTGCCCAGCCTGCTTCCTGGCTGGCCATTTGGAAATGTATGCAAGAATAATTGACAGCTTTAGGAAAGCTCTTGCAGTTCATGTAATTATGAAGAGGATTAGAAGAAAAGTGTTCGGAAAAGTAAGAGATCAATAAGAGGGCACTCTTGACTGAGCTCACCTTTTGCAGTCCATTCTGTAACGTTTAGTCTATGTTTAGAGAAGAGTATTATATATAAAGGTTGGGTAAATCTATGCATAGGGAAAGTAGCTCCTGGCTTTTGAGAATCAATGTGTAGGTAATTTACAGTACTTCCAGTCCTTAAGAGGTAAAGGTGCTAATTAACTAATGAGAGAAATGGAGATTTCATTGTTCACCTTTCTTTAAGAAGGGGTCAGAAAAGCTGTGCAGTTAAGTGAACATTTCAGATTGCCTTTGAGAGCGCTTTCTTTGGCCTGGCCTCTGTATAGGGTTTAAAATTAGTACTGGGGCCTGGCCACAGTGAAACAATGTGAAGCTTTTTTAAGAAAAAGGATTCCTGTTGGTGGAACAATGGGGAGGCTCACTCTCTTTGCATGAATGAGGAGAAAAGCATTTCTCAGTGGTTTGAAATAGAACACGATGGTATGTTGGAGGCACTTAACCTTCACCAGACAAAAATGGCTACTGTACTTAGCTAAATAAACCCCAGCACCCAGTGTGTGCTTGTCTTGATATAAAGGATTCTGTGAGGTCCATCCTCTTTGATAAAATGTAGCTGTAACTATTTCAGCACTTTTTAATTGGTTACTGGCAATGGCAAGAATTCCCAGTATGTTTTCAGCATTTGGACAAAAGAAGAAGAAGAAAAAAAAAAACCTTTTCTTCTAATGCAACAATCAATCCTTTGCTGAAGGAAAGTAGTATCCTAACTTTAAAAACTGTAAGTTATTATTGCAACTTTAAAACACAGATATACTAAAAAAGAACCTAACTCCTACCAGAAAAAAAAAAGATTGTTCACTATGGCCACAATGATTGGAAAACACAAACCCATTGAGTTTTTCCAATAGTTTCATTATATCTTCTATCGGGTTATCACTGATCTACAGGAAAGCTATTGATTTCTGCATGTTTATCTTACATCCAATCCCTTTATTGAGCTCTCCTGTGAATTACTAATAGCTTTTCAGTTAAGTCTCCAGGTTTCTAGGGAGCAAATAGTTTTTGTCACAAGCAATTATACATTTCCCCCCCCACACAAGTTAGGCTTATTATTTCTGATTTTTCAATCTTAAAGCATTGATGAGAAATACCAACAGTTATAAACAATAATGACATAAGCATCCTTATGTCCATTTTTAGGGAATATAATCTATTATGACATCAGATCTATGTTCTTATCATATTTCCAATTTGTAAACACTTATCAGAAAGAATGAATAGTGAATTTACTCAAGGTATATATTAGTGTGATGGCTTTTTTTAAAAAAATAAGATGTAATATATTAGTGGGCTTTTTTTCTGGTACTAAACCATAAACTCCTTTTGCAGTTATAGAAAAAAGAATGGTCCTATGAGGTTGCAGTGGATTATGAAGAACAGTCTCTCAAAGTTGATTTGCTCACATAAAATGGTGATGAAGGGCCAGAGATTTGGAATGAGAGCTGAATTCAATTTCAGCTTAGCCCTTACTATGTATCTCGAAGCTATTACTTAACTTTAGTACTTTCCTTTTCCCTCCTGTAATGTGGGAACAATAGTGCCTTCCTTGTGGGTATTACAAATGAGGTTACATGTGCTAAGACTCCATTTAGGAAGTGATTTCTATGCATGAGTCAGTGAATGTAGTAATTTTTATTTTTTCATATATGTGTATGTGTGAATTGTGTGTATATGTTTGTATATGTGTATCCCTTCTTTTCTCAGCAGGTTTTGATAATATGGCTATGTGTTTATAAAATTAAGATAGTGTCCTTGTTTTTAATTAATGTTATAGAAAATTACTGTGCCTGAGATTTTTTTCCCTCTGTACATTTGGAAGAGTCTGCCATTAACGCTGGCTCTGGAATGTGGGTCCAAAGAAAAGTGCCACAGACCCAGCTCAAAACTAGAGCTCTGAGACTCTCCAGCTGCTTTTCAAGTTCAAGCCCAATGTAGTAGGTGCTTTTGTTGTTGTTGTTGTTGTTTAACTTTGCTGTAGTAGGTATGGTTTTTTTTGCTCTGGGCAGTTCTCAGCCTCTGTTGCCTTCAATGGTGATAAGCAAAGGGTTCATAATACTTTCATCTACTGTTGAATTATTGTCCATTTCTCAGTAATTGTGTAGACCTACTGTATATAAGCTAAAGGAAGGTGGGTTAAACCCAGAATTGGTTAAGTTGATCTGAAGCAGAAGCCTGGTCATTAGTGAGAATCTGGGAATACTTAATATCCACTGAAAGAAAGCTACTTTGCTTGAGTGTGGAGTCCTTCATTGATATGCAAGTCCTTTCCAGGACAGCCAAATAAAGCGCTTTCTAGGATACTGAATGGAGTGTGTGTGTGTGTGTGTGTGTGTGTGTGTGTGTGTGTGTGTGTGTGTGTGTGTGTGTGTGTGTGTGTGTGTGTGTGTGTGTGTGTGTGTGTTAGAGGAGAACCCACCAATGGATGCAGTAGCCAGTTGTACTAAGGGGGTATTTGAAAAAGCTAGTTTCTCATCCCTTCTCCATCCTGGTCTTGGTTTCTTTTCTTCCCCTCTTCATTTCAGCAAATGCTGGAGGAGATCATCATGAAGGGGTGGTGGGTTGTGTAGTTTATACTTGCAGAATGTATTCTAAGTGGATGGATGTAGGGACTGGTCCTGTGAAAGATAAGCATCATGTCTTCACTTGACTTCAGAAATGAGTTCTGTGAAGCTTGAGAACAGTTTTCTTGATCTGAACTTGGGCTGGGTATCCATGTCATTTTCTCCCAGCCAGAGTGCTGGGCCTTCAAGCTTGGCTTCTGGTGAAGCCTCTTCTTTGGCTTATGGAAAGCCATCTTCTCATTGAGTCCTCACAGGGTCTTTTCTCTTTGGCTGGGACAGAAATCTGTAGTTCTGACCTACCAAGAGGGAGTGACGACATAAATCATTCTTCCCCTGCTCTTTGTGTCATTTTTTACTGTGTTCTGGAAAAGGATGAAAATTTGGAGCAGTTTTAAGGCTTAAACTTTGTTTCATGGCCACGTTAGCTAACTATGCCTGTCTAGATTCTTGTGATGGCCTTGAGGCTTGGTGCTTTGACCAGAATGTTTATGACTCTTCCCCAATTCATTAGGAAGTACACCTTTTGGCGTAGCTAGCCCCTCTTACTATGTGAACACAGGCACAAGTTACTGTCCCTGGCCCTCAATCTAGTAAAGATACACAGTCCACCTTGATTGTGGTCATCATCCCAGTGAGATTTCTGTCATAACTTCATTATAGAATTGAATGACCTTAGATAATTGGTGTTCAAAACCTTTTACCCTGGTTACTAAGGCTTGTACATGTCTCTAAACCATATGTTACTTGTCATGAAATGAAGATAATAATATTTACTTTTATGTTAGAGGCTTAAGACATAAAATTTATATATATGTAATGTATATTTATACCTATTAAGTCTTTGGTTGAAGAAATACTTCAACTGATTAATAGTTAAATAGACAGTCAGATATAATTGCATTCTAATTTTATGGTATGCATAATTCTTAAGCATAGTATAGAAAAATACTACTTATTGGATTGTCTTAATATGGTTTAAAGCCGTGTTCAAGGGAACATATGAATCACAAGATTAACAGGGCACTGGTGGCTCAGGCCTGTAATCCTATTACTCAAGAGGCTGAGATCTGAGGATCATGCTTCAAAGCCAACTTGGACAGGAAAGGCTGTGAAATTCTTAACTCCAATAAATCACCAGAAAGCCAGAAGTTGCACTGTGGCTCAAGGGTAGAACACTAGGTCTTGAGCTGAAGAGCTGAGGGACAGCACCCAGGCCCAGAGTTCAAGCCCCATGACCAACAAAAGAAAAAAAGAAAGAAAAAAAATCACAAGTCAGGTGCTTGTGGTTCATGCCTAGCTACTCAGGATGCTGGATCTGAGAATCTCAGTTCAAAACCAGCCCACGCAGGAAACTCCAAAAGATTCTTTCGACATAACATCTTGTATATCTCATTGTCCATGCGATTCTTACCACTAATTAACTTCCAAAAACTAAGTTGGAAGTTGTGGAGCTGTGGAATAAAGTGGAATAAAGGCAAAGAAAAGAGAGGTAGAGTCACCTGATATTTCACCACATAAGGAGAGAGCCATGCTTTATCATCTTTGTTTCTATACTTCCAGATTTCTTTGATCTATGCAAGCTCTTATAGGTAACACATGCGTGCGCGCGGACACACACACACACACACACACACACACACACACACACACACACACACACACACACAGCAAATGTAGTTCATGATCAAGAGCATAATCATAAAATCTGTCCAGATCAATCACTGTGACTTCACAGTGCTGTTGTTCAATGCCTGCAGTTTTCTGATGCTGGGATGTTCTATAATTTCTTCAGCTGTGTTTTATTTTTGGACATGGAGGCTATTTTCAGTTTGGTGCTTTTAATCACGTTTACCCTGAATATGCAGCAAAAACCTCAAAACATTGCCTTAATTATTTTCAAACAGTAATTTGAAGCATTGAGTTGAAAAAATATGCATTTTAAAAGCTTAATATACGCTGAAAAACCTCAGTTTTGAGATACAGGCTTACCGAGGCTTGAAACAAGCATAATAAGAAATAGCATACATATTGGGTCATTATACATTAATTTCCATGCAATATTCACTAATGAAAAGAACTCCAAAGTGAAGGTAGTTTGTACTCATTAGCACTTGCTTGCGATTAAAGTTCTTCTAAGGATTAACTTTTCAAGTTTTTTTTTTGCCATCAAAGCCTTTTTCATTCTAAAAAGAAAAATCAATTTATTTTTAAGCCTGTTTTAGACAAATGTATGATTCATTGTCTACATGTGACAGTGATTGACAGATCCCTTTCACTATGAAAGATTTTATATATATTTTAAGGTGCTTGATGCAGAGTATTGCCCTAAATCTAGAGTACCTTTTCCCCCCTCCTTGTTTTGGGAGCATCGTGTCTGTGGCTGTTAAAAAGCACATAAAAGACCAGAAAAGGCTGCCTTTCAGAAAGACATTGTTCTAGCAGACTCCATGAGGCTGATTGTTTCTAGACAATCACGCAGGTACTGTTTGCTTATGGTTTTACAGATTGCCTTCAGGGTGTTACCAACTGGGAAGGAAAATGACTTCATGGTCAAACTATGGCCTTAGACATATTTAGGTATTGAAGGGAAGGGAGAGAAAGAGAGAGGGAAGAGAGAGACTTAAGAGTTCAAATCCTAGTAGATTTAGCCAATTCTCCTTCCCTAGGAGTTAAGTGCATTGATTCCTGTGTAATCCATAGTTTCTGTGACCTTTCAAGGAGCCCCTGGTAACATTTCGGAACTAGACAACTTTGAAACTGGCTCACCCAAGAGTAGTCTGAGACCAGAACTCCAGGCAACCCATTTCCTATGCCCAGGCTCCTCCAAGACTTCTGTAAATGTTACTTACCCGCTCGAATTTTGCCTCTGTCCACTTTTCAAACTCTTACAATTTCTTTTTTTCTTTTTTTTTATTGGTCGATCATGGGACTTGAATTCTGGGCCTGGGCACTGTCCTTCAGCTCTTCAGCTCAAGGCTTGCACTCTACCACTTGAGCCACAGTGCCACTTCTGGTTTTTCTGAGTGTTGTTTTTTTTCAGATCAGAGTCTCACAGACTCTGTCCAGGCTGGCGTTGAACTGTGATCCTCAGATCTCAGCCTCCTGAGTAGCTGGGATTACAGGCGTGAGCCATGGGCGCCTGGCTCTTTGAACTTCTGGGTAGACAGAATGTGGAGCGCTGCCTCCTCGCCTTTTCCTTCCCTATGTCCCAATGCCTTTGCTCTCATTTTTCTCAAGGAAAGACTCCTGACTGCACTGCCTTGGAAGCCCTTGTCACTCAGTGACAGGCCAAGTTTACCCATTTCCCCCAAAAGGTGGAATGATCATGCTCTTGAACCTGAAACTGATCCATTCACTGTGCCTTCCCTACTCTCCTAGTGGTAAGAAATATAAAACTCTCTTCGTTAAAAAATAAAATAAAACCCCTTTTCTGTTACATGAAGTTGTGTTTGGCCATGGCCCGTCTGCCCTGTCTGCTGTGCCTTCAGGGTGAAATACTTTTTCTCTGTGTGGGTGGTGTCTGCTACCTCTTCCCTCTTCTCTTCTGTCCGTGCAGACCCGGGCAACGGATTTGTAACCTCAGAATCACCTACTTGCTGGACAGGAAGTTCATTTTGCTGTGGTAGACCTCCGTTGCTGTTTTGTTGGGGCTGAATTTTGGCATGGGTGTGCTGTGGAGTTACAGCTTCCCACGCAACTTGTTTGGCTGTGAAACCACCACTTGGGCCCATTTTTCCAGCTCCCCATTATGGTTTCCCACTAGCTTGAGCACCTCTGGCTGTAACCCCCAAAATCCTTCAGCAATGAGCTCTTGCTGGTCCCTCCTCTGAGGTGTAGCACCCTATTTCTCAACCCCACAGAATCTTGCAATCACAAAGTTGGAAGGAGGCTGCTCTGATTGCTGGATTAGGTCCTTCCCGCTACACTTGAGGTTACTTGTGTTTTATCCCCTCTGGCTGGAGAGAGGCCTGCGAGTTGACTGTCCCAAATCCACATTGAGTTGTCCTCCTCCATGTTATTGGTCACTAATGAGTCCTTTGGAGAGTTTTCCTTAGATGCCAGCCCTCAGGATGCCAGTTCTTTCCTATCTCTTGCTGTGGCTGTCAGTAAGAGTTCTGAATGCCTGGACAGCTGACCCAGCAAAGATAGTCAGGAAACTCTGAACCATGGGAAGTATTAAAGTTGAGCCTAGGGAATGAGCCTATGAGAAAGAGAAGACTTAGGGAAAACCCCCCTGCAGCCTGTAGATTATCTGGGATAGTTGCTCTGGTCCCTTAGATAGCATTCAGGGTTAATGTAATTCAGCAGTGTTGCCCCTTCCACTTCCCAAACCCAATACAAATGCTCCGCATCTTCTGAGCCCCGTGCTGAGGCGGCAAATGTGTACAGAAAATTTGGCTGCACGCTCCTGAATTCTAAATTCAAATTTGGCAAAGGTCACATCAATGCAAAAAAGAAAAAGAAAATTGATAAAAAATGCTATGTTTGGTTACGCCTATTGATCAGATTATCAATCCGATTATTTAAATTACATATTGATCTAGTTACTTTCCCAACACCCTGCTCTATTCCACTTGTTTGTGTGTTTTTTGTTTTCATTTTGTTGTAAGATAAGGATCTCAATAGGTAGCACAGACCAGTGAACTTTTTCAGCTCCCTGGCTATAGTGTATTTCTTGTAGGATGACTGTTTCATTTTGCATAGGAAAACTTGAGTAATCACAAGAGCTGCAGCTAGATATTTATTTCTCGTAGACCAAATGTACTATATTGAAAAGGAAAACCATCCTGTAAACAAACAAACAAACAAACAAAACTAGGGAGCAGAGTGGCTTATGCCTGTAAACCTAGCAGAGATCTGAAGATCTCAGTTGAAAGCCAGCTTGGATGGACAAAACCAATGTTCTCTCATCTCCAAATAACCAGTAAAAAACCTCAAGTGGAGATATGATACAACCAGTAGAGTGCAAACCAAAGCAAAGCAACATAAAACAACAACAACAAAACAAAAAAACTGAAGGAAACTGTGAGGCCCTGAGTTGAAGCCCCATTGCTGGTGTGCATACCTGTGCTTGCTAGTGAATATGTGTGTGTGTGTGTGTGTGTGTGTGTGTGTGTGTGTGTGTGTGTGTGTGTGTGTGTGTACACATGTGCCCTCCCCTGCCCCAAATGGCTGGTGAGTGTAATCAGTGACATATTACCTGATGACCATCTTCTGTTCTACCTGCCCTCATCCAACCTGAACTACACACAGGCACTATGGATCTTCCTTAGACTAATCATTGATCCTAGAGTCCCACCTTCTCTGAAACCACCCAGAAATGCTGTTCCTGGTTAGCCCAAGTTTCTTTACCCACTTTACTACACTTTACCCACTCCCAGTGCCCTCCTGCCTGCCATGTCTTCACTGGCTCACCAAAGCCCTGTCCTGTGTCCCCACTGCTCCCTTCTAAGTCATGAGTATTTCCTAGTATCCTTAAATATCCTTAAACTTTCTGATAATACATTCTCTTACTTCTCTGGGCACTGAATAAATGATCTTTTGCTGATTAGTTGTTTGATTTCAGGCAAATTACCTCCCCCCACCTCCACACTGGGGATAGTTTATTCATATATAAAGTACAGACTAATGACTGACTGACAATATCTACTCCATGGAGTGATTAATCATATCAATTAGATAAATATGAATGTAAGATCTACACAAACTCTGATTACTCCTTTTCTTTTTCTTTTTTTCTTTCTTTGTGCCAGGACTGAGGCTTGAACTCAGGGCATGGGCACTGCCCCTTAGCTTTTTTGTTCAAGGCTGGTGCTTGACTACTTGAGCTACAGCTCTTCTTCCAGATTTTTGGTGGTTAATTGGAGACAGAGTCTCACAGACTTTCCTGCTACATCTGGCTTCGAACTTTGCTCCAGATCTGAGCTTCCTGAATAGCTAGCTAGGATTACAGGCGTGAGCCACCCCCCAGTGCCTGCTTCATGCTGAATTACTCTGACTATTGCTGAACTGAGAACCTGCTCAGAGGAGTTGAGGCTAATTTTAGACCTCATTTCCCCCTTCGATTAGATACTGTTGTTTTGTTCAGTGAACAGCTGCATATGGCAACCCTGTGCCAGAATTTACTCACTTCACACTTATCTTTGTATATACTGTGGTGCCTAAAACTTACTACACTACACATAGGGGCCTTTTTACACATAGGGGCCTCTTTACACATAGGGACCTCTTTTGTCCTGGTGATTCAGGGGTGATCATTGAGCTTCATGAAGGAATAAATGAATGTAAAAAGGAAAACGTAAAAATGTCAGTCTGGTTTTGTTTATTTGTAAGCAGCTCATTGATTTTCATAGCAACTCAGAATGTAGCATGTATTTTCAGCTAGAAACCAGAATTTGTCACCTAACTGGATATGTCATACATTTTAAGAGTAATTGGGACTGAATTTTCTGCAGGTTTATTTACTAGATCAAAGAAAGGCTTACTTACTTTATTTGTCAGCATAAACTTATGAGTTTAGTCAAAGGCCAAGAAAAGAAGTTAATCATCTGACTTATGAGGATTGTGGGGGGAAAAAATCACTCTTTTTGAGTTTTTATCTCCCTTCAGCCTATCCAAGTGATTATAATAGCAAGAATAAAACTCTAGTAATTAATCTAATAGCTCCAGGCTGCTAATCATTCTAAAAAAGTGACAGTACCCAGAATATACTGGTTACCCTTATTGCATGTCACCGTTGTATAATTCAAGTGATTTTCATACTCTTTACATTCCAAAATGAAATACAACTTTTGTCATGTCACTAGATTGGAATTCTTTGACAATACATTAACATGCCAAAAATAATATTACATACAAGAAAAATGTCGAAATAAATTACAGGTAGAGCAGTATCCCTAAGGAGATTTTCATTGGTGTCTTAGGAGAGAAGACTTACAGCCCTTCTTACACATCTATTTCAGCCCAGTGTGGTTTACAATCTTCGTTCCATTCAATAAATTACTCATTTTTGCCTGCTGCAGACCAAGCACCATGTCACTTTTCCCAGACTGCACAGTTAGGTACAAAGGAGTCTGTGTAAGTCCAGAGTATAATGTATAACGTGATATATATATATATATATATATATATATATATATGTATATATATATATATATGTGAACAAATACAGTGAACTTTATTTCAATAAATCTTTGAAAGGGTTAGTTTGGGATTATTATAATATTTCATTATTGTATAGAATTTTTTGGAAATTAACTTCTTCAACACATCAAGGGCTTTCTTTTTAAATGGCTTAATCCAGTACTCGTTGTTCTTGAAGATGGAGTTCACCTTGGTAAGTCAGATAGTTCCTAGATCAGGTGATACAGTGATCGGTGATACAATGTAGCAGCAATTTCAGTTCAGAATATGTGATTGCAAAGTTAAACAAGAAAAAGAAGACTTTTTTTTGGTGAACGATTTTTAACCTGCTGCGGGTACAGTGTCAGAGGATGTATTTGGATTCTTATTTAGAGCTTTGGTAGTGTGGGGTAAAAAGCAAGGGCCTAAGCCTTTGAGCTCAAACTTGACCTGCTATTGAAAGAATGGGAAGAGTCCAAAGGCACAAGAATGGATGTCCATGGAGGTTCACAGGCACACACAAAAGAGCCCATGGCATGGAGTAGTTTGTTTCCTTCCTTTCTGTGATTAATTTAAATCAATCATCTATATATGGACCTGATAAGAATTTGGCCTTGTTCTAAGTTGTTTGTCTTGAGTGTCTCATGGTAGCACACAAGTTGGTGAGATGGCGGTTTCGTTGTCCTCTTAGAGGAGAGTGTGGAATTGAAGGTCCGGAGAAGCTAAGTAGTTGCCTGAGGTCACAGCACTCATAGATGCAGAGGACAGCTGCATCCCAAGCAGTTTGGTTTCTACCTGTGTGACATAGTGCCCAGTGCTTGCTTCCAGTGCATCTCAGCTCTGATCCAGTGTAGCATGCTCTGCCAACATGCTTCCAATCCTCCTAACCTGAGGATATAATAATGCCCCTGTGGTAATAAGGCAGTAAACTGACTTAAATTTTCTAATTTATGGGTTAATGAGAGATTTGCAAATTTTCTCTTAAAAAATATCTAGGGTCAGGCTCATTATAGATCAATAGTAAATGCTTTACTAGGGTGTTCCAGGTCCTGCGTTTGACAGAAAAAGAGGGAGAGAGGAGAGAGAGAGAGAACATTTTTCCAAAGCAAGTAGTCTGAAGTTCAACCTTCAATAAAAGGGCAAGCACCAATAATAGGTTTTTAAAAAATCATTGTTCATGTAAAGCCAAAGTTCCCCTACAATTTATAACCTTGAGGACAGGAATACATTAGGGCCCCAGCCTGTCTAACCTCTGCTCTGAAAATGCCCAATTATCTCCTTGTGAACAAAATCTTTGTCTTTTCTACCTCAGTTTCCTCACCTAGAAAATGGTTATCTGGGATAGACCTCTTGATGGATACCTTATTGCTCTCACAGGTCATCTGTGTCAAAACTTGTGACTTGGTGATAGGAATTCTTTTTCAGAGATCAAAAAAGAACTGGGAGTTATCTGGAAAGAGTTCCAAAGAGAAGAGGAATTGCACAATCTGTAGATTATTCTTTTTGTGAAGAACTGGAGTTCTCACCCCACAGGTGGGGCTGAATTTGAAAGCCTTTGAAGAGTGGGAGGATTTGATCTCTTCCTCCTCCTTCTTCCTGATTTACTTATCTGGTATTGTTGGATTACCTGCTATCTTCCAGCCTTTGAGAGTCATTGACATGCAAGATTCTTTTTGTAGCAGATCAGCTTGGTAAGTTTTTTCCTCTACCAAAGGGAATGTACCCAAAGGAGGATTTGTAATGTTTACCAAAAATCTTTGTTCTAGTACTTTGGGCATGCATAGCACAGATAAGGAAAGTCTCAGCAAAGTTGACTTGAAGGTTATATTTAAAAGATGATTGACTTTATTTAAACAAAAGGAGAAAATAACACATCAGTTGTTTGAGGAAAAAAAACAGAAGTACCCTTGCTGTGGCATGATTGATGCTTTATTACCTTGTTCGTGGGTGGCTGGGGGTGGTGGGTTTGAGCAAGGTATTTGTTCAGATTTGGAATTTGGAACTGTTGGAGAAATTCAACCAATGCTGGTTGCTTTTTGTAGGTTTGAGGAAGGTGTAAGATAAATTAGTTGAAGATGCTCTTTCTTTAAAGAAGATACCTAATTGTTTCAAAAAGGTATTTAAATTTGTACATGAAACTCATTTGAGGTGCTTATTAACAGTGTGCAAGTTGGGTTTTTTTTTTTAGTTGGTTTGCTGGTTTTTGGTGGAGATGAAACTAAGAGCCTCATGCATGCTAACCACATGTTCTACCAATGGGATATATCCACAAATGTACATGATCGTCACCTACCAAGAGTTTGAAGCTTGGAGTTCATGATCTGCACTTAAACTCCCATGCAGTTAGTCCTGCTGGTTCAGGTTGGGGGACAGTGTTTGGAAGAAGCAGATGAAGTCTTATTGCCACACCATAGTACTGGCAACAAGGCAGCGAAGAGTGAATTGTGGATCATCTTGCTAAGGAGGAGGAGATCTGGGGCGATAACAGTGCCCCTTGTTTCTTTTAACCTGATGGAGTAGAAAAGCTTGTTGATCTGACTGTAGTGGAGAAACTATCCAGATGACATCTGGATAGCAAGTGAGGTAGAACTCAGACAGGAAAAAATTATTAGCCAATATCACATATGTCTAGATTGGATATTGGCCATTCTAATCAGTCAAAGGCTTAAGGCTGGGAGCGTCATTCAGTGGCGAAGGCTGTGCTTATTAGCACAGGCAAGACTCGACCACAATATATTGTCACACAGATGCCTGAATGAGGAACTGCCTCATCTGTTTCAGAGGTGTGCGTTGTTTTTTACCATCCTCTATGGTAATCATTTAGTTGTAGAAAGGCACAGGTAATTGGAAGAACCACATACAGAAATGAAAGGCTGGGCTTGATTACATGGATATATATTAAATTATTAGCTCAATATGATGTCCATGGCGGAAGGAGAATCAAAAACAGGGTCTGTAGAGAGCTTTAGAGACACAGCTGCAACCTCAGTGCACTCTACTCTGCTCCTTCTAAAATGTAGGGGAAAATACACAGGCCTAACCACTGTACCCAGAACTGCATGGAAGTACCTGAAAGATGTAGCTAAAAAGTTATGTGCAAGAGAGAGACCTTTGAAGGATGCCCATGTTCAAACAAGAAGCCTTTGAAGAGAAAATTCCTCCAAATCTGCTGAGACCAAGGAGCATCCCAGTTAAAAGGAAAACTTGAACTCAGAGCATGTTATCCAAGGAGAGTAACAGGGACCAGCAGCAGGGCATAGCCAGAGACATTGTCAGAAAATCACCTTGGACCCCCAGAATGCCAATGATTTATGAACTGCAGTCCTTCTTTGCACAAAGTCACTCTACAGTAAAGAACACACTTCATCTTTTTTTTTTTTTGTAGGATATCCTCAAATCATCTTTTTAGGTCCCCAAGATAACTTGATGGCAAGAGAAATAGATGGATTCAGTTTTTGCCTTTGCTTCTCTTGTCTACCTAGAATGAACAGACCAACTAAGAATTATTAGCTGAGAGCAGTGACGAGCTCAGATTGTTCAGAAATGTGTCTTTGATCTGCGTAGGTGTGAAATGCATGATAGGCCAACAGGAAGTGGGAAAAGCAGGCCTTAGACCGCCTTAGAGGCAGGGCCTTCTGTCCAAACCCTTCTGGTATGGCTCTGCTGCTGCTTCTACTAGGGCCCCAAGGTGTCAAAAGTCTGCCTATCTATGGGGCTAGGAAGGTGGCTCAGTGGTAGAGCGCTTGTCTTGCAAGCCTGAAGCCCTGGGTTCAATTCCTCAGCACCACATAAGCAAAAAGAAAAAAGGCCGGAAGTGGCGTTGTGGCTCAAGTGGTAGAGCGCTAGCCTTGAGCTGAAGAACTGAGGGACAGCACCCAGGCCCAGAGTTCAGGCCCCACAACTGGACCCCCCCCCCAAAAAAAAAGTCTGCCTATCCATGTTGTTTTAAAAGTAGACGTGATAGAAACCTCGTGGAAGGTTGCTCTGACATTTCTGATTAAGGAACAATCTCTGCAGTCCTAATCAGCTGTGACCCACACAGGCATTTTGTTGAGAGAGTAGCCATCAAACCAAAAGTCAGGATGCATTTGAAATCAGATTGATTTCCTCAGAAGAAGCAAAGCCTCAGCTTCTATCAATATCATATTTTTTATATAAACTAGAACTCATTCAGTGTAGTATTCTGTGTGTCTCTGAGTTGTATTGACTTTCAGAGTTATAGATGTGGGGGGGACACACGCATTTAGTCGACAGTTTCAGTATTTTTCTCTCTGGGACATACTTTTATACTTTTGCTTCCTTTTCCCTCTAAGTCATGAAGTCATCTCAGTCAAATTCACATCTGCAACCTTCATTGATACTCACGGGTAGTAAGGAGCACATTCTGCCACAGCCTCCATTTATTTCCTCATTCAAATAGTAAGAAAGAGGCCACAAAGAGAAGTAGAACAATGAAGGCAAAAGGAGCTGTATGAGATTTTGAACAACAAGATGTGAGTGTTGGAATGTACAGCAGCCTGATTGGAGGATAAATGCTTCTCTTTTAATGCCTACACTTCGTTGAATGTGACATTCTCATAGCTTGTATGCTAAGCCCATTGGAGTGACCCGAATGAAATGGAATAGGCAAATTTTTGTGGTGGTATTTGTTCCCAATTTGCCTTTTTTTTTGGGGGGGTCCAGTTGTGGGGCCTGAACTCTGGGCCTGGGCGCTGGCCCTCAGCTCTTCAGCTCAAGGCTAGCACTCTACCACTTGAGCCACAGCGCCACTTTCACCTTTTTCTGCTTATGTGGTGCTGAGGAATCGAACCCAGGGCCTCATGCATGCAAGGCAAGCGCTCTACCACTGAGCCACCTTCCCAGCCCGATGCTGTTTTTTTTTTTTTTTTTTTTTTTGCTTGTTTCCTCCCTGTTCCAAGTCTAAACAACTCACCCAGAAAACTCAGTAATTTAACACAAAGGCGCTCAAAGCGAGTCTAGTCTAAGAATAGCAGGTTCTTGTCACGGGAGCCAAAGTCTGAGCTATGAGGTCACCACTCATTCACTGGTAGTGGAGGCTGCTTACCAGCAACAGGGCTCCCAGGGGACTTTGTGCCTTGAGCGGCCCTAACAGGGCTGGCCTGTGTGCCAACTGGTGCTTCTTACCAGCCGTGTCAAAAAGCTCTTTCTACTTAATATCTGGAACCTGGGTTCCCCAGGCCTCTTAGAAGCCCCATGGGTCAAGACTTAGCTCCAGACAAGGCTCCAGAGAGTGGAAAGCAGTTTGTGGCCTGCCATGGCTGTAAATGTATGATATTCCATTTTGACATGATGTCCATGCAAGCTCATAGAGTAGCTTCAAGGTGGTTCCTTGGGCAGGAATGAGAAGTTTGTATTCTGTCCTTAGGCTGACTAGAACTTTGGTTAATTAAAGAGTCTGTTTAACATGTTAAATCGAGCCGTAATCTAGATTATTAAAGCTCAAATGATTCAAATTCTTCTTTTGATAGTTGTTAATTGAAATATCTCTGTGAAAGTGGACCCGTACTTGAAGTTTGCATTTGCAAGCACTCCAATAGGATTCATTTGTCTACACTGATCCCCCTTTGAAAGATCTAGGTTACCAGCTTTCTCAAAGAAAGGAAGTCTGAGGTCCTGGCTCAGTACATTTCTGTAAGGAAATTCTCCTCCCTTATTAGACCATTTGTTCAACAAAGTTATGTCCCGCAAGATTGTTCCTCTCTGACAGGAAAATCAAGCTGAGGCTTTTATACAAAGACAAAGGCCTGTTTCGGTTTGAATAGCATAATATACAAATAAGGGAAGAAAGAATAAAAATAAAATAGGCATCTAAAGTGTTTTATCTATATATAAACACAGAAATTATTTAGATGTAAGTATGATACAGATTGGTCAATAAGACCGCTATCCCATTTGCATTACATTACCTTTGCTCTTTAAAAATAAAAATTCTAGAAAAGCCTTTTCTATGTGTCAAGGAAGATAAAAGATGTTTATGCAGAATCAGTCCTAAGTTGGAAGACAAATATGCCTGTTTGCATACGAAATACATTTGTTTCTTTTCCTTTTCTATCTTGGTTCAGTCTTGAATTTGAAATATCTTCTGTTTCTCTACTTCCTTTTGTAATTACTATATAATTCCTGCTTAAGGACTGCCAGGAATTTTGCAAAAAAAAAAAATTGTATAATGCAAAAGTTCTTTAGAAGAGGATTTTTAAATCCTAGGCATGCTGATTCTTTATGCCCCCCAAAATACACATATCTTTGGCAAGCAAAAACAGGTTTAAAGCTTTAAAGCATGCAAAAAATGATCAGTACTTCAGAGGCCTGGAAGTGGTTAATCTATTATAATAATCTATACTAAAGCCATAAGCCTGTTATAATATCAACTATTTTCTAAGTGTGTTTGCATTTTACTGTAGAAAGCTTCACATTACCTTTCTGACTTTGAATTTCACCACTAAGCACATGTTAGCCCAAATTCTTGTTTGTCTTTGCTCTTTTGAGTAGTGTTGGAACATATTTGTTTGCAGTAATGGAAGCCATTGAGTTGACTCTGAAATCGGTCTTTGTGTGCACTGGACTGGCTGATCATGTGACACTCAAAATTAGCCATTTAGGTTAATTCTTAGGCTTTGGTTTACCAACTCTGTTTTAAGCCATTCAATTGGTGGTATATGAAGCCTTTCTAGGGTACTGGAGGGAGAATGGGCTTAAAGATTTACATTCATACCTTATACACACACACACACACACACACACACACACATATAGGTTTTATATCTCAGTCAAATTAAAATATCAAATAATTTGGGGCTGGGAGGTAGCTCAGTGGCAAAGCATTTGCCTTGAAAGCACAATGTCCTGGGTTCAATCCCCAGTACCAAAAAAGCAAAAAAAAAAGACCCCAACAAGAACAACAAAACAAAATCAAGCCTGTATTAAGCCTGGCAATGGTGGCTCACACCTGTAATCCTAGCTATTCAGGAGGCTGCAATCTGAGGATTGCAATTCAAAGCCAGCCCAGGGCAGTAAAGTCTATGAGACTCTTATCTCCAATTAACCACCAAAAAACTGGAAGTGGCGCTGTGGCTCAAGTGGCAGAGTACTTACCTTCAGCTGAAGAGCTGAGGGACAGCACCCAGGCCCAGATTCAAGCCCCACGACCGACAAAAAATAAAAATAATAATAAAATAAAATAAATTTAACAGTAAAGAATCCCACTACACAGTGGAGTGCTGTTCCGTCAGCCGAGATAGAATATGTGGCTTTCAGGACTTCAGGCATCCTGGGGATGACAATGTCAGGCTATAATTCATCTCTTCCTCCCTTAGACTTAGCTGAGGACTAGAGAACAGAATTGCCTCCATCCTTCCATCCCCCCCCCCCCCCCCGGCCACAAAACCCTGCAGCCTAGCACAGTTCGTTTCCTAGTCACCTTACTCTGGTGCCCTGGGACCGGCCTCCCCCACTGCAGAACTCTGCCCTGTGGTAGAACCACCTGGGGTGCAGGCACTGATATTTCCCCCTACCATCCATCTCAGAGTCCCTCAGCCCACTCACCAGGCTAGATTCTGCTAGAATCTGCTTCCTACTGCACTCAAGTGTTTCATGTTAGAGCATGTGAACTGCCCTGTCCTCCGTACGAGGTAATGGGGAACATGCCTGCGGATGAAAGGAACCGTGTGAACACATCCTTTCCCCTCCTGTTCCCAGGCGTGAGCCAGTCTCCTCGCCTTAAAGTTTACACAGATCCTACTAACAAATAGCAGCTGATGACGACTAGCTGGGACTCGTAGGTGAGGAAAGAAAGCGCACAGTAGAAGATGTGGGCTTGGTCCTATTTTTGTTTTTTTATTTTGGTAAAGAGATGAAGCAGGGAGAAAGAAACATTCTAATAATAACCCCTTTATACAACAGGCAGGGTTGCTTTTTTTTTTTTTTTTTCTTTTTTTTACCCCCAACCTAATGAGGTCCAATCCCCGTAAGTCTTATGATTTATTACCTACCTCCACTGGACTGTTTGCCTTAGGTGTTTGTTATTTTGATATTCAGTTAACATAACACTTGAAATAATTTGGCTTTCTGAATCAAGGGTGGTTGTGTATAGGTGAGACTTTTTGTTGTGTGAAAACAAGCCAGCCCGTGAATAGACACTTTTTGTGTGTCCAGTGTTCCGTCTTTCTGGGGAGGGAAATGTAAGGGAAAAGACTGATGTCAAGTCCAGAAGATTTGGCAGTGTGTGTCTGGAGTTTGGTGGGCCACTCTCCTTCCCCGGGGCAGATGGTCGGATTAGAGGGTTGCTATAAGGCTCCAGCATTGCCTCAATGTTTATTTTGAAGTCTAGGATTCTTACATGTGCTGATCTCTTCCAGGGTTTGGAGTCACAGATCTGACATCCCCCAAAGCATTAGGTCAAAATCATTAACTCTGGCTAAGGTGGAATCAATTCCCCCTCTGCCTACCTAGATCCACTCAAGTTTTAACTTGACATTTCTCAGTTCCTAACCTAAGGTGGCAGCTCTGGGGGAGGCAGCTGTGTCCCAGAAGTCTCTGTTTCTGGAACAGAGTGAAGCCAGCTGCTCAGTTTTCCCTTGTGCTTGGAGTCTGGCAGCAACCTCTACTCCACCTTCTCTTCAGGACTGAGCAGGATCTGTTTTCTGACACCTTCCCGTCCCTTCCTTCCCCTAAGGGAGATGGTGACCTTCTCCAGTGCTTTTATTGTTTAACACTGTTTAAGTTTGCTTTTCCCCCTCTGATATCAAATAGCTTAATATCATAAATACGTTACAGACAAGCTTAAGAAGTACAGCCTATTGCTGGAAAGGAATTCAGGAAGAATATTATTTGTATCTTTTCTCTCCTTCCCTCTCTCTGAATTATTTTGGCATGTGGATAGGTTTCTTTCTTTCTTTCTTTCTTTCTTTCTTTTTTTTTTTTTGAGATGACAAATGGCTGATTAGATTTTACCTGGTCATATCAAGGGCAGAGCAGACACAAGTTAAAAATAAGTTCTTTAGATGAGCTTGTGCAGGCATTTGGAGAATAGTTAAAATCTAAAAGGTGATATATTTAGTGATCCTCCCAGAGGAGTATAGGACTCAGAAGGCTTAGCTAGAAAAAGAAAGGTATGGAGACCAGGAAATGGTGGAATGGGAAGGACATTGGATTGGATTTAGAATCAGAAATTCCAGTTCCTTCTCCCTGGCTTTGGGACCTCAATATGAAACTCAATTTCTTCAGCTGGGAAAGAGGAGAAATCTTGCTTTCCTGTGTGTACTGATGATTTTATTAACTGGGAGTCTCTTTAATGCCTTGCAAACCAGAACTATCAGGCTCAGATATAATAATGTTAGCATGATAACAATAATGTTATCATCAAAAGTGTTCAGACGTGGCCATCCAATTCAAAGAGAACTTTGGATAAAAAAAGAAAAGTGAGCAAAGCTGGTAGGCATATATGGATGAATAGAGGCAAAAGTTGTATTGACTGGAAAGTTTTGCTCTTGTGAAGACTTCTGATATAGTGAATACATTCTTTCTGTTTTCCAGCCTGGAAATCGGATTATTTGTGTTGGAGATCTAAGGGACACAGCTTAGCAAGGCAGCTATTTGCTGCTTTGAGCTGGTCATTCTTTCTTCTTTGTCTGTTGTATTTTTAACTCAGTGAGTACATTCTTCTGTAAAGCTAATATATTTGCTCTCTCACCTGAGAGACTGTTATCAGACTTTTACTAGGGAGGTCCTTAATCCATATCGGGAATCTGGCTGCATTTTACACAGGAGGGGTCTGGACTAGCATAGCTCTGGGTTTGAAACAGCAGATAAGATTTGTCTATGCTGGGTGTGGGGGAAGCAAGGAAAATGGGGAGCAGTTGGAGAAGGGTGGGGCCTGAGAAAATGCATCAACACCTTCAATCTGTGAAAGAATTTCTTTGTGTCTCTGCTTATGCATCCCAGAAACTGGAGAAATGTTAAAAGGAAGAGCTTGCAAGGTGTTTGTAAGGAGCTTTGGAGTTAGATCACCTTTCTGAACTCCACCTTACCCATTACTTTAGCTCTGAGGTGGATTGGTCCTTGTGTATTTTCAGTCCCTCAGTCTCCTCTTGTGAAGACTGGGAATAACTATAATATTTATCTCACAAGGGAGCGGGGAGCCAGTGAGAGAGAAACATAAGTAAGTCACTGATGTCTTCAGGGCAGATCCCCTGCAAACTTTTTGTTAAATAGGAAGGAAGAATTGGAGAAGATGACTTCAGAAAGCGTGGGTATCTACCTCATTCTTCCAGGGCCTTAAACTCTGGAGTACATGTGGACCTCCCAGTTTGGGGTTGGAGGCCAGCTGGGTAAACTGGGAGTGAGAGTGTATTGACTCTCAGGTCCAGCCTATCTCTGTCCTGTGGGGGTGAGTCATTGTTGTGGGTCTGGAGATTGTGAAGGTCTGGCCCTGGCAATTGTCTGGAGGAATATGTCTGCATATTAATTAGCGACCTCTTCCCAGGATTATATCTCTCCATTTCTGTTAATATTTTTGAGTGAGAGACTAGGCTGGTGGGCATGTGCTAAGGACATTAATGGGAGACGCGTGTCACTCGAAGTCAAGAAGAGAACAGGGTTTATGATAATGTCCTCTGCCCGAGAGCCCGAGAGGAGGGTGGCATGGTGAGTAAGACCAGTTTCTACAATGTTATATTTATTGTCCTGCTTGTTCTGACAACAAAGTGGACACTCGTGTGTGTGTGTGTATGTGTGTGTGTGTGTGTGTGTGTATACTAGTACTAGGACTTGAACTCAGGGCCTGGACACTCACTGTACCTAGGCTTTTTCCTTTGATTCTGATGCCCTGTCACTTAAACCACAGCTCTACTTTTGGTCTTTTGGTAGTTAATTGCAGATTTAAAAAAAAAAAATCTCATGGCATTTCCTGCCTAGGCTGGCTTCGAATCAGGATCTTCAGCTACATCTTAGCTTCCTGAGTAGGAGGCTAGGATTGCAGGTAAGAGCCACTTGTGCCCAGCTAGACTGATATGAAATGGTGAGGGAAGGGTGTCTTGGGCTGGGTTCCATTGTTTCCTGAGCACATAGAGAAAGTAGAAGCTTTGGGGGCCTAGAAGTTTGGCCATGGCTCTGGACTTCCAGTGCCTTGATTCACAGCTTGAGCTACCATCTTGGTGTGTATAGGTGAGCAGTTGCTTAATTCCACATGCCTCAGTTTTTTTCCTTGGTTTAAGCTGGGAATAATGTTTTCCCCATTTATATAGTTGACTTGAGTGTTGCAGTAACATTGTGTATGTTCTGAGCCATAATTGTTCCCTAAATATCAGTTACAGTATTTTGAGGATGAGCTCAAATTTCAATTGGGCTTCCATTTTGATCATGTCATTACTTGGAATCTTAGGGGGACCTTTGTTTTCTTACCTAGACAATGCCTAAGGGAAAATTTTTTTCTACTCAGAACTACCAATATGGTAGTAGGTGCTTTGTCTCCTGGTTTCATTTTCAGCCTCTTTTCTAGGCAACACTTTTGTCAAGGAATCTGAAAAGTATGAAGAAACACTTCTGTGTAGAGGGCATAGGCTTTAAGTTCATGAGAGGACCTAAAACACACCCCTCTCCCCCAGTGGGAGATTTGGAGTACTATGCCAAGTATTTGTTTTTGGTTGTCATTGTCGTTGTTGGGGTTTTTTGTCAGTTGTGGGGCTTGAACTCTGGCCCTGGGCCCGGTCTCTGAGCTCTTCAGCTCAAGGCTAGCATTCTACCACTTCCAGTTTTCTGGTGGCTAATTGGAAATAAGAGTCTTATAGACTGTCCGGCCCAGGCTGGCTTTGAACCTCGATCCTCAGATCTCAGCCTCCTGAGTAGCTAGGATTACAGGCGTGAGCCACCGGCTCCCAGCTATCCCAAATATTTGGTAGGCCTTTGCTCTTCATTCCCCACTTGGTACCAACCCCAGCTCACTGAGAAGGCCACAGACGAGAGCTGCCTTGCACATCTGACAACTCACAGTGTGGTCATCCAATTCTAACCAATGATCCTGTGTCTAACCACTGGCCAGCTCTGCCTCCACTCATAAAACATGGAACCAGTGTGACCATGAACTTGGCCTGTGCTGAGGCCAGTGGACATCTACCCAGCTTCCCTCCCTTGTCTTGTCTCACTGAAAGGTAATTTAAGGAGCGTATGATAACTTGTTTTGTTCCACGGCTCTAATAGCCAGATCCACGACTCAGAAAATTAACCTTTTAAGTGAGTGTACATGTTGTACAGGGAGTACATTTGCCCCCATGGAGAGCTGCGTGTGGTAGCATGGCTGTCCTCTGTGTGTGGTAGCATGGCCGCTGCCCAGGCTGGAGGACTTGAAGCTTCTACCCCGAGGCCATGAGCAATGCCCCATGACTTGACAGATTGGTCTCGTTTCCATGGTTGACTTTTGATCACCTCCTTTTATGAAACAGAAATGGGCATGGCATTTGGTGAGCATTGAAAATAGTGGACTCTCTGAGCAGGCTATGAAATTATATATTTATACATTTATGAAATTTGCTTTTTGACTTTCTCTCCGCTACTACTCATCTCCAGGAAACCAGACAAAATTTTAAAGTATAGCCATTACTTGGAAAATTTAGTTTAAAAGGACTGAATTAGGAAACATGTAAATGTAAAAGGGCGCATTTTAATTTATGGACAGTAGCAGTGAAATGCCACCAAAATAGAATAAATTGGGGAGGGGGACGGTGAATGCACATGTGCCAATACTGTTCAAAGCCTTGTGCTCTTATTTGGCTTTTTTGATTATTGTTAGCACTCTAGCGAAGACTGCTTATAAGTCTAGTGTGGTAAATTATATCAGATGATATCAAGGTATATTGTGGACCAGCCACTGCCTGCATTCTTAAGTCTGGATTTTCACTTCCACACAAAGACCTGAAAAGACTGGAAATCATGAGAGGAATCTTAAGACACTGCTGTATTGTTGCTTTTGAACAGGGTCTCACATGTAGCCCCTGGCTTGTCTCATGATCTTTCTGCCTCAGCCTCCCAAGTACTGGAGTTCTATCTATGTGCCACCACACTGGACTATAAGATACATTCAGCTGTCTTATTGATTGGATACAAGTGATCATGCTTTCTCAAGTTTCCTGTTTGCTTGATGGTGTGAAAATGTGATCAGACAGATTCTTTCTGGTGATTCCCCCCCACCCCCACTTTCTAGTGGTTTTCCCCCCTTTCCTCTGTTGTGGGAAACTGGTGCTAAGAAGTAAGTAGAGTAAGGAATTCTCTCCCATATGCCAAGAGCCTTCACTGCAGAATTTCCTCTCTGCATCTCCCTCACCTCCACCCATTCTATAATGACAGCACTGCCCTCTGCAAGTCAAGAGTTATTGAGATACTTTAGTTTGTTCAGGTTTCAGGAAAATGAAATATATTGTCTCATTCGTATTCTTACTCCCAAACATTTCTCACCACCCAGCATTTTATGTATAATTATTTTCTTTCTATTCTCCTCTCCTTCCATCACTGCTGGAAACAGTTTTGATATTTGTTGAATAAACAAATTAGCCAATTAATAAAAGCCTTTTTTTTCTTAGGGTGGTAGGGAGTATCACAGGAATTCAGGCATGAGAACTGAGTTCCGTTAACTGGCTAAGAGTCTTTCCACTCAAGCCAGAGCCTGCCTGTGTTTGAGGAAGTATGAGAGGCTTTCTGGAAAGTTCTGCAGTGACATACAGTCTAATTAAAAGCATTTAGTAATTAAGATTTTTTTTGTTGTCATTTTCAATTCATGATGGTTGAAAATGCGATTTCAAACATACTGAAAATGTAAAAATACCAAGAATATAACCAAACCCCCAGAAGGGGCAAAAGTTAGGAACAGATAAACTTTTCAAATGAAGAAGACCCTGCTACCACCATGGCTGGAGTGAAAGTGAGGGTTTATTGGGTGTGCTAGTTCTGTTTCAAAAAGTCTATACTATTGTTTTATGTTGTGTCTTCTATTGCTTCCATAGGGGTCATTACATTGGTACTAATTTATTTGTTCATTTTGCTTTATCAACTGATGGGGTCCTATAACTAACTTCTGATGTCATTCCCAGCCAATGCTGTCTGACAGTACAGGTATCCATTGATGTTGACTATCTTCAAGTCTCTCTGAGGTCTCATCCTAAAATCTATCCATCCTTCTTGACTGATTGAAATTACAATCTTCTGTGGCTTCCTTCACACCCACTTCCAGTTCTGCAGCCAGGAACGTAGCACCGGCTCACAGCAACCGGCCTCAGAATTGTTAGGTGCATCTTATGTACAATAGTGCAATGGCCAATGTGCTCATCAAGAGAGACTAGGGCATGGATCAGGAGGAGTTAGAGTGCCTGCCTGGTAGGCCCAAGGCCTCAAGTTCAGACCCCAGTACACCCCTCCCCTGAAATGTAAGGAGTGGGAAGGGGGACTGGTAAGTACCAAGTGAGAATGCATACACACTAGAATAGCTGGCCTATCCTCGCGAGTGTTCAGCGAATGTAGTACTCTCCGTACTATGCATTATACTTCTTTTTTTAATCCCCTTTTCTCTAGTTACCTGTAAAATGTGGAACTTGTAAGATTCTTCCTGAACTTTATTTTATATTTGTTTCTTGTTTTCCACTAATTATTTTTATTTATTTATTTATTCATTTTTTATTTATTTATTTATTTATTTTTCGTGGGGCCTGAACTCTGGGCCTGGGCACTGTCCCTCAGCTCGTCAGCTCACGGCTAGTGCTCTACCACTTGAGCCACAGGACCGCTTCCAGCTTTTTTTGCTTATGTGGTGCTGTGGAATTGAACCCAGGGCCTCATGCATGCAAGGCAAGCACTCTACCACTGAGCCACCTTCCTAGTCCGCTAATTATTTTTGAGATAGGATCTTGTGAATGTTTCAGCACAGAGCTGGTCTCAAACCTCAATCCTTCTCTCAGCCTCCCAAGTAGCTAGGACATAAGCTAAGACTATAGTCATGAGCTGCTGGGCACCCAACTTAACTGTATCTGACTATTTCTACCTTGACCTCTCATGACTTTCTAATGCATCTCATGCCCTTTTTCTCCAAGCCTCCTCCTCTGCTCTTTTAGCTATGCTGTCTTTCCACATTCTCCCCCACTGGCCCTCACAATTATTATTAGGGTCTGAAGAGTTGAGAACAGGCTTAGGACTGCATGGATCAAGTTTTGCCATGCCCGAAATTTCATAATCTGTTGGGGTTTTTTTTCTCCCCCCCTCCAGATAGTAGTTTTAAACAATAATTTTGAAAAACCAAATTGCAGAGTATGGGATATAATAAAACATGAAGCATAGGAGATTTCAAGTGGATGCCGAAGTCATGAAGTTTAATAAAATGCAAATCTATTTTAAAGAGGTATTGAATATGTAGGTGGCCTTTTGTCATGGTATACTTTTCAAAGAATGCATACTAAAACTGGAACTGTCAAGGGGTGTCATCAAAATGGCACTGTGTCAAAATATGAAATATGAATTTCAAGAATGATGGATGGCTGTCTTTCATTTGTTCAGTCACCAACTTTTAGAGCAAAGTAAAAATCAGATTACTTGAAATTTTTAAAAAATAGGCTTTAGGCAGCTGAATGTGTTGGTACATACCTGTAATCCCAGCACTTGGGAAATTGAGGCAAGAGGACTGAAGGATCTTAAGTTTGAGGTCAACTTGGGCAAGATAATCTCCAAAAAAAAACCACAAAAAAACCCCAAAAATAGAATTGGAAACCCCAAAATATTTGACTAAGGAGTTTAAAAGTATGATTTCCTAAAAACAGAAGCATTGGATTCAAGAGGAGTGTGCATGTGTGGTGTCTGGAAGGGGGTGAATCTTATTCTCGGAGACTACCAGTTACTGGGTAATAAAGGAAATGAGTAGATGTTCAAGTAAACATGGGGGCAGAAGTGTTGTGTATACAAAAATAAATTTTAATTCCAGTTCCTGGATGTAGTAATGCTTGGCTGGTGAGGTAGCGGCTGACCTCAGGCTTCAGAAAGGGTCAAGAGTTCATTAGTCCTTCGTATTGGGAATGTGTGTGAGAATCAATCCCAGTGAGAACAAGAGGCATCCAGTCTGCTGTGATGGAAGTATTTGGGGAAAGATTTGGGCTGGCTCACTTTGAAGACTTTGGTTTTTCTCTACTTCTCTATTTGCATTTTGTGGCATGTGTGATACCGGCCATTCTGCTACAAAGATATCTGATTTTTTTTTAATTATACAAAATTCTGATTTGATACTGGATATTGCATTCAGATAATCAGCAAAGAAGAGGAAAAAGTTAATTAATGAGAAAAGAAAAAAACCAGGAGGAAGGGAAGAAGTGTTGGTCCCTGAGGTAGAAAAGGCCTGGCTAGGTCTCCCGTGCTTAGGGTTAGAGGTAAACTGGCTTTGTTTATTTGGGCTGAGAGATAAGAAAGTTTGTGCCTTCTAGTTGAATGGCTAATCCGTCTGCTCTACACAATGCACATCTATCTTCCCAGGTTTTGGAAGGGGCTTCTCCTGGTACAAAGTTAGTTTTAGGATTGCTGGTGATATAAAGCAGGACCAGAGTCTCCTAGGTGAGGCCACCCAGGAACTTCCATCCTGGCCTGAGGACCTTGATATTTTCTGGTGTGTGTGTGTGTGTGTGTGTGTGTGTGTGTGTGTGTGTGTGTGTGTGTGTGTGTGTGTGTGTGTGTGTGTGTGTGTGTGTGTGTGTGTGTGTGTGTGTGTGTGTGTGTGTGTGTGTGTGTGTGTGTGTGTGTATCAGATTTCTGTGACATCCTGCGTGTGTGTGTGTGTGTGTGTGTGTGTGTGTGTGTGTGTGTGTGTATCAGATTTCTGTGACATCCTGCCTCATTGGGAGACTTAGGAAAAAATATTATTTAGAAGTTCATTTACAGGCACTTTAGCTGGTCTACTCTAACTTAACAACTTGAGGCTGCTTTGTTAGTAAAGAAGTCTTTGCCAAGTGAATTGTGTGTGGGAGGGTGTGACTAACTCGTTTAGCCCAGGCCTTATCTCTTATCCTATCTGCCTCAGCTCTCAAGACTGCCTTTGATATGACTTATTTCTTCCTCTACCTACACCACCCCCTGTAACACGTACTGCTCTCTTTCCTCAGAAAATTATTCCGATCTAAATATTTTAACTCTGCAAAACTCCTGTGCTTTCTGCATTCATTTCCTTCCCGATTGGGGATGAGAAGCGCCTAGGTCTTGGCTCTCTTCTCTCCGGGGTAGGCAAGAACCCTCAGCAATCAAGCAGGAAAAGAAACTCTTTGCTTTCCCCTGCTCCTCCTAGCCTGCAGCATTTATCAGCAGAGCTTCTTGCCTGCCTGGGTTGAAATTGTTCTGCTTCCTTTTTGGCAACTTTTAATAAAGCCAAACATGGTGAGAGGCTGTTTGAAGGCAAAACTAAATCCTAAGAGGAAAGGAAACCTGAACTAATCTTAGTTCAGCTTGGTTCATAGCAAGGGATATGGCTCCAGTTGCCTTCTGCCTGCAAACGTGTAGGCATTGTCATCCACATTTCATTCAGGCATCCTTTCATTGCATTCAGTCAGCAGATAAAGCGTGAGCCCCTTCTGGTATAAGACATTGTGTGAAAGCTAGAGCAACAACAAAATCTGTGCATGTGCTGAGTTTTCTGTGAATGGAGACATGAAATAAATCTCTGAAAGACAATGCCTTACTGAATTACAGTTGTGCAGAAGGACAGGTAAAGAGTAGTTCTGACCGGGCACAGTCAATCAAGCCTGTAATCCCAGCGCTTTTAGGCTGAAACAGGACAATCATCATTTAGGATGATTGTCTAGGTAGGCTACCTAGTAAGATCCTCTATCCAAAAAAAAAAGGGGGGGGCTATGAGAAAGACTTCTTCCCGGTGACCTCAGAAATATAGGAAGTGCCATTCCATACTTGATGCACACCCCAGAGTAACTGAGGCACGTGATGATAACCAACAGCCAGTACAGTCAAGAAGAGGCCTGAACTGGCCCAGCTCAGTTTTTCTAGGAGCTAGCTACTAATTTACAGCCTCCCAGATAGGTCAGTCCAGCACAGAGAAGAGACCAGAAGGGACAGACAGACGTCACCTGGACAGAAGCACAGTGCTGCCCACACCAGCTACCTAATGTCACCCTGAAACCATAACTCCTCATTTGCTTCTGTTGGTGTTGACAGATTCTCGTCAGTCTCACGTAGCTTGGGTTTGAATCGCTGTCAGGAATCTGGGCCTCCCAGGTGTCTAAGAGTTAGTGGGTGTTGTGATGTAGCTGCTACCACTCAGGTGGTGGGGACCAGGGCCTAGTGGCCAGCTTCCTGAGGGATGAGCTCCTAGCATGCACTGGGCGGCCTTGAACCTCATTAGCTGTGGAAGGAAGTGATGACTGAGTCTGCAAGGGTGGATGGAGACATGACTCATGGTGAAGGACAGAGCCAAGGGGAAATCTGAGATTGCTCCTTGTTGTGTCACTTGTTTGGAATCTCAACTCTACTGAAGGGAACATATTAGGACTGTGAGGAAGACGGAACTTAGTCCTGTATGTCATTTATTTGGAACTCAACTTTCAGCTTAACTTTCCCTATCCCTGGTCCAGGTCCCCTCCCTCCCTCCCTTCCTCCCTCTCTCCCTCCCTCTCCCTCCCTCTCTCTCTCTTCCTAATTTCCCTCCTTCCTTCCTTCCTTCCTTCCTTCCTTCCTTCCTTCCTTCCTTCCTTTCTTCCTTCCTTCCTTCCTTCCTTCCTTCCGTTTCTTTTTCTTTTTTTGTACTTGTCCTGGGGCTTGAACTCAGGGCTTGGGCACTGTCCCTGAGCCTTTTTGCTCAAAGCTATTGCTCTACCACTTGAGCCAGACCTCTGCTTTTGGCCTTTATTGGTGGTTAATTAGACATAAGAGTCTAATGGACTTTCTTGAAAGGCCTGCTTGGGCTGGCTTTGAACCACAATCTTCAGATCACAGCTTCCTGAGTAATAGAATTGCTGATGTGAGCCACCCTGCCTGGCCTCTCCCTCGGCTCACAATGGTCTCTTGTAGTCTCTGCTTTGAGTAACACCTCTAGTGGGCCATGTTTCACTAGAAGCCTATGGATCCTGTGAAGATCCCTCCCAAACCCCATTGCCATGCTTCAGATGGAAGCAAATCTGTGGGAGTGATCTTTTGGATTCTAGACTTCATGATTGCTTTACATACAACGACTGGCCTCTTTCCGTCTCTTACTGTCCTCTCCTCTCATATGTGCTCACCATTAGATCTTTGCAGCTTTTCCTTGAATATTTCCTCCTTGAGTATTTGTGTAGGTGTGTGCATGTATGTGTGTGTGAGAGAGAGAGAGAAGATGCGTGTGTAAGAGAGGGAGGGACTGTGTGTGTGGGATAGAGCTTCATAATTTGCTGGCCTTTATTGTAGCTCACATGTTGCTTCCTAATGCCACCTGGGATCTACATGCCAAGTTGCATGCCTGGTGAATTCTCCCTCCACCACGACACACGCACCCCCTAAAAGCATGGCCCTGCTCACTCATCACCTCCCCTGGCCGGGCATGCAGAAGTGAGTGAAGTAACACTCGATGCCCAAAGGGAAAAGGATTTCTTTCCCTCATTCTCTTTTCTCACTGGTCCGTGGCAGAAAAAATAAATGCAGAATCACTTATAAATGTACTAAGATAGAGTTTAATGAAAAGTTAGAAAAGATGAATTTGTTGGGGGAGGGAGAAGTGGGGGAAATAGCCTAGATAAGCTCACAACTTCATCTTGTGCTCATTATTTTAGAACTGAGAAGTAGCCATGCTTACGTCCTGAGTTCTGTGGATGAGCCTATACCACAGCAGCCCTGGACTAATGTATTGGATGAATCCGTTGAATAGCATCTGAACCAAATGGCTCATTGCTTCACTGTTTATGAAAACAGCTAAGGTTAGTTCAGAATCACTGAGTCTGTTAAATCACAGAAATGATATAGACAGAGCTTCAAAAAGAGGTAGTTAAACCAGGTGTGCTGGTGGCTCATGCCTATAAATCCAAATCCTTGATGTTCAGGAGGCTGAGATCTGAGGATCATGGTTCAAAGCCAGCCCAGGCTGGAGACTCGTCTCCAATATACCAGAAAACCAGAAGTGGCATTGTGGTTCAAAGTGGTAGAGCATTAGCCTTGAGCAAAAGAGCTCAGAGACAATGCCCAGGCCCTGAGCTAAAACCCTGATGACCAACAAAAATAAAATAAAAAAGATAATTGAAATTATTTAGTTAGTCTGGTGCTCTCAAAGGAAACTGAGCTTAGAGACCTTAAATTGATAAATGCCAAGACTAGGATCCAAGTGTGTTACAACAGAGCCTGGATCCCTTCCAGTCCTGCTTTTATGGTGTTTATTTCCTCCATTTCCACCTGTACAAAGGATAGGTTCTCAGTTATGTTTTTGACATGACAAGTAGAACCACTTCACATAGCCTTGAGGACAGGAACTTCTCAGTGTGTACAAAAGGAGAATATCCATCTCCAAAATTGTTCATGCTGTATATTTTTTTTTCTCTAGGAGGATTTACGATTTTACCTTTCCCTGCCCTGCCCTGCTCCTCCAAATCTGAGCCTTGTTCAGAACGATCCTGCCTCTGGGCTAGGAAAAAAAAGAAAAGAATATTCCTATTGTAATAAATAAAATACAAGCCTTCTTATGGTGTTAATTTTCGGAACACAGACTTGATCTACTTTAGACTGCTGGTCAGAAGGACTTCTTACATGGTCTTCAATTGCTTTGTGATGTACACAGAGGAAGTGTAAGTCATCAAAGCAAAGTCAACCCATTTTTTCCCTTAAATCCAGAACTACATCTTATAAATCAGACTATATCTTGTAAATAGAATCTCAAGTTTTCAAATTTCCATGACATTAATACTCATTTCTTTTGACAAATAGTCCAAAGATCTGTTGTGGATAAGTGAAGATTTTTTTTGTACATCTTAAGATGATTCTAGGTTGTTAGTGATACATAGTTCTTTTTGTGTCTGATAATAAACCTGATTTATTCTACTGCTTGCTGTAAATGGGTCATTTCTGGCTTCTATTCCAATAATACTGAACAAACACTAGTTTGTCCTCCTTTTTCTACACAACATTTGAGTAACATTGCCAGTATTGTGGGCTTCCTCTATTATTATTATTAGTAGTAGTAGTATCTGTTTTCATCTTGATTATTCGTGTGTGATAATTGGAATGAGATAGAAATGAACAAATGAGCAGTTGTAGCTTGACATTTCCCTTGCATTCCTGTTTGTGATTTATAATTTATACCTGGAAAAGATTTACTGACCTGAGCAATAATCCTTCCCAAGCAAAGATAAACACACTTTCAAGTCATCAGTGTAAGTCAGGTGCACTTGAAAGGGACAAAGAATTCACCTGCAAGCGCTTTTGGCATCTTGCCCTTTCCCATGAATTCAGACTGATGACAGAGAATGCCAGGGCTGCCAAAGCATCTTTTGCAGAATCTCCCAAAGCCCCTGAGGCTGGGACCAGCCCCTCTTGTCCTACCTTAAGGAGCATGTAGAGAGATCATCGCCTCTTTGTGATTGAAAAGAGGGGATCAAATGGAAACAAGAAAACTGTCTTCATGCTTTGGAGTTCCTTGTCTTTGAGTGTTCTTCCTAGCTCTTCTGTGCATGTGGCTCAGACAGGTCTCCAGGTCATCTTCGTCAAGGTGGGAGGAGATGCACCCCTTTGCTGTTATTGCATATGCCACTAGCAACATAAAGCAGTTGGGTAGAATGTTGACCCCTTAAGCAAATGAGCTCAGGAGGCAAAAAAAAAAAAAATCAATTTTCAAAGCAGAAATGTAACAGTCAGCAGGAGAGGGTAAGTCGGTGCTAGAAAATCTTGTGTAATAGTAAGATCATCAGTGCTTTCTCAAATGCACTGCTGCCCTTTGTTTCCTGAGATCCCTTGGACTGCTGCTGCATCACACAGAAAGCAGACAGTGCAAATTCCCCATATCCTTCACTTGGTCTAGACTAGATCTCTTCAGAGAGCTCTTGGAGAATGTTTTATTTTGTTCTCCTCAGAGAACAGCAAAGTGAGACTACCCCAACACATACATGTTGGCAGATAGTTTCTCTCTCTTTCTGCATACACACACACACACACACACACACACACACACACACACACAAACACACACACACACACACACATATATATATATATATCTTTAATCTACTGCATGCAATACCAAAAACAGATGTTTAGTTTGATAGTATCTGTTTAACGTAAATCATCCTTTTAAAAGTCATATAGACTGGAGAATTCTTATTTTTTTTGTCCAAAAGTAAGTTTCAGTACACTACTTTTTGAAATGTAAATGGTGATAGGACCCAAGATCAAAACCTCAACAAAGCATTGGAAAGCATTACTTACTGATAACTGGTAACATTGAGGGAATTCGGCTCTTTGAAAGCAGGATGCTCATGCCCTGCGTAACAAAAGGAGGAGTCATTGGGCATTTATTACTGCAGTCATTTTCAGCGCCATAAATCATGATTTGCGGCAACTCAGGCTATAAAGTCGTTTGGGTGACAATGATTAGCATGCTGCCGGAGTTAATCAAATAATTATTTAACACGTGTTTCTCTTGCTCTGACCCTGACTTCAGAACATATTTCATTCTTTCCCAGTTCTATCTTTGCAGTTTTTTTTTTTTTTTTTACATAAACAGAACAACTGAGAAGTGTGAGGTGTACATGAAAGTTAGTCTTAAAAGAATCACTTTGGTCTCCTGGTGCACTGGGAGCTCCACAAGAGGAGGATTCTTATCTGAATCTAAACAGGTTTGGTGAGCAGCTATGATACTCTCCACAGGGTTTTCATTCACAATCAATAACTACTCTTTTAGCCTCTGCTGGGCAGAATGGACTCCCTGGCTTAACCTCTTTTTCTCCAGGTGAGACTCAAGGGGTTGTCTATTTTTCAGCTGGTTTTTCTACTCGGTCTCTTCTGTAGCACAAAGCCTCAGTTAGGGGTATTAGAAACGTTCCCTTAAATGTCTGTCTGGAGGCTGTTCAGCCAGGGAGCAGAGCCTCTCTGGATGTGAATCCCGGTGTGATCTCTTCTCCATGGGGGTAACACTTTCTTAAGTCTGGACCTCTGAGCTTGATAAACACATTGTCTTAGCCCTGTTTCTACCACCATTTATGATAAATTAACAGCTTTGCAGACCTCGTAAAGGATAGAATTTTTACACACTGAGTGAATCCACATAGACACAAGCCCCCTCCCAGGATGAAATGTAGAAGGGGAAGGGGAAGAAAGAACAGCTGCTTCCTCTCTGCCTTCTCTGCCCGGGCACTTGTCCTCAGTGGGTCTGTAATGAGTTGCTAGTCTTTATAGACCCCAAATATCAAAGGGTGAAGGAGATAATAGCGACTCATCAAAAAGCTTGATGCTGTGTGAAATGTCCCCGGGAATTGAGGTCCCTGTTAATTGCTCCTCATTTGCATACCATGGCTGTGATTGAGGGGCTATCAGGGGGAGAATTGATCCTCTATTTCCATGTATTTTCAGTAATGTTATATTTAAATTCAGGCAGACCTAAGACATGAGTTTTGTTTTTATAAGCATGATTTAACATTTTCTGCATTAAGCTTAGCATAAAGTGTTTGGCTTTCTTGATTATTTTGTTTGCATTGTGGTCAGTTGTGACTTCCAGTTTCCAATTTTTTCCTTCATGAATACAAATTTCAGTATGTTTCCATATTCTCCATGACCTTGAAATTATTACAGTTTTTCAATTAAGTTCTCAATCTACTTTATAACCTCAATAAGATCAGGGTGAAAAATCTAATTAATACTTCTTTAATCCCAAAGTTTACCAAAGAAATTGTGGATCGTGATATGAGATTGTTATAGGAAAATGTATGTTTATTGTCATTGGAGATTTGGGGAGAAAAATCACATTATAAAGGAAGAAAATACTCGTAAAATGTACAGAAGCTTAAGGATTAGCTGTTGCCCTGAACAGTTTCCCAAGACAGTATTGACATCCATGATTTGTCTCTCTTAAATAGCAAATTTTCAATGATTTTAGTGGGAGAACTGGAGCAGCCATAGAGTTAGGAACAAGGGATCTTTATTTAACAAACTAGGTGCTTTAATGAAAACAAAATAAGCTGGGTGCTAGTAATACATGCCTGTAATCCTAGTCACTCATGAGACTGAGATCTAAGGATCACAGTTCAAAACCAGCCAGGGCAGAAAATCCATCAGACTCTTATCTCTGATAAAATACTCAGAAAAAGCCAGAAGTGGTGCTGTGGATCAAGTGGTAGAATGCTAGCCTTGAGCAAAATAAGCTCAGGAACAGTGCCTAGGACCTGAGTTCCAGCCCTAGGACCAGCAAAAAATATATTGATTGGTTAATTAATTAAAAATAGAATCTTTTTATGATTAACAATTTGCTGTTGGACTTTATATTAAAACTGTTATCCTATGAAATCAAAATAATCGATTCATTTGTTTTTTACTATGTTCTACTGTGATTCATTACAAATTCACTCACTATAGTTTTTACCTTAGAGACAACACATCATGTAAGTCCCCTTCCCCACATACTCACTCTGTGCTCTGGAACAGACTGTCCTATGAAATTCAAAAATACCAGAGACCTTCCCTTCTACACAAATAGGAAGCTAGGTTGCTCCTATTGAGCCCCAATGAACAAAGGCCCCAATCAAGAGGAGGAGCTGCAAACATGGAGTCCGGCCAGCAGTCTTCGTTCCTGCCTCCTCGGAACATGTGTGGACTAGGACTCATTTTAAGCTGAGTTTTTGACAGTGGGATTTAGCCTTGTAACAGAGCTGATAAATAATTTGCTTCTCTCGAGTGCTTAGTTGAACTTCTACTATTCCAGATCTCTTCAAACGTGTTGAAGAGAAATAGCCCTCCAAATAATTAGATGGTCAAGATGGAAAAATAATAAGCTACCTCTCAGTTGTATTCTCATTGGTTTGTGTTCAATAATTTTTATGGAGTTAATTTGAATTGAGCAAGCTTTATGTGGATTTGCTTCTGAAAGATTTACTGCATTTATGTGAAAACCCATCTACATCTGACATTTTAGAATTACCCACCTATTTATGGGATTAGACTGCATTCTGTTCGTGAAAGAGCAAGGCAATTTTCAGCATAGATTTTTTTTCTGTCATTTTTTCCCCTCCCTGTCTGTTTTTGTGAAAGCTAGCTCCAAGGTAAGAGGGGAAATAATTGAAGGAGATGGAGGGTGGAAAATAGAACTGGCTTGCTAGAGGAGGTGTGCTTTTATTAACTATTCGTGGAAAAAAGAAACCTCAAAAACCCAGCCCAATAATTCCTTTAATTTAAAATAGGTGCTTACATTTTTATAAACATCATTTCTTACCTGATACTTATTTTCTCCTATGTCTAGTAAATAAGCTACACATGCTACCAGCCAGAATTCAATCTCAGATTTTCCGCCTTATATTAATAAAGGGAAATAAAACTATAATGGACAAGTTACCACATAGTGTTTTAGAAATTGTAATTCAGTCTTACTTAAAAGCACAACAGTTGAAAAACATTGAAATACATGGGTTATCCACAAGTAGGTGACCTTTTTAGTGATAACTAATCTTTGTGTGTGTGTGTGAGTGTGCACATATTTGCATAGACACATGCTAGTATTGGGACTTGAACTTAGAATCTCACTCTGTTGCTTGGCTTTTTAATCAAGTCTAAAGTTCCATCACTTGAGGTCACAGCTCTATCTTCAGCTTTTTGTTGGTTCATTTGCAATTAAATCTTGTGAACTTTTCTACTCAGGCTGGGTTTGAACTGCAATTCTCAGATCTTAGCTTCCTGAGGAGTTAGGATTACAGGTGTGAGCCACCCATGCCTGGCTGGAAATTTGGATAGTTAAATGCTTTGTTCAGGCTCATATATTTAAGAACCAAATTCAGGTCTGCATGATTCCAGGTCTAAGATTAGGTCTTTCTCTTTATATCCTTGCTGCCCTTGGTATAAATTAAGAGCAGCTTAAAAAATATAGTAAAGAGGATTAGTAGATAGGAAATAATTGTTGTCATTCTTTTTCCTCTTTATATTATAAAAGATTTGTGTTCTGAAGAATCTTACCCTTTCTTAATGGATGTCTGGTATAATCCTTTATAACCATAATTATGATAACCAAATGATATAGTTCACTTGTATGTGAACCTTTGTGTCTCCCATCTTCTCCCCCAAAACCTTTCCTAAATAACATCTGGAAAGTGCTAAAATGTGCACAGGCTTAGAGCATCCAGAACAAGTCGGTGGCTCTTTTACAGTTTACTCAAATGATTACAAGAAGAGAGTAAGCCTTCCTGTGAATGGCATAAACTAAAATTTCTGTGCTCTAGAGGACGCCAGAAATCCTGAAGCTATTAACTTATTTATTTAATAGGGTTTTTACATCATTAACTTAAGTCTGAACTTCCTTGCAGAAAACAGAAATGTGTGAAATCAAATGAACAAGAATTATGTATGCCATTTTATAGTTATAAAACACAGCAGTTAAAGACAGCCCTGATGAGTTTGCATTTTTTTTCTAGCCGAAGACAATGGTCTAGTTTGGTAAGTTTCCTGGGATTTTTGTTGTTGTTGTTGTTGTTGTTTTTAAAGATAGTTTTTAGGGTTTGCTTAACTGGGTCTCTAACTCCTGGGACCAAGTGATCTTCCCTCCCCAGCCTCCCAATTATGTGGGCCAGCCAGTTTGCCTGGCCTCCTTTGGAGGAAACCTTCAGCATCACTATGTGTGACCTTTTACAACATAGGTGGCATTACAACGCATATTTGAAATTTGTTTGACAAATAAGTCAGACCTTACTAGGAATTTATTCTTTATATTCCAAAGATGTCACTTGCTCCTTATCAACTCTAAGGTTCGTTACTCTCCTGATAATAATTTAGCCCTGTAGCATTTGGGTATTAAAAAAATAATAATAATAAAAAGGAGGAATAGGGAAAATAGTTTGAGCTTATCTGAATTGAACTATACTGTGAATTCTTTACTTATAGGTGGCTTGTTCACAACTGGGAGATAGTTCTTAACATAAATGATCATTCTCAGGACTTACCAGAAAACCTTGAACTTAGATTGAGGCATAGCAATTTGTCTGTAAGTCCTTCAAGTCTTTCTGAGAAGAAAGTTTAGAAATTTCTAATCTGCAGTTAGAAGATGGAGATTTGCCATCCCAGCTCACCTTGGATCCATACCCTCTTCCTTTTAAATGTTCTCCTTTGGTCATCTAAAGGACCACGAGAGAGTTTAGAGACACTTAGCATAGCCTACAACCCTCCCTGGTTGCATCTTTCGTAGCTCTTGAGTCTGTTTTCTCCCTGCAAATGTCTGACTTCGAGTGGGGAGGGAGTAAATCCATCTCCACAAGCAGGCAGCTAAAGTGGAATTTGTCTGGGAGAGTCATCAGTTTGAAGCATTTCCAACGCTGCTATGGTTGTCCAATGATTTTAATGAAACACCAGTTTCATTCTTTTTTCACATACATAAATGCAAACAGCCCTAGCTCTGGACTCCCAGGAAAAGGAAAAACTTAAAACAAGGTAAATTGAAAATGCATCAGCATGTATGACTGCAGAATTTTGGAGTGCGTAAAAGCAATTACTCCCAAAGTAGGGTAAGGGTATGCTTGAAATTAGGCTACATTATTTAATCATGAAAGTACCTATACTACTGAGTAAAATCAGTTCTTCCCAAGAATTGTTGGTGGAAAGCTTGGCAGTACCAATGAGTGAGTGAGTGCTCAGTATTGAATTTTGTGGCACTGTAGGGTAACAGAGATCGGGGCTTTGGGGTCCACACATGATCCTGGTTTGTCTCAAGGAACTGTGGGCCAGGCATTCATTGTAAAACATGAGTATGTCTGTCTTGATCCAAGTTTGGCAAAGTACAGCACCCCCACTCCCGTCCCCCCAGCCCAATCTGGCTTTTTGTATCTTCTGGGAGCTAATAATGTTTTTATAGATGACATTTGCAATTGATTTGGTAATGGGGAACACTTTTCTTTGAACACTAATTAAGTGAAATGTTATGTCCCCAATAAAGAGTTCCATTCTGCTCATTAGTGAATCAGTGTAAAAAAGTAATTAATTGTCACTATTATAGTTGAGTTCCATTAATGAAAAAAGGTTGTAGAAGTTTGTTTTCTGTTGTGTTACATAGGTACCTTCATAGTATCCTTGGTCTTGCTGTTGCCTGCAAAATCTGGTACTTTATAGAGAAGTCTGCTGACTCCTAGCTAGGCAACATGATCTGTAAGCTTCTCCCAAGAATCTAATTTTCAATCCATAACTGTAGGCTGGATGTGGAAGACAGATGATTTTAAAGTGTGGGTGTGTTGGTGCTTGGCTACATTTTGTTGTTCATTCATGGAACAGAATCTGACGAGTTGAAAAACAGCTTCCCTTTGCTTTAACAGTTGTCCATCTTTACCTTCTACTTGGAGGTGCAAGAGTCGAAAAGATACTAGTTCAAGCCCTATTGTTGAACAAGAAGACCAACCCAAGTGTGGCCAAATTGGTAACCGTGTGCCTCAGTTTCCCCATCCATACCATGAGAGACCTACTGGCTAATGTTCACAGCTTCCCCAAACATCCCTGGGGGCTTGTACATTTTTATTAACAATGTAAAGTATCAATACTGTTTGCCAGAAAGCTTTCTTTTCCTGGCCTTTATTCTTACATTATTAATGTAATTAATAGTCTCATGGTGAACAATTAATCAGAGAACTAACTTGTTATGAAGGCCATTAAATATCTTGGATATTTCTAAAATAAAACCTACTGAATAGGCTATGTTCCCAAGACACAGAAAGTAGAGTCCCCCTCTGAGTCTGTTTGGAAATGCATGTCTAATATGGGATCCTCGTGATAAGATTAGAGATACCTTCAGGCTTTCCTGAGCCAAATATTCTTTGGGGACCAGTTTGTATAAGTGGTTCAAATTTCTCTCAGAGAATCACTACTGGAATTTCGCTTATGACCTTCAGGAGACTCTACATTAAAATTTAAGTTTGTCACCTAGGAAAGTATTTTTTACCCCTCTATTAGTATAGACTTTAACTCAAATTAAGGTTTACAATAATAGGTACCTGAATGAGAGCAGTACTTATAGATTCTGGGTAGGTTTTGAAAGAAGCCATTGGGTGACTGAGGTATTTCCACATCACCTGTAGTACTGTGTGTGTGTGTGTGTGTGTGTGTGTGTGTGTGTGTGTGTGTGTGTGTGTGTGTGTGTGTGTGCGTGCGCATGCGCGCGCGCACGCGCGTGCCTGTCTGTCCTGGGGCTTGAATTAAGCCTGGGTGCTTCCCTTGAGCTTTTGTGCTCAAGGACAGTGCTCTACTAATTGAGCTGTAGCTCTACTTCTGGCTTTTTGGTGACTAATTGGAGATAATAGCCTCAAAAACGTTCCTGCCCAGGCTTTGAACCAGCATCCTCAGATCTCAACGTCCTGAGTGGATGAGATTACAGGTGTGAGCCACCAGTGCCTCTCTAAACCCCGAGTTTATAAATGCACGTGGCTGTGCAGGAGAACCCTTTAGAGGGCTCGGTGCCCTAGTCTCTAAGAAGCATTGTCCAGTAAAAATACAATGGGTAATTACAAAACAGTTGTGACCACACTGAAAAATATTGTGGAAAACAGAGGTAGAATTATAGTTAATACAACTGATTCTGGTTTTAAACTGTTTACGCACATTAATTGTGTAACCTTTATAAAATTATTATGCTGTTTTAGTGTATGTAGGGAGTTCTTAACCTTTGAAACCCACCATTGCTCTACCTGTGGTCTAGATACTGTGAGTAGTTACTGAATAGCCGAGTTCTGGAATATCTTTTTTTTTTTTTTTTTGTCAGTCATGGGGCTTGAACTCTGGGCCTGGACACTGTCCCTTAGCTCTTTAACTTAAGGACAGTGCCCTACCACTTGAGTCACAGTGCCACTTCCAGTTTTCTGGTGGTTCATTGGAGATGAGAGTCTCCCGGACTTTCCTGCCAGGCTGGCTTTGAACCATAATCCTCAGATCTCAGCCTCCTGAGTAGCTAGGATTATAGACATGAGCTATTGGCGCCCAGCTGGAATATCTTTAACCCAAATAAAAGGTTAAGAAGTTTTAGCTGATGAAGGCAGCAGTGAGATGGGCATGAAAACAGATGGATGCTGTGACCCCTTCCCCATCCCTCCATTCACATCTAAGATACATTTTGACTCAATATCAGTCCTAACTACAGTCTATGAAAATGTTCAGAAGACCATGGACATTGGAGTTAAACTGACTTCATCACTTAGCCATGACCCTGAAAGTTACGTCAGCTGAACAATAAGTATTATTTATTATCTTAACCAAACTCTTGAGTAGTTTTGGAAATTAAGTGAAATAATATGTGCAAACACAATAAATACCCAATGGATGCTTGGCAGGTTGCATTGTGCTATACTGCTAGACAATCCATGAAGATAGTTGGATACTATCAACTATTGTATAGCTCTTCAAACAAGGGAGAGTGGCTGTAATGATAGAACCACTGGTATCTGACTTTTCATGAAGAATCTTCAAATCAAGCTGGTTGTGGTAGAGAGATAGCTGGTCAACAAAGAGAGTTTCTTTCTTTCTTCTTCTTCTTCTTCTTCTTCTTCTTCTTCTTCTTCTTCTTCTTCTTCCTCCTCCTCCTCCTCCTCCTCCTCCTCCTCCTCCTCCTCCTCCTCCTCCTCCTCCTCCTCCTCCTCCTCCTCCTCCTCCTCCTCCTCCTCCTCCTCCTCCTCCTCCTCCTCCTCCTCCTCCTCCTCCTCCTCCTCCTCCTCCTCCTCCTTCTTTCTCATTCTGCAAAAAAGTAAAGTGCTTCAGGCAAAGCTCAGGGAATTGAGTGCAATATTTTTTTCCGCTGATGTCAAGTGATCTTCCCACAATGACCTAGTCAGAAGGCCTGGAGCCTGTGCCTCGCTAGCCCATCCCATTCAGCTCTCCTAGGAAAAGGCTACAAGAGAAGGATATCTCTTGAGGGAATATGTTGAACTTGCTTATAAAGTGATTAGCATTCAGAAATACAGTGTCCCAGTGCTCAACCAAAGGAGGATGATGGGAAATAATCAAGTGTGTCAATGTGATGAGGAGTTTTATATACAGTAACAGAGAAGGTAAAAACTTTAAGGTACAAGTAACGTGGCGAATAAAGGCAGGATGTATTTACACAGGAAGGCTGTGAACCACGCAGAGCAAAGAAATAGAGTGAACCATTAATTTAGCAGGTCATTTTGAATGTCGGCAGCAAAAAGGCTGTGTGTGAAAAGCCACTACTGTATTTTGAGAGTGCCTTTCTAAGAATCCTAAAATATTAATAACATAGTCTTAATGTAGTTGAAGACAAAAGAATGTGTTAAGGGCAACAAGGGCACAATGACAATTTGATATTTTCTGCATGTGCTCATAAAAGCGAGAAGAAAAAGTGAAAATAGAACAGCAGCTTTCAGTTTTCCCAATTGGTATAAAGTTCTGTATTTTCCAAACTAACTCAAGCACATTTATTGTTGGTAACTGATTAACACCAGCTTTGAGGAAAAAAGCAAGAAAAAAATGTACTTGCAATGAAAATTATTTTTTTCCTTGAATTCACATAATAAATACACTGAATTTCTGAACTCTTTTAGGTCAGTCATAGGGCTTCAACTCAGGGCCTGGGCACTGTCCCTGAGCCTCATTGTGCTCAAGGCTAGTGATCTACCACTTGAGCCACAGCACCATTTCGATTGGTTAATTGGAGATAGGACTCTCATGGGAACTTTTTGTGCCCTGGTTGGCTTCTTACAAGAATAGTTGGAGAAATAAGAAAACCTTTGCTTCCTTTGTGTGTATGCATTTGATACCATTTAGGTCTGTTTTCTTTTCTGATTATAGAATTCAAAGACAGAAAAGTGTTGAATGCAGACAGAGTAAGTTTAGCCAAAAGTTACAGGAAAGCAGCAAAACAGATTCTCCATAAGCAGACCCAACCCTGGGAGTCCAGTGAACTTCCAGTTATTATAGTAGGATGGCTCCTCCAAACCTCCTCTCCTGGGCTTTGAGCAGTTTTGTTGATGGCTTCTGTATGTATTGCCTCAGCTCTTTTTATTGGCTGAGTGGGAACCTGGGCATTGTGGGGAAAAAGCACAATGATGGGCCACATACTGGTTATCTGTTATCTGTTATTTGTTATGTCTACTATATATATATATTTTTTTATCCCTGTCTACCTAATCAAGGATGCCTACTCTCCTTTACTTAGGGGTGTGTGTGTGTGTGTGTGTGTGTGTGTGTGTGTGTGTGTGTGTGTGTGTGTGTGTGTGTGTGTGTGTGTGTGTGTGTGTGTGTGTGTGTGTGTGTGATCTGTCCTTGGTTAATTTCTGCCAATCCTTCCACTCCCAACAGGTGACTTTAGGTTTCAATGCTTCACAAAAGGATAGTAAACATGGATTAGCCAGAGACATGTAGAATTCTTCTTAAAAACAGGAAAATAATGTGCCATGCTGGCAGTCTTGGCACAAGTTCACTACAGTTGCATTCACCACCTGAGACTCTGTATGTAACAGACAGGACCTAGGGACATGGTGCCATGTTCAAGGACTCTCTGTGTTTGATGTGGGCTGGTCAGGCCTGACTCTCCCACAGCCCAGTGCTTCCTCCTGCTACAGCCTGGGTTTCTGATTTTAATGGAAACCCCAGGGCCATCTTAAGCACGACCAAAAAGGCACCTTGCAAGTTGAACCTTATCTAATTATGCTATGTGTATAAACTTGAGACACATAAATCTCAGCCACTGGAGCAACTTGTTTTTCTAAGATGCTTTGGTCCAGTGCAAGACGAAAGCAAATAAAGGAGAGATTGATCTCCGAGCACTTTTATTGTTGCTACTCCACACATCATAAAGTTTGGGCTCGTTAAAGGAAATTCCATAAACAACTTTAGTTAATAAGAGTGAAGTAACTGTGTGCCTCTCTGAGCTCCAGCTAAACCTCCTTTCCGCTGGCCATCATGAGGGTGCCATGAAAAGAGGAAAATGACACGAGGATATGCAAGAGCAAGGGCAAGGGGTAGGCGGCCACAGGAAGCAGGTCAGATACTCCTTGGACCAGCACAGCTTCCAAAGGATCTTGTGGATTTCTAGCATGGTGGGTCTGGTCTCTTGGTGGTTAGGCTCATGGCAAACATCCAATGGGTCCTTTTCCCAGCTGGTGGTTTTTTTTTTTTTTTTTTTTTTGATGGTATACAACACAGGACAGACAGGATAAATGGGGCGAAGTGAGAATGAATGAGTCCTGGTGGGAAGACGGTGGGTCCCATCCGTTATTTTCATTTAACACCTGATGTTATAGAAAATTATACTTTTTAATGGCAGTTGCCTCTGAGTTTGATGGCTGATGGCTAGCATTGGTCCGTTTTCATTTTGAGAGGTGATCATGAAGAACATAGCTATGCACTATTAATTATTTTTTATTATCAGCTTTCAGGGTGTGATTGAATTTTTCCATGTTAGTAGAAGTAATCCTCAGTGTCCGTGTGATGTTTATAAAAGATGAGGTCATGGAAAGGATGTCAGGTGCAGGAGGAACTATATGACCCGTGTTCTGGGGACTGGCCTCTTGGGGGCTGAGAGGCGAGGAGGCTGAGAAATAGAGGAAGAAGGAAAATAGGAGGAGTTTTGATTAACTTCAAAATGAACACAGAGTATCTGCTGACTTTTGAAAGCGGGGGATGGGGGGAGAGTGTGGAAGGCTCTTCACCTATTATTGTTACCTACAGTTAGTAGTTTGTTTTTTTATTAATTGCTCGGCCCTGAAATCATGACCCCTGCCTCACAGATGCTTGTCTTTTGTACTTGGCTGGTTTGTTGGGGTTTTTTTGATTTGCTTCTTTCTGTAGCTATAATTAGGAAATAATCACTGACCAATGTTCTGTTAGTATTTGGACACACTTCCAACTGGTTGGTTAAAGACCAGGCTCTCAGATTCGCCAAAACATGCATATAACAGTTCAGGCTTTGTGGGGAGAACACTTAGAGTTGGAAGCTGGTGGCTGACACTCACCAGACGCATGGTCTTATATCAGGAATCACCTGCTGGAGGCGGGAATTCCTGGTTTCTAAGGTAAAGGGAATAGTAGTGCTTTTGGAAAGGGGCTGTAGTAAGCATGAAATGAGATCTTGCACACAGGGCCACCCGGCCTCTACAGCAGCATTCAGTCAACTTCAGATGTGTTTATATTATTAGATTCCACCACATTGAAGGCAGTGTCTTCCAAGGGGACTCTTGCTTGCCACCTAACCAGAAGTGCTAATAATCCTTCAAGGGGGGCTATAACCAATCAATGCTTTGGGTTGCTTTGCCTTCACCTCAAAAACCTGGTGACCACTCATGATGGGCAAACATGCTGCCCCTTTTTCCGAATCAAGGAAATGCCTTCCTGTGTTCCTCCTTCACCGTGTTTTAAATCGGTTTGTTTTTCTTCTCTCCTTCCTTGTAGCTTGCAAAATTGGATATTACAAGTCTCTCTCCACGGATGCCACCTGTGCCAAGTGTCCACCCCACAGCTACTCTGTCTGGGAGGGAGCCACCTCATGCACCTGTGACCGAGGCTTTTTCAGAGCTGACAATGACGCTGCCTCCATGCCCTGCACCCGTAAGTTGTTTGCTTGTCTCCTGTCTCTTCACTGCCAGAGGCTCGCAGGAGCACAGAGCAGGATGCTGCCAGCTTCTTCTCACAGGATAACCATGCAGGGGGCAAATGAGATCAAGCATGCGACCTTCCTCGGTCATAGGAGCAAAACACTTGTAAAAAGAAAGGATCTTTTTTACTTTTCCTGGTTACCTTTGCCTTCAAAATACGCACAGCTACCGACCAACGATGTGGTGAAGCAGAGATTGAGTGTTCTGGGCTGTCTGACAGTGTAATTAGAGCTGAGCTTGGAATTTATAAATGGCTTTACCATTGCATCAAGGGCTCCGAGAAGCTTGGCAGGTTGGGGAGACACAGGTAGAGGGCAGGGTTTGGGAAGGTGGGTTCAATGGAAAGAGACCGTTCAGTGTACACTGAGGTCATTGCTGTGGTGATTGGACTTCTTCCTTCTTTCCTCATAGTTTTGCATGCGTAACACTTAGGCCTGGATGCTAATAAATGCTTGTTTAATGATAGGCACTTCATGTATGTGGGCTAGTGAACAGATAGGGCCACCAAACTTGGTGTGAAGGGGAGTAGAGAAATGTCTTGCCATGCTTTGTTTAGAAAAGATTCCTGGATGTTAGCATTCCTTTCATGTGTACTCCAGGCTCTCCACAGACCCCTGTGACATCTTGACAGTGGAGAGGATGGCAGTGATCCACCTGGGTTTTTCTGTCCCTCGTGTGTGTGTGTGTGTGTGTGTGTGTGTGTGTGTGTGTGTGCGCGCCCGTGCACACGTACGTGCATGCAAGCGTGCACATATACATTAGGTGAAGTTTGTGTTTCTGGAAGTAAATTCTTGGGACTGAAAGTGTTCAAGATTGAGTTTCTGTGTGTGTGTGTGTGTGTGTGTGTGTTTAGATTGCGGAATATTTGCCCATACATGAGATACCTTAAGAATGAGACCCAAGTCTAAACATGAAATTAATTTGTTTTATATATACCCTATCCATACCACCCGAAGGTAATTTTGTACAATATTTTTAGTGAGCCTGTGTTTTGATTAGTACCTATTACATGAGATCAGGTGTAGAGTTTTCCTTTTATGGTGTCATGTACAAAACAATGCTCCTTGATAAATTTTGGCTTTTACTTGTATTAGGGCTATTATCATTCCGTTCCTTGCCTACTACAAATTGCATGTTGTTTGGCCTGAGGCCAGCATCCCTAAATATAGAAGCTTTCTCCAGAGTTTGAGCAGTTGGAGGTGCTCCATTAGGTGCTACCTTTCAAAGGAGGGGCCGGCTATCTCTAACTTGTGCTGGAATTGCCACCACCCAGGGACTGGCTTTCATAACAAGATCCCTATCTGAGTAGCAGAACTATGCAACCTGAAGACACACAATTCCTAGGTCCTAGAAGGTTGTCTTTCCTAGTTTTTCAGGTGCAACAGAAGCTTCCAAAGATAAGGAGTATAGAAGCTAGCCTTGCCTTATGCATCACCATCAATGGAAGGATCTCTTCAACACATTCTTTTCCTATTCCTTCCTGAGATGGAGAGTCCTTCATTTCTCTGGGTGGCCACTTTCATTTAACCTGTTCAAAGTCTTGACATTTTCTCTATGATGAGGTATTTCCCTTTTTAAAATTCTGTATTACCGGTTGTGTGATTAGTTTTGTAATGAGCTCCCTTCTTCTGACCACCCCCACTGCCAACAGGTGGAAACTTAGAACACAATGGTGAAATCAAGGCAAGCTAACTTGGGCTGACATTTTTGATAGTTCCTCTTATTTCAGGTCATGCAGACCTCCTACAAAGAACCTTCTTCAGGCTGAGAGATCTAAGTATGCTATGCATGTCATGAAATTCATCTTGGATGGCATGCATGGTCAGTCTCTTTCCCCCATCCCCTAGGAGCAAAACAAAACAAAACAAAACAACTTTTGTTGGTTGTTATTTCTTTTATGTCAATGTGGTCCTGGTTTGTTCTGTAGTATTCTACATTGTGTCAACCACCTTACTACCTGAGAGTTTAGAGTACTGAAGATGACCTTATGCCTGTGATACTGGATCCTGCTTTCCATGTGCCTGAGACTGGTGTGGTTAAAGGAGCCCTTGGAGTTTGACACGTCTCTAAGCAGCAACCTGTTAGTTTTGTTATGAGGGTAGGAAAAAAGGGAGAGAAAATACGGATTGTTAGCACATGACAAAGGGAAACAAGCAGTTTAAAATTTTAGGTGGTTGATCTTGTATTCTTCTAAAAATTGTTTCCCCAAGGTTAGAGGAGAAAGAATGGTTGATTTTTGAGCCACGAATGAAAGGTCCCTGAAGAAACTCCTCACCCATGCCAACAGGTGATCCTTTCTTCCCTGCTCTTGGAAGGCCACCTCTCCTTCTCTGCTCCCAGGTCTTTTGCTCTGGTCGTAACTGCATCCCACCAACGTGGTCCTTGGGAAAGAGTGCCAGCCACCACCCCACAGGTTCAGTCAGCTAATCAGAGTGCTGGCTCCAGCCACTAATCAAATCTGTGACAAGCAGAATATTTAATTTCTTCAGGCCCTAGTTTCCTTATCTAAAAAAAATGGATTCTTATATCTGTGCAAAGATAGGAAAGATGGATTTCCATTATCTATTGCAAAGGTCTAGCACAAGGTAGTGATTTAATAAATGTTTGATCTCTTTCTTTTTTATCTCCAGCTGGCTACTTCCTTCCCCAAGCCTCCTCCGCAGCAGGCTGCTAATGCAATTCTTTGGCTCTCTATCACTGATTTGCACCCTTGATTACACAATTAAATTATGTGGTGGCCACATTGCAAAGCTGGAGCTCTAGGGACAGGACTCAAAAACATCAATATTTTCCAAAACACGGGCCCATTAATTCCCTTGTACCATCAAGATTTAGACCACCTCTCTACAGAGTTATCATTTTTCACTTAAGTCTCAACCACACAAGTCATATAAGACTTCCTTTGAGAAAGGAGTAGTCAGAGAAATGACCCCCCCTTTGCTAATTGCTACGCATATTGATAAGTCAGGAAGTAGAATCAGAAGCTAGTGCTTAGCCCATGGCTCTCCCTCTTGATTTCTTCCTTCCTGTTGAACACAGTGGACCTCTGTGGTGCAATACACCAACCACTAGGTAGCCATTAAAACATAAAAGTCACATCCATTAAATTTAACATTTAGTTTCCCACTTCGGTTTGCTGCTGATCAAGGGCTGTGGAACCTCACGAGGTTACTGGAGACGGTGCCGAGGAGATGTTTCTATCATGGCTGAAAGTTCTCTTGCACGAGGCACCAGGAGACACTTTAAAAGATGGGACAAGAGGAGTCTCTCAGAAAGTCCCAAGCATTGTCTTCTTCATCCTCAGCTTTATCAGATTCTCTTGACAAGGGGTGGAAAGGAGCATAAACATCAGGGAATCCTTTCAGCTGGACTCCAGCCCCCAATCAGTCCTTAGCAGTTGGTTAAGCCAGGTGACAAACCCAATTCCCTTGTGCTGACAGCCATGATAATCAGGCACCTTCTTTGTTCATTATGCTGTCTTTAACCCCAGCATTCCTATGCAGCCCTGCATTTAGTGATCGCTCACTGTGACGGCGCACTAATGAAGAAATAAAACACACTCTCTAAGACTCATTCTTCTAGCCAAAGAGAGACTCTGCTCCACTGGCTTGTAAAATCAGGTTTTTGTTCACGTGGAGAACGATTAGACCAGGTGAACACTAGGAGCATCGGCTAATTTAGAAGGCGATGCCTAGATGTTCACACCATCCACCAGGCTGGAAGATGGCAGAAACGCTCATCACAAATAAACTTTCCTTTCTGGGAGACTTGAGATGGAGCCACGTTAGATTCCCGTGGATGGCTGTGATTGGGCTGTTTCAAGGGAAGCATTATGTGAATATTTTCAGGAAAATAACCTCTACCTGGTTAGAAGAAGAGGGATTTTACTGCACTCACTTTCCCCTCCGTCAGTACTAGAGATGGATGGAGCCCAGGGCTTTGCACTCATTTGGCAAGCACAGGCACTCGAAATCCCCAACCCTTGGCAAATTTTCTGTGAGACAAGGGCTTCGGAAATAGCCCAGGCTGCCCAGTACTTCTGATCCCCCTGCCACCACTTCCCAAGTAGTTCGGATTACAGGCATGTGCCACCATGCTCAGCAGAGGAGTGCTTCTTAAACAGTCTACGTGAACATTGTTTAATAAGTCGTTGGACTTTGCCTGATGTTCTGGATTTCTACCATCTTCACAGGTGATGCTGTAGCTTCTGGCGTGTGAATCACCTGTCCTTATTGCCTAAGGACTTAGATCCACAAAACTCTTTTCAAGACTAACTTTCAGTTTCTTCGGTTCACTACTGACTCTAGAAAGACCCTTCAAGTATTCTGAATATTCTCTCTTAGTGGAAACTGAACATTTCATTTGTCTCCTAGATGTAGAAAAATCTATCTTTGTTTTGGGGCATGTACTTGAATGTACTCTGTGTTTTTTAAATTTTTTTATTTTATTCTTTGCTTTTCTCTTTTAATTTTTTTCTTTCCTTACTTGTTTGTTTATTACTGGGACTTGAACTCAGGGCTTTAACTCTCTTGCTTGGCCTTTCCTCTCAAAACTGCTTACTTGAGGAAGAAGCTTTGTCTTGTCCACACTGGCTTTGAACTTAGATCCTCAGATCTCAGCCCCCTGAGTAGCTAGGATTATAGGCATGAGTACTTAATGCCTGACTTTCTTGTGGTTCCTTATTGCCAGAGAGAAAGAAGTTTGAACATGCTCACCTGAAACAAAAAAATGGTCAAAAAAGGGATGTAGCATTCTGACCACTAACAGAGTCATTTTCCCATAGGTAGGGATCCCAGTTAAGCTGAGAGAGGAATTTTTATTTCATGAATCCTTTTGTAGTGGGAATTTCGGACTGTTTTGTTGATTTAATGAGCACCCTTTAAATGCAGTTCTCTTCCATTTCTTCCTCCTGTAGTTCCATTTCCTCTAGGTCTGGTACATGGGATGAGTCCTCTCCAGGTGAAATGGTAAGGCTTTGAATATAAGTGTCTCAGGGAATTTCCTTGCCCAGAACTGGCTTTGAACTTTCATCCTCAGATCGCAACCCCCTGATGACAGGTGTGAGCCACCAGCTCCTCCTTCTTCAGCTGTTGGTTGAATGTTCCTAGTGAGGAAAAGCTTTTCCCTTACTGAGACGCCCAGTTGGCTTTGCAGCTTCTACCTGTATTTCAAACTGTTCTAGAGAAAATGCCATGTGAAGGTTGCTATTGTCACTGTAGATTTGGAGGAGGGGAGGGGAGAGGGGAGTAGCTAATTTGTTATTTTGTCACCTTTGCTGAGCACCTTTCCCTGAGTGGTTTTCTGTATTTTCCTATTGGAAATCTGTCCTTGGGCAGATTTGCTCTTTATTTAACTTGTTTGATGAAACTTATTAGGGTATCTTGATGGGGAGCACTTGATGAGTGAGAGATTATGACTTAGATTGCCAGCTTGAAGGGCCTTCCACAAATCTGTCTCCCAGTCAACAGGCCTTGAATAATTCCAAAGGCTGTGCCAAACAAACAAAGAGTGATTGATTGATACTTCGACGTGGTCTAAAATATTCCCAAATTGCAGCTTTTAAGACAATTTATAGCACAGCTTAGAGCTAATGAGGGCAAATTTACTGAGATCTATGACGAAAGGTCCTGACGTGAGAAAGCTTTTTCTCTTGCAGGTTTAGGGCTATCAAGAAATTGAAATAGCTGAACTCCAAACAACAAACACCACTTATTTTGTCTTTACATTTGCTTTTCTAATTGAATTTAGCGTGCTGCTGTATTTCCTCTAGAAAGTGTATTGTTTTAAAATTACCATTTCAGTTCTATTACTCAAAGCCCTCGCTCCTAATGCTTTCTGACAGTTATCAACATAATGAACCATAATGAAATGATGAGCAATCTTCGGTGGAAACCCAATGTCAATCCCAATCGTGCAGTGTGACTGTGTTGTTAAAATCTGAATGCAAATTAAAGTTACATCGTCCTTACTCACTTCCAAGGTCAGGAGGATAGACTTTTCTTTTTCTTTATCCACCTCCTCCCCCCCTTCCCCTCCCACCGTTTTTTTTTTTTAAGTGCTTTTCTTTGGAAAATCTCACATCCATTTTCAAACAAGCTCTTCTTGAAGGTGCCCCTTCTGCTCAGCTCAATTCTGTCCCCTAAAGATTTTCTTATTTAACCATCTGGCTAAGGGATTTGGGGAGAGTATCTACAGTGAGGCTTTGATTTATAAACCATAGGATAAAAGGCAGTGCTCAGCTTCAAGTAAACTATGTTTTTGTTCTATCCCAGAGCGTATATTTCCTCTAGAGTTTTTCCCTTCAGAGTTGCAATTAGGTAATAATATAAGGATAGGAGAGGGGTCTATTGCTTAGCACAAATCTGTGAATACACAAGTTAGTGAAAAGACTAGTTCTATAGTTAGTAAAACAGTAAACACAAAGGCCAGAAGTGTCACTAATGAGAGCATTTCAGTTGATACAATTGGTTGATACCTGAACATTTCATCATTTGTTCAAGCAATTATTTCGTGAATCAATATGTTTGAAAAACCAGGGAAATATCGTGCTTCATGTCATCTATCAAATTTTTAATGTAATAATACAGTTTCAGACTGTATTTTATTTGTCATAAAGATGGAAATTAAAAATGAAACATTACTCCCCATTGCTGAGCAACATAACTAGGTTTTTTTTTTCTTTTTAGGGCGGCACATGTGGTCAGTCAGTTAATAAGCTGGCTGGGTCTGTCCCTGGATTATAGTCGCTGATCAAAGCAATCAAAGATGGGTTGATGACTGAGATGTAGCCTTCAACCTATTTTATTTCTAGGCTGCTTGTATGGAGCTCAGAAGTTCAACGTCTGTCATTAACTCTTGACGAAATCGCATCCTTTTCTTTCGAATTGCCTTTCAGCATTTTAACTACTTAAATGGAAAATTACTTCTGGAGAAACAAGTGCACTTAAAAAAGAAAGAAAGAAGACAGTTCAGGATGGGAAATCCCTATTTTAGCCCCTCCCCCCGCTTTGGCATTAGGTAGCAATAAACAGTGTAGTGTGGACTCAAGTAGAAAAGGCATGAATTTGAGGGAAGAAAGCTAATGTGTGCTCATGGGAAGAATTTGAATAATCTGCCAGTGCCATTTAGCCAGGTCATCAACAATTTTTATATTCCCATGAATAATTAAGAGTGGCTCTTCATCCACTATGTCCTGTCATTTCTGGATGGCATTTTTGACACTACTCAAGGAAGTCATACAGTGGTTCTTCACAGCATGCTTCTTTGAAATAGGGTCAATTATACATTTTTCTGAACTCCCCTGTGGTGAGAGTTGAGCATCTTCTTTGCTATCAGCATTTTGATTTTTCTCTTGGAGGTCATTCGTGTTCTATCCACTATCTAAATCCCTGCAGAAGGTGCCTGGGGGAGAGAATCCCATTATTGAGAAAATAATAATCAACTCCCTCCTGAGTTGATCTGTCAGGGAAGAACCTTGATCTGAAACTCTTCCCCACTCTCTTGTGTGGAAGGTGAGATTCAGCTAAGGGGACACACAGAAGAGATAAGGATCTAGTGTGATCACTGATCAGGATACATGGGATTCACACATTGATTTGTTACATCATAACTTCTTTGTACAATTACAGAAGGAAGGAAGGAAGGAAGGAAGAGAAGGAGGGAGAAGGGAGGGAGGGAGGGAGGAAGGCAGGAAGGAAGGAAAAGAAAGAAGGAGCAAGAAAGGAAGAAGGAAGGGGAGGGAAGGAGGGAAGGAAGGGAGAGAGAAAGACAGAAAGAAAGAACAATAAGTATAGTCCAAAAAGGAATGCTAGCCAGTCATCTTCCCAAAGTTCAGGAAAGAAGGAGAAATTTAATTCTGAGTTGGAAACTTTCCATCTAATTTTTAAAAAATAGGTAAGATTCATTATTTTCCTTTAAATTAATTTCATCTCTAGGAAGGAGAAGGAAACATTTAGCTTTAGATTCCCGGTTTCTGATCAAAGCAGTAAAACTATCAGATGAGTTGCTTAACGTTTCTTATCTTAGTTTTTGGTCAGCAGATTGCTGTGGGTAATGAATACTTTTCTGTCTGATTTTATTACGGGGATTACATTTAAGATAAGATGTGAAAAAGGGTTCTGTGAGAAAGGTAAATTAACGCAGAGCCCAGCGAATTCCCAAATGAAATGCCCAGGCATAGTTTCCTTGGTCTTACATGTTATATCTTCCTCTTGTTTGACTCAAGAATTTATACTTCAGCCATAACCTAGTCAACTTAATACATAAACTAAGCCCTTAGGAAACCCTGGAAAGAAAAAAAAGATTCTTGAGGAGAAACGGGAAACTACATATAGAAAACTAGATAATGGGAAAAATTTCAGACAGATGTGTCCCACTTGAGGAAATTAAAGTTTTGCCTGACAGCAACAAGTGATGGATGCGTGCAAACAATTTTTTAAAATAATGTGCAGATCTTCCTGGGCTCTATTCATTGTTAAAACATATAAACCACCACGATAAAGGTTCTGCACTGATCATATATATCAGAAGAGATGTCACTGGACAGCAGTCTTTATGTAAACGAACCTGACAGCAAGGGCTAGAAGCAAGCAATTAGTGGTGGCAATGTATACAGCTGTCAGGGGGGAGTAGGGGATGTATTTCTGTCCCCCCCCCCACACTGTTTACTCTGCTTCATAAGCTGTCTTTCAGCTGGAGAGAGATTAACAACAAAAGCTTATCTGAAGGGTTGAAGGGCTTCATAGCTAAGACACCGAAGCATTATTGACAGTCCAAAAGTTGCATGTGGTTAATGAAATCGTATGAAATGGAACTTGAGACCCAGCATGTCTCTTCCTCAGAACACGAGCCTCATACTGGTTGTCTTGGCATTTCAGTGGGCAACGGTCGCCCTGAAAGAAACCCATCATTACGAGTTCCAATTTTGCCTGTGCTCTTGGGGGATATTTCTTGCTACTTCCAGAATTAATTTCATGGCTCAGGCCTTGAATTTTAAAATGGTGATTAAAAACCAGTTAGGTATTAAAAATCTGTAATAGCTCTGAAAACTGCTCTGTTACATGAGCAAAGCCATTTTGGCTTTTCCGTCAACTGCTCCTTGTGTTGTTTGTAGACTGGATTGATTGATTGACTGATTGATTGATTGATTTTTATACTTTATCCTAAAGTTTGCTAATAATTATTCTGTTTTCTGGTTAGCTTTTTTGTTGTTGTTATTCCGGTACTAAGGTGTGAACTCAACCACTAGCTTGCTTGTTCAGTTGGTATTCTACCTCTTGAAGCATACATCTAGCCCAGCTTTATGCTGGGCTGCCTGGCTTCACATTGTGATCTTCTGAATCTCAGACTCCTGCGTAGCAGGATTAAAGGCTTGAGGCACATGACTACCTTATGCTCAGCCTTTATAACCTACACAAAAGCTACAATAGTGAGGTTTCTGATGAGTAGTTGAACTAGGCTGAAGAACCATCATTAATTCACTCAGCAGATAGATATGTAGTGATTAAGCAGCTAATAGGCCAGACAATGTTCTAGGAGCTGGGAATATGTCCATAATCCAAGAGAAAAAAAAGTAGTTCTTCTGAAGCTAGGCATATAAGAATATGCATAATAAACCAATTAATAAAATATTTCAACATTTTCATAAGAATATGGTGGGATGTGTTGAAGCAGAAGACAATGAGTCTTAATTTAATATAGAATAGTCATTGTTGGTAGGTGGTACCTCAGACATAAGGAATCTGCCAGTCAAAGGTGAGAAAGCTTTCCTAACACTGTAACTTTTACATTTATATTTTCCTTGGGTATTAGTGTATATGAGCATTTTAATTCTAGTTATTAGAAGATCATAGGCTTTTCAATCAGCAAGACTCTATCTGAAACATATGCCAGGTATGGTGGTGCATACCTATAATCCCACCTTCTCGGGAGGCAGAGGTAAGAGAACTTGCCCAGGTGAACGCATAAGACCTCATCTACACACTGAAAACACTAAAAACAAAAGGAATAGTGCATGAGATGGTTCCTTCGTGGTAGGGTCACTAGCAAGGCCATGAATTCAATCTCTACTACCAATAAAAAGAAAAGAAATAGAATTTAAGTTGGCATGCTACATGATGTGAATCTCCTCACGTGCAAAATCCCTTTTCTGCTAAGCTTATGACAATGCAATCATCATAGCAGATTTTTCATCTTTAGCAAAGTTCTATTCACTTTTTATAGGAATGAAGCACATTTTCCCTATCTTAGGGATGGTAGGGTGGGTAACATGAGTTGCTATTATGGGATGGGTCATAGCTCATAGTTCATGCTGGAGGTATTGATGGGTTAGGTTCTAGGTAGCTGGTCCTTTTTTGAGTGACCTGACAAAGGCTTTTAGGGACACACAGGCATGTACCCAGTGAAGAGACTTCTTTAGCTCCAGAGATAAGCAAGCAAGTGTGTTTTCCAAAATGCCCAGGCATTAAACTTTAATATATAAGAGAAAAGAATTAAGATGTGGAATTATTTCCTCTGATGGCTTAGAATATTACCATTCTTAATTATTTTTTTCTTCTGTTCCCTGAATTTCCTTAGATAGTGTGTGGCTGGTTCATTTGCCGAAATATGCCTTTTCCCAGAGGATGAGAGCACGTGTCTGGTTAAGGAGGATTAAGATCCCTTTTGTGATATAATATATGATATGATATTTTATGATATGATACAGTGGCCCTTTGCATCTACGGTAATTGGGCTACAATTTCTTTTGGGGCGTCATACTGTCAAACTCCTGTCAACTCAATGTAAGTTGACATTCTCCTAGAAAATAATAATTACCCATTGTAACACCTTTCACCAGTACCTGCTGTGTAATACAGAAAGTATTTCACACCAGTGAAGAAAATGGATGTTCATTTATTTATCCACAATGGCACGAAATGCAGTATTGAGTTCTGTCAGAGCAATGAAATAAACTCAAGAAATAGGCCAGGCTATTTCATATCATTTACTTTTTCTTAAGCTAATGAAATTAGGTGTAACATGTGTGTTTGAGAAACCAGGGCTGTTTTCTAGATTTTGTAAATATGTTCATTGTGAGCTCTTGGGTTGAGGTCTTATATAAACTCAGATTGTCCTTAAAGGCTATTATGTATAGAGTATTGAGAATATCAGAACATCTTCTTGTAAGGAAGGTACATTGCTATCAAGTTTTCTATAGCAGTTGTTGACAAACTATGGCCTTAAGGCCAGTTTCAACTGATGCTTGGTTTTGCAAGCAAGATGTTCTTGGAGCACAGCCCTTCCTATTCGTTGAGGTATTATCTGTGACTGCTTAGAGGTGCAATAGCAGAGCTGAGTAGTTGCTGTGGAGACCATATGGCCCATAAAGCCTAAAATATTTACTATCTAGCCACATAGTAAAATTTCTTCACAAAGGAAATATGCTGACCCCTGCTCTATTCATAAATTAAAGATTATTGCATTTGACTTTTGTTTCTAGTAGTATGGCTATTATCTGTGCCACTAAATTATATTAAAAACGTGAAGGGCATTCTAAACCTGAGCACTTGAAAGCAGTTGAACATGCCAGTTCCAGTCCTGCTGGAAGGAGATGGAATCCTGAGCTTCTATGTGAATAAAATTGTAAAGGGAGAACATTTTTTTCCAATTAAATGTATTCAATAAATGTATATTTTAAAATGTCTCAATTTGGGTAATAAAACTAAAATTATAATGAAAAGTAAGCACTATAGTTCTGTAAAGGCTAACGAGAAATATGCCAGAATTCTTTTGGAATGTTAGAATTAATTTCCATCAGAGGGAAAGTTTTCCTTAGCTTCATGACTAAATAAGTCATCACTGGAAATCTGCATATAGAAAGGAATATTGTAATAGCCAATCTCAACTTTAACAAAACTTTAATTAATGGAGTTTGTATTTTAAATTCCCAGCTTGTAGTGACTGGTTTCATGACTTACAGAAACAGGGCAGGGTAGAGCACACACAAGTCCTAGTTTGTGTTATTGTTGTTGTTGTTGTTATTATTATTAGTCAGTTGTGGGGCTTGAACTATGGGCCAGGGCACTGTCCCTGAACTCTTGAGCTCAAGGCAAGCGCTCTACCACTTGAGACACAGCGCTACTTCCAGTTTTCTGGCGGTTTATTGGAGACGAGTCTTACGGACTTTCCTGCCTGGCTGGCTTTGAACCATGATCCTCAGATCTCAGCCTCCTGAGTAGCTAGGATTATGGGCATGAGCCACAGGCACCCAGCTTAGTTAGTGTTCTTTAGTCTCTTCCTTTCCTCCTATATTTTTTTCCTTCTTCTTATAAGTTTCCAGGAAAGCATCAGAATGAATCAGAGTAATTATTTCTCTGTCCTACATACAATACAGCAAGGGACAAGTCTAGAGACCTAGTAGGATAATTGTTGAATAAATGAATGACCCCCTTCCCCCTTGGGGCTGGGAAGGTGGCTCAGTGGTAGGGCGCTTGTCTTGCATGCCTGAGGCCCTGGGTTCGATTCCTCAGCACCACATAAGCAGAAAGAAAAAAGCCTGAAGTGGCGCTGTGGCTCAAGTGGTAGAGTGTTAGCCTTGAGCTGAAGAGCTGAGGGACAGCGCCCAGGCCCAGAGTTCAGGCCCCACAACCGGACCCAAAAAAAAAAAAAAAAGAATGATCCCACAATCCTTCCCAACAAGAGTAATCACCGCTGTATTTTAGTTTTAGTTCAATGCTATTTTATTGTATATATGCTTAACTTAACTTTATTATAGACACATGTGCCTGCACTGGAGCTTAGTCATGGCCTCATGCTCCTGCTTGAGATGTTTTTGCTCAAAGCTCACCCTCTACCACTTGAGCCATGTGTCCACTCCTGGATTTTTGCTGCTTAATTGAAGATAAGAGTCCCTCAGCTTGGTCTACCCAGACTGCTTCAAACCAGGAGCCTAAGGTCTCAACCTCTTGAGTAGCAAGGACTGCTACTCAGGCGTGAGCCACAGCGCCCAATCCCAGAGTCACTTTAAAACTATGAGAAAGAGAAACTTCATAAAATGGCAGGCTAGGAATATGGCTTAGTGGTAGAGTGCTTGCCTAGCATGCATGAAGCCCTGGGTTCAGTTCCTCAGTACCACATACACAGAAAAAGCTTGAAGTGGTGCTGTGGCTCAAGTGGTACAGTGCCAGCCTTGAGCCTTGAGCTCAGGGACAGTGCCCGGGCTGCAATCAAGCCCCATGACTGGCAAAAGGTGGGGGGGTGAGTGGGGGAAGAAAAATGGCAACCAATAACACGTGACAGATAACATGTACCCCATCATTTCCCTTCTTATTCTTCTTCCCTAACACCCGGGATTGCCCCTCAACCAATGAGAAGAGTAAGGGCAGATGTACCCAAACCATCAAAAACGATCGGTACAAAGCCCAGGAGAGGAGACTTGGAAGGAGCCCTGTACTACACAAACCATCTTCCAAAATGCTCTTTTCCATGGAGAGTCTGTTTCACTGTTTTGATTTCCCTGCTTTCCTTTTGCTTTTGAATAAATTTGCCCTGTCTGTTTTAAACACTTTCCTTCCTTGCAACTTTTGTCAGCAAAGAAAAAGAGTCTGTACCCCAAAGTCCATATTAGTCCCTTAGTGTTCACGTAGGATTGATTCTAGGACTGCCAAGGCTATAAAACTCAGAGGATGCTGCTATGCCTTACCTAAAATGACATAGTATTTATGTATAATCTATACCCATCCTCCAACATACTTTCAATCATCTTTCAGTTATTTAGAATACCTAACACAATGTTGGTGCTATATAAATAGTTATACTGTGCTGTTTAGGGAAAAATGACCAAAAATAAATAAATAAAGCTTAGACACACTTAGTGCAGACCCTTTTTTTTTCCTTGAATATTTTCCATCGGTTGGTTAAATTTGTGGAAGGGGAGCCCTGGGATACAGAAGACCTCACTGTACTTGTAATTGGAGACTGACTTGCAGGTGGGCATATTTCTGATGAGAAAGGCAATCACTGTGTCAGAAATTTAATTGCTTCTCAATAGCCAGATACAAACCTCACATAAACGGAAGGGAGAATGTTCTGAGAGTCAGGCCTTGTCCTTCTAGAAGCCTCAGGTTTATTGAATGAGGATTCAGGTTACTCTGAATGCCTATTTTCTTTTTTAGCCATCACTGCAAGAAATTGTGTAATGAGACTTTGCTATAACCGTGGGCCCAAGATTAGCTTTTTGTCGTATCTGAGTCTATATATATTTTTTCTCATCATCTCCAGAAGAAATTCTGTTCTTTCCTGAGGAAGCAATGACTTCTCACTGTAAATGAGAAACACACTTGTTGCATGTTTTTCGTCCTTTTAATTGGCAGGAGTTATAAAAATGAAACCACAATCCCACAGACACAACACCACCACCATTATGACTCTAGTGTATAAGGCGTGTGTCTTTTCCCTGGTCTTTGCAGGCCAACTTTATCATTACACTGGTTGGATATTCTATTTTCCCTTTTATTATGTAACTCTGCCACAGTCCAATTTCTGCTACTGTGTTCTATCATCCTCAAGTTCCCTGAGAGCCAAACACAAAACATACACAGAGCAATTCTCTCCAAGGCTTTCATGGAGGCAGTCTTGAACTTGAATTTGCCTTGTTCTCTAGGGTCTCTTGAGTACCTTCCCTAAGGCCTCCATTAAGAATCATTCCGTTGTTCTAGCTCTTATTTTTCAAATTAGCACCCATTCCCATTTTCAAATCCTGCAGCATCTTTGTGTTTGGTTTTCCACGTCGCATGTTATGTCTCTGAGTCCTGTGACCATTTAGTTTTCTGCTCCATTTCTCCCCCTGTTTAGTCCATACCATGCCCCGTCCTACATACTAATTACTGACTTTTTGCTTCTGCTGTACTTGATTCATTGTGTCACATTTTCCCATGTGAAAGTGGACCAGGATCCTTGGCAAAGAGGCTAATGGGTTTCAGAGTCACTCTTCACCCTGGAAGTCACAGCAAAATAAGAACCACTAGATGACCCACTTTATAAACCAAACCCTAGCCAGCTTCAGCCACAGGCTGGTGATGGATTTCACTGTAGTAGCAAGCAAGCATTGCGGAATTTGAACGGGTTTGAGGGCTCGGCACAGTCTTTTTCCTTCTTAGGCTTTAGGCAAAACTTGTAATTATATTGTCAGCATACCTTTACTGGGAAACACATGCTGGGCTGGAAATTATCCCAGAAGAGGATAGCATACTTTTGAATTTTAGTCAAATATTGTTGCAAATTAGATTGCATGAACTTTTGCTATTATCTGATCCACTTCTCAGTCTCATATTTCCTCATGTTTAAAATGAGGATATTTGACCAAATGATCTTTAATATCCTATCTGGCTCTTAGAGTCTGAGATTTTTAAATCAACTCCATTCATTTATTTAGAAATCATTTATTTATCTGTATTATATTACAGTCAGTATGCTAAAGGCCATAAATTCAATTTTGAAATCTAAACAAGAATGAAATCGATACCTACTTCCTGAGAACTTTTGCAAAGAAGGCTTACTTTTAACACATTTTATATAATAGGTCTGTTAATTTTTCTTAAAAGATTTTTTTCTTAAGAAGGGAGGATTAGGAAGCCAATCTTTTGTCCCTTGCCTTCCCTCCCTTTCCCTTTCCTTCATTTCCCTTCTTTCTTCCTTTCTTTTCTTTCTTGTTTTTCCCCCTTTGTTTTGTGCAGGTATACTGGGACTTGAACTCAGGACCTAGGTGTTATCTCCCAACTCTTTGTTCAAGGTTACCAGTCGTACCACAGCTCCACTTCCAGCTTTTTGATATAAGGAGACAAGAAACTCACTAACTTTCCTGCTCTGGCTGGCTTTGAACCTCAATCTTCAGATTCTTGACTTATAGGCCGACATAGCCACAGGCCCCAGTTCTAATGCTAAGAGAAGGTAATTAGTCCCCAGAGAAGCATGGAAAAGCCCGCTCAACCTCATTAAAATTAAATCTTCAGCTAAGCTGTATGAGGAGAGGGGAGAAGATTTCTCATGTGAAATGTCACCACCAAAATCCATTGGTCCCATTTATCAACTCAAGCTGGGTGATAAATATTGAATATGACTCTTTATTCCTTCATTACCTGCTTCAGTTCTCTCTCGCTGACTACTTTGGACCCTATGGTTCATTGTGATTGACAAGGTAAAAGCATCAAGTTCACCTCCTTTCCCTGAAAAACATGTAGAATGCCCTTGAAATGTATGTTCATTCCATGTAGTACAACTACAGTGATCAAGAAATGGGAAAGCCAGAACTTTCCAACTCTGACATTCAATAAATTATTTCTCATCAGAGGGTGACAGGCATCTTTAAAACCTTTGAAACTGATTTCAAGAAAGAAAACTCTTTATTCTCCTCCTAGCTTGGATCTTCCACTGCTATCAGTTAGGTGATGGCTTCTTGGCACACTCAGGGTCTTTTATTATTGTGCTGAACCAAACCGTGATGTCGTTAGTGACCAGTTATTCTGTCTCGTTCACCAACACCATCCTCGTGTCAGAAACTCTTTATCGGGAGGAATGAGCATGCATGTGATCAGCCTGGTGCTGTAGCCCTGATCAGTCAAAGGGTGGGAAACAGTGTCTAGTAGCCAGGAATAGTTCCAGCCCCACTCTAAAATCTCTCAGCAGCTATATCTTCAACATCTCTGAAACCATGTTAAACCAGTTCCTACTAATTGCCTATAAATGACTTAACCCTCAAGTGTGTGTTGGACTGCAGAGGCAAAGCCATCCAGTTCTGTTCATTTAATTGGTGATGGATGACATGGTATACTTAGGAATCATAATTTGTCTTTAGAAGAGATTTCAAACTATTAATTTACCAGAGTTCTTGCAACAGCCCCTGGGAACTGGAATCCCACTTGCATACCCGTTTTTCAGAAGATAAGATGGAGACTAGATAAGTTATGCCATTCCCCTGCCAAGTAAAAGAAAAAGCCTGGGCTTGGCGCCCATTGTTGTAGACTTGCTTCGTTTCTCTGTGTGGCAGTTGATGACATGTTTGTTTGCACCAGAATCGGAATGACACTGACATACACAGCCTTCTCTCTTATATTGTACTTTTAGAAGATCATTTGCCTGCTTTATTTATTTGCCTTTGGCTTTCTTTGCCAAATGAGCCCATTTTCCTCCCTAGAGCTGCAGAGGAAACTATACACTCTGAGAAACAGCAAACATAACCTCAGCTTTTAGTGTGATGATATGCTTTTCTTTTCCAGGCCCACCATCTGCCCCCCTCAACTTGATTTCCAATGTCAACGAGACATCGGTGAACTTGGAGTGGAGCAGTCCTCAGAACACGGGTGGGCGGCAGGACATTTCCTACAACGTGGTCTGCAAGAAATGTGGAGCCGGTGACCCCAGCAAGTGCCGGCCCTGTGGAAGTGGGGTACACTATACTCCCCAGCAAAATGGCCTCAAGACTACCCGAGTCTCCATCACTGATCTCCTGGCACACACCAATTACACCTTTGAGATCTGGGCAGTGAACGGAGTGTCCAAGTACAACCCTAGCCCCGACCAGTCAGTTTCTGTCACTGTGACCACTAACCAAGCAGGTGAGAATCAAATCCTTTCCATTGTCTCATCCGAATATGCACAGGTGATCATCCTCAGGTTGAAATGGAACCAATTGAAAACCTGAAAGCTGTGTTGAGATACAGAAGATACTTAGGACATTAATTCATTTGGTCAATAGTGTATTTTGGGGATACCACCTCTGTAGTGTGTCCCATCCCAGCTGGTAGAGAGAAGATGAAGGAGAAGTCAGTGTTGGGTAGACAGAGAGGCAACACTCTAGTGAATGGATTTGCTCCTGCGAGACTTCGTAACTGCTTCCCACTTTCATCAGAAAATCCATGGCTGGACATCAGAGTGGTTACAGATAATGTAGGATCAGAAAATTGATTTTTTTTGTTTAACCTCTATACAGTGCTATCATGATATTTGCTGCATTGTCTGATGAACATTAGCGGATATAGTTTAGCTCCTTAACCAGGACTTGTTTTAGAAAATCACCACTTAAGTTTTTATTTGTGTGGTTAAGAAAATTCTCTCTTATTACACACTGGTTTTAGTCACTTGCCTGGTCAGGTCAGGTCCAGATGGCATGGGGGATAGAAGGTGCTAGTCCACCCCGTTCCCTGTTTGTAGTACAGATGACTAGAACAAACATTGTGTGAGCCAGGCATTGTTGGTTCATGCCTGTAATGGTAGCGGGAGGCTGAGATCTGAGGATCACAGTTCGAAGCCAGCGTGGGCAGGGAAGTCCATGAGACTTTTATTTTCAATTAACTACCAGAAAACCAGAAGCGGCACTGTCTCTCAAAGTGGTAGAGGGCTAGCTTTGAGTAAAAAGGCTCAGGGACAGATAGCACCCAGGCCCAGAGTTCAAGTCTCACAACCAACAAAGGAAAAAAAAAATTCTGTGAAGTCCAATGGAGAAGTGTCTCAAAATCTTGACTAAAAAGTATTTTCAAAACTCCAGATTTCTAAGTTCTGGCTCCTGACTTACTTGTTTATATTTCCTTCCTGGGAATAGTGACCACATTTTCATGTGTTCTGGCACTGACTACCTGTCATTCCTCATGATGGAGAGATGAAGAGTTTCAAAAGGACTCTGGCCTACTCTCTTGTGAGACCCCTAGGAAAACCTCAGTGACAAGGATTATAGATTGCCCATAGTCTACTCTAAGTGAATGCTTATGGAAGTCACACCATATTTAATGTAAAGGGTCTCTACTAATTAATCCTATTGTAAAAGAATTTCAGAGTCCCAACCTAAAACCATTATTTTTTTCCTATTTCCCTTTACATTCCCTAGAATATATGAAAAATAAGAATTCGGGAAGGATTCTCAATGGGAGCTAAAATCCTACCAGAGTACATCTTCAGCCACCCAAGCATGGACTTGCTTTTTTACATATGCAGTGTGAATAGATCATTGGGTTATGCTTTTTTTGTCTTTGGTCTTTTTTTCTTTTTTCTTTTTCTATCTTTGGTGGTGCTCAGATTTTTACAGGGCTTACCACTTACGAGGCATGTGCTCTATTACTAGAACTACAGTCCTAGCTAGGCCCTTTTTGCTTTTGTTATTTTTCAAGTGACGTCTTCCATTTTTGCTGTAGCTGGCCTGGACCTCAGTCTTCCTATTTAGACCTCCCACACAGCTGTGGTGACAGGCTTGTACCAGTAGGCCCAGCACAGTAGTGGAGACTAAGTCTCTCTTCAGTTCAGTTGAGGCCTAAGCTGGTATCAGCTGGAGATCCTTTTGATCTCTATCTCTGGAATTACAGGTGCGAGCCACCACTCTGAGTCTTAGGCTTTTGTTTTTTTAATCTTGCATTTTTTAGGTTGAGGACACTGTCATCATTAGCTTCATTTTTCTACAAAGACTAGAATAATTTAGGAGTTTTGTTAACATCCTATGCACTCTGCCTGCCAAATGTTTATTAGTTCACTTATGCAACAGTGCAATGGACATGTCTCACAGATTTTGACAATGAGCCTTGGGACCCCTTTTGTCTCTGAGGGAGATGGAGTCCATGCAGTTCAAAACTCTGAGTCCCAGGAGCATCTGGTCTATGCAAACCTGTCGATATTCTTACATTCAGCTCCCTTATTATACCTTCTCCATTATCCCCAGACGTAACAAAACATTGTGCTCCTACCTGAGTTAAAAATAGGAGCAGATATTTTGAGGCCACAGCTATCCAAGGTAAAGTCTGAAGTCATTCTCTTTGGCAGAGCTAAGCCCCTGGGAGATGTGCTGAGAAGGCTTTGGCTTCCATAGAATTTCCAGAGACTTCCGTGATTCTTTGCATATGTAAGGATTCAAGCCAAGAGTTTATGTCAACGCTTCACAGGCCAAAAGGTCCAAAGAGCAAAATGAAGGCAAAGAATCCTTCCTAAACCTCACTAGAGTTGGGGGAAGGGGTTGAAAATCTTAGTTAAAAGATACTTGTAATTCTTTTAGATCCAGCAGAAAAATGGGCAGGTAATTTCTCTCAAACAATGAGGAATTTTCCCCCTTCCTCTGCCATGGTGAGCAATCCTGCTGGGAGGTTTCCCAAATAGGACAAAACTCTATCTCCTTATTTTAATTTTCATGAAGGGTAATGCTGAGAGGCGGTTGAAAATTAAAAATAAATCTTTCACTAAGGAGACCTCCTATGTGGCCAGCCAGAAAGCTCTGTGCTTAGTAGAGAATTATATATGTGCACAGCCCAGTCTCATTATCCCACCATAATTTGAATTCACTAATTCAAAATCATCGGGATAGTTTATCTTTGATTAACAAACCCTTTTTCATAATAGTGCAAATTAATAATGTAGGCCAAATTTCTGGGTGAATGTAACAACCATCAAAGCTCCCCTAAGCATATTTACATATACACAATTATATTCTAATTGCATTCTGGTCCTATCATTTCATTAAATTAAAATCTTTAAGGACCTCTATAGGTAATGATGTCTCTCACTCTCTTTGTAATATGTAGCATTAATAAATGCATTAGTACCTAGAGGCTAACCTAGGTTGTCATATATCCGGTCCTTTTTTCTCATTGACAACACCAAACCAAACCTAAAAATTGCCTATCTTGTTCTCACCAAGGTGGGTAATTTAAAAGAGTAATTTAAAAGCAAAGTGACTCATTCAAGCTAACCAAGTTAGTATTAAAACCCAAAACTAAACTTCCTCTGAAAAGTAAAAAGTTGCTTTCCTTGGTAGTTATTAGATAATCAATTAGCAGTTATTCATGTATTCAGCTTAACCTTCTTCTCATTTGTAAGACCAAGCTATGTAAGAATTCTTACATGGAGATTTGGGGTTAACAGGGCTTTACTCATTTCATTGTAGAGGGAGGTGTGAATGAGCAGTGTTCTCCCATGAGGATGCAAACCATTCTAACCCCATTGGGGCTTTTGATGGTCTGCAGGAGCTCATAACACCCTTTCTTTCCTTCCTGGGTTCAAAAAACCAATTGACACAGGAAACAAAGGATAGGAGGATGTCTATCACTTTACTGCTGATAAGCTGGCTAAGGGATTGGAGCTTTGTATGTGTGGCCAAAAGGGCTTTCTGTGGTGACGTTTGTCCTTTCTCCAGCTGGCTGTTTGCAGGCTCCCTGCTAGGACAAAGTTTTTGCGATGCTGAGATTGTAGAAAGGATGCTCTGCTCTAGAGAGGCTACTAAGTATGAGAGAGCAGAATGGGTGGTGCTAAAGGAAGTATAACACTTGGCCATACTATTTCATGAGCCACCTCCCCTTCCCTGAACCCCATTCCTGGAGAGCAGGGAAGGAGAAGTGGGAGCATTCTCTAACTGCAGTCATAGCACAGTAAACCTGGAGATAGAAACTCTTGGAAATGCCTCTCAGAGTTATTGTCCCTCATGACGGACAAAAGAAGCATTTGCTTTCTGCATCTTCCATCCTGGCTTTTGTTGGGGAGGAGAGAGAGAGCGCGCTCTGATGTTTATGAAAAATGGATAAGAGAACTGCTGGGTGATTTGTTTCCTGGATGGTTTTCGTTTAGTTTACGTTTACTGAAGTGGACCATCTTGGGCAAATGAATACAGGATGTCTTCCTGGGAGGGAGAAATGCTGTGTAAATGAAACAAGGGATCCTGGCCAAGCAACAGAATATTTGTTAGGAATTTTTCTCCTAAAAATAATCTTTAAAAAATACCGTGGTGGCAGCTAGCACTAATATCACACATCCCTCACTTGCCCCGGGGTCAGGCTACCAGCTAAGAGACTGCAACACACACCGAGGGTATTTGTTTAAGTCATTGTGAACCTGATTTTTTTTTTTGAGTGATGTTCTGCTAACCCCACATTGTTCCTACAGCCAATGATGTGAAACTGCTCCAGATACTTCACAATGGGAGAGGTCTGATCACCTCTCTCTAATCAACTGCAGCATCCTGCTCACAAATGAACATCTGTCATACACTGAGTTTGGAGGAGTTCAAATATTTGGTGGATTACATAATTGTTTGAAGCTAGCTAATCTCTTAAAACCGTTTCCAATTCTCAAATTCTATGAATGCAAGTATACAGCCACAAGCTATGATCTTGGAGTTCATAAGTCTGAGCTCTGGAACATGATGTTCAGAAATGGACATGATACTATATCTAAATTCTGCCTCTCCTCCATCCCTTCATCCTGCCAAGTATTTGCTCTGAAGGGTAAAACTGTGAAATAGCCATTACCTGTAGGGTGAATTGGAAGTGATTTCTGCCCCCATCCCCTACCTCCCAATTAAAACCACCACTGCCTTGCCTTAGGCACTATCTGGGGTCATTTCTGGTACACTTATGTTCAGTGGGTAGAGAGGCCTAAACATTCTCTAATGGGCAGAACAGTCCACAATCAAGAATTACCTAGTTCCGTCTTACCACAGTGGTAAGATTGTGATACTCTGTGGCAATAGTATGTTTGAAAAATAGATGACATGACTTCTGGGAAAAGCTTGTCTCCTAAGTGTTCTATAGCAAACTGGTGTTTTACCGGACTGACTCTGGATCCACACAAAGGCAGTGTCCATATTGACCTGGTTGATGTGCTCTACCTGGAGAGCATAATGTTCCTGTTGTAGTCTTCAGAGAACAGACAGTTTATGAGGTGTCTATTGGCTTTTCCTGAATCCCTTCCCAGTTGGTTTGCCATTTGAAAAACTCGTACTGCTTGTTAGACTGGCATTGTTCTCTAGGCTTGGACAATTCAGACCACACTGATAAAACTTCATGGCACCTTGTTGTACTGTCATTTTGTACAGCATATCGTGATAGGTCGATATTCTATATCTGTTCGTTGAGTAGCACATTTATTTACAGTAAAAACAAACCAGTTAACTCTGTTTGCCAAGTAGTGATCAATTTAATAAATCCAAAATAATGAGAAGAGAAAAGAAAAGAACTAAGTACAAGAGCACACTGTCTTTTATTACTCAACTGGTAAGTCCCCATTCTCTTTCTCTGCTATCTTTTAATTAGACATATTATGTTATTTGAGTGGGATAATGGGGAACAGTGGGAATTCTAATCCCCACTGGGTATAATTGTTACCTGTCTTCTAGACAGTAAGAACGCCTCAAGAAAATGGTGGGAGAAAAGGGAAAAATCTTAGAACAATTGACTTAGGTAATGTGTTGTAGGTATGGCATAAGCCAAGTGTTAAAGAGTCTAAAGCATAGATGGATTGTATGTGATGAGGAGGAGAAAAAATACAGAGTTTAAAATGCCAAAAAAAAAAAAAAAGAAAAAGAAAATCAAGAGCAGAGTTGTTGAAATGGTCTTTGTAAATTCCTTTACCTTCAGTAGATAAAATGTTTGCTCCTGACACGAAATCATTACATAAGGAGACTATTACGTAATTATGCTTGAGAAGAGTATGGGAAGCAGGAAGAGATATTAGAATGTCCCGTGAGCCTGGTAGGAAGGACATGGGGTGTGATTCTGGCCCCATAGTTAGATGTGAGGGCCACTGCTGGATTAGGCAAGAAGTATTGTTTGAGAGCAAAAGAAGATACAGAATTCATGTGGATGGCAAATTCCAGCATCTATAAGTAAACAAAGCCCCAGTCATTTGTTTTTCTATATTGTCTAAGAGGGCTTTCCTGTGACAGAGCCACAGTTGGGGGCTGTGGAGTGAAGGGCCCACATAGTAAACATAATTAACCACCATGCTCCTTACAGAAAAAGCTAGTTGTTCTCCACACTGGAGTATTACATCAAGAGAGTGGTCCAGCCTTCAAGGAGATTGAGAGGTTATTGAAATGCCTGAGGCCAAGGATGCAGCAGATTAACACTTTAGTTCATCTGTGTGAGACAATTTTATTTGTTAGGTGTTTTGCTTATGTAAGAAAAGATTTGCTGAAGTAATTAGGATTTCAAACATGTTTCTGCTTTCTTGGACTATGAATCTATCCCTATTGGCACTCATGATTACCCATCATGTGGGCACATGCTGTTTGCTCTTTCTGATAGAATGGTGTTCTGGTTCTCTTTAAAGTTTGCATTCTTAACACTTTGGGTCTTAGATGCTGGCAGCAATTTTCTTCTTAAATAATCATATGCTGTGCTCGTTTATACGATCCTCTCTTGGAGATGAATTCCTATTTGCCTTTGATCTCAAGTAAATCATGTTATTTTCTCCTTACGCCGAAGAAACGTGAAAGAAAAACAAAACAATGGAACTGAGTGAGGAGCTGTTTCTAAAGACACATCCTGAAGTCCGTCAAACACGCTGTGAAGCAATGCTATTGAGAGATTGCACTGAAGTATTGTTTGTGCATCCCTAATCATTGGTATGGAGTCATTAGGACCTCAAAAGTGGTAGAGGAGTGGGAAGACCATTTCACACCTAAATAATTATATGCCTGAGAAGCGCACAATGGACTACAGAGGACTCAGGTTGTGGTTTTCTCATTAACAGCTCTGGTCCAGCTCTGGTCTCTTGGTTAACTCATAATGCTTATGAAATATATATATATATATATATATATATATATATATATATATATAGCAGTGAAGTTGAGTATTTTTGTGAAAAGGGAAGCAGTCTCTTGATTTTCTCTTCATACTGAAAAGCATTTTATTACCATAAAATATTATGAGGTTCCTATGATTAATAAGCATCCCCGTGAATTAAGGTCATAACTTAAAAAGAGAGCACACTGGTTCGTCTGCACCTTTGTGTGTGGCACCTGGGTTCCTGAATTTGTATTTGGGAAGGGAGAGAATGTGCCACAAGTAGGAAAAAAAATTAAAAGCCTTCCAAAAGAACCTCCTAAATTATCCAACTTCAAGGTTGACTGAGCAGCATAGACAAATGGTATGTCTATAGAGTCTGGTGGTAATTATGGGATATAAGTTAAAAATTAGGTCACTTTTTTTAAAAGAGGTAAATATTTCACTCTTAAGAAAATGAAAGTTTTATTTATACACCCAGGACTGAGAACACTATTTTTCCTGACTCCATTCGCTTGGCTCCTAAATAAATACACACACAAGTTCATTCGTGCGAAGGGAAATCCATTCACCTGCCTGCGCTTGGCAGTCTAATTCTGGTTCATTTTTTTCATTTCTCAGTGTTGTGCTTGTTGCAGTGAGCACTACATCAGTTTATACATTCTCTGGAGAAACCATCAAGAGAGCTGAAAAGTAAGCTTACCTGAGAAGAGAACTGAACAGTACAGGGCTAGCAAGGGTGTTAAGGTGGGCTTCTCAATTATCCAACCTGTAAAATTTGATTACCACCTCCTCAGAACCATTCCAGTGTCCAACTGAATATCAATGAAAAGATCCAGAAAAAACTTTTATCAAAGCTTCCGTTAACCGGTACTGATTGATATCTTTAAATAAGTTTTGCCTCCTCTCCTTTAAACACCATAAAAATAAAAAGGTCACACTACAGACTGATCGCGCATTGAGAAATCTTAACTACAGGGACAATTGAAATGTGGGTCTATACCCCCTAAATGTAGAGCCTTCCTTGGAATCATGGCCTGGCTCTACACTAAGAACACATCTTTTTGTCTCTAGGTAAAGGCCAGTGAGTATTGCTTTAGGCTGTACACTTTAATCCAGCAAGATGAGCAAGACTTCGCCTCTTCTATGAGTTCTAAAACTATTTCTTTTGTTTATCAAGCCTTCCCCCTGTGTCTGCTCTCTCTGATCCTCTCAAGACACCCCTAGTGCTTAATCCTCCTTTGTTTGGGCCAAGAAGAAAGAGGTAAGGAATGCGTTCTGGAGATTTGAAGGTGCCAGAAAAAGAGAGTGCCAGACTTCAGTGTGGTCACACCACAGCTTTTATTGGGAAATGTCATAGGCCCTTGGAGCTCACGCCAAGTGTTCACACGACTCACGGTTCTCACAGCCACCAAGGAGAGCTGAAAACCAATTCCTGCTATTCAGCTATTCCCACTTTCTCAGTTGGGATGCGGTGGTAAACCTGTGCTTAAGAAAATAAGTTTAGTTCTTCTTTAAACCATCTTTAGCCTGTTGTTACGGATAAGGGACCAAGGCCACTTTCTAAAACAAAACAAAAAACATAAGTCTCCAATGTGGTTTATGGGAGAATTAGAGTGACTTGAAATAGTTAGTCTATTTTGCTATCACTCTTGGAGAGGCAGGGAAGGCAGGGGAAAAGGAAATGAAAGTGAAAAGAGGAGAAGGGACTGGAGAGGAAGGGGAGGAAGAAGAGAAAAGAGAAAAAAAAAGTGTTTTTCTGATGAAAGGAGTAGGTTTGGTACTTTTTTAAATCTAGGTGAATTTTTATCTAGGAACCTTTGTTCTGTGAAGTATGCATACAAACAAGACTTCTACCTCTCAGTGGGTGCTAAGTAGGGACCTGCCACCAGCAGGCTCACTGTGTATAGAAAGCTGAGATTTGGGCAACCTCCATCCATTAGAACAAACACTGAAAAGGGACAAGCTCACAATGGCTCCCTGGAGAGTTTGTGTTTGTCTAGATAACGGGCTGCAAGTTGTAAATCTGCCTCCTGAATCATTTCTTTCTCTTGCTCTCTCTGTCTTTCTCCTTCTCCTTTCCTTCTCCCTCTCTCTACTTCCCTCCTTTTTCCCCTCCCCAATATCTTTCTCTTTTGGGTAGAGGTGGAGAGCGTTAAACATTGTGTATTTGGCTCATTGTAAATGTAAAGGTGATGGAAGAACAAGCTTGTAAATAAAAAAATAGACATAAGTGACAAATGGACAGATAGATAGATAGATAGATAGATACATACGTACATACATACATACATACATACATACATTTTTTTTTTTTTTACCAAAGCTAAGGTTATGCACGATGTAAGTGCCAGAAATGTTAACGAAGCATTCTTTCCTCTTACCAGGGTACTAAACACTTTTTTTTTCATCTGGAGATTCCTGATGATCCTGAGTGCTACTGGCAAGGGCTTTCCTGGGATTCCACTGAATCTATTTCTCATCCTGTAAGGTTCCCAGGAGAAGTTAGAAAGCTTTAAAATAACTTCCTAGGAAGCATTCATTCTCCCCATGGTTTTGGAGGCATGGGAAATCTTGGAACTTATGTCGATTTCTGTCTCATTTCTATTTAAAATGGAGACAGGGATAGGTTATTACAGAATATAAGAATAAGGATTCTTGGTGCTTTCTTTTATGTGCAAAACAATGGTAGAACCCACCCTGCTCTGTGAAAAAGGTGTGTCTCTTTGTAAGTTGGAACAATGAACAGAGAACTTTAAAGCCTAAGTAGCTATTATAGTGCTTACCATATAGACCAATATAGACTAGTTAACTAATTCCAGTGTCCTCCAAGTAACTGGGAGTGTGTGTGTGTGTGCGCGCGTGCGTGTGTGTGTGTGTGTGTGTGTGTGTGTGTAAAATATGAAAAAAAGTGTGTGTAAAATATGAAAAAAATGTGTTGTTTGGACCAGTAACTTTCAAAGGTATATTTGAAGTATGTCTGCTATTTGCAGGATGGCGGTTTCTTCTTCATCAATTTCGCCTTCCTCTATTGCATTATAAACACAAAATAACTTCCACATAAGGGATCATACAGAGCATGCTGGAGCAGCATCTGCTCAGGTCTTTTTTAGAGACTGCTATAAGATGATTTCTAGGTGGAGTGCTGGTCCAATGAGGTCCATCCACACTTTGGGGACTGCCCCTTGGTAGATCCAGATCTATCAGAATTCACACCAGCAAATTGTGTTTAAAGAGAGGCTCCGGTGAGATGCTGTGGAACCCTCTAGTGTGTATTTCTTTAAATAATCCCAAAATAGTTATAGCTTTGCTAATGCATTCTTTGTTATGCTTTGTGACTACAAAAGTCATCTTGAATTCTTAAGCACAGATCTCGTTGAAGACAGCTATTGGCCTTAATAACATTTTAAAGTTTTATAGCTCAGTTGTTTCCTCCTTGGTCTTATAATGCCTTGTAGGAGTTTAAACTATCTGGCACATGCAAAATCCAGTTTCTGGCTGATACCCCAAAATTAAAAAAAAAAATCTACGTTTGCCAATTCCCAAGCTTAAAATCCCTTCTCATAAATTATTCTCTTGCTCCTAAGCTACATCACAGCTTTTAAGAGAAATGTCAGAAAGATAAGGTTTCAAATGTGAAGGCTGCAAGAATATCATTTCATGACCACATTTTTATTTTTTATTTTTTGAGCTTAAGGCATGTGGTGACCATTTGTCTATGAATCAGTTTCAAAAGGTACTGCTTTGTAATTTAAGCCAAAGGTCTTTTTCTTTTTCTTTCTACACACCAGTCATCTCTTGGAGCTTGTCTGTATAACAAGTAAGAAACTGGACAGTAAAGATGTTACACATACAATAGAATATTCTGCAATTCACAGATAATGTCTCTTGAATATTTTGATATCTTGTGGTGGAAACATCCCCCATGTATCAATATAGTAGAATCAAAAAATGGGGAATAAGGTGAGGAGTCTTAAGAACTTCTCACTAGTCTCTGTCCAGCTATTTTCTCTGTGTGTGTGTGTGTGTGTGTCTCTCTCTCTCTCTCTCTCTCTCTCTCTCTCTCTCACACACACACACACACACACACACACACACACACACACTTGTAATACTCTAGCTTACCATCCATAGTATTTCTTCTCAGTCTTGAGTCATTCTTCTCTTAATCAACTGATAATTTGGACTTGTGTCAGAAACTTCCAGGTAGCTTCCACTTGCTTCAAAAGATTTACCAATATATTGCCTGTAACTATCTGGCTGAGTCAGTAATAATCTTTAGCCTGTACTTTTATATTTCAATTAATTAGTTGTTAAGTGTAGTGCATTGATTTTGCTTCTCTTTCCTTCCTATGTGTTTCAAATGTGACAAGAGGAAGATCACTTGCTAAAAATGAGTTTCAGAGTTGAAAAGTCTAGTAAAATGAGAAGGAAACTATATTTATAAATTTACAATCACCGTGACTTTTTTTTTAATGAACATGAGCTTTTTAAATAACCATTATGAAAACCAGGTTCCCTGTTGCAATTGTGTATGTGATAGTGAATAGCTGGCTTGGAAGATGACTAATGGGACTCTGAACCTTTCTGTCTTTGGGTCATTTTCTTGAATGTGGACTACATCATAAGTGGCCCAAAAGCTCGACCATTTGGCAGCCACAAAGGACTCTGTTAATGGAATTGGGCCAAGTCCAAGTTGTAGCCGACAGGTGTTCACATCATAACTGACACTAATTGACTTCCTAGTCTTTCAACTTGGAAGACAGTGGACCATCATTGAGTCGGTGATGGGAGAGGAGCAGCAGATGATGTATATGTATTCAGGCTCTATCAAAAGCCAGGGAATTGAGCTCCCTGTGCTGGCACTGACCTGGGTCCTTGCAAACATCAGACTTGGCTCTCATGGATTCCATTAGCTTGAGAAAGAAAAAAAAAAAAAAGAGTTTAATTTTAAAACATTTCCATTAACTCAAAATGGCTAAGGATAGTTTTTGGAGGTCTCATGCATGAGTTTCACATATTACTGTTTTTTCAGTTTGTCTTACATGGATTAGATACTTTCTATGAAGATCATTGCTTTTTTGAGGGATTTATTGCCAGATCATGTATCCATAATATTAACTATTAATAATGTCCTTTAATGGAGAATTTAGAATGACTATCCTCATGCCTTTGGGAAGTGAAGTTTTGGAAAAACGATTTAAGACTTTTTGCCAACCTTAATTTCAAAGTCTGAAATTAACAGGAAAGAGAGAGTTTCCAGCTACCACCAACACATTTTTTTTTTTGCTTTGGCAGTAAATGCAGTAAACAATGTGCTATTCTTGCAGTTAGACTTGGTTCCTTGACCTGAATTGGAGGGTGTTTTTAGAATTACTAGTATTTGTTCCTTAAAGTTTCCTAGGTTCATCTATTTGCTTTTCAAACTTTACCTTTACAAATGATGCGCATGCCCCTGTAGCAAAGGGCAAATCTACAATACTCCTGAATTAGTTATCACACTTAGAAAAAAAAATCAAAATGACCACAGTGCCCAGATCAATTTATTGAAACTGACAAGCTCTTATAGGGCAATGATCGATGCCTTACTTCATTCTAAAAGGCTTTTCAGAGGTAGGAAATCATCAAAAGTCTGATATAAGGCAATGAGCAAGGCTTTTAATTGGTCAGTTTCTAGAGCAGGCTTTTAAGTGTTTCTGCCTGTAAGTGTGGAATTCCGAGTGTAGAAAGTAAAAAGGCAAGAGCAAAGATTTACTGGCTGCATCCATCATCTGCGCTTTTAGAGTCTGGGTGATGAATACATGTTTAATTGGGACTGATCTAGATGCTTTGGATGTCAGAAAGCTAAATGTTGTAGCATTGTCTCAACGGTTCTCAACACAGCAGGACGATTAGCAGCTGTCTGAGGAACAAAGGGAACCTGAAGGCCCAGCACAGCTTTTCATTTTCCAGATTTGGAAGGCCTAAAGCTCTCCAGTGAAGTTGTCAATGGAAGGAACAGTAGCCTTGATTCACTGCTGCTAATGGCCTCCCTTTCTCTTGACTATTTGTACTCCATAGAAGAGGACTTGTCTTTACATATTCCAGATTAATTTTGGAAGGCAATATATATAAATCATGAAAGACCTACCTTTGGCCAAAGCCACTTTTATCTCATCTAACCATGCCAGGCGTACAAGAATTCCAACTCAGTGTTGAAATGTTCCTTTCTCAGCATAGTGAAGCCCAGCAAGAAATAGAAGCATTTAGAGAGACAGAAAGAAAAAAAAAATCAACAACAACATATATTTTTGTTGTTGCCAGATTTATGGTTTTCTTATCTTGAAACAATTGTCTTGCTCAGGCAAATTCTGTTAAATTACCTCCCAGTGGGAAGACTTGTTTTCCTGCTTGCCTTAAACTGGCATTCTTACTTAACAGGAAGCACACACTTTGAATCCTGCCATGTTTCTGTTGGCAAGTGTTGGCTATCCTTGTCAGAACCTGCCAACAGATTTCTTCGGAAGCAAGTAGAAAGTAAAATGAGCAGCTCCCAGACGAAACAGAACGCACGCACCCTGCCACAGAAATACCTGGGTAGCTGCTAAGGAATTCCCTGTTCATTCTGGTGTGCCTTGACCTTAGTTCTGAGTTGGATTTAGAGTTGAACTGTCATCGCTTATAGTCCAGAGTAAATCTTAGGTAGTACTATACATGTAGATGTCAGCTATTTCAAAAGTAGTGCAATTAATTTAATAGTGCATGTCCTTCACCACAGATACTAGTGTATAAGCTGAGGTATTAAGAATCCTGTTTAGTTGCAGAAATTCGAAGTTGCAAAAACATAGATGTTTTATTATGATATTTTTAGTTTTTTCTTTGCCGAGGGGATACTAAGGATTGTAGATGTGTTTTTCTAAAAGCAGTGTTAGTACTTCATCATCAATATTCTTTATTAACATTGATGTTTGTTTTAGAACCTTTTTTTTCTTGTGACATATACACATTCAGAAAATAGACAAGACTAATGCACAGCCATTGGATTATCTCAAGGCAAACATCTGAGCCCCCTTCAGACCATCATGCAGGCCAAGGAACAGAACAACAGAACATTTCCAACCTTCCAGAAGCTTCCCTTGGATATTTGCCCTATCTCTAAGTCCAAATATTATTGTTTTTTAATTTTATTTATTTGTTCATTCTTAACTCTAATCTTTGAGTGAATTCTATTATGAGAAGGTTCATCACCATAAGCTTTTGTGTTTGTCTATGAAGAGAGATCATGACTAACCACCACAGTACATAAAACGGTGTATCTAACACATAGTAGACTGCTGATAAACTTACAATATTGCCCTTGCTACCATTTGTGTGGATAAACAAGTCTTCTAACCTTCAAGTCCAACTTCTTCCCAGGGAAAGGCTAGGAAGAGGATAAATGTTTTTTATGTATAGATCAATGGCTCTAGAACCAGACTTTCACATTTGCTACTTATAATCTATGATTTGACATGCTACTCAAATTATGTGTGCTTTGTTTTTTTTTTTTTTGTCTTTAAAATAGGATAAGTACCTCTCTCATAGGGTTTTGTAAGGTTTCCATGAGTTAATTCATATGAGTGATTTAGAACAATACTTGACACATTGTAATTACCTAATAAATGCGAAGTCAGTGGGGGGTATAAAAAGGGAGGATCTTATACTTTGGAGTCAGGTGGAGTTGGGTTTTAAATCTCATTTTATGGCATTGGTCGATTTATTTAATTTCTCTATGTTGAAAGTTCCAAATCTGAAATGTAAAGGTGATCATTATAACCACTTCAAAGAGTGTGAGAAGTGAAAGAGGTTGAATGTGTGTGAGTGCCTTGCAGAAGAAGCTGATCTTTTTCACTCATTCACCATTCTGTGTTTTGCTCTGATTCACATGGCCGATGTCTTCAACTTGGTAAACTGTTAATTCTGCAATGAAGACCAAAATTAGGTCTTTTTGAAAAAGCCATGCAGAGCCCCACTGTCTTTTCCCATTTCACTTGAACAGGATGTTAGTCCAATCTTTTGGCCCAGTGTTTTGGGAGTGTGCTAAATCCATTCACTATTGGAAGGCTTGTGTGCCACAATCACTGGCCTCAGGGTGGCATGCACCAATTTCTTACAAATGAATAGAGGACTGCTAATCATTCAGTACTGAGAACTAGAAGGGACATGAAAGCCATTTCTGTAGCTTCAAACCACAATCATTCTCAAGGAGGCTACAGTATATAGCACTTCATTTCACTTCATTATATAAGGAAATTCCATTTTCCCCAAAATGCCCCAGCTCACTTTTGCTAGAATCCCCATACTCAGTCAGTGTGTTAGCATAATAGAAAATTGTTCCTTGCTCACATCATGTCAACTTGGTTGTGATGGAAAGGAGAATCAGCTTGGGGCTTCCAGGATAGGCCTAGGTAGACACCAGCTTCCAGCTGGGACAATAGAGTCACAAGAGAACTATTTGTAGGCTGAGTTTACAGGGTAAGTGCTATCTTTACCTCATTCCAGTGCCACGAATGCAGGCGTCTAAACCATCTGAGATACGGAGGAGTCTAGAAATACAATCTTGGCTGGAAAACTCCATCCCAGAAAGAAATTTATAGGAGAAAGGAACTCATGCTTTTGGACATTAGCCAGAGGCCACTCCCCACACCTTCTGCATGTAAGCACTTGATGTGAAAGCTAAGAATAGCGTCACTTTCTATTATTTAAAATTCTATGGATAGCTCTCAGTAAAGAACTTGTTGAAAATAATCTGCTGTCCATCATTGTGGAAAAAAGAATATGCCAGTTACAGCTTTTATCTAGTGGGGAAAAGGGGGAGAAAAAGCACTCCTAAGAGGTCTTGGTCTTACATTAAGCAAAAATAAATGCAGTGTTAAAGACTTAGCAAAGTTTGGGTGCCGATAGCTCACATTGATAATTGTAACTTTTCAGGAGGCTGAGATCTAAGGATTACAATTCAAATCCAGCCCCCACAGAAAAGTCCATGAGACTCATTTCCAGTGGCTCAAGTGATAAAACACCAGCCTTGAGCAAAAAAGCTAAGGACCTAAATTATAGGCCCAGTATAGGCGTACGTGCATGTGTACATGCACACGCACACACACACACACACACACACACAGACTTTGGACATAGGCATCAACTGAATCCTTCAGTTGATTACTATGCCCTGTATTACATGATTGGTTTAAAATACAGGTCGTTACCCAGTGCCTGTGGCTTACATCTGTGATCCTACCTACTCAGGAGGCTGAGATCTGAGGAGTACAGTTCAAAGCCAGCCTAGGGAAGGGAAGTCCATAAGATTCTTATCTTCAATTAACCATCAAAAAAGAAAAAAAAAAACTCAAGTGGTAGAGGCTGCACCTTGAACATAGAAGCTCAGGTATAGCACTCAGACTCTAGAGTTCTTGGTTATCCATCAAATAGGAAAAAAAAAATTTTTTTTTCAATTTTGGGATAGTGGAGAGCTGTTTTTTTTTTTTAATATACCTTTTGCTTGTTTGTGTTAAAAATGATTTCACTTCTTGACTGAGTCAATGTGCTCAAGATTAATAATTTAACAGCTAAGAGCTCTGGGGTTGATACCTGAGGTTTTATACTGGTGGTGGGTGGGGAGAGTAGTGAGGGATTGAGATTTTTACCTAAAAGTAGCACAATAATCCAGCTGTTTGCATGAGATCTTGGGTATCTGAAAACTCTTGGTAAATCGCTGAGTAAGATAAGATACAGGAAAAATAACTGTAGAGCCACCGTGACATACTGAAATTGCCTAGTCATTGGAGGTGGTGTTAAACCCACAAGGAGAAGTGTCTCTTTCCCTTTGGTTGGGTGTAGACGAAAGCACTTAGTATTAGCAACTTAATTCTTAGCATCTCTGAGATGTAAAACCCTTAATCATGAGGATATCATTAGTACTTTGAAGCATTTAATTTTGATGCCTGATAGCATTTTAAGATGCACAACCCTTTGATATAAAGCAAACTACAAAGCCGTGACATTGAATTGAGAAAGAAAACAACAACAACCTTAAGCTCCAAGTAATTAAATTTGAATCTGTTATTTGCATTAGGCCGGGTATGTATATATAAACTGTGGGTTTATTTTTCCTTCAGAGGAAGATCTCTCGAATAAGCATCACCTATTTTAATCCAGATCCTGGGTAACTTGGAGAAAGGTAACTCTAATGGCAAGGGAAAATCATCTTCCCTTCAAAATAACGGGCCTTGCAGGACCACTCAGGCTTCTGGACTTTCACAAAGGCTTTTCACTCTTCCATGCCCACAGGCTCGAGACCTTTCAATGCATCAATTTATTTCTTGTTTTATCTCTCTACCCCCACCCCCTAATTTGAGGCAGTAATCAAATACAGCCATCTATTTTAGCTGTTTCCTCTGAAACACACATACCCCCTAAGTTCCTGTAAACACTTCTAAACACTTCTTTTTTTTTTTTAATCCATTACTAGTGATGCTGGACTCCAGGGGAATAATAAACCAAAACAGTTTTGTAGCCCAAGATCCCAGAGTCTCTTTCTGCCTTTCTTTTCTCTTTTGTCTTTTTTTTTCCTCTTCTCCAGCCCATTTGGGTGTCACAAGTACAAAACTGCTGCAGTAAAATGACTTGTAGGATTTTAATGGCAAGTCATTGAAGAAATGAATAAAAGAAAATTATAGCATTCACATCAGTGGAAAGCCAGGAGACTTGAACCACAGAAAGTGAAATGCACCATTCTCTTAAAGGGAGCTACCTCTGTTTGACATCAAAGCATCTCCTGTAATTCTTCCTTGGGAAATGCACCACTGTTACAGTCAAGAGAGAGAGAGAGAGAGAGTGAGAGAGAGTGTGAGACAGAGGTCTCAATCTATGCCCTTTCTGTTTATCCAAAACACACACAGAGATAAAACCACATGTGCCTTCTGAATACATTGTGGTTGGCTCACAGACCAGAAGTAACCACAGGTACCTAGAAAATGTGGATTCTGTGTAGAAAGCCAGTTCATTGTCTCAAGACTATGTGGAACTTTTGATTCCATAAAAAGTATGTGTGGGGAGGGGTGAGGGTGAGGTGTGAAATTTATCTTTGTTTTCTATTTGAAAGCTCAAATCATGTAACATCTTCTAAGTTCTAGTAATTTTTCCTTTTATCCTCTATTAGGATTTACTTTTGAAAAAATACCTTTTTACTGCAATTTTATGTGCTTCCATAAGTATGTGGAAATCTTATTGCATTTACTCTTGACTTCAGCCTGTCCGTTCCCCTTCTTCTTGAGTCTATTCCCATGCATTAATAGTCATCAGTGGCATCTCCTGGCATTGATTGACTACCATGGTGCATCTTAGAAAGATAACTCTACTCTGAGATACTTGGAGATATTTGAGAGTTCTATCTGGATTCAGGACAATGACTTGAGAACTATCGTATTGTTGTGCTTTTTTTGTAAATTTGGAGATCAAGAGAACTATTTGCATATGTCTTACAGGTACACGGGGAGAGATAACTGGGCACATTGTCAACATCTTCCTCAACCTTAAGAGCATCCCCTCAAAGTGTGGTCTATAACAGGTGCACTGAGCCTCTTTTAATGCATACTTACATTTGAGTGACATTTTGCAGTCTGCGTAGGCAAAATGCACAGAAGTATCCCCCGTGCACCTTAGAAACAGAGATCCCATTTATTATTGGAATTGTCATTTGCTTCGCTCCCATTTGTCAATGGCTTGTTGAAACCTAAATAGCACAAATTAAACCCACAGAAGGTCATCTGAAACCAGTGCAGATGGGAAGTCATTTTCAGGATGGCTATGACTGGCACTATTTATTCAGGAAATGTTGTGCCATCTACAAGAAATTTTTAGACCATTTTAACATTTAGTTCACTTTTGCCCTTAAATGTATGGTCTACCCACAATACACTGGATATCCTGAATATTTTGGACATAGAGATGAACGAGGTAATGCCTATCCGTAAGACTGCATTGTAAGCCAGGCCTCTGTGACTCACACCTGTAATACTACGCATTCTAAATCTGAGCAAGCTAAATCTGAGGAGCAAGATTCAAAACCAGCCTGGGCAGGAAAGTCCAAAAAAACTCTTAATTTCCGATGAGCCATTAAAAAGAAAGAGGTTGAATGGTAGCAAAAAAGCCAACGGACAGCACCCAAACCCTGAATTCAAGCCCCAGTACCTGCATTTAAAAAAAAAAGAAAAGAAACAAAACAAAAAACATGCATTGTAGTTAGCTTTTGAGCTTGTATTTGGAAAGCAGATATTTTACAAATAGGAAAGTTGAGATGAGAAAGCTTAAGTAACTTGTCTGGGATGTCAAGTAAAATATCTCAGACTCAGAATTTTTTTGCAAAAAAAGTTTTTTAATAGGTTTGTGGATCAAACGTTTTGTGTTGTTTCCTTGTCCAAATATTCTAGAAACTTGAAGGCCTTCAACCATACAGGGCCAGGCCCTGAGAATTCCAGTCATATTTGTAGCCAGTGGATTTTGCTTATCCATCATTCTGTTTTCCTGCCTCCTCTTAAGCCCTGCAGACCTTGACCACGCCCCATCTACCTTGCTCCAAATCTTTCTATGATGATTTTCCATGTCCTTATTTTGGCTGCTGGCCCCAACACTGCCTCTCTTCAGCCAAGTAATGGTTAGCATTATAATTCTAAATGCCTATTTAGCTCTACTTTGGATTGTAAGTTTTTCAAGCAAAGTCTTAAAGAGTATTTGTTGAATGGCTGAATGGATACATATGTCAGCATGATTTGTAAATAAAAGAGGAAATGAAAGACATGCTTTGAATTAAGAACTTCTAAAATCCCCATGAGAGTCAACAGCAAAAAAAGAAAGAAAGAAAGAAAGAAAGAAAAAAAAAGGTCTCCAAACAGTAAAATTGGCATCTTTTGGTCATTGGAAATTCTGCTGCCAAATTTGGAAAATTATGGACTTGGTTGAATGAGGCCATAAATCTTTCTTTGTAAACTACCTTTCGTAGTGCTTGCCTTTGTGATTTGTGCAACTATCATCTTTCTCTAACCATGATCCTGTCAACTGGTCTAACCAGCCTTTCTCGCTGTGTGTTAGGGCTAAATTCCAGCCATTAAACAATGCCTGCTTTTTTTTTTTTCTTCCCAAGGGCACACAACTTCACTTACGACAACCATGCTCTTTATGAAGGAAGTCTGTGGCTAGTTAGGAATGCTTTTTAAACTATGACGCATCTCTTTCTTTTGGTGAGGGTGTGTAGATCAGCCTCCATCTTCCTCCTGGCCTCACCTCTGACTTTTCAGTAGATGTGTTGTGTGTCTACAGTAAGTATGATAATGCTCCTTCCTACCCATTGTCCTGACACAGCTTGAATACAGATCAGCAGGTTCAACTGCCAAATTCTAGGAAAATGGGTACTTGAGTTGACATTAGAAAGAGTCTTTGGGTAAAACTATTACAAAACTTTCTTGATTTTTTTCCCCCTACAGTATAAGATGGTGCTTAATACGATACTGAGGATTGTATTTTACTGAGTTTTCCTCATTCCCTAGATCCTTGTTAAGTGTGTGCATGGTGAATGAGTCAGTACTGAGGAGGAACTTTTGTTCTACTTGATCTCTAAAATGCCTGCCATGTTCTGATTCTTTTGAACTAAAGCATCAATTAGTACATTTATTTACCTTTTTGGAGGAGGGATTGCTTTTATCTGTTATTTTATCATTTGACTCCTTTCTCATCTCAAAGAGCACAGCAATGAAATGTTAGGATTCAGGAGCCAAATATTCCTAAACAGGAATCAGAATAGGCAGGGCTTTACAAATGTGGAAACAGCAGGGGTGACTTCAGAGATGTTTGAAGGAAGAATTACTTGGGATGTTACATAATATGAGTCAACCCTGGGTGAAAGTTTGTTCCTTTTTCTTTTCAGTTTTCTCTCAGTAATTCAGGGCTGGGATGTACCTGATACTTCTGTATCTCTGACTCTGTCTCTCTCTGTCTCTGTCTCTCTGTCTTTCTGTCTCTCTCCCCCTCCCCCATCCTCCTTCCATTTGTGCCAGTACTAGGGCTTTAACTCAGGGGCTTATGCTCTGGCTTGGTTTTTTTCTAGCAAGACTTGTGCTTGAGCCACAGCTCCACTTTGGTTTTTACTAGTTAATTGGAGAGGAGAGTCTCCTGGACAGATTTTGAATCTCTCAGCCTCCTGAGTTGCTAGGATCCGAGGTCTTAGTCATGAGCACTTGGTTTAGCCTCCCTGCCAGCACTGATTACCTTGTTTTGTTTGCAGATTATTTTATGATTCCTACCATTAAGAGGAAGTGACTGTTAGGTTCCCCTGGGGAAAAATGAGCCCCTTCCTCTTTGTTCTCCCTGGGGGCACTCATGGCCCCCTCTAGAAATCACCTCCCAGCACCTGTAACCCAGGTACCTGGCTGGTGCACCTGGGTTAGTGGGAGGTCCCCAGGCTCTGAAGTCACTTCCTCTTCCTTTGAGGTCACTTGGGTTCTGCTAATGAACTCTCTTCCGCCTGAACAACCGTGTGGAGGTATCCTTTCTCCAACTCTTCCAGTGACATCAAGGTTTAGTTAGTGCATGCTTATAAATGGGAAGCTTCTTTCTCAAGATTCACAGGGCTGAAAGTAATCACAGTATCACTGAAATCTTAATACAAACTGCAGAAGGATGTGACACCAATGGGTGGCAGGAGAATGATGACATTTGGGACTCACGGGGGAAAGGAAGAACTGGGAAATTCCACTGCCAAATGTCTCGTCTTGGGAAATGAGCTGCGGGCGGGCACATGCGGCAGGGCGATGGCTTCCAGATGTGCAGTTGGCGGCTCTGATGGAAACGAGATTGAAAAGGCAAGGGAAGAGCCTGAATGTGGCTTAGGAGGACAATCAAGTTGCTTCCTTTATAAAGTGGCCAATTTGGCAAAGCTGAACTTCTCTCAAACCAGTGTTCTTAGCAGGGAAAGTTCAAAGCTCTCCTTGAAGGGTGCAGAATGACTTCTAGATTGTACTACAGGGCAGTTGTAGGGTTTAGGTGTGTCACCGCACCTCACTTGGCCACATATTGCTTTTGTCGCTGTTTCTCAGTAAGATGCTCCTGGCGTGCTGGTGGCTCACACCTGTCATCCTAACTCCTCATGGCTGAGATCTGAGGATTGCCACTTAAGGCCAGTTCGGGTAGGAAAGTCCTGAGACTCTTTCCTCCAATGAACCATCAAAAAGCCAAAGTTCGAAGTGTGGCTCAAGTGGTAGGGTACTACCCTTGAGAGGAAAAAGCTCAGGGATATAGCATCCAGGTCCTGAGTTCAAGCCGCAGTACCGGCACAAAAAATAAAAAGAATCCAGGCTTGACATAATGTTTTTGTAAATCAGACTTCATTATGCTACTTTTCTCTGGTTGCATTTCTGTAAGCAGTTGCCGAAGACAAATCTCATCAGCTCAGCAATTTCCTGTCTCCCTCCTGCCATTTAACGTTCCCTTCTGTCCTGCTTGCCTCTTGTATTTCTCCTTCAACCTCTCATTTTCCTGCATTTTTATGACCTCTGAGTTCAGGTCCACTCTTAGTTTCTTTTCACATTTGTGCCGATGTATTTTCTGAGTATGACTGCATCAGAAGTGTTCTATTAACTAACGTGATTGTAATATATTGCCGACTCCCTGTTAGCGATTTCTGAGCCCCTTGATTGAGCTCATATTCCCCTTGAATGGACACAGGAACGTTGTTGCTCCAACTCCTAAAGTAGAAATTGGATTCATTTCCCCCACATACAGCGGTGCAGTGATAACCCAACTAGAGCGAAGCCGTCTTAGTTCATCAGTCCACCAGGAGGGCAGGCCAGACAATTCTTTCCCAAGGAATATGTCGGTTATCAGAATCGAAGCCAGGACCATTTCGGAGAGCCAGTTCATTTTATAATTTTATGATGTTCCTCCTGCCTGCCTCCTTTCGAATGGCTTCACTTTTCTATTTCATTTCCCAATCCTGAACATTGGAGTTTAAAGAGCCCCTTTTTTATGGAGTGTATGTTAAAGTGCTCTGTGAAGCAATATATTTATTACCTGCAGTGAAATGGCTTTTCACAGCCAGGCAGCCTTCGTAGCCCCCGTGCTCCCTGTACATTTAAAGAAGTTTTGCTCCTTGTGTCTTAATGACAGCAAAGAAAGGCAATGCGTGTATATGTGTGTGCACATGTGTGCATCTCTGTACTGAGTTTGTGTGTGTGTGTGTGTGTGTGCATGTGTGCATCTCAGTGCTGTACCTGTGTGTGTATGTGTGTGTGTTTGTACATGTGTATATATTTGGTGTATATGTGTGTGTCTCTCTGTGGGTGTTAGGGGAAGGGAGTCTTAGAGCCTCTAATGAGCACGTTTCCGTTTTTCATTCCCTCAGATGCTCAGTGGCTTCCATATGTGTGCTGCATGCAGCTTTGTTCATCCAGTTTGGTACTGCTAACCTTGGAGTTGCTTTTGATGGAGAACATGTGTAGCCATTGTATCTTTCACTTATGTTTATGCCTGAGATCCAATCTGGAAGAGCTTTGGAACTGAAAGAGAAAGATAGGGAAAAAAAAAACCCAGAAAGAATAGTGTGTGTGTGTGTGTGTGTGTGTGTGTGTGTGTGTGTGTGTGTGTGTGTGTGTGTGTGTGTGTGTGTGTGTGTGTGTGTGTGTGTGTCTGTAAGGGGGGGAGTGCGTGCACGCGCATATTGCCATTCTGATGTGTTCCTAACAGAGATGTCAGGCTGTCAAATAGCTGTCTCTAGAAGCCTCTCTGGATTCCGTTTAGTGAAGAGGTCTCCTTTTTTGTGACTGCCATTTGTCCTATCGGTTTCGCAGCCACCACCTGGAGACCCAGCAAATATGGTTAAACTGGCCCATTTTCAGTAGCAATTTATTTTCCTTTATTGTTTCCCCCTGAGTTTGAAGATGGTAGTCTTGTCTGTCTTGGGGAAGGGCAGAAGGCTGATTAATTTGTTATTAATTTGTTGTTCCTCTGGAGACATTTTTGGATGATTGTTTTCACATATTCCCACAATTAGAGAACAAAAGTGAAGATGAATTCCATCTGGGAAGAGCCCTAATCGCTAGTTGCCCAGGGCAGCTTTGTTAGATAAGATTAAGGATTTCATGAATGCTCCCTCTTTCCCCTGGCTGTTACACAGCTGTGTCAGCCCTTGTCAATCGCAGCACCGCTAGATAACAATTGACTGGAGATGACACCACAGCAGAGGAAAGGCGAGCATTATCAGGCAGCCTGGTTTTATACATCTCAAGTACGGCCTTCCTTCCCAGGCCCCAAAACGTGCCCAAGAGGACCGCCTTTATGTCTCCTTCAATGGGAAGAGGAAGAGGCTGGCAGTTCAGCAGGCAAAAGCAAATGTTTCAGTTCTTAGGAAATGGCCACAATTGCCATTATGTCCACAGAGACCCGCCTTGTTTCATTTGTATTCTTCATTATTTGCGTGGTTGTCTTTAAACTGAAATTTCTCACTCTAATGAATCACTGCTTTTATTTGTATTCGAAAATCTGTAAATCCTTTCTTCACCTTCCAGCATTCCCTAGATTGCCTACGGAAGACTTACACGTCCCCTTGGTTGTATTACATTAAATATCAGTACAATGAACTTAGAACACTAGAAGGCAGGTTGAAAGGCAGACTACTGAGCTTAAGAGGAGAAGTTCTTCAAGACCATCCTACCTTGAAAAAGACCAACCTAGGCAGCCCAGGGTTTCCTTTACCAGCAGCTTTGTATGAGAAATGGCTGTGGGTGTGGGAGTAGTGGCAGGCCTGTGGACATACCAGTCCACCGCATGACAGATGGCCAAATGACTTTTTAAACAAGACATGCTTGTACTGGAGAAGACAAAAATGTAGAAGACATTTCTACATGATGTTTTTAAGTAAGGTAAATGATGAGCTGATAACCCTCCAGACCTTTTTTAACCCTAAGACAAAATTCCTTCTTGTTTTCCTGACAGCACCATCATCCATTGCTTTGGTGCAGGCTAAAGAAGTCACAAGATACAGCGTGGCTCTGGCTTGGCTGGAACCAGATCGGCCCAATGGGGTTATCTTAGAATATGAAGTCAAGTATTATGAGAAGGTAATACTGTTCCCTCCTTTTCCTTCCCTTCCCTCTCTTTGGCCTTTCTCCTTCCTCTCTTCCCTCCTTCCCTCCATCCTTCCCTCTTCCAATCCTTCTTGCCCCCTCCTTCCATCTCTTCCTTCCCTCTCTCTGTCCTTCTTCCTTCTCCCTCCCTTTCTTTCCTCTTTTCCCTCCCTTTCACCCTTCCTCTCTCCTTACCCCCCTTTCCTTTCTTCCCTCCTTCCCTCTTTCCTTCCTTCCTTCCATTTTGTTTTTGACCAGTTCTAACTCATGAAATTCCTATGACTATCAGTATGAAATGTATTTTGTTTCTCTATCAGATCTGAAGTTTATTATTTAGTTATCTTAAAACATTGAAATACATTATGTTTAATATAACTGTAGTTCTTCTTTCTATCTAGTATGGAAAGGAAAACAGCTAAGAGGTCCTCATGTATAATTCTTCCATCAGGGAGACTGATTTACAGGAGTGAAGCAATGATGTGTTTGAACACATCACTGCTATGAGTGATGGTATGTGGGTTCTGGTGACTTTTAATAGAAAATTGGGGATGCAAGATTGCATTCTTCTGCCCCTTAAAGTTATAAGAATGTATTATTTTTACAAATAACTTGTCATTTAAAGGACAGAATTTTAAAGACAGCTATTTATGTCCAAGGCTATCTAGAAAATGAACAATTGCTTCTCCTTTTTAAAGATAATCATTTATTGGATTTTTTTTATTAAAAGCAGAAAAGGGATTGGACTCTTACTTTTTTTTATTGAAATCAGATTACCGTATTTTTGGCATTTCTTAGACAAAACATACAAAAAAAGACAAGGGACATTAAATTGCTTATTATGGAACTAGAAGAGCACCAGCCATCAGTTAATGTTTTGTTTTTCTTCTTCCCACAAATACTTATCAACAACAATCAGACTTGAATTCTGCATTTCTTTCAACATGTCCAAAGTAGTTCCAACATTAAAGATAATGCAGGCCTTCTAGAGACTCTGTGCAGCTCCATTTACTTTCAATTCCTGAGACTGGCTCAGCTTCAATATTGTGTCTAAAGTCAGCAGGGGACTTAACGCTGCTGCCTTCCCCAATTGTATCTCCCTGTGATACAGGACCAGAACGAGCGGAGCTATCGTATTGTTCGGACAGCCGCCAGGAACACGGACATCAAAGGTTTGAATCCTCTGACTTCGTACGTTTTCCATGTGCGGGCCAGGACAGCTGCCGGCTACGGTGACTTCAGTGAGCCGCTGGAGGTCACAACCAACACAGGTAACATGGACCACCTAGACCCATTCCCGGTTCTTTCACAGCCTAGAGTGAATCCCACCAAGGTGAAATCGAAGGAGCGTTCTACTCGTTTTGGTTGGCATCCATCTTCTTGCAATGGATGTGGTATGAAATAAGAAAGCCAATGTCTGCAACTTGGGCAATCTCATGCTATTTAAGGAAAAACCATTTTTCATAGTATATCAGATCTGTCTTTTCATATGAATAAACAATGTTGCCAATTTTGCTTTCTCATTTGGAGCCTTCTACAAACCATGAAAAATGGGATTACCAAGCTGACTAATTGAGGGTTATATAGCTACCCTACATTAAGATAAGAACTTTTCTTCCTGAGAACATTAAAGAAGGAGCCAAATATACCATTCCCCCCCCCACCCCTACTTATTTCTTGGAACTCGTTTAAATCAAATCAGATCAGCTGTGTGTATGTTTTTAAGCCCATTTTCGATAAACATACCAAATCTCTATACACATGAGTTGGATCCAAGCTGGAGTATAAAATTCCTTACAAGCTAGAATTGGACCTATTTGATAAGATGTTAGGGCAGAATTTTTAATATTCGTTATAGAAGAGGATTTCACTGATACATTATTAAATATAATGAAAATGAAAGAAAATCAGACAAGAAAGTAAGGTTGGATGAGAAGAAGACTGAAATCCTTGATAGTATAAAGTGATGACATAAAGGAAAACGGATCAGAGTATCTTTGCCATGTGGAATTTAATGTTTCTGTTTGCCGTGCAATGATAGAAAGCAGGTATTTGTCTTACAAACGTTGTCTTAGACAGTACTGTTGCATGAACATTTACCGAGGGTCCACAGAAACTTCCAGCAATCCCAATAGGTTCAGAAGGTTGAATGTGGGGACGCAGTCAGAAGTTCTACCTCTCAGAACCTTTCCCCACTTGCCCCCTGTGTGATTGTTGTTCCAGTGCCTTCCCGGATCATTGGAGATGGAGCCAACTCCACCGTTCTTCTGGTCTCTGTCTCCGGCAGTGTGGTGCTCGTGGTCATACTCATTGCCGCTTTTGTCATCAGTAAGAGGTAAGGACTGAAACCACTCTTGTATGCACCTCACCTTCTCGGTTTTATGGGGAAGCCTTTTGTCTTCTCTACACGAAGCCGAGGCTTATGATTAGCTTCATAAACATGGCGTTTGCATGCCAAACTCCTTCCTCATAGCTTTGATCTTCCCGTGGCCTTCCTGGAGCTGACACTGGCAGTCTACCCTGCTGGGAGTCTCAGAAAAGCCCAACCAATGCCAGGAAAACCAAGCCGAAGAAAAAGCCAATGGGAGATGTGTTGATATTTCAAGCTGTAAAGTGTTACATGCATCCCTTTGTTAAGAGGGACTTCACTGTAAGCATCCCTTCGTCCAGAGGGACTTCCCTGACAAAGGAAAAAAAAAATAAAAACATCTTTCACATGGGTTGACAATAATGGTTATGAAAGCAACGCATGCTTTCTCTCTGCCTTCCCACAGCAGAGGTTGTCAGCATTCCCAGAGGCTCACCACTGAGCATGGGGTGGCATGGCGTTGCAGAGTTTCTATGCTCTGAGTGCTGACAGTCTAACTTGATACTGACAAAGAAATCCAGAAAGGCATAACAGCGGCTTTGCCAGCGTATTCCTTGGAAGGCCCTTTTTCTGCTGCTTTGCCTCCATTCGCTTTTCACACTGCCCTCACCATCCCTTACGAGCCCCACGTCTGGGCCTTCATCTTAGGGTTTTGATGGTTAAGCTTCTCATGTCATACAAGAGGAGGAGGAACATGTGATCATTGTTTAGGATTATTTCATTGCCCTGGTGGTCAGGAGAGCTACTGCTGGTTCCCCTGTAGCCCTGCTTGGCTCTTAGGCAGTAACTGTCGCACCGTCCCTCTCTGCCTGCTGCTGATTTCACCAGTGCCACAGTAGCACCTTGGCTATTGTCACTGCGTATGCCAGTGCACATTAAAAAGAGGGTGGTAACCACAGCTGCCTGGATGGTGCCAGTTGTCCCATGCCCTTCTTAACATCCAGGCTTCCACCTTCACTCTCCAGAATGTCCTGGTGTAGAGGAGCTGAATGCTTCAGCCTGCTTTGGTGTAGAGCAGTGCCTCATTCTTTCTGGCCTGTGTATTTGGGAATGAGTTTGCTTGTATTGGTATGACGTCTGTCAGACAAGTTGGAGTGGAGAAGTAAGTGGAATCGCCACGATGCTATTAAACTTTGGAAGTCAGTCAAGAAGAGTCTTGTGTGTTATCATTTGAGTTTGCCTCCATGCATGTGCCATGCCTGTAACGTGTGGGAAAAGTGTGTGTATGGGTGGTATTTATCCATCCAGTATCTGGGAAACAGGGATTTGGGAAAGGGGATTGGGCAGACATTTCAGGGGATTAGATTTTAAGAATTCCTGCATTGGAAATTTTTGCAGCATCATTAAATAATGTTTGTGAGGCAGTGAAGACATTTAAAATAAGTGTGTGTCTCAGAAACAATGGGCTGAAATCCAGAATCATGTGGTCCTTAGAACACTCCTCAGTAGCCAAGAGGGCTTGTCTCGTGTCCTGACCACATTCTTCATGCTGTTCGGGGACATTCTGGAGTTGTAGTCCAGCTTTCCTTTAGCCACTTGTTTTTTTCATTTTATCTATCCCTGAATACAGCAAACTGAGGTGTTTAGAGATAAATCTTGTCACTATGTGTTTCTTCCATTGACCAAAAGAAAAAGGAAAAAAAACCCGTCAAAATGTAATTCAGAGAGTGAAAATTATTAAAAGTCATAGTGATAGAAAATAGCAACCTCATGCTTGATGACTTAATTCCCTTTCTGGTTGTACTGACCACTTTATTATATAAGGTAGGACTGATAGCAGGATGCATTGGTTTTCCAGTTCTGAGTCTCCCCCTCCCTGGGAGGATTGAGTCTGTCGAGTTATCCAGCGATGATTCCTGTTCCTTATCCCCCATTAAAAAAAAGCTGTCACTCCCCAAGGCTGATAAACATGGGTTGGTGATTGGTCCTCAATGGATCACTTTTTAGAAAATGAAATGTCAACCCTTTGCCCTCATATTGATTCTTCTTTAGTGCTGGTCATAAAGCTGTCAGGGGAAGGGTTTCCTGGAGCCAGGTAGCTGACAGGTTTGCAGGAGCTGATGCACACTCAGCCAATTCTTCTCCCGTGCAGGTTGTCTGTCTGCTCTGTTATCTCCAACTACCAATGTTCAACAGAGATTGGTGCAGGTGAACAGAGAGGAGACAAGTATTGCGGACAAAAGTTAGACCCAGGGCTTTCATAAAAATACAAATCAAAGCAATGAGTGGTATCCTGGAAATCATGTTGCCAGATTTCTGCAGCCAGCAATAGGAGAAAGCGACTGATTAAGATGTCTAAGCCTACCCAATCTAGGCTGTGCCCTTGGCCAGTGGAATTCTGAGAGTCACAGAATATTGATGCCAGAGAGGAGGCTAGCAATGAATCCCTTCTAGTGACTGCTTGAAACTTGAAGCCTATCTCTGGCAAGGAGTAGATAGAAAGGAGAAATTTTTCAGTGTTTCTAAGGAACACCAGGAGAAAATGTGTCTGTTTGGTGATTTGTTATTTAAAGGAAGGTTCATAGTTGGCATCATGCTGGATTTTGAAATAGCAATTGTTTCATTGATTTTACTATATTCTCTATATTACATACATTATATTATTATATATTATAATATATATTATTATATATAATACACTATATTACATACATATATTCTCTATATTACATACATTACTATATTACACTGCCAAGTCTGAGCTTAAGGTCAGGTGTGATCATGTACAATGGATACATTTTTGGTGTTTCTCTTGGGGCCAACCTGAATGTGTAAGCATTTGGGTCTCTCAGAGAAAGAATCGCACTACTTGATGTAAAACCTTTATTTACATATTTGACAGAAGATATTACATAGTGTGTGTTCATTTAGATGTATGTTTATACTGCTTACATGATGTCAAGTAAATTAATTTACATTTCTATGAGCATCATTGATCAGTGTCTTCATCCCTCAAGCTACATTTCGGGATGGAATCAAGATTGCCCATGGCATAATTGTACCTGTCCTGTAGTTCACAGGCATGACACTGTGTGATGCCGTCACCAGGAATCTTAGTCTACAAGCCACTATTTCCTTAATTACATATTTAGATATTTGTGATCTCTGCAGTGTTGCCACTTGCTTTATTGCATTTCGAAACGATTGCTCTGAAAGGACTGTTAACATTGGGGTTATATAACAATTCAGAAGTCATAACCTCCAGGACTAATGGCTGAAATTTCTGTGTGAAATTTCTCTGACAATTCCCTTTTAGACCAGCAGTTGCATCAGTTCACCTTGAAAAACATCCTAAGGCAGTATGAATTCAGATAGTTTTAGGATAGCCTCTTTTCCCCAATACTATTTTCTTGTTCACACGTGAGAACTATAATACAAAAAGAGTGTTCCTGAGGATTTTGCTTTATTATTTACTTTAGGGGAGAAAAAAGTTGGTGGCCAAGGAAAAGTATTAACTTGATAATAAAGCATTCATTACTTTTATAATAACTTTCTAATAATTGCTAGCCATACTTTGCTTTTACTTACTCTAGGATTAAGAAGTGAAGGCATAATTTAGATACATCTATCAGTCTTGGAAACTTGTGGTCCATGGATGAACAACAAGTCCTAAATACCCAATGCAAAGTCAGAGTTTGTAACTTTTGTGTTCTTATTGGAGGTGAATATTTCTGACTTTGGAGCTAACAGTTCACAGGATGCTAACATGGTTTCTTTTCCTCCTGTATCTGTCTTCCCCTGTGCCTTAATTTTCTTCTCTGAAATATTATGATCACATAAGAATTGAACACACTTAAATGTGAGCCTAAGTTGGCTCTGATGAAGTCATGTAAATTTGCACAATTAGGGGGCAAATGGCACCTGAGGAACACTATTTACTTGCATGCAATCGTGTGGTTCAATCCCAACTATTTCAAAATGCTGCTCATGAAGAACATTCAGACATCATTCAGCGTGAGAACAAGGACAGCATAGGAAAAGGGAAAATGAAGGCTGGCCTCGGTGAATCTTCATGGGTGATGGGGTTGAGCGCTGGCCAGGGGCCCTCTAGAAGTCTAGCTTCTTATTATGTTGCCAATCTCCTTGAATCTGCACTGTTAGCCAAATAAATTACTTACCTTTTACTAATTGGTTTTGGAATGATGAACCCCATCCACCAAAATCTGTCCACTTGATCATGAAAGTTCCATTTTGATAAAAGCAGGCTCTAGGCCTGTGGTTTGTTTTTACTGAATAGTCAAGGTGCCAGAAACAACACATTGGGCTGGGAGGGTTCAGGCTGTTCCTAACTATGTTGGTTAATACTCTCATTAGTGGAGCCCTGGGATGACAGAGGGGAGGGCCAGGCCCTTTGCCAGAACCCCTGCTGTGAAAAGGCTTCCTGTTCCCTACTGACCACTCACTCTACTTACAGCTCTTCTCCTGCCCCTCTGGGTCAGCCTGTCTACAACTCTGTAATTAAGAAAAAATCTTCCACAAAGCTTTGCTTCCGCCATTCAGGTGATCTGCCTCAGATGTCGGCTCTTCTTTGGGCTCTTGGGTTGCTCCAGGCAGGCTGTCCTAAGAGTAAGAGCCTGTCCTGGGACAATAATGAGCCACATTGTCCTCCTTTGAGCCAAGGGGAAAGGAAAGGGTCATCAGGTGACAAAAGTCAAGAAGAACGTGGACATTTTTGTTTCCAAGGTATTATTAGAGAGCTAATGGGGCTGCAATTAGCCTTCGAACAATAATCCTGGTGTTTCATTTGTTGGCATTCTGTGTCCCGGTAGGGTCCTCTCCCCCAAATAACACTCTGAGTAAGGAAGTGCCAGTAAAATAGACACCTTCATCACTCTTCCAATGCCTCTTTCTATGCTGAGAAGTCTGAGGAAAGCATGAGAAAATCAGTCTTGTAATTAATGACTCCTGGCATTTGTATTTCCTCTGGCTTTGCTACCTTTAATGAATGTTTTTGATGTAAAACCAAAAGCCATGTTCCTGGGCAGCTTGAGGCTGAAGGTTTCTACGTGCATGCCAGGGGGTTGGGAATGTGGTTCAATGATTAGGCACTAAGCATGCACAAGACCCTCCTGGTCTGCAATGTTAAAGATCTAAAATGGTTTAACAGATTGCAGGGCTTTGGGCAGCACTGATAAATTGCAATTCCTCAACTAGCAGACTCTGTTGTGCCTTGATTGGTGTAGTCTAGTCTCCTATTATTTTCTTATGAGAGGCAAAGGAAGGATGGATAGAGAAGACATCGGAGGGACAATCTTTCATAGAATGTTGTTTGATTTATGAAGCAATAGATTTTAAGGGCAGATGTGCTGGGTGCAGGGAGCGCACACCTGGAATCAATCCTCTGTACCTAAGATCTCGATTTGAAGCTAGCTCAGGCAGAAAACATGAGACTCTTATTCCAATTAGAGAAAACCTGCAAGAAGAGTAGCTGAAGTGGCAAAGCACCAGTCTTGAGGGAGACAGCTAAGTGAGGGCCATGAGGCCCTGAGTTCAAGGCCCGAGCTGGCCACTGATGGTTCACACCTGTAATCCTAACTACTCAGGAGGCTGAGATCTAAGGATTGCGGTTCCAAGGCAGCCCGAGCAGGAAAGTCCGTGAGACTCCTCTCTCCAATAAACCACCAGAAAACCAGAAGTAGCACAGTGGCTGAAGTGGTAAAGTGCTTGCCTTGAGCTGAAGAGCTCAGGGACAGCACCTAGGCCAAGAGTTCAAGCCCCATGACCAACAACACCAAAAAAAAGTTGAATCCAATTTAAGTAAATTTACTGATAAATTTACTATTACTTCTCACCAGTTACCTTGTAATTGCTCCTCTAGGGGAGAACCTGTGAATTACAGACTGGATCATGGTAGCTCTGGAGTTCTTGTAACTCAGTGTGTGTGTTGGGGGGGGCTGTGTCCTCTCATCTGTACAATGGGGTGAATGTGTGGCTCTCCACCTGATTCCTTTCACGAGGTTGTTGTGAAGATGCAATGAAGGCCCTTTGAAAAGTTAAATACAAAGGAAAACACAGGCTGTTATTTGGTACCAAAATATGCACGCTTCAGATACTCGTGGTAACTGGGGTCTCCGTTTTGCAAAGCTGGTTCCTACTTTGCAAACAGTTAGGGGAGGAGATAACGTACGTGATGAGAGCACTTTGAAAAGTTAAATGCCATGTAAAAGTGCAAAGTATTTATTATTTGCAAGGGACTTAACCACGTGGAGGAACATCTGTAGGCTCCCAGGGCCTGATTGCCAAGCTGGTTCTTGCAATGGTTGACAACTGGGAGAGGATGTGGGAGGGAAGTCCTGAGCATGCGCTCTGCGATGGGCGGCACCTCACCAAGCTTTGGCTGGCTTCTTTAGGTTCTCTGCTGCGTTCTCCTTTGCCTGGTCGTTCTGCCTTTCCACCCTTATGCAAAGCTCAGGAGTTGAGGGATCAGATTCTGACAAGACCTCAGGCTCTGTGGCCCAGAGGAGTCTTTCCTTAGCTTGTAGCTTTCATTTCTTCATCTGAGAGTCTTAACTTTTCCTTAAAACTCAGGCAACACCAGGTGATTATAAATTTCAATGTTAATTTTACATACCGATAGCGTCACAGAAACTGCACTTTTTGTTCACTGACTTAGCTTCAGCCTCCTAAACTCTAGAGCTGTGATACCAACTGAGCTGATTTACCAATTGCTTTTTAGCATATACATTGTCCTGAGTCAATATCTAAGGTCTAGGGTATGGGTGCTGACCCATAGAGCCTTTGCCTAACACATGCAGAACCTTGGCCTCATCTCCAGCATCACATACATTAAAAAAATGTCTGTGCGCCCATGTGTATGTGTATAGATTTAATATATTTGCTTCTTATCTTCAGCTATTTTCTGCTTTGTATAAATGATGCTTATATTTCTCATTTGAGATTTATATCTTCTGCAGATTTATAATTCCCCTGACTTTGTAATAAAACCAAATTCAAAACCAAATCTCACTGGGCAGTGGAGGCAGAATATAAACTTTAAAATCCATGAGCCATTTTTACTGGAAGAATATTTAGTCAAAACTAGTTTTCTATAAAATCTTATTTGATTTAGTACCCAGCAAATATTTGCTCCCTAAATGTTCTCGAGTAATTGAAAGATTTATATGTCGTAAGAGAAACGAACAGCTACATTGTTTTAAAAGTATAATATGATAGTGAGCCTGTGTGGTAGTGACTATGGTATTTATAGCAACGGGGCTCACTATGAATTGCTATAACATACTGAATATTATTGCCATTGGGTTTAGGCAGAATTATTCATGACAACTCATTGTAATTAAAAATATAAATGTGTTTATATAATGGCTAGTAAACTTGTCTTCAATAGTATAAGGTTTCTCTGGCGATTGAAATTATATTTATAAAGTATTTAAAATATATAGTTAAGAGCAGAGCTCTGGACTCTTGGCATTAGATTTGAAACCATGACTTGTCAGCCCTCTGACCCATTCCTTGTGGACCTCAGTTTTCTTATCTGTAAAATGTATATTGAATATTTGCTTGACTTGAATTATGCTAATAAAGAACTTGTCTTATGGCTTTTGTCATCGCTTTTGTGTTAGAGGAAAATTATTTTTGTTTCTCATTTTTTAATAGGCGGAGTAAATATAGTAAAGCCAAGCAAGAAGCAGACGAAGAAAAACATTTAAATCAAGGTACCAGAAGAAAATGTTTTGAGGGAGGTGGGTCATGGGGCTTGAACTCAGGGCCTGGGTTCTGTCCAAGCTTTTTTGCTCAAGGCTAGTGCTCTACAACTTTGAGCCACAGCATCACTTACAGTTTTCTGGTGGTTAATTGGAAATAAGAGTTTCATGGACTTTCTTGCCTGAGCTGGCTTCAAACTGTGATCCTGAGATCTCAGCCTCATGAGCAGCTAGGATTAAGGCATGAACCATCAACACTCAGTGAAAAATATTTTTATTTCTAGAGTATATTTCATATTTTCTAGTTTAGAAGGGCCTAAAATGAATATGGCTGCTAATGTTTGTATAATGTATTCCTTGTCCAAACAATATATTTCTAGGGCATCAATCTGCAACAAATGATTTGAGATTATTTAAAGTAAGGTTAAAGATGAGGGGTAGAAAAGTTCCTATGGATTTTTCATTTTCATTATTTTATCCTCACTCTGGCACGTTCCAGTAGCTTAAGGGGTAGTTATCTTAAAGAACTTCATGGGTAATTTTTCTGATCGAAGCTAAAAATTGGGGTTGGGGTGGTAGAAGAAAAAGAAACAAGATAGTAATCCTTACTCTCCACTGAACAGCATTACGTGATGTAGAGTTAGTGACTGCAGTATCTTTTGTGGTTGTTTGTTTGTTTAATGGATTGTAGGGTATATTGATGTTCCAGATGGGCTCAAGGAATTAATTCAATGAAGTGGCTCCAGAATGATTTAAACAGTCAGTGAAGGAACACTGGAGCATTGGGCACACCTTGCCTGTACTGTCTCATACCTCAGCCAATGTCACGTATGCTGTTAGGGACATAGCTCATGCAAACAGAAAGTAAACTTGAACTTTAACAGGCTGACAGCTAACATATGAACGAAGATGTGCATAACATTAGCATAGGAGGTAGAGGAAAGAGAACCACTAGGAGAAGCTTCTATCTGCTGCGAAGTTTAACAACGTTCTATGTAGTCTTTCTTGTTTTCATTCTATAAAACTTGGTTTACTCACTAATAAAAACCAGAGCAAGATTTTAAGCGTTTTCATTTCCCAAAGACCAGACAGCTAAACCAACTTTTTCTATGTTAAGGATTTATGTTTAGTGGTGGTTCCTGATAAGTGTTCTGTCCACCTATCCCATCTTCATTATTTAGGCGTTAGAACATACGTGGATCCTTTTACATATGAAGATCCTAACCAGGCAGTAAGAGAATTTGCCAAAGAAATCGATGCCTCCTGTATAAAGATTGAAAAAGTCATAGGAGTTGGTAAGTGCCTGAGCCTCTGACTAATAAGTCTGCTTTTTCTGATGGATATTATATATTTAAGTTATAGAAATGTACATATGTGAAAATATATTTTGTATTTATCTAGATTTGAAAATACTGTATGATGAAATTTCCATATTCAAAGCATAAAGTGTGCTATGCGATGAAGTACTTCAGCTCAAAATTTGATTATTTATTTATTTATTTTGGTCAGTCATGGAGCCTGAACTCTGGGCCTAGGCGCTATCCCTCAGCTCTTCAGCTCAAAGCTGAGCCACAGCACCACTTCCAGTTTTTTCTGCTTATGTGGTGCTGAGGAATCCAACCCCTGGCCTCATGTATACAAGGCAAGCACTCTACCACTGAGTCACCTTCCCAGCCCAAAATTTGATTTTTGAATGGAATGAATAGGCGTGTGTGAAAACTAAAGTCAGACTAAATTAAATGTTCATTTTATTTTTAACCATAACTCTTAAGAGTTTCAGCAAGTTTTGGGTTTTTTTTTTTTTATTTTTGTCCCTTCCCCTCCTCCAAAGTATACTCTGATAAAATGGAGCTAATTGTGTGTGTTTCAGTGTCTGGGGAGAGAATTACATGAAATGGTCTAGGCAAGGTTCTGTAATCAAGTACAGAATGAATGTTAGCGATTTCTTTTCTTCCGGTCCATCTCAGATTCTCCTTTTCCACTTTCAAAGGTGAATTTGGTGAAGTCTGTAGCGGGCGTCTCAAAGTACCCGGCAAGAGAGAGATCTGTGTAGCTATCAAGACTCTGAAAGCCGGTTATACAGACAAGCAGAGGAGAGACTTCCTGAGTGAAGCCAGTATCATGGGACAGTTTGACCACCCAAACATTATCCACTTGGAAGGTGTTGTCACCAAATGTAAGTATTCAAGTCACTCCCTTTTCAAAGCCAAGTTCGGCATTACTGGGAAATTAAACACACATTTTCTTTCCAGGGAAATGACAGATGGCACAGACCCACTGATTGCTAATAGGAGGAAATCAGCCCAGGACAAGTCATTAATCTTGCAGTCAACTCTAAATGGGTCTATGGTTTCAGCTGATATCCTTCCCTCCAAGGCAGCTTGTGTGAAATTTTAGGAAAAATATAATCTTGCCAATTTTTGATATGCCATACTATCTTTCAAAATCTTTGCTAGGCCAAATGGATTGTCACAGAGTAGGCGCAAGCAGATGGGAAGCAAAATAAAAGTTAAATACATTTCCATAAGATGCACACCAAAAAGCCCCACCACACCTTATGCTGGAAGTGTTGGCTCCAGGTGCAGGGAGTGAATCTGGGGAATCTTTATTGTCGGGAGATTTGCTTGTCTGCTCTGCCTGATGGATGGCTGTTCCATACCTATTTACAGTAACACCTGGTTGAACCTTCCTTTCTTCGTCCATTAGCATTCTCTAAGGCTATGAACCATGCTTCAGTTAAAACACAGCACAGCTCAACAAGTGCACTTGCAAAGCAAACCCTGAGCACATCTTCAAGGCTGGCTAAGACTGGCTTAGAAAGTGCCCCTTAGATAGGACAGCTGAAGCGGTCACTATTTAAGGTGGCTGTGTTCCAAGAGCCCTAATATCTACTGTTTCCAGCCAGGATCTTGTAAGCCTGGGGCTATGTCAGCAGGAAGGCCAGACTTTTTTTTTTTTTTTTGATTCAAGGTGTCAGTGAAAATGTGCTCACAGGTGAGACAATGGCTGTTTCAGTAGTTAAAGCCCTGGCTGAGGTAGAGAGGGTTTAAAAGGAAAAGTGAGATGTAAACTGTTGGTTAAATATTAGTAGGATGCAGTCCTGAAGATCTGTAGAAGTAGAAATGGGAGGTTACTAAAAAGGGAAAATAGTCCCCTCCAATTTACATAGACTTAAGAAGCTTCTTAACCTTCTGGGGAAGTTTAATTCAGCAGTTGGGGTGGGGTCCCTGAGTTTGCATTTCTAAAGAGCTCAGGACTAAGGAAGCCCTCTCTCTGGAGAAGCATTAGCCTAGGGGCAAAGCAGTTCACCTTGGTTGGTGGCTCAATTTTTCTGTTTCTGATTCTTTTTTTGTTAAAACAAAAAAAAAGAAAAGAAATGGTGCTAAACCAGGAACTTGCCTTACAAAGTTATTTGGAAGGGAGATGAGTGTGGTAAAATAAAATATTTGGAGTAGGGTGCCTAACAGTAGATTTTAAAATGCACACACACCTTACCTAGTGTTATTATATCTTAAAAGGTCCACCTTTCCTCATCTTGAGAATCCTTCAAAACTGGAAACTTGGTGCCAAGGATATATACTTTTCTGCCTACGGTGAAGGCTATAATTAGCATAGAGTAGCTCTATTTGCTTTTTAAGATTAGTTTTACCGACAGGATATTTTTCTGTTGCCCATGGCCTTCAGAGCTACCTAGAGCCCCTGACTACTTTAATTAAAAGACAACATTCCCTTTAAATACTTGTGCAGGTCCATTTTCTTAATTTAAAAAAAAAAAAAAAGAGGCTGTGTTCCACTCAGGGTGTTTTTCCTGCTGCAGATAGTGATTTTCATGATACTTCTACAGAAAAGACAAGAAACAGGGAATCTTTGTGTTAAAGTCCCACCGTGCCTCTAAAACCCGTAGCTATTACAGCTGTAACTGTTATAAATGACTGGATACATTTGCATAATGCAGTTGCCACTGAATTAAAATGATTTAAAATTTCCACCACAGGAGCTTGTCTGGGTTCTCTGCCCTCTTCTCCCAGTACCCCCATACTCTACACCTGGGGCTGGGGGTGGGGGTACTGGGAGGGGGCCTCCATTCCTGAGCCCAGCCTTAGAAGACCTAATGTGGGTGTGGCCTTTCCTCTTTATTCCTCTTGTAGAGCTTGTAAAGTTTTGGACAAATGGGTATGTTTTAGTAAACAGAAAAGGAAATGTAGAGAAATTATGTAGCTGGTGCCGAGAGTCGGGGTAGGGAGGTGTGAGGGTGAAAGGCTGGAGTGGAAGAGTGTGAATTCTTTACCAGCACTTTCCTGAGTTACTTCCTAAATTGACAAGTGGATCCTAAATTCTCTCTACTCTTCTTCCCTCTCTTCGGGGTTTTCTCTTTCCCCAAAGCTCCAGAGGCACTAGTAAAATGAAAATAGGTGTTAATGCAAAGACATGAGAGTACCTGTCCTTCATTACATGACAAAGTATCTTTTGACGGAGGCAGATTAATTAAAACTCACTTAGACATATTTGTTCTGTGCTAAGACTGGTAGCCAGTAAATGAGTCTGAAAATACAGACCTTCCCATTTAGGCTGAAGAAGGATCAAAAGACGAACCACAATTGGTATCTTCAGAAGATAGGAAGAGATTTGATTCATCCTTTAGTCTTTACCACCATAACTACGGTTTTTTCCAGATGTCTTTCCTTGCTTGAAATTTCAATCTCCCTGGAACAGTCTTCTAATACAAAAATGGTTGCCTTTAAAAGATTTCCTAGACAGGACACACACACACACACACACACACACACACACACACACACACACAGGACACACACACACACACACACACACACACACACACACACACACACACACACACACACACACACACACACACACACACACACACACACACACACACACACACACACACACACGGTTTTTTCCAGATGTCTTTCCTTGCTTGAAATTTCAATCTCCCTGGAACAGTCTTCTAATACAAAAAAAATGGTTGCCTTTAAAAGATTTCCTAGACAGGACGGACACACACACACACACACACACACACACACACACACACACACACACACACACACACACACACACACACACACACACACACACACACACACACACACACACACACCACACTCAAGGACTTGGACATCACTGATACCAAAAACTTGTCAAAACCTTTAGCTCAAACGTGAAGGTATGTCTTGCCTTCTCCCCACTCCAAAATAATTAGGAAAATTCCCAGTCAATTGTACAGCAATAAAAGTGGGAATATTTTTAATGTATCAAATAGGCATTAATTTACCCTCAAAGGAATTTTTAATGGATTTTTTAAAATTCTTCCTTCTCTTGGTTCAAAACTGGAGGATTACCATGGTTTATCTCCACTCTCCTCCAATTCCTTCCTTCTAGAAAGCCCTCAGGAAGAAGGAATTTCAGACCTTGAGTTCATTGTCAGTGAAAATGAATAACAACTAAACATGTTATTTTCTAAACCCTTTAGAAGGAGAACTAAACTGAAATAAGACTTTCTTCCCCCACTGCCCATAAAACACATTTTTATTCTTTGCCAGGAGAGAGGGAAAGGAGCAAGACCATTCCAGTTGTGAATTCAAATATCTGTTGTAGATGAAATGACTTTACTAAATGCCTTCTGTGATGGTTTGGGAGATTTGTTTGCTTTTTAAAGGGAGCAAGAGAAGAAGTTAATTTATAGATAAGGAAAGGGTACAACCCCAGCCAGAGCAAGACAAAGACAAAGCCTCACCTTTTGCCTGCTTGGATTTGAAGAGTGGCTGACTGTGTAACAAAAGATCTACCTCTGCCATAGAGATTGCCCCTCTGAAATCTGGGTTTCCAGAAATAAAGAAAATGGTTTCTGGGCCCATGGACATCCTTAGCATCCCACAAGTGGCTCTTCCGGGGACAAAATAAATTAATTACCCCATAGTTGCTTTTTTTTCTTCTTCTTCTTCACATTTAATCAGGTCTGCCCATTCATAGTTTTCCCTTTTTGCTCGCTAGAGCAATTATCCATTCACATGCTCCCTGGATACCAGAGGCCACTTCAGTGAAAGACCTTGTCAACAAAGCCACCCAAAGGGTTAACTTTCCAGATGGAATCTAAACCTACTCGTCCTTTTAATATTTCATCCCTAGCTTCCCACAGCTGAGGCATAAGCTTGGCTTGTTTTAATTAAATTAGATCGCACAAGACAGGTGTCTTGGCAGTAAAATTGTGCACAGCCCATTTTTATCTCATTAACTGCCACTCTCATCAAGGGTTTTTGTTTTTCTTTCTGAAAACTCTAGGTAAACCAGTAATGATCATCACAGAGTACATGGAGAATGGTTCCTTGGATGCTTTCCTCAGGGTATGTGTCTACTTTATATTAAGCCTCCAAGTAAATATTAGTACTGAGAAAAGAATGATTCCTTATATTCATCCTGTTGGAATGGACTCATGTACTTTTAAACTAGAGCAGCAGAAGAAGGAGAGATATAGAGAATGATATGAATTTTTTTCTTTATAGGCTATTAAATAATCCATAGATGAGGAAGGTAGTATTTGATTTATTCTAGTATCGTGGAATTGTTTGAGCCCGTAGATTCATTACAGTTGGACAATTTCCATCTATCACAGGAAAGCAAACCCAGCTCCTTGAATACTTTTTACTAGAGAGTCAGTAACTTTGGTTCAGCAAGGCCCAGAAATCATGTTGAAGTTTCATTGCATACCGGATGCAGTTATCAAAAATCGATCATGGTAATAAATGCTTAGTGATAATGAATGTGGCCGAATGCTGATGGTATTACTCCCCGCTTCCTTCCTATGCAGAAGAATGATGGCAGATTTACAGTCATCCAGCTGGTGGGCATGCTTCGTGGCATTGGGTCAGGGATGAAGTATTTATCTGACATGAGTTATGTACACCGAGATTTGGCTGCTCGCAACATCCTGGTAAACAGCAATTTGGTCTGCAAAGTATCTGATTTTGGTATGTCCCGAGTGCTGGAGGATGACCCGGAAGCAGCTTATACCACTAGGGTAAGGATGATTTTTCTATCTCTGGTTTGTTCTGTGTTCTGTGATAAGACAGCATCTCTCCTTTTACCTTGAAGGCTAAGCCCTTCCTGATTTTTGTAATTCATATTTTTAATATTCATAAACCCTTTTAAAAGTTATCTTAGGTAGCTATAGAAAAGTTTCAACATGTCAGCGTATGAGTACAGTGCTCAAAAGAAGAGGGACTCTTTCTACAGAGCTGGCTAAAATGATCATGAGTAAGCTAAGCGAGCTGAGTTCCACCACTGATGGCTCATGCCTGTAACCTGGCTACTCAGGAGGCTTGAAGCTAGGCTGGGCAGACAAATCCTAGCAAAAAGGAGACAGGAGCTGTGGCCCAAGTAGTAGAGCCCCACCCTTGAGCTAAAAAGTTGAGTAAGAGTAAGAGGCCCTGAGTTCAAGACCCAGTCCTGACACCACCCCCCTCCAGAGAAACAAAAATAAGCTAGCTGAGAAATACTTATCAAGAATAATTTACTCACCAGATGATAAATTATTAAGAAAACCATGAGGTAGTGTCATTTACTGTGCATATGTTTGGTTTTTTTTTTTTTTTGTATTGAAACTTGTATTTTTTGCTAACTTGTTTAATTTCTCTTTCTTCCTTCTTTACTACTCCAGAGATTTTCTGATTGACTCTTTTCGGTTCATTAGGAAAAAGAAAAGTCCTTAATCTAAATACGTAAAGACAATACTTCTAGTTGGTTGGCTACAATAATGTATATACAGGATTTATAAAACATTTATGCTATGCAAGGCTTTCCAGTGAATCTGATGACCTTCATTTTACTATTGATAGACAAGCCTGGATTCGGGTATAGTTTAAGAGTATTCAGTATACAGTTAATGAGTAGGGTATGTTAGCTTGACAGTCTGAATGTAAAATACTAATGGAATAAACACAGAATCATTAAATTGTTATTGGCTATTAAAGCTGAGCCTGTTCCTAATCAACATGAAGTGGACAGCTAACATCCTTTTTTTTTTCTTTTTAACACTCATTTTTGTGTATGCAATCCTAAACACTGGGTTTTATGTTTGGTTGGTTATGGGGGTGATTTGTTTAATTTCTCCAGCAGTAATGTTGACTGATATATAAATACCCTCTATGGAACTTCAAGTCCATTCATTTATGCCTTCAGTGTGAATATGGGGATCTTTAGGGTTTTTTGTCAGTAGTTGGAGAAAAAAAGTTATAGAGGCTTCTAGGATGACATATTTGCAGAGAGGGAGAAACCATTGGTCATATTAAGGCAGGCAGTATCCCAAGTGTCATTCTGTAAGCAAGGAATATTATGAACACAATACAATGGGTTTTCAGAGTGAACTGTGGTATATCAAAGAAATTCACAGGGCAATTTGATTGCCCCGTATTAGCCCTAATCAAACCAAGAAAACTTAAATAATGGCTGCTTGAATCGCTCATGGGTTTAAATTCAAGTAGCGTTGATTTCCCAAGATGGAACCCTAGGTAATTTGAAACTCAATTAAAAATACTTTGTGCGTAAGGATAATCAAGTCACAGACATTTGAGGATTTAAAGGGAAAGATTTTAGTTTTTCTGAGTGATATTTTGTCATTTCATATTTACAAGTAGTAATTTAAAAATACATTAAATAGTAATTGAAGGTCTGTCTTACTCTATTAAGTTCACTAATAAGATCTACTATGTGATATCATTTGGCTTTCTCTGAAAGCCATTTTAGCATATTTTGCAGAAACAGAACCAAAATTACTATATTTAGCAAGTTATCTTCTACATATATTGAGTATATACGAATCTATACTATATGAAAGAAGGATAGAGATTTGGAGAAAGGGACAGGAGAGCCTTCCTCTCTTGCTTAGATTTTTTGCTCAAGGCTGGCACTCTTAACACTTGAGCCACAGCCTTACTTCTGCTATTTTGCTGGGTAATTGGAGATAAGAGTCTCTTGGATTTGTCTGCCCTGACTCAACCTTCTGAGGAGCTAGGAGTATAGGCATGAGCAGTAATGCTTGGCAATTTCTAGAGCAGTATTAAGCTGCTTTATGACACAATGCAATAAGAAGTCAAAACAAGTGTCAGCTACCTATCCTTTGATAATCATCGAATAACAGATGTATTTTACGAAGCCTCAGCTTACCTGTGTTTTATAATATTGCCCTAAGCAGAGCTTAGATACCAGGTAGGCTGTTAAGAAATAATTAGACAGATTACTTACCCACTTCCCAGTAACTAAGTAAACAGGAGAACAGTCTCAACCAGAAAGACTTTAGTTAAAATAAACAAGTCTCATAGTTTTGTTTTTAAGAGCCATCTCAGCTGTGCTGCTGTCTTGCTTGGCATTCAGAAATAAAAATGGCAAATCAGTGAGGTTACTTAGGGTGTAACTTATGGCTCAAATATTCACAGGGTGGCAAGATTCCTATCCGGTGGACTGCGCCAGAAGCAATTGCCTATCGTAAATTCACATCAGCAAGTGATGTATGGAGCTACGGAATCGTTATGTGGGAAGTGATGTCATACGGAGAGAGACCCTACTGGGATATGTCCAATCAAGATGTAAGTCTCCGTGTTCTGAAATATGTGTCTTCTTCACATTGAGATTGAGGATGTTCTGCATTATCGTACAAAGAAGTGAGCCCTGAGGATGATACCATGTTTTTAATGCTACATCTATCTAGTCATTTCACTCCAACCTTATGACCAGTGATGAGTTTGTATTTTAAGATCAGAACTCAAATGCCATAGTATGGAAGAAAGCAAGAAGACTCCATAGATGTATTGTATTGCTCAACAATATATGGTAGAATTTTTTTTTGGTGAACTTCCAAAACTATACTAGCTCAAAATTAAACTGAATTTTAAGAGAATACAAAGGTTATGAAAAACAAATTTCACATGTGATAAAACTGACTTGAAAGAATCATAGCGGGGGGTGGGGGGGAAACTAGTGAATATTTTAAAACTGGCATAGTTGTAATTAGAGCTTGCCCCATGAGGACTCTAAAATAAAGCTTCACTAAATGACCCTTTGTAAATTATGCACGTCCCTTTAAATATACCATCTGGACTAGTTCGTAAGGGAGTTTCTCTGATGCCTGCAATTTCAGAAAAGCATTCAATAATGACACTAATAAGATTCCAGACTAATAGAATTTAATTACAAACATCTCCAGTGAGGAGGAACGAAAAAACAAAACAAAGATCAGGGGTCTTCTTAGAACACATTTTAGCTAATCTTGAAAAACTTTTAGATTGTTTTAGAAGGATTGGAAATCTGATCAAAATAAAATGGCTCCCTATACTTTTAGAACTTTACTAATTTTTTTTTAATGTGGGAGGTAGAACACTACCAGGGAATATTTTAAAATGCAAGGAATTCAGTTAATGGACTAGAACAATATTATAGAAAAATCTTCTTTTTAAAACTTTCCAATGTGAAATGTTGCCTGACCATCTGCATTGTCCTAATGAAACAACAGGAAGTTGCGAAGCCTGGACAATTAAACAAAGAACCAGGTGCACTTAAATAGAAAGCAGGTTTCCCATCAGTTAAAGAATGTAGAGCAATAGAGAAATGAATGCGCTCTGGTTCTAGTCAGGAAAAAAAAGTATTGTCTACTGTGACTAACCAGATTAAAGGGATTATTGACATTGTATTGTCAGTAATTAATAAGAGGAGACTCTTAGAGGATGGCAGGAAAGATAACAGTTAAAAGAAGTATAGATAATTACAAGCTGGAAACAGACTATGCAGGTGAGTGGCATGTAATACGTTGTCGGATAAAGTCGTTCAAGCAGATTCCTTCAGAAAGTGTCTTTGCAACATTTGGATTTAGATTAGTGACTTTCAGAGGGACAATGACAACCAAAATGAGCAAGTAGTGCATACATTTGCCTATTTAATTGTTTAGTACTTAGGCTTTCTTTGTTCCAGTCCATAGTTATAGCCCAATGTTCACAAGAGCAGATGATCTACAGATCATCAGTTTCCCTGCCCTAAATATTCTCAGATCTGTCATTGTGACAGTTTCTATATTATATTAAGCCAATTTGCTTGTTTTATGTTTTCATTTTTCTGGCTTTATCCATGAAGAGGAATCTTGAAGCTATTTCTTGCTCACAAGTAATATTGATATATCATTCAAATGTATTTGTCTCTATTTGGACTCTGAGTAGAACAAGAATTAATAGGAAATGTATCTGGAAAATGACTTTCCTGAGTAGAAATCTTTTGGCATATGGTAAATAGAGTGAAAGTAACTGTTGAAAACATGGAACTTAGCAATCCTTTTGTTTGTTTTATTGTCCCCTTCCATAAGATTCAGCCCTCAACTGAGAAAATAGGCTTTATTTATCCATAAGCTATCTTCCAAACTGTCTGTGGCTAGGGAGTTTAATCAATCTGAGGGGTTACAACCAGTGAAGTTCCCTTGGTGCATTCTATGTAAACTGTTTTCAACAACTCACCAGTGAACACTGGGAATCTGGAAAAATAAAGAAAAGCCAGAGGAGCGAATTGACCTCTTGTCATTGTCAAAAATAAATTGGATGACATTACATGGAATTAAAGAAAAGGTCTGCCTCAGAAAAATACGAAGGCTACTCATAGGACCCATGGGGGGTGGGGGAGTAAAGCAAAATTAGGACTTGAAAAATGTTTTTTAATGATTATTAAAGTGAAACAATGTGCTGGTTAAAAAGACAACAGCCAAACTAGTACCCAGAAGCTAGAGCCACATGAATTGGCTATTTTCTGTTGACAGACACTTTCTGAAAATCAATAATCCTAACACAGGATGAATCCAACATGGCCGGCCGTGGGCAGAGCTGTGGCAGAAAGTGTTTCTCTAGCAGCAATTATTTGAATAGAAAAGAAACAAAAAACAAATGATTGATTTAAAACAAATTTAAAAAAAAAGAAGTCCTCAAACAAATAAGTGTTTCCAGAATCTCGAGGATACTCTTAGTCAAGTGTTCTTAGGAAAAGACCAGAGACTGGCATGAGATATACCTTATCACATGACTAAGATTTATTCTCCAAGAGGGAAAGGATTTAGGGAAATGACAGTTAGAAAACAGCATAATGCCTGTGAAGACACATTAGAAAAGTTACAATAACAAAAATGAGTTGTTTGTCTTACTAGGCAAGTAGACCACCTTGGTCTCCTTGGAGCTGTGCCCATATACCAAGAATTACCAAAGTTAGTCTTGTTTCCTATTAATTGTCACATATTGTTTTACCATCCTTTCTTAGACTGAGAAGGCTCTCCTTTAAAATATGCATGCACCCAAAAGAAGTCATCCATTTTTCCATCCCTCCCTTTCCTTTCCTCCCCTCCCCATCCCTCCCCTGACCTTCGCTTCCCTTCCCTTCCCTCCCTCTCTTCTCTCCCTCTCGCCCCCTTTCCCTCTCTTTGTCTTTCTCCCTTTCTCTTCCTTCCTTCCTTCCGTCTTTCTTCCTTTCTTCCTTTCTTCCTTTCTCCTTTCATGAATTTACGAACACTTTTAGCAACTTATAACAAAGGGTATAGTCTCCAAAAGGAAAATGGTCAGGCATCTTGAGGTGGGCTCTGCTGTTGATCCATTTGCTGACTGAGACAGAGGACATGGGGCTGAAAGGATACCAAGGGAATTGCTTCTCCAGGCAGGTCTTGGGATTGACTCGATCACCTCTTGCCGGAGGGTGTATGTGTGCTGATGTTGACCAGCAGCGTGGAAAGGGGGCTCTAGACCAGGCCAGGTGACCTGAGCACCATCTACAGAGCTCTGACCCCACGTTGCTAACCTGGGTTCTAACCACTATGGAATACCAATGGATCTTTAGAGTTGCAGATTGGCGTTGCTGGCCTTTTGTGAAACATCTCCACTGGCTTTCCTCTCCTATTGCAGCTATCCTCAGGTCAGGCTTTGGATTCTGTGAAGGAACTGGACCTATGCTCAAGCTTGCTGGCAGCTTTAAGTACATGAACAGGCCGGTGGGGAGGGGGAGCCTCTAACAACAGCTTGCCTGGAAGGAAGCTTAACGCACCATGTCCCGCCCTGTGTGTTGTCTTCTGCAGGTGATTAAAGCCATCGAAGAAGGGTATCGGCTACCCCCACCAATGGACTGCCCCATTGCACTCCACCAGCTGATGCTGGACTGCTGGCAGAAGGAGAGAAGTGACAGGCCGAAATTTGGGCAGATTGTCAACATGCTGGACAAACTCATCCGCAACCCCAACAGCTTGAAGAGGACAGGGACCGAGAGCTCCAGGTTGGCCATGCTTACTTAATAATGATGCATGGAGGAAAATATCAGGGGTGACAGGCCAGTGTGACTCATTTTAATTCCTGCCTTTTCAACCTGGGTGGCTTCTTTCTGGGTATTAGAGTACTTAAAGGTATTAATCATTTACAGTATTTAAAGTATTAATCATTTCAAAGTGCCTATTACCCGTCAAAGCCTCCAATAGTGATAAAAATTCAAACAAAACCAAACAAAGAAATAACTAAAGTGCTAATTTTGTGAAACTGATCCTCAAATTCTAGGATCAGGAGGAAATGTATTCTCAGAAGACATTCAGGTTAGCAGATGTTACGTTTTGAAAAGGGAAAGGAACATTGAAATATGAAGAAACACTGCAATTGTGTGTTCATGTATTGCATGTTAATTATAGCATGGGATGCATTAGGTTTCACTTGTCTTGTCTTCTACTTTATCAGTCTTCAGAGTAGGACACAGGACCAACATAGAAGCTGAGCAAGTTACAAAGCCTGAAGATGCAAGTTTGAAAAGGGGTTTCAAAAACTAAATAAAAACCATAGTGGTACAAACCTGTAATCCCAGCCATTCTGAAGGAGGAAGTAGGCAGATTATGAGTTTGAGGCCAGCCTGAGCAAACGAAAGGGCAGGGAGACTAACTCAAGTGGTTCAGTCCTTCATAGGCATAATCACAAACACACACACACACACACACACACACACACACACACACACACACACACAGACACACCAATAACAAAAGATTGGACACACCACACACACACACACACACACACACACACACACACCAATAACAAAAGATTGGACCACCTGTGAAAGGTATAGTTCTTTCATTAGGGTAAAACATAAGAGATACCATTCTAATGCTGTAAGTCAATAGGAACTTTTCTATGGAGAAGCAACCTGGAAGAAGGTAGATCATCCTTTACAGTTTAATTGTTTAAGAGGTCAATAACAATAAAATAAAGTGATTTGGGTCTGTGGGAAGGAAAGTACCTGCTCACCTCCGAATTTAAGCTCCACAGAGGTTTTTTTTCCACCATGATCCTGACTTAAAAATAGAATGGCACTCTGATTCCCAATCCTCTCCACTGTTTGCAAGCCCTCTGGTGTTTGTCTCTGATCTTATCTCCTGAAAACATAGCCTAAAGATCCTGGAAGAAAAGGAATAAATACATTTGTTATCACTGTACATAAAAAGGAGAATTTGGGGCTAGATGGCAGAAAACCCCATCCATTTTCCTTTCTGCTTTCAAATCCCTAACATTGGTCATTAGACAGAAAGCATAAACTTCAAACTCTTGAAATAACATTGAAAAGTGGCTAAATTCACAATTATCTCAGCCAAGATCAAATGGTAATTGTGTGCACTGATGAAAGAAATCCACCATTTCTGGTTTATTCTTTGTTCTGTTGTCTCAGAGGGTAAAATGAATGGCTGTAAGTCTAGCCAGCTTCTGCAATCCCAAGGTACATCTCTGCCTTTTAGTGGATCCAAAATTTAGATCCTGAACTCTAAAGCCTGTGTATTATCTCTGAGGGTCCTAAAGTCAGTTCTAGGATTCAGTACTTTTTGGTATTTGGGTGACTAGCATAAGCTCTCCAGCCTCTAATATCATATAATGTCTATCTAGTCCCAAAGTAAATAACTGATGCTTATTATAGTTGCTGTTAATATAATGCAGTATAGCACAGTACGCAGTTCAGCACAATAGACAAATGTCATAGCATTCCACAAAGATGATGAAGAACTCCAGAGCAAGCTTGAGAATGACCCTTGGAGTTAATTGACAATGTGGAAACATTTTTACCCTAAGGTCGTTTTGACCTTGTTAGGCACTGAGTATGTGCATCTTGTTCTGTTGATGCACTTGGCTTGAAGTTCTAGAAGTCAGTGCAAATTATGAACCCTTGTTATTAACAAATATTGGTGCTAAACCTCTCATGACAGAACATCACAATTTAATATGGTAATATTAGTCATTATCTCAAAGTTGGAAAAATTAAATATTAAATCGTGAATTTTTTTTAAACCAATCCTGGGGCTCAAACTCTGGATCTGGACACTGTCCCTGAGCTTCATTTTGCTCAAGACTAGCATTCTCCCACTTGAGCCACAGCTCCATTTCTGGCTTTTTCTGCGATTAATTGGAGATAAGAGTCTCACAGACTTTCCTACCCAGGCTAGCTTTGAACTGCAATCCTTAGATCTCAGCCTTCTGAGTAGCTAGAATTACAGGCATGAGCCACCAGTGCCTGGTTTAAATCTTTAATATTTTTTTTTGTGGTATGTAACTGCAGTATTGTACTCACCAAACTAGAGGTGTTATGAACACAAAAGGAAGACACAAAGAGAAGCTATTATTTGGACACAGAACTGAGAGATAAAACCAGTCTTTGTTAAAATATTTATGTAAAAAGTATGTAAATGCCAGTCAGAATAATTTAATTAAAATAAAAATATTTTAAAAGGAATGTGATTAATTCTGCTATGTAGAAAGTCAATGAAGATATTCTATTGACTTCCTTTTATTTTCATGAGAAAGTTACTTTTATTTTCAGTAGAAAATTCAGTAGTAATGATATCTCAATCTAAACATTTGTATTCCTATTGTCTCAGGAGAAAATCAGGTCAAAATACATTCTGTAATTTTGAATATAACTTAACAAATAGTAATATTGCTATGTTGGTAATTATAGCAAATAACTCTGAAAATCCATGCTATGGCTACAGAGTAGTTTGATAAAGATGACTATAACTCCCTTTTAAAAAATACTTTCACAAAGAAGGGATTTGATTATATAGCAGTGTTGTGAGGCATGACCAAATTACTACCTGTTACCACTCTTGATCATGACCATCATCAATCAACCTGGCTTGAGAAGCAAATAAACAAATACATAAGTTAATAAGAAGTTGAAATCATGATACAGGAGCCCCAGCAAAGGAACAGAAGCACATTCCACAGTCCATACAGTGATCAAAGTGCTCATTCTTCCTGCCAGCCTGGGCACACGTGCTGGTCAGGCGTAGGTCGATTAAAGAGAGGATTAACTAACTCCCCGCTGTCCCAAGTCTGTTTGAATGCACTGAGCCTATCTGCAGACCTGGCTGGAAGCATGCTGGACTTGAACTTTCTCTGTTTTCTTCACTTGCATCAAGTCTGGCAGGTTGTAAACTCTCAATTTTCCTCCCTCATACTTCACTAAGGTTTCCATAGTGGTAGAACTAACTTGGGTAATCATTCTGGCGAGGACTGAACAAATTTCAGCCACAAGGACACCCTCTTCCCTACCCCCTACCCCCATGTTAGGATGTTAAAAGATCTGCCATGTGCAGTAATGCTCTGAGAGGTCTACATAAAACAAGAGCAGGCTTTGAGATTAAGAATAAATGTGATTGATGTGTGCTGTACCCGCTTTGTGAGATGAAATCACATGGTTTAATTCATTGAAAACCTTCTCTTGGCTTTCTAGTTTCCCTAGCCTGTATTAGACAATCCCAATCTGGAATCTTCAGGTTGTACCAATCAGGCCTCTCTGTTTACTTTCTAGACCTAACACTGCCTTGTTGGATCCTAGCTCCCCTGAATTCTCTGCTGTTGTATCAGTGGGTGACTGGCTCCAAGCTATTAAAATGGACCGGTATAAGGATAACTTCACTGCTGCTGGTTATACCACGCTAGAGGCTGTGGTGCACATGAACCAGGAGTAAGTACCCAGCGATGTAACACAAAAGGGTAAATTTAGATTTAATAGTATTTTCCTTTTTATTTTGCTTTGACCTACATAACCATCTTACTCATTAAGAAAAAAAAAAGTTAGATTATCTCTCATTTTGATTGAGTATGATTTTACCCAAGCTTTATAGAGCACCTATAGTATTGCATTAAGTTGCTTAATTACACATTCTGATACACCTGTCTTGTGTTGTATTAATTGTGGCTGATTCAACTGTGTGTCTGCATGAAACCTGGAAAAAGAGAGAGAGAAAGAGAGAGATTCTCAGTCCCTGTGACTTTTCTTCTTCTTTTTATTTTTCCTCACTCCGTCTACAGTGACCTGGCAAGAATTGGCATCACAGCCATCACACACCAGAATAAGATTTTGAGCAGCGTTCAAGCAATGAGGACCCAAATGCAGCAGATTCACGGCAGGATGGTTCCTGTCTGAGCCAGTACTGACTAAACTCGAAACTCTTGGAATTAGTTTACCTCATCCATGCACTTTAATTGAAGAACTGCACTTTTTTTACTTCGTCTTCGCCCTCTGAAATTAAAGGAAAAAAAAAAATCTGCAGTGTTGCTTGGTGTACAGATGGCTGAAACTGTGGGGTTTACAGAAAGGACAACCTAGAACAAATTGGTTCTCAGAAGTACTTGTGTCCACCACGTGTGTAAAATCCGTGTACCTATATAAATAGAACTCTGCCTCCGAGTGTTGATGCTGTTATTTGCTTCCAGACGTGAGCTTCTTCCAGACATCCCTGGCCTTCTCTCCGTGTGGATTTACAACCGTTGTCCTTTATGGCGTAAAAATCACAGCTATGACCTTTCCCTGGTATGGGGCCCATGCCCAGGAACATTTTTTTGGAGGACTCACTTATAGCTGTGAGGGCTTGGTTCATACTTGGGAATAAATTCCGTGACATAACCACACAACTCAATCCATGTGGCCTGTTCAGTGGCTAGGTCACTTGGTGGATTTCTATGACCTGAGGAGCTAGAAAGTGGATTAAAAATGCTAAAACCCTAACTGGACAAATGAGGTCTATGTCTTTGGGCCTGAGGCTGTGCCATGTAAAGTCGTACTTGGGGACCCTACAAACTGATCAGAACTCCCTTATGGAGAGTGGGCTGTGACAATCTTGGATAAGGAGTTTTCACTCTTCTTTAAAGAAGCAATCCCACATCTATAAGGTAAGTTGAAAGATCCAGCAATGACTCTTTCCTCCAAGGGGCATACACACTTGTTTGTTTGTTTGTTTTTATTTTTAGTCAACTTGGTCTCATCAGAACTTTCAGATCAATTGGGTGTTTTGTATCATTTTGGGGATTTCTGTTTTTGACAGAAGGAAAAGATTAAAAATTTTTTGGCTACCCTGCTATTCTTCTAGGAAGAAGTTCATGGGAAGTGAAGTGAAGGGTGGGTGGGTGGGTCCCAACCTTTCTTCTGGTCCTTTACTTCCCTGACATGAAGGATTTATCTTGTCCTTTGGGCATTCATCCATGTTTTGTGTATTTATTGTCTTGTGAGGGCCAGGTATAAGCTCAGAATCTTCCTCTCACTGGTAGGTAACATGCCCCTTTCATTGGTACTGGGAAGTCTTTTCTATTAGCCTCATTTTCTTACCTCCTCCAATAACCCCTGTACCATACACGATCAGCCATGAAGGGGGGTTTACCAAGATGTCAGTGGTTTGAGTTAGAATTCACCTTGATTTCCTCATTATCAGTGACCTACTAAAACAATGCACTTTGCAGCTGTAAGTCTATTAGCAGCCTTCAGTGCCTCTCTCTTAGGTCCCAAGAATTCTTGAAGCAAGTATAATAAATATATAAATTTTTTTGCTAGTATAAGTATTTCATTCATTCCTAGAAACAAGGGACCTAACTTTGGACCAGGGATTTTTTTTTAACTCTCTTAAGTATTCCATTTTTATCACTTTTAAAAGAAGAGCTTAGCTGATTTTAATGACTTTTTTCTCTGTCGATTCTATCCTGAAAGCAATTTTTTTTATAGAGAGCAAGAAATGTTAAATTTGCTGCTGTCAAATCATGACAGTTTAGTAAAAAAAAACTTCTTTTGCAACATTAGTTGTAAAAGCTTTTCTGTTCGGAAGGAATGCATTTTTTAAAAAAAACCTACTGAAACAATTTCTGTTTTATCACAACTTCTACAATTTCAGCCTTCTAGATATTCATGTTAAAAGTTGACAAATGTATGTTGACATTTTTCATATTATTTATTATTGTTATTATTTCCTTTCTAAAGCTGTGGAGTTTTTTAAATCTCTCCAGTACTTACTCTCAAGTAAGATTCATTGTAGAGTCATACCTTACCACACATGCATTAGAAAACTCAGTTTTGCTTTTTTAAACTCATCAACTTAAGACTTAAAGTATTTTTCTAAATGTTGAAGGTATTCAAAACAGACTTTTGGAAGCGAGATCATGTTAATGCTAAAAGATCCTCACAAAGCAATGTTGCATATATCATATGATCCTCAGGTATCTTTGTAAATGAAATAATGAAAAAAATCTTAGGTCATTATAAGAACACCTTCTTAATCTTAAAACACCTACATCTGTTAAGAGTCAAGGCTGATAGAAAGGCCAAAAATAAACAAATAAAAAGTCTAAAATAATCTCCATTGGCAGTAAAAGTGTTTACTACTTCCATTGACTGAAGTCTTACAAAGAGAAATTTGAGAACAATAGCAATGTCTGTGTGTTTCCCAGAGCGTGGAGCCAGACTGGCATCCGGATAGCTATGGAATTGATTCTAAAGCCAACCAAAATGTTGACACTGAGAAACTTGCTCCGTTCCTCTTTATAACTCGGATCCTCCACCTGTAAATGAGAGAGATAATGATGCTTTCGTAATAACTGCTTCCTGATGCATGGTGTCAAACGAGTATTGGAAATTCTTTCAAGGAATACTCGACTCCACAAAAGAATGGGCACTCTTCCTCCTGAGCTGTCCAAGTGTTAGCCTTCTGTCACTCACTGTGATCTCTAGTGCTTCACAGCAGATGCTGGTGTGGGGTGAAAAGCAGCTCCAGGCTATGAAACTTCGGGTTGCTCTTGACAGGATTCATATGCACTATTTAGCCTGGGAGGTTACCAAATTATCTTATAATTGGCAAAGCAGTGAAATATACACATAAACTTCCAGTACAATGACAGGAACCCCATTAGGAAAGGCACTTCTAGGCCTTCATGACTGAATCAAAGGAGCAGGGCTTTGCTTCTGTAGTCACAATGAATACTTTGTAGTAACTCAGGACCCCACATTGAACACATGCTTGCTCTGATCACTATTCAAGAAATTTCCCCATGATAAAGGAATTGCCTGAATTCATGAGACAGAGGCTTTTTATTTATTTATTTTTAATCAACTCCTATTCTGGTATCAACTAAGAGATGCCTTCACAATCCCACACTTATTTTGGACATCCATTTTCATTTAGACATCAAGTGCCCAATTATAATATTATGAGTGTATTTCCATAATGGATATTTTTATTTACATATTAATAGTAAAGAACGGTTCACAGGCTAGAAGGAAACAAATACATATTTATGAGACCACTCTTTCTTCTCAAAGAATGAAATTTTTAGGAGCAAAAGAAAGTATCAAAATGTTTGCCTATCCACATGAAGAGATTTTACTTCATAGTTTTCAGATCACAGTCATGTTCTACCTGTGATGGTCTTAACTGATGCAGTTTCTTATATAAATTTGGACAATTGAGATTAGCTTTGTGCCAGGTGTTGATGACTCATACTTATAATCCTAGTTATTCAGGAAGCTACGATCTGAGGATTACAGTTTGAAGCCAGCTTAGGCAAGATAGTCTGTGTAAGATTCTTAACTCTTGAAAAAAATGGAGCCTGTGTCTCAAGTGGTAGAGGGCCAGCCTTGAGCAAAAAAGCTAAGAGACGATGTCTAGGCCCTGAGTTCAACACACACACACACACACACACACACACACACACACACACACACACACACCATCTTTAGCATATATTCTATATACTAATAGGGTTCAATGAGGCTTTCCGATACATGCATGCTGCATATGCTGACCAAATCCTATTTCCCATTTTCTTCCTTTACCAGACAAGTGATTTGTCCCAAGTCATATTCACATTTTTAAATTGTTAAAAGTATCTTTTTTTTTTTTTTTGGGTCCGGTCGTGGGGCCTGAACTCTGGGCCTGGATGCTATCCCTCAGCTCTGCAGCTCAAGGCTAGCACTCTACCACTTGAGCCACAGCACCACTTCCGGCTTTTTCCTTTTTGCTTATGTGGTGCTGAGGAATCGAACCCAGGGCCTCATGCATGCAAGGCAAGCGCTCTACCACTGAGCCACCTTCCCAGCCCCTTAAAAGTATCTTTTATGGCTAGGGATGTTGAGCATTTCTTCATGTGTCTATTGGCCATCCTTCTTTCTTCTTCAGAGAAGTTTCTCTTTAAGTCTTTAGCCCACTTATTTATTGGGCAGTTGTTTTTTTGAGGATTTGTTGTTGGGGGATTTAATTTTTTGAGTTCCAAGTATATTTTAGATATGAGACCCTTGTCCGTTGTATAGCTAGTAAAGATCTTCTCCCAATCTGTGGGCTTTCTATTGATCTTGCTAGCTATGTCGTTTGCCATGCAGAAGCTCTGCAACTTTATGCAATCCCATTTGTCCAACCTTTCTTTGATTTGTTGTGTTTCCAGGTCTCTATTCAGAAAATTTCGGCCTGAGCCAAGGAGACCTAGGGTTTCTCCTATTCCATCCTGTAATGTTTTCAGAGTGTCTGCTTTGACTTTGAGGCCTTTGATCCATTTGGAGTTGATTCTGGTGCAGGGTGATATATAAGGATCTAGCTTTAGTTTTCTACATGTAGTTAACCAATTTTGCCAGCACCATTTATTGAAGAGGCTGTCTTTCTTCCATTCTATTGTTTTAGCTCCCTTATCGAAGATTAGATGGCGATAGGTCTGTGGGTTCATTTCTGGGTTTTCAATTTTATTCCATTGGTCCTGAGGTCTGTTCTTATGCCAATACCAAGCAACATTTAGATATCACCTCACTCCAGTTAGAATGGCAAAAATCAAGAACTCTAACAACAACAGATGCTGGAAGGGATGTGGACAGAAGGGAACCTTACTTCATTGTTGGTGGGAATGTAAACTTGTTCAACCACTTTGGAAAGAAGTATGGAGGTTCCTCAAAAGACTTAACATAGAGCTCCCCTATGACCCAGCAATCCCACTTTTTGGGCATTTACCCAAATGTTTACAAACAAGACCACACTAAAGCTACCAGCACAACTATGTTTATTGCAGCATTATTTACCATAGCTAAGATATGGAACCAACCCAGATGCCCCTCAGTAGATGAATGGATCAAGAAAATGTGGTATATATACACAATGGAATTCTATGCCTCCATCAGAAAGAATGACATTGCCCCATTTGTTAGGAAATGGAAAAACTTGGAAAAAATTACATTAAGTGAAGTAAGCCACACACAAAGAAACACAGGTCCCATGGTTTCCCTTATTTGCAATATCTAGTATATGTATGAGTCAAGCGGAAAAGGTCAGATAATTTGATGTTAGGAAAATGAATCCTTAGATAGGTATTTTAATGTTTTTTTTCTTTCATGCATGTGTTTCTAACGCATTTATAAGTTTATTTCTTTGTTGCTTTGTATGTCCCTCCCCCACAGTATAACCCCCGCTTTCAATATATTTGATGTCAGTATAACTTATGGAGGAGATGGGGAAAAACAAGTCATTTAAGGATTCAGGTGGACCTGTTGCAACAATGAGAAGTACAAATTGTCATGTCAAAAAGGAGCTTTACAATGTCAGTGGGGGGGGAGCGGGGGGGGGGGGGATTGGGTGGGAGAGAGGGGGGAGGCTGGGAAGGGAGGTGAAGGGTAAACAAAGGAGGAGGCTGCAATGCTTGGTAAGAAATGTATGCATTATCTTGCCCATGTAATTGTAACCCCTCTGTACAGTATGTTCACAAATAAAATAAAATTAAAAATTAAAAAAATAATAAATTGTTAAAAATAATAACTTGCTACCAGTAATATATGAGGCCGCTTATTTCTGTCTCCAAATTGTTTTCTACAAGTTTAAATATCTGACTAAACTGAATTTTATGTGCTCTTTCGAACTTAGTAAAAAATATATATAAAAACAAATCATTGATTTTTAAGGCAATCATTTGGAAAAGGGCCTGTCAGTTCTAATTCTTGCTCTACACTTGGAAGTCACCAATGACTGCTGAAAAAGAAAGCCATTGGGGTAGGAGATGTGGTTTAAGAAGCACGCTCGGTGGTCAAGTGGCAGAAATTAAAATGGAGCAACGAGTATCTGCCTAGCGAGTTTGAGACTCTTGCATTCAAACCTAGTACTATGCAAGAAAAAAGAGGGGGGGAACTAAATACAATTGCTTCTAATTATTTGGCAAATGAGAGGACAATGGGGAAGGTGCTGTGTTGGTTTTATTGCTTTCTGGAAAAATGTAGGCTCCTGTCTGATTCTAGATTGATGGGTGTGCAGATTCTAGGTTGCAGAGGACCTGAGTCTGTCTAATGTAATGATTTCCAGGTTAACTAGGCACTCAGACTTTGCAGCATCTAAACCCAACTTTGAGGCATCATCAGAGTGGGTGGCCTTGGGTAAACTACTTAAGCTTAATATATAATAGGGACGCACATAGTATATCTATATCAGAGTTGCTGTCCTGAAGCTGTTGATAAGCAGTATTGTTATAATTAGTTTCCAGAGGAGAGATACAACAATTCCTGACTCTTCCTCCCTGCACTACTTTCTTTGAGCTCTACCACCTTGTGAGAACCTGTATTTCTCATCATATTGGCTGGCTGCTGTTTGGAAATAGCGGTTGAGGTTGAGTCTAACTCTCGTTCTTTTTTTCTCTACAGGGAGTTAGATTCACAATCTCAGCCTCCCAGCTCTGCCTGGCAATTACAGAGCCCTTAGAAGAAAACAGCATACCCTCCTCAACATACCCTTCCTTCTGCATCTAATGTGCCAGTTCTGGGGCAAAAACACTGACAGAACAACACCTGTATCTGCAAAGAACAGGAGTAAGAGTCTCAAACCCCTGTCCCCACCGAAAACAGCAGCATCGAGGGCCAGCGTCTGTTCTCCGGCTGCACTGAGGAATGTACTGTCTCGTGGCACCAGCTCTGTAGAGCCCTTGCTCCCAAACTCCTTGTGGTTTTATTTATATATGTATTTCCATATTTCATTCCTGTATGTCACTGCTGCGTGGGTGTGGCAGCAAGTGACCAAAGGCTACAGGTTTTACTATGGACACCAGGTCAGGTGCCACCACACAGAACAAAGCCAGTTCCTATGAGCTGCCTATGATATGCATTGCTGAAGTAACATTTTACCCAGGGTGTGCCATTGCAGTGATATAAATATATTTTTTTTCCTAGACTAAATATGAGCTGACTATCTCTTTTGATGTGTGTACATAGGTGTGGGTGTGTGTTTGTGTGTGAGTGTATGTGTGAGTGTGTGTGGTGAATGTGTGACCTCATGCTTAGAACTGCCTGTGAATGTTGTGGAATGCTACACCTGGAGAGTTCTGGTTTTCCAAGAAAAACAACCACAAGATATACTGGGCCAGGAGACCATGCCCATCCCCGTGGAAACACAACCTGGAAATTCTAAATGTCCTATATCTATAAATGTATTTTGTAGCTGCCACACTAACCTTAAGAAGGAATTCTACAGATCTGACCAGAGAGCTTTTCTCCTTGATGGTGGAATAATTTTGGAATATGAATCCATTCAAGTGACAGCTCGTCATCAAAGTCACAAATTCTGATTGGACTCAACCTGACTCACCAATTCCTTGCTGGAGAAAGAGAAAAGAGGGGATGGAATCTGTCTGCTAACCCCCAAATGGAGTACAAGTAGCCTTTGTTTCCCTGCATAAGTGGACTTGTTGAATGCGAACAAATATATGCAATTCATATACTTTTGGAGATGAACCTAGAGACGTGTGTCAGCTTTGAGATGATGTGTCCGGATTAATACTTTGTCTCCCAATGTCACAGAAAAATACATGCCAGTGAGTCTTGAGGTTAAATGTAGTTGGGATAAAATGGCCTCGAGCAATTTCAGGTTCCCCAATTCCGTGGAAAGTCCTACAGTAGTTATGCAGCTAAATCCCTCAAAAGGACACCAGTCTTGGAGAATTTGAGTTCTGGTGTGTGAAGATTTCAGTATTGCTATAATGTGTATACCAAACTCCAGCCAACATACTGCCATTTTACACAATTTGAGTGGCTGCCTGGGTTATTCTAAGCTGTGGTTACAGAAACTGTGGCCATTTACATAAGCTATAACATCAAATCAGGGGGGAAAATGGGGAGAAGATTCTGAACCATATATGGTTAAATAAGTAGAGAAAAATCATCAATAAATATTTATTGCATTCTGACAGGGTGTGTGGCATTGTATTCTTATAGCTATGCCAGAGTGACAAAGTTAATTCACCCCTTTTGGGGGACCTTAATATATTTTTAAAGGGATGTGCCTATGCATTGATGCCTGAAAAATATGTATAAAGAAATGAGGTTGACTCTCTGAGCAGATCATCTTAACCAGAGATAGAGTAGGAGGGAACTTCCAGGTCAGAGCAAGCACTAGCCTAGTGAGCTCCAACGCTAAATCACGCTCAGATCTTCTATTAAACAGCACGAAGCTGTTCCCCTACACCAAAATCAAGTAGCTTCACCATATATCTGCAGGCTCCAAGTGATTTTTTTATTTTTATTTTATTTTTAGCAATCTTATAAGTGACATTTCCTGGTGTGTTTAAGAAAAAAATTACTTTAAAAGAAAGAAGATGCTCACTATACTGCTGGTGTGTGTGTTTGGAGACCTCTTGTATTCATCTGTGAAGGATATGTGTATTAATCCATACACTCGTATAGCCTCAATATTTGTGAAAAGACACTTAAATTCCGACCAGTAAAGGAAAGTTCTAGAAGCAATATTTTCACTTGACATTGTCCAAACAACATCGAGCATTGATACACACTGAAGAGTGCATTTATTTTTTTGTATCACTCCAAGTATGTTGGAATATGCAAGGACTGTGGTTAAAATTAGAATGTATAAGGCATATTATAATTTAGTTTATACTGGAAAAGAAATTAACAGGACATTGCTTGTTTCATATGTGTTCCAAAATTTGAGCGGTCTTTTTGAGTTAGACATAGCTTTTTTTTCTATTTTGTTTTAATTTGTCAAGGTATTTTTCTTCCCTTCATGAACTTTAGGTACACATAACTTATGTCATTTATTTATGGTCTTTTATACCTAGTTTGTAAAATTGTAAAATAGCAAACTAAAATGCACAGAGTTTGCATTTGAAAATAATAAAGTAGTTGCCGGATATAAACCTGGAATCTAGTTGTGTCTTCAATAATTTCTTTGCTATATGTATGGTGTTTCTAAATTAATTTTTAGTGCTTGTCATTTCATTAAAACAAAATCTTTAAATTGTAGTTGAAAATACTTAGAAGACAAAAAGCATTTACCTTTTTTTGTACTTATTAACTCCAAGAGGCCCAAGGTGGTTCCTAATATTGCACAAATATTACTAATTGCCTGTACATATCCGTTTTGATGGGAAAATGTCATTAATGACCTCAAAGTCTAAGTTAGTGTAAAGCAATAAAATATTTAAAATTTCACTCTTAAAAGATACAGTCTTCATGAGGCTACTTCACTAAACAAATGGTCAATTGGCATCATTCCTGTCATTGAAATTTAGGCTCAAATCTACAAAGTATATTAACCATAGCAAGTATGTTAACCAAAGTAAAATTAAAAGCAGCTGGTTTCAGAAAAAGCAGAAATCAGGTCATGTTTATTTTGTGAATTTATTTCTTACTTATGCATCTCTCTATAATAAGCTGTATTAATAAGCTTGGTAGTTAGCAGCATAGTTGAATTTGGAATTTTCTTCTTTGGCAAGACAGAAAGTCAGCCCATAAGTGTTTTCCCTGCTGAAATTGTATCAAAATAATCACATGTGATCTTGGTGATTTTTGAGATCGAGTTCACTGTAGTCTGCTGTGGGATTTGGTGAAATGTTAGATCATGCTGTCAGTGGTTCAACAGACAATGCTTATGTCTGGCTCACATCCTAACCTGATGATGCTGCGCATCTTCATGACAACTCTTGTCCAATCAGTGACTGCTGGGTCTAAGTTCCTTCTGTCTTGTGATGAGGCCATGTTCAGTACATAACCAGAGGTCACATCTAAAGGAAATGAAATATGGACAATTGTGTTGAAACATAATATGCCCAACATGGGAAGGAGATTTTATGTGCTGCCCCACATACCTATCCCATTATCCAGAACCTAAATACGAAAGCCTGAAAAATGCCCTCTTTCTAAGACACTAGGAGAGGGAATGAGACGGTCGAAGACCCAGCCGGTCTTTCCCACAAGTACAAAGAAGTTGATGGACCAAGAAGAGGTCAGGGGAAGCACTCTGCAGAAGTGAGAGCAGTAGCTTTGATGTGCTCCATGGTCACTTTACGGAGATTCAGAGAAACGGAACCACGTGCAGCCATGATTCAACATTTGCCTTTTTGTCTGTCCAAGTACTTCAGTGATGGCGTTTTCTCTCTGGCATAGCAGATTTCAATGCTTTCTACAGTCAAAACCTTTTAATTTATACACAAAAGAGACTGTACTTTAGGGTTTAAATTGCCTTGGCCACTCAGTCTCCCTTGGAAGAAGGGGATCTTCTGGTAGGCAACGCAGAATAAACTTTTCCTCTGAAAAAATAAAGGCACAATTAAAATACACAAAGCCATGCCACCTTAGCTCCTTGATCTCTATTAGATGAAGAGGACCTTCAAGCCTTGCTCAGAGACTCCGTAAGACTTGAGCTGGAATCCAAACATACAGCCTTTCATTTCTTTTAACATAGTTAAACACTACATACCTATAAGCATTATACTAAGCTCTATTTATTTAAATTCTCACACAACAGCCTACAAAAACTACCAAAAAGAATCCTTTACTTCCGTAAATCCTTTACTTCCCTACTTTCCACTAGGGAAAAGAAAATTCAAGTTCGTGTATAAGGTCATCCTGCTAAGAAGGATTGAAACGGGGGTTTAAACACAAGGGCTAAGTTCCAACAACTTTCACCTCAGCTCCTCGCCATCCTCCACATTGCCTAACTAATTTGTCAGACACATTTTTCTCAGCCTGATAATCATGGTAAACACGGCAAATATGGCTTGCCTATTCTGTTACCAGTGAGCTTATTTGTGATTGAGTTTTCACAATGATTATTTTTGTTGAGCACAAATGGAACAAATCACAACCTAAGTACAATGTTCATCTAACCTACGGTTTTGTAAGAACTAACCTCTACATTCTCTTTTTCACTAAAAGCAAACTATAATCTATTACAGCGAAGATACTGCTGTCTGATCTATAGTCAGTGGAGAGGTAGTGATTTTCTTTAATTATCATTTTCATGTTCTTGGCGTGAAAGCCAGGGACAATACCTCTCAAATACCATTCTTCACTTTGATGATGGCCTGAGACAAAGGCAAGCCAGTCATTAATGAGATAGGACCAAAAGATAGGTCCCAAGACAAGAGAAACAGGCTGAGGTAGGTGTTGGGCATGATGTAATAAAACATTTCATGTGAACTCTGCCTCAGCTACTTTTAAGTTGTATGACTTTGGACAAGCCACTGAGCCACCCTAAAATCCAAGTTACTCTTTTTAAATTTTTATTTGTATTTATTTAGTTAGTTAAGTAGTTATTTCATTTACTTTGTGTCAGTTCTGGGGCTTGAACTCAGGGCTCTGGGCACTGGCCTTGAACATATGTTCTTATTACTTGAGTCATAGTTCCACTTTGGCTTTTGGGTGGTAAATTGAAAATAAGCCTCATAGACTTTCTTGCCTGGGCTGATTTCAAACTATAATCCTCGATCTCAGCCTCCTGAGGAGCTAGGCTTACAGGTGTGAGCCATCCAGTTACTCATCCTTAATGAGAGTAAGTGTTCCCTGGATTGTCAGGATCTTAGGCGAAAGCAGTATAGTCAATTTTATGGAAAACTGGTATGATAAAAGCATCTGCAAATAGATGACTTTCTGGGCCAGGCAGATTATATAAATGTAGCTTTCTAAATAGCCAAGTAAAGAGGAGGTAAACCTTTAAAGAAACACTAGGTTAGTAAGATATAGATTAAATATTCTTCATTGGATAATAGGTTGAGATGAAGAAAGTTCTATGACCAAATGAGATTGGCTAATAATGATACATTTTGCACCTCCTTGGGAGATTTATCATGTCTTAGAAAAAGTAATTTTTTCACTTCAATCTAGCGTTTTGCAACTATGTGTGAAAATGAAAACTTTCTGATATTTTTGCATACTAAACTGTTCTGAAGCACATTTTGGAAATCTATCTCATTTGACAAGACAGAGGCAAACAGACACAAAGCATGCAAGAGACAACACAAAGGTCAAGTCTGCGGAAGCCCCATCTACGCTTCCTGTCACCATGCACCAAGGCATAATTTCCTGGTTTTACAGCTAGATAGAGACTACTAGGTCTTCCTAGATGGGGCTAGAGCACTAGAGGTGTAGAACCAGGGGTGGAGAGTTTGTGCTATTGCAAAGTGCGACTGTGAAGACCTGATTTCAGAGCCCACATAGGCCCTGAAAGTCATGAATTGCACAGTGTGCACCAGTCATGACCCAGGCTTGGATAGCTGAGTTCTTCCAGTCATGGCAAAGAACTAAATGGATTTTGACAATGAAAAAGTGCACCGCACACTTAAATCAACAACCTGATTAAGACTTGTAGCTGAGTCGTGGGCTTTGGCCTGTTATTTTACCCTTTCCCTTTGAAGGAAGTGCCGTGAGCCACTGACTGCTCACAGTTGAGTGGGTAATAGACCACTGACATATCTTATTTCTGGCAATCACCCTGGATGTAATTCTTTGTTTACAGCCCTGCTGTACAAAACTTGATGAATACTTAGAAGAAAATAAAATTAGGACCGAAGAACCCAGCTAAAATCAACTTAGTAGAACACAGACGTTGCTTTGTGTTGAGCTGGAAAGATAGCCATGAGAGAAAGTGGCTTTAATGTACACCCAGAGAAACTATATATTATACACATAATATGTAAGGGGCAATTATGGCCTCCTAATCTGCAGTGGATCACTACCTAGCAATCAGATTGACGTATTCTAATGAGACCCATGTTGTTTGTAATCAGACGAGCATTGCTTATTCATATCTCCATTCCATAAGATGCACTTTTAAATGGCTCAGATTGCACCAGATGCTATAAGAAATAGCATTCCGTTTTATCCCATTACCATCAGTTTTTTTTCCTTCTTCCAATTAGCATAATTTAACATCAGCCGAAGGCAAATGTGAGGGGCTACAAAGTTACAAAAAAGTTCAAGAAATGCTTGATGGAAAAAGGCAGGAAGCCACTAGTGAGCAGCACTTTTCAAAACATGGGCAGGTGAACATCGCAATTAATTGAGCTCTTCTTTCAATTGCTCAGAATTTATTTCTGTGACTTTTTGAAAAATGAGTGTCCCTCAGATGGGGCTAATTGCCCTCTGAGTTCCTCATGCGTTCTGCATTATCTTGTGAATGACATAATAGAATCACTACCTCATTCACCATTCAGCTAAGGTTTAATTGAGTTCTTTTTTTTTTTTTTAAACTCTCCTAGAAATTGTGAGGAGCTTACTGAATCAAAACAAATTCTCATTTGTCAAGTGGAAAGGCCCTTACAAATAGCCTCTTTATAAGTCAGGTCCTCCTGAACTGTTTATAAAAATAACTGAAGGCCGGGTGCTGGTGGCTCACCCTTGTAATCCTAGCTACTCAGGAAGCTGAGATCTCAGGGTCATAGTTCAAAGCCAGCTCAGACAGGGAAATTCATGAGACTCTTATGTCCAGTTAACCACCCAAAAGCTTTAAGGGGAATTATGGCTCAAGTGGTACAGCACCAGCCATAAGCAGATAAAGCTAAGGGATAGGGCCTAGGCTCTGAGCACTAAAATCAATAAATACAAATACAATATTTGAAATTAAAACTTGAATGAACATCACAAACCATTTTTTGATGCAAATACCCACAGTCCTAGAAACAGTGCTTTTTGATGTGTGCCAGTCCTGGGACTTGAACTCGGGGCCTGGGCACTGTCCTTGAACGTTTTATGCTCAAGTGCTCTACCACTTGAGCCACCGCTCCACTACTGGTTTAATTGGAGGGTTATTGGAGATGAGAGGCTCAGAGACTTGCCTGCCTGTTCTGGCTTTGAATCACAATTCTCAAATCTCTCAACCTTCTGAGTGGCTAGGTTACAGGGGTGAGCAACTGGCACCTAGCTTTGCCCAGTGCTGAACCTTTTTGTTGTTGTTGTTGTTGTTTGTGGGGCCTGAGCTTTACCACTTGAGCCACAGCTCCACTTCTGGCCTTTTCTGCTTATGTGGTGCTGAGCAATCAAACTCAGGGCCTCATGCATGCAAAGCAAGCGCTCTATCACTGAGCCACCTTCCCGGCCCCAGTGCTTAGCGTTTTAAGGCATGGCATCTGATATTAGGATGGTAATTAGCCAATGATGTGCATTTCTGGTGTCTTTGTTCCTGGTATCTTGCCTGGAGCAGCTCCCCCAACCTGGGCTTTCCGTTGGGTCTCTTTCTAATAGAGTCTAACAGACTTGAATCTAGGATTCATGTTCTCTTTTTGCATCATTTGAGTGGCACTAACCCAGCCTGAGCTATAAAGTTACCCTTCTAGTCCAGAAACCCTAGTCAGCCCTTGATACATTCAGTGTCTCAGGGGCTCTAGGGCAAAGATGGAGTCTTCCTTTCTGTGGCATGGGAGACAATCTACTATCCTTTCTCATCCTCATATGAACACGAGGCAGAAGTATCTTCAGCAGCCATTTTGTTCCCATGGAGAAAACCAACGTCAGGCTGAAGGTGAACCGGAGGCACAGAGAATCCTGAAAATACAGAACCAGACTCAGTGGTGTACTGATGTGACTTGCACTGCCTCATGAGAACTCATGGTTAAATATTCCAGAATCTAAGGAGTCTGTGAATGTCATTTTTGGCCTTTGTGGGGACATACACACCATAAAAAAATCCACCGAAGTTACTTGTCAGGGTTGCTTCTTTTATTCTCTTCTTTTTCTGTTCCTTAATGTTCCTTCCTGGCACTGTGGATATCTGGAAGAGCCGGGCTAGAAGCTCAGCTCACTCATTCAGTTTCCTATTAGAAGCACAGGAACTATTGTTGAAGTCAGTTTGGCCAGATTATCTGTTATTAATCATCTAAAGCATGTCTCCCAGGGCCTGTGAGATTGTCCGTAATAATAAGAGTTCACACAAAGGGAGCCTTTCGTGAGGACCAGGAACTGCACTAGTGGAAACTGGCTTCAGCTCAAACTGATCATGTTCCTCTCCAAAGGAGGGATGTTTTGTCATTTCTAACTCATAAGGAAATCAAGCCTTAGAACGCAAATACCATTTATGCAACCTTCAAAGAGAGCTGCTGACAGTTGTACAAAAGCCCAGAACCTTTTCGGGCCTCAGTACTTACCTGTGCTGGTTCCTCTTTTTATAGATCACGTCCAGAGGTGAGGCTCTATCATCCATTAGCATCTGAGTCAGTGGCCGCATGGAGGGTTTCTTTAATTTGAATTAGGTGACCACTTACACTATCTTGTTTTCACCATTTTTTTTGACCCATGTACTGTAATTAGCTGATTTTTCCCTATCACCCTTAACAATCAATAAAAACAGAAGTCTTACTTTATCTTTTTTGTTTTTGTCCATATCTTCATGTCTAGGGGCCTGGCCCTCATAAGGTAGCTTCTCTATGCTGGATAAATTAATTAAATGAACGAATCCTTGAGATTTATTTGTACTACATTGAAATTTAAGAAAAGGAAAAAAAAAGTCTGACATTACTCTCAGGACCTTTTTTTGTTGTTGTTAGTCATGGGGTTTGAACTCAGGGCCTGGGTTCTGTCCCTGAGCTCTTTTGCTCAAGGCTAGGTCTCTACCACCTTGAGCCATAGCTCCACTTTCAATTTTTTAATGGTTAACTGAAGATAGTTTCATGGGGACTTTTCTGCCAGGTTGACTTTGAAGCACAATCCACAGTTGTCAGCGTCCTGAGTAGCTAGGATTTTCACAGGCATGAGCCACTGATGCCAGGGTTCAGCACCTATTCTTATATGATAGGTGTGAATCATCTCAAAGCTATTGAAGTTCATTGCCTTTCCTTTTTCCCCTGCTTATGGTCAACATCTCATTTCTTTCATGATCACAAATGTTGTGCTGAGTATGTGACTGACGGAAGATGATAGATGGAAATGGAGGGATAGGAGAAAGATGATCAGCCAAGTACGTTGGCCATGAATACTAATTCCACAAAAGCCAAGCTATCTTATCTTTGACAACTTGCTTTATTTCCTCATAAGGAAAGCAGACATAATGTCTAACAGTTAAGGTTGCTGTGTATAAGTAAATAGTTGGCAAGTGGCCAGGTGCATGGTAATGGACATTGAGGAAATGGTGACTGTTTTTTATCTTCATGCTCTGCAAGCTTAGCCACATTGCATTTGCCTGCTCCCCCTTAAAAGTCTCATTTTGTATTTAGAATCTGGTCTTCATTTACTTTGCTTGTTTGGATATTACTGCTTCATGGTCTAATCATCATCATCATCATCATCATCATCATCATCATCAACAACAATAGGTACAAATTTTACAGGCTGTAGAGTTTGGAGATCTATCAAATGGTCTAAATGGAAACTGTCACTTTAGGATTTGGTCTAGGTTTCTGATTTGGGAATAAGATTGATTTGATTTTTCTTTCTTTCTTCCTACCTTTTGTCTTTCCTTCCTTCTTTTTCTTTTCTCCGCCTCCCCTACCTCTTCCCTTCTCCCTTCTCTCCCTCCTCTTCCTCCCTCTTCCCCTTCTCCCATCTTCCTCCTCCTTCCCTCCTCCTCCTCCTGTTTTTTCTCCTTCCCCTTCCCCTTCCCCTTCCCCTTCCATTCCCTTCCTTTCCTTCCTTCCTTCCTTCCTTCCTTCCTTCCTTCCTTCCTTCCTTCTTTCCTCCTCCTCCTCCTCCTCCTCCTCCTCCTCCTCCTCCTCCTCCTCCTCCTCCTCCTCCTCCTCCTCCTCCTCCTCTTCCTCCTCCTCCTCTTCTTCTCCTTCTCCTTCTTCTTCGAACTTGTGCACATTTTTAAGTTTATATATGAATGTGTGTGTGTGTGTGTGTGTGTGTGTATGTGTGTACACGTGTGCACACACGCACTTCTGGGTATCTGTGTATATATTTATGTATGTTCCTGGGTGCATGCTGATGCAAGGATGTATGTACATGTGTTTTTGTGTGAAAGAAACTGAGTTTTTGCTCATAGATGATCAGAAAATGAGTTTTTAAAAGAGCAGTGTTTTCTTTGTCATGGCTCTGCATTTTCTTCTATAGGAGATACCTTGGGAGCTGGGCATGGGTGACTCAAGCCAATAATCCTAACTACTTATGAAGCTGAGATCTAAGGATCACAGTTCAAAGCCAGCCTGGATAGAAAAGTCCATGAGACTCAATCAATTACTCAGAAAAAGCCTGAAGTGACGCTATGGTTTAAATGGTAGAGTGCTAGCCTTCAGCAAAAGAAACCTGCGGACAGTGCCCAGGCCCTGGGTTCAAGCCCCAAGACAAGCAAAAAGGGAAAAGAGATATTTTGGAGTGGATTGGGAATTGGGCTGGTTTTAGTGGCTTGGAATGAACTACTTTTGTTCTCTGTGGCGTAGTATACATGACTGAATAAGACAGACTTTGAAGAATATCCCTTTGGCTTTTGTGTCATGTTTGAGCCACTGAGCAAGTTTATTCCTGATGGTTCATGTCCTTCTAAATGAAAGGCTGCTCTCTGTTGATCAGATTAGAAGGTGGGAAGGTGGGTGAAGTGGCACTAGACAGAACATAGCAGCCTTTGGAGTCTTTTCTCTTCTCCCATCACCTCCCCCCCCCCCGGCCTCTTCCTTTTCATTTTATTCTTTTCTTTCTCCCCTCCCCTCCTTTATCTTTCTTCTCCCCTGTTCTCTCCTGTTATCTTCTCTCTTCTTTCTTCTTTTTCCTCCCAGAACTGGGGATTTTATCCAGGGCTTGCACACATGCTAGACAAGTGACTGCCACTTAAGTTACACACCCAATCCTTTTATTTTCATTTGTTTTTGAGATAGTCTCTTCCTAACTAGGCCTAACTAGGTTAGCCTTCACCTCCTAGTCCTTCTCTTTCTCTCAGACAGATGGAATTACAGGGATGCACCACCATATCTGGTGAGTTTGACATAGTACTAGAAGTAAGAAGTAGTCACTTTTGCATAAGATATGGCTGAGAGATGGGCAGGATACTAACCTATGAGAGAAAAAAAAAAAACTGGGCATAGGGGATAGAAGCAGTAAGTTACTATCTGAGTTACAAAACCTCAGTTACATTTGGGATAACCACATCTGCCCTAATCCTCTCCCAATGATGGTTTGGGGATATGAGTTTGAGCAGCAAGCTCATAATAAGCCTAGAGAAAGCAGGTGGGGTCTGCCACAAGAAACAGTATCTCTCATGTCTGGGGCACAAAAGAGACAGATCTGTGCTAGACTATTTGGGAGGTACAATTCTGGGACACAGCAGAGAACTTGGAGAGGGCAATTTATCAATACTGGGCTGAAGAAGGTTAGGAGCATGAAAAGAAACTGTAGTATCATTTTGTAGCCAGAACTGGGTAACATGGATGACTGACAGGTGGCATGTGGATTTCTTACCCTATTCAATTCTTAGCAATTAGGTTGCAATTGGTAGTACTCTTATTTTAGCATGATACAAAAGGAGAACTGAATAGATCAAGCATTTGCCCAAGCTTTAACTGCATAGAAAATGATTGTGCTGAGATGCCTGGCCTGCTTGTCTGTTGCCAAAGACGATGCACTTTCTGTAACACCACGGTGGGCTTTTAAAGGAGCAAAGCAGAACCAGCCAAGAATGTGGTTTGCTGGTTAATTTCCTGTGCCTTCCACAAAGTGCACCTGTGGAGGCACAGCTTCGCAGACATCATGGGAGTCGCTGCGGTGTAAGTTGTCTGTCGTTATTACTATCTGTCTAAATGTCTGGATGGAGGAGTGAAATGTGCGGGGAAATTTGTGCTTTCATGAGAACCAGGAACATTTCACATCTTAAGTATGACTTTTAAATGCCTATTCAATAGCCTGAAATTGATTTTTCCCCTCTTTGTAGACCACAGTGATGGAACACCTACTTAGTGTCACAGGTACCTTCTGCTTGATATTGTTGAGAGACAAACAAACCAGCAAGCAAACCGTGCAGTAGACACTTTGTCTGGTCTGACTCTTGCTACTGAGAGCTTTGTGAAAGTGACAATGCCACACATGACTCTATTCTAAAACCAGACTTAGGCCTTATAGTCTAGAATAGCTTTCTACTCTCAAATGCCATGGGCCTACCTGGGCTTAGGTTCTGTGGTCTCCAGCTATGAGTTTCTGAATGCAAGAATCACTTATTTGTAGATGCCGGAAAGAAATACAACATGGAGAGTAAAAAGATGCACTGCCTTCCTGCTACAGCCATTGTTACAATATTTAAGTTCTTCTTGGTAACTGACTGTTGTCCTAACTCATCCTCTATGAACTTCGCCCCAGCTGTCTGCCCTAACTTATCACCCCAGTCACAACCACTGAATCTCGGGATTTCATACAAAGTTTATTGTTTATTGAGGTTTAAAACTTTTTCAGACATAGAAAGCATATAATCCTAAATTAAGACTGGTGAATGAGAGCAATGGAAGGAGGAGGGAGGGAGGGAGAGAGAGAGAGAGAGAGAGAGAGAGAGAGAGAGAGAGAGAGAGAGAGAGATTTGCAGACAGACAGATGAATGCAATGCATACCACACCATCCCTTAGTTCAATGTGAAAAATGAACACCATTATTAATATCCACAGTCTCCTCTTATTTTATGTCTTTTCTCCTTTCTCTCTTTCTTTCCTTTTTTCCCTTCTAGCCTTGTTACTTTTTTTTCTGTAAGAATTCAGGGGTAGCATTTGTTAGGAAATGGAAAGACTTGGAAAAAATTATATTAAGTCAAGTAAGCCAGGCCCAAAGAAACATAGGTCCTATGGTTTCCCTTATTTGCAATAACTAGTATATGTCTGGGACAAGCAGAAAAGGTCAAAAGCTATGTACATATGACCAGATAAGATGATGTTAAGTGAAATGAACCCCAAGATAGGGACACAAGTGCTTTTTTCTTTCTTGCTATTGTTCCTAACGTATTTATAATGCACCATGTGAATTTTTTGTTTCTTTGTATGTTCCTCCCCCACAGTATAAGCCCTGTTTTCACTGTGTTTGATGTTGGTGCCCTGCATCTTGTATATACACTTCTCTAGCTTGGAGAGGGGAAAGGAAAAAACAAAATGCTTAAATAGGGATACAGGTTAACCCATTGTAACATTGAGATTTACAAGACACTATGTTGAAAAATGAACTTTACAATTTAGGTGGGGAGTGGAGGAAGGGGGAAGGGGGAATGTAGTTGTAGAGGTGGGAGGGAAGGGATGGTAGGGGAAAAACAAAGGAGGAGGTAACAATGCTTGATAGGAAATGTACCCATTACCTTGCTCAGGTAACTATAACCCCTCTGTACAATATTTTTACAATATTTTCATTTTTACAATGAAAACATATTTATAAAAAAAAAGAATTCGGGGCAGAAGGAGTTGTGTTTTCAGATTTTTTTTTTCTCGAATCTATTACTTGGAAGTGCCAACAGAACAAAGCACTAAGTAGATATCATTCATTAGGAAATAAGACTTCTCAGTACTTTGGAAATGGAAACACACCGAAAGAAAACATTTCCAATGCCATCAAATGAACTCAAAGTGATTCTTCTATTCATTCCTTTATTCAAAAAAGAATAAAATGTTCTGGGGTTCTTTGGTCAGAGAAAGAGAGTCTCATAATGCATAGTCTTTCACTGATGTCCAGACAGCATTTTTTTACAAAGGTAATCTAATAATCCTTTATGCCATTTAAGGAACATAGAGACTTGTACATTTCTAGACATTTTAAATGATTTACCCAATGACCCTTCAAACCTTTCTGATCCTACCATTGTTATTACTCTTGCTTGAGCTCCAGAGAGAGATCTTAGCTGCTAATATGTATCTGCTGGTGCATGCTTTTCTTTCTTGTAAGCAAGTCTCATTGTCCAAAAGGTCCCCAAAGAGCTCATGGCTCTGAGTTTTTCTTGGTCTGATTGACAGTTGAGTAACTTTCAGAAAGCTCTCTGAAGTTCTTTGAGGATCTATTGCTATTCTTGACAGAGTTTTGTAGTTGATTACTTTGAAGCCCACTTATCTTCCTTAGCTGATTGAAGATGTTGCTGATGGGCTTTTTTAATTAGTTGGTGAAATGGGTGGAGTTGCAGGAAAGTCAATTCCATCTTGCGAAAATCCAATCAATGCTAGTTGACTGAATGACTTTAGTTTATTTAGCTGATTGACCCTGGACTTCTTCAGAGGTTGTTTTCTCTTATTTTCAATTTTGATGATTAAAAAAATGATTTAATTACAGAAGTCTCTTTTAGGTGGCTTCATCTGTTAGCACAAAATTCTTTACCATTTTTTTACCTTAATATATGAACACCCCATGCACACAGTAGTCTGCAGGATTTAACAATATTTACAATTCCAAACTATAAGTGAGACAACACAATTTTTCTCTATCTCTTTTGGCTTTCCATTTCCTTTTGCTGCAAAGACAAGTATTTATAGAAAGAAAAGATTACCCAAACCTTTGAAAAAAAATATTTACAGTGTACTAACTTTTGTTTCAATTTACTTCAGGGTCTTTATGATGTGGTATTTTGCAAGTCCTTTCACTGTTAAACTTTGCTTACTGAAGTAATGAATAGAAAAGGGACGGCTTCCCGTTTATTTGAAGAAAAATTATTGTGACTGCTTTGCTTGGGCATCAAGCTGAAATGCTTACAAAGCCCTTTCAAATCCTAAACAACAACCAACGAAATTCTGTTTCTGTCAAAATAACAGGACCAAATAGTTCCAAAGCAAAATTTCTGCTAGTAAACGTTTTCATTAGAATGGAGCGCTTGTGGCCATTAAAATGTACCCAAATTAAATGATTATTTCTGAATCAAATGACTTCTTTGTAAAATATTTGCCAGCAAAGTTACCTCTTGGCCTGAGGGGTGAGTTCGCTTATGTGAAAGCCCCCTGATTCACTAAAGCCTAATTGAATAGAGAAAAGTGGAGTAAACTTCTTCCTGAAGGGAAATGTTGAGTCTACAATTTACCGTAGTAATGGAAATCTGTCCTGAAACGTTATTAACTTCATTTCCATCCAAGTACTTTTATTTTCCTTTTCCTTCTTCTTCTTTTTTTTTTTTTTTTTGGTGCTGGAGGAATCCAGGGCTTTATGTAAGCTAAGAATATACTCTACCACTAATCAACTCATCCAAATACTATTTTAAGGAAATTCTAAGATTGACTCATGAGGAATATAGGCTAATCATTATTAGTCAAATGTTACTTCAAAGTATCTTAGAGAAGTCCCCGGTTGGATCTAGTTCATTGATTGATTTTGTCCTAGAGCATCTAAGATGACAGGAAAAGGTTGGAATTGGATGGATTAAGGTTTACCTCTAACTCAGCCTAAAAGATAGATTTCAAAGAAGGAGAATGTATCAATTGGTGACAAACTCCTTATAAAGCATCTTAAAATGGAGTGTATACAGCAACCATTTCTTTCTCATACACTTATAGGTTAGCTGGGTTTTGGCTGAACTAAAATAGACTTGTCTGGCTTCATTCCACTGGTGAAGTCCAGGTAGCTACCAATTGCCCATTATTGCTTTTGGATGAGATGCCTCATGAGGCTTGTGGTGCCCACGATGAAAACAAGAGAGTGAACCATGCTCTCACAAATCAAACTCCTTGTATTTCCTATAAACTAATTTCCTATTAGCAAAGGTAATTCAGTGTCAGGCTCAAGGTCAAGGCATAGGAAAGGACCATCTACCCACAAAGCAATTTACATGGTAAGATGAACCCCAGCGAATGAGGGTATAGTCTCCTATTGTGGGGAGCGAGAATGGAATAAATATTACCTTAACAAGATGATAACTTACCACAAGTAGTAAAGCCAGGACATAAACAACAGGCATTCTTGAAATACTTCATGAGTGCCACAGTGCATGTGTCAACTTTGGTACTAACAGAGTTTGGAATTTTTCACCCCTGGAGAGCTGATGAGCAGCACTGAACACGATTTCTCCAGTGGCCTTCTGCCTACTGGCAGTGGCAGAGTGTTGATTGATGACATACTGGACCCCCGGGGGGAGTTAAGCTTATTGCTAGGCATAGCAAGATGCTACTACTCCTGGGAACCTAAAAAAGAATAGAGAAGACTTAAAGGAGAGCCCAGCTCCCAAACAGGACAACTGGCCCCAACTTTGCACATCATCACTTCATAAGTGGTGTGAGAAATTAGACCTTTGATACCCCCAGGTCTCTGGGTTCAAGGAAACCTAAATTGAGGAAAAACAAAACAAAACAGGTGAATGCTCAGGATGCATAGAGTTCTTGCTGTGGAATGCATGGCAGGAATTTAAATGTCTTTTCTTTGCTATTTCTTGGGGGTTGGAACTGGGTCCTAAAATTTTCTATATAGGCATCCTTACTGTTGAGCTCACACATGTACCTGGACATGCCCACCTTCACTCGTGTTCACGGAAGCTAGCATCACAGGCACATGCCACCCATCCAACTCTGCATGGCAGGGTCTTGAAAGTGATTTTCTGCCTGGGTCAGCCGTGACTTCTATTCCAAAAAAGCAGCTAGAATTATAGACAGGAGCCACTGGTTCTTTTCTTCTATTACTAAAAATTATTATTATTGATTATGCATACTCAAAACCACATACAATAATAAATCCATAAAGAAAATATGCTTATAGTATATAGCATGGCACAGCAAACTAATCTCAAGATGTATAGTAGAGTAATGTTATGTACCCAGTGGTAGTTAAAAACAACAATAAAAACCAACATTAAAAAATAAAAATTAAAGTATTATATAATTTTTAAAGGTTAAAAAATCTAAAAAATTAAAAGCAATAAAAACAACAATAATAACACAACAACATGATATCAGTATGCTTGTGGGTTTGCCAATTTATCCTAAGATGCCAACAGACATCTATTTGTAAAAACAGCTCATGATGCTGCTTCTCTCTCTGACCCCTGATGCCCTGCCCTTCCCAACACATATGTACGCTACAAAGATGTATGTGGGATTTATAGAAACCGCTAACTTCTCACTACATCTATTTCTTCTTCTTAAGCACACAACTAGACTACATTTCCCAACATTCCCTGTAGGTAGTTGAGGCCACATGTTTAAAACAGTTCCATAAAATCTTTCCATATTCTTTTCTTTCCCAGAGCTACATATCCAAGAATCCTCAAGGTTGACAAAAAAAAAAATTAACAATCTTAGAAGCCATGCACTGGCAATGACAATCAGTATAAAGGGAGCTTTGAGTTACCACCTGGGGAAACAAGCAATGATGAGTTTATATGACCAAAAAATAAGATATTTTCAAGTATGAGGCTGTATAATTACAGGAAATTTACTCAAATATGTGCACATGAAGTTTTTTCATCTATAAAAGCATTAAGTGGTCCTAAAATATGTACCCATGCCTTTTGATGCTCCTTCTTTCAAAGACTAACCTTCTTCCTTTTGAGTCTATGTTTGATTTGGTGACTTGTTTTCTAACAGAATATAGAGGATATACTGACAGATACAGCATTCAGTGACTTCAACATTATTCAAACACCCTACAGTAAAGATGGTTATAGTGGTATCAGAAAATACAATCTTGTGAGCCTGACATTATATAGGTAGTCTGTGAATGACTAAACATCCTTATTTGGTACATGACTACATGATGGAAGTAGTAATGTGTGGGTTATGAGGCTAGATCATAAAATGCACTGTAATACCCTTCCTGCTCTTATTCTCGCATCACTCACTTTGGGGGATTCAGCTGTCATTAATGAAGATACTCAAGCAACCTCATGGAGGCATCCACAGGGTGAGGATATGGAAACTCCTGCTAATAGCCATGTGTTTGTGCCACCTTACAAGCAAAGCCTCAAATGCTAGTCAGATGGTTATAGTCCTTGCTTAGAACTGCATGTGAGCCTATAAGCCAGAAACATCTAGCCTGAGCCTCAATAGCTGTGTAATGTGTGAAATATAAGTTAAGAAGGAGTCAGGACATGATCAGGACAGGCAAGTACGTTAATCCAAATGAAGAGCAAGACTTACTGCAATGGCAGGGGTGTTAGCATATGAGCTCTAAAGAGACCGGGCTGATGGTCAGAGTCCAGTGCTTGAAACCAAAGTAGTGTGTGTGGAGGGGATAATTGTGAAATCTAGGTTGGTAAGATGGCAGAGTTGATGGCTAATATGACCTGAAGGAAAGATTGCTGGAAGTGATAGGCTAGAGTGGTGAGTGAATTATCAATTCAATGTTGAAGTTGGTAAGAGTTTTGACAAGAACAGGATTATTTTGGGCAAGAAAGGCCATGAGCTGGGTCTTAACATTCTCAATGAAGATGGCTGCTGGAATGGACACTGCTAGATGGATAGAAGAAATAGGTAGTAAAGGGAGCTGCCTAGCAGATGTGGCTCAGTGAAGTCTGTCGTTTGAGGAGGGAGAGATGAGAAATTATGTGGTGGTGACCAATGGACCAAGAAGGATGCCACATTGAATGCAAGCCGCAGTATAACAACAACTTCCTCATCACTGCTGGTGAGGGAGATTTAGGAAGTCAGGTATTTAGAAGGAGGCTAGACTCCAGAAAGACTGAGAGGAAACAAAGCCTATTTGAGGGAAATGTTGAGGTTTGAGAATCTGGCTGGTAATAGACTGAACTTCAGATGGAAGACTGGAAGTGTTGGGGGAGGCCTAGGGAGTGAATGAAGGGTAAGCAGATCAGGTTGAGTGATTTATAGGACCCCAAGAATAAACGTCCCCCACCCGAATGGACCACAGCCCGAGCAGTAATGGGAGTCATTGTAAGAGGGGCTCTGGAAGAAGTGGGTGGCTCCATCACCCCAACACCAGGGAGACCCACAGTTGGAGATTCCAGAAAACTCTGCAAGCCTTGCAGAAATTTGTGTGTGCAGACTGCTAACTGCCTTCCCTAGTATCAAGCATCCTCAGGGTTCAAAAAAGTGACTCAGTAAAATTACACTGTATTGCTGGTCAAAACTTTATAAGGAAGAGAAAATGTTGAGTCGAGACTCAGCAGTTTAAACTTAAATCCTTCTGTTTCCTTTGTTTCACCTCAACTTCCTTCCATAAGGCAAAAGTCATACCCCTAAAGGTCTTCAATTATGATTAAGTACAAGTAGAGGGAGCTTGAGTTTTTGATGGGCTCTGGAAGCCAGACATAGCTTCTTCACCTTTGTTAAAAAAAAAAAAATGATGGAAGAAAGCACCGTAGGGATCTGAGCCCGGGAGTGGAAATGCCAAGGCCAGTCCTCACTCCTGCCAAAGTGCTCGGCAGACCTGGCTTGCCACTTCATCTTGCTCCCAGTGGTTTCTAGTCTGTAAGATCTCTCCAGAGAGCCTCGAGGAGTAAATAATTAATGGTTGCAAAGCATGAAACCTGAAGTGCTGGAGAAACAAAAAAAGCAACAATAAATGGGCTCTCTTGTTGCCTAACTCCAGCACTTGAAGGTACAGTGGCTGAAACACACACACACACACACACACACACACACACACACACACACACACACACACACACACACACACACACACACAGAGAATGTTCTAGGCTGACAGGGCTAAAATTGAGCTAAACACCTCTCCTATTAAACACTTTTCTGCTTGGTTGTCTGTGACATTCATCCATCCTCCTTTCCTCTCCTCCAGCTCAGTTCAAACACCATCACGTTGGTAGGGTTTAATTTCACACAGTTCCTTCTTTTCATATACTTTGTGCGGTCTGGGCCTTATCACATGTCCTGACATTGTGAAAACGGAGAGGTCCCAATCTGATTCAAAGTCATATAGATGATCATGTGCTCCATATCTGGGAAGGTAGGAAAACTGGCAGGACAGGAATCTTCATAGAACTTGGAAAGCCTTGGGAATGGAGGCAAATAGATAGCAGGACGAGTCTGACCTAGGTATCTGAGTTTTCTAGTTTTCAATTCACTGTTTCTGGTCTGGATTCTGGTGTGTTAGCTCGAAGCCTGAGGAATAGCAGGTATGATATCTAATACCAAGAGAAGAGGGATGTACTGAAGAGACAGACAATTCACTCTTCCTCCTCCCTTTTGTTCTATTAGACCCCTCAACAGGTTTAATTGTGTCCACCCTCCATCTTTTCTCAGTGTAAGTGCCAGTCTTCTTGAGAAATGCTCTAATAGACACACCCTGGAATAATGTTTTGCCAGACAGCTGTGTATCTCTAAGTCAGTCAAGCTAACACACAGAAGTAATGAAGGCAAGCATTATAAAAATAATGATAATAACACTTAATGATAACCTAGTAATGTGGATCTTCTTTTGTATCTGAAAGATCTCTGAATTTCTCAGCCACAGGGCCCAGGAGAACACTCCTTGTTATGGCTTACCTATTTGATACCCAGAGAAGATCTTTTCTTAATTTATCTCTTCCCTTCCCTACAACGTTGTTTCTGTGATTAATCACCACTGTTTTCTTGGGCCATTCATTAATTTGAAAGCAATGTATAAAAGAACAAATTTCAATATCCCATCATTGTTAAAATTCTGTGAGAATTTTTAGATAGGAACTTAAACGTGCCCTTCTGGAAACAAACTGCCATCTAGCACCTGTGCTTAGCTCTTAGGAAATTCCAGACACCACAGCTTCAAGAGATCATGGGAAATGGAAGAGCCGAAAGAGCTTGGGTTGTATCTCCTCTTCACAGTCAATTGTCTTCAGTATTTCCGATCTACTATTTATATCTAGAAGTATATAGGACTCAGGGACTGGAGTCCCTATACTAATTATAATATATTATAATTCGAATATACATTATAATTAGAATATATATGTGTGTATATATCTACACCCACATACATATATGGAGAGAGAGTCATAAATAGGAAGGCCAGGGTCAAGGACAGCTGGGTCAAAACTAATGAGACCCTTCCTGAAAATAACTAAAGCAAAAAAGAGCTACGGACATACCTAAATCGGCAGGCAGTCTACCTAGGCAGCCTCAAAGTTAAAAAAATATAAATTAAAAAAATATACATTCTGGCCAGGCACTGGTGGCTCAGGCCTGTAATCCTAGCTATTCAGGAGGCTGAGATCTGAGGGTCTGTGTTCAAAGCCAGCCCAGGCAGGAAAGTCTGTGAGACTCTTATCTCCAGTAAACCACTCAGAAAACTGGAAGTAGTATTATGGGCTCAGGTGGTAGAGTGCTAGCCTTGAGCTGAAGAGCTGAAGGACAGCGCCCAGGCTCAGAGTTCAAGCCCCATGACGGACCAAAAAATATATATATATATATGAGTATGTATATATATATATACATTCTGGGGGATAGGAAGGTGGCTCAGTGGTAGAGTGCTTACCTTGCATGTATGAGGCCCTGGGTTCGATTCCTGAGCATCACATAAGCAGGAAAAGACAGAAGTGGCCCTGAGGCTCAAGTGGTAAAACGCTAGCCTTGAACTGAAGAGCTGAGAATAGTGCCCAGGCCCTGAGTTCAAGCCCCATGAATGACAAAAAAAAAAAGGTGAAAAATATACATTCTTTTCAATGAGGAATGAATCACTATCAATGTTATAACTACTAAAACATAGTAATAAAAAGCAAATCAGCTTTAGTTGATTCTATTATTTTCAAATTTTCTAACTTACACCATTTTCTTATTTTCATCTAGGAGAACCACTCCCATTTCTAACCATGGACACCCAACTAATGTGTTGGGAAATCCTACAGTACAGCCAACACAGAGAGAGGAAGGCTGATACAAGGGCTCAGTCTCTGTCAGGAGATCACAATGGTGGACAAAACAGTACGTAGATTGAGCGGCATGTGTGTTCCACAGATCTCAGAGGGAAACTTGATGCTTTTCAGGTAACTCAGTACTGTGAGGTTTCTCAGAGGAATTTTGGGTTTAGAAAGGTCCTTGGCACAGGTAGGAGTCTGTGTCTGTAGGTTCATTGTAGAGACAGAAATCCCAGAAAGACGCAAAGAATTTCTATCTTCAGAGAATGCACAGTCTAAGCAGGGAAGAAGTTAACACTGATGACTCAACCATGTGATTCTAACTAATCAAGAGGCTGAGATCTGAGGATCACAGTTCAAAGGTAGTCTAGTGAGGAAAGTCTGTGAGACTCTTGCCTTGAATTAATTACCAAAAAGCTGGAAGTGGCGTTTTGGCTCAAGTGGTAAAGTGTTAGCTTGTAGCAAAAACAGCTCAATGACAGCACCCAGGTAACCAGGCACCAAATTCAAGCCCTATGACTCGCACATAGACACACAAAAAAGCCAGTTGAAAGCAAAAAATCATAATAGAATCAAATAAAATACAATAGAAAAGAAAACCAGACTAGAATAGAATACTAGACTAGAATAGAAAATAGAATAGAAATAGAATGTAATGCTGTGTATAATGTGGCAAACAGAATGCTAGACAAGTGCGTGGGATTTCTGGCAAAGTTCTTGCAAGAAGTGATATTTAAGCTGACTCTCAAAAGAAGAGTAGGACCAAATAGCCTCTAAACTGAATCAGTCCCTTTGTAGGTATGGAGCCTGGGTTGGTAAGATATTTTCAGATAGGGGACACTCCTAATTATCCTTTTAAATTAAATAACATAATTCAAACTATTTTATTTTAAGCTTTCAAAACCTGCTAGTTTGTGTGCTTATTGGATCATTGAATAATTTTATTTTCCATAGTGCCCTATGGGGCAGGTGCTCTATCATTCTCCTGATATAAAAGTGGGGAAGTAGAGACTTTGAGTATCCACAAAGCTTACCCAAGGTCATAAACTACCAGGTGGCAGAGGTGGGATTTAAATGTAGACTATCAGTTATGGTTTGGATATGAAGTGTCCTCCAAAAGCTCTGGTGTTAAAAGCCAGGTTTGCTAGGAGGATGTGATTTGATCATACAGATTCTGTCTTCCTCAGTGGATTATGGCAAATGGAAGGTGAGCCCTAACTAGGGAATGTAGATCACTGGGGATGTGCCTTTGAAAGATGTACCTTGTCCCCATTCCCCCTCCTCTCTCCTTTCTTCTCTCTATCTCTACCGGCCCCTCTCCCCCTTTCCCCCATTCTGGCTGTCATCAGGTGAACAACTCTCGGCTACCACATGCACCTGCAGAAAGTCAACAGACCTTGGGCTGAAACCTCAGAAATGTGAACCAAAATTATTTTTTTTATTTTTATTTATTTATTTTTGTCGGTCGTGGGGCTTGAACTCTGGGCCTGGGCGTTGTCCCTCAGCTCTTCAACTCAAGGCGAGCGCTCTACCACTTGAGCTACAGTGGATGTGAAGGCCAGCAATGGTATCGATGCGCTGTTTCCGCCGCAGACAGACTGGTTCACAAAAGGCCGTCAGAACTGTGGGTATTCCTCAAAGCAAAAAGGGAAGAACAAAAAGAGAAAAAAGAGGGAAAAAAACAGAGAAATCCCAGCTATCCTGACTTTAAGCCTTTATCTGAGATCTGAGTCACGGCACCATTTATGTTAGGTTTTTAAAAAAGAGTTAGGTTTATTCAGTAGACCTGCTGGGACCAGGCAAGGTTGGCACTCCACGTGGCTGGGAAAGGCCTGGGAATGAGAGAGAGCTGGGAAGAGAGAAAAGAGCTAGAAAAGAGCAGAGAGAGAGAGGTAAGAACAGAGAGAGAGAGAGCTAGAAACGAACAGAGAGAGCAGAGAGCTAGAAACGAACAGAGAGCAGAGAGCTAGAAATGAACAGAGAGAGCAGAGAGCTAGAAACGAACAGAGGGAGAAAAAGAGAGCCCCAAATTATTTTTTTTCTGCCTTTAACTTGTTTCTGTTTCCTCCTTTAAACTGAAAGAAGGAAAACTTACACAAAGCCTGACTTCAGAGGTTAAGACTGGAATGAACACAGGCAGACATGTAAGGCAGGCTTGGCTTTCCCTACATCCCACAGTTCTACCTCTCCAGGAGCTAAGTTTGAGTCTGGCGTGGCTCCACTGTGGCCATGCCTGCAGGTATTTGGCTGAGCTGTGGTTGGGACCACAGAGCACCTCCACTGGAAGGATTATGGGCTTTGTGTTCAATTCCATCTCTACTACGTGGGACTATGCTCTTGGCTAAATACTTTATCCTTGCTGAACTCAGTTTCTTCATCTATAATGTGGGGCTACTAAAGTCTAAGTCTCAAGAGTTATAGGACAATAGCACCCGGCACGTAGTAGGTACTTCTTCACGTGTTGCCCTAACGTGGGTCTGTGTTTGCTAAGCAGATCTTGTTTCTGATGGTAGTGAAGCTGGCGTTCAATTTAGTCCTTCGGCAGTGACATATTTTGAATCCTAACTAAAAGACCCCAGGATTGCTATTTATTTTAAACAACAAACACCTGTCATTGCCTAAATTAGAAACACTTGTAAAACCATGATACAAAATATTTATAAATTTGCAAATGTGTTTTAATTGCTGCTAAGCAAAATGAATTCAGCTGTAGTTTTTTTTCCCACTTTCTGAAAAATATGCCTTCATTGCTTTCTTAATTACGGCCGTTGAATATTGAATTCGTGTAGCCAATTGTACAGTATTTGTGCTAGGAAGTCTGAAGGTTGGAGGGAAGGAAAGAAAGTGTTGGAGAGTGATGGCATAATGGGAAAGACACATTTCACATTTGAGGTGAAAATTGAGCTAAGCCGATATCTCGATTTTGTCTCACCCGCAGTGGTAACCTCTTTTTATCTAATTTATGAGGTGTATTTTCTTTTTTAACTCTACAATGTAAGTTTGAAGGGACCTATGTATTTACTCTCGTTGTTTTGTTTCTCCCTAGATTCCAAGGAAAATTAGTAAACCATTTGGTTTAATAGAATAAATAATGCAGTTCAACTTCCACTAGTTATACCTTTGTTTGCATTATGTGTCTGACCCAGTTTCCTAGGAGATTTTCAAACATGAAGAATTGAGTGTTTTTTCCTTCTCATTTAGCACAATTTCTTTGTGGAAGAGCGATAAACTATAAAATCTCACATGTATCTGTTTTGATTGCTCTTTAAAACTTTAAAAACACAGCAAAAAAACGTTGCAAAGAGTAGACCTTGTCATGGTCTGAATCTGCTTACAAATTTACATTGAACTTTCCAGGCCCCAGAACTGTGGGAAAGAAATCTCTCTTGTTTATAAGTCTCCTGGTCTGCAGTATTTGCTTATAGCATCACTAAGGGACTAAGGCATGGCCCATTATTAGATGTATGGTTTATAAATATTTGCTCCAACTCCATAGGTTGCCTTTTCATTCAGTTGATTTTCTTTGCTCCAAATATTTTTTTTTTAGGATAGGAAGAAAAGGAGATTCTTGTATACTGCTAGTGGAAATATAAATCGGTATAATCATTTCATAAAATACCATGGAGGTTTCCATAAATTAAAAATAGAACTATTATGTGATCTAGTAATCCCACTTCTGGGTGAACAGCCAAAGGAAATATAATCAGTATTTCAAAGGGACATCTGAATCTGACGTGTGTTTTATTGTTATTCATAATAGTTGAAGGATGGAAATAACCTAAAAGACCACTAGTGGATGAGAAGATAAGGAAAGTGTGAAATACTGAACTCTTGTTTTGTTGTTTGCTTTTTTGTTTTCATTTATTTTTGCAGGTGCAGTAGCTGGGAAGAGGAGGCGACTGAGAGGTGAGTATTATGGAAATTGTGTATGTATATATATATATATCACACATGTGTATATAGCTTATTGTATAAATGAAAATAGCACAATGAAACCCACTCTAAACTGTTAAAAAAGGAAGGGGGAAGACGAAAGGCAATTAAGAAAATAGATCACAAATAGAGTACATTTGATTGGAGTACATTATGAGTTATAAATATCATGAATCTCTTTATATAATTGATTTATGCAAATAAAAAATTTAAAGATACAATGTTTACCTGTATCAAAAAATCTACAATCATAAAAATGAAAATAGGGGATAGAATATCATTCAGCCTTGGACAAAGGAAGGGCATTCTTTAATGTATAACTAAATGATGGACCAGGTAGACTCAGTCCCTCACTGGACCACTGGGCTCACTGAAATAGGCCAGGTACAGAAAGACAAATACTGCATGTTCTCTCTTACTTACACATGGACTCTACAAATGAGAAATTCAGGAAATTACAGAGTCGAATAGTGGTTGCTAGACACTGTGAAGTGCGCAGAGAGGAAGAAATGTTGCTTCAAAGATTCGAAGTTTAGCCTGGGAGCTGAATAGCTGTGGCAAATATCATAATGCTGCGGTGTATACTTGAACTAATACTGTAGATATGGAAATGATACCTGGCTGCATACCACTTAACATGAGAGTTGACTTAAGTGCTATCACCAAAAACAAGCAAGCAACAAAACACAAAGAAGCTATGTAATGTGGTAAATACGTTCAGTAACTTGATTGGCGAAATCATTTCACACTGTATGCCTATTTTAAAACATTATGTTGTGTACCTGAAGTATGTGCAATGTATACTTGTCAAGAAAATGAGAAAATTTCAATTAAAATAAAGGAGCTTTGTTTTCAAGCAATCGGAACATGAAATAAACCAGTCCACTGGACTCCAAGTTGCATTTCCAATACCTAGGAACTTATTAGAAACGAAAACTGTTGATCTTCCTAGACCTTCTGCACTGGAAACTCTGAGTGTGGAGTTTAAGCACCCTTCCTCATCTGATGTGCACCATTCTGATACATACCCAGCCTGAGAGCCTCTGTCTGCTCTTTCTTGCTTCAGCTCGCTCCAGACCTGTTGTTTGAATATCCCGAACTCTGAATTTCCTAGCGAGAGTTACTCACCAGACACTGGTGCTAGCCAGAGACACAGGTCCTGATCACAGACAAATCTAGGAAGGACTAATGGTCTTGAAATTGCTGGTAACTTTTCCTTTGAACTTGCAGTTTTTTAAGTGAAGTCTGAGGGGAGATGACACCTGTAGGCCTGGGATCAGGCTGCTGGATACGAGCAACTGATGGACAGGAGGTGGATGAGAGATGGTGCAGTCCGGGACCCCGTGGTAGTAAGGAAAATGACCCCAGGTAAGTAAGGAAAAGAAAAAAAGCATTCTGATTTCTGTATCCAGGATAGCAACTATTGGTGCTCAGACAGCAAATGTCCATAAATCACCACAAAGGATAGTGTACCTCTGGTTATTATAATAAACTTTATCAAGTAATCTACAGCAACATTGATGTGTCCTACAATTCATATGCTAACCACCCCCCCAACTTCCACCCCTGTGACACACATATGATCGGACTTGGAGATGAGGCCTTGGAGATGTAACTAGGCTTTAAGAGTAGAACCAGTCTGTGTGTAATCAGTGACCTTATAAAAGAGGCCATAGGAAGCTCTTCAACCCACTTTCTGCCATGTGAAGAATCCACCAGAAACTGGCATTCTGTAATAGGAAAGAAAGAAGGGCCTCACCAGAACCCAAGATTGCTGGCCTCTTTGTCTCAGAAACGTTGAGGAAACAATTTCTGCTGTTAACACACCCCTTTCTAAGTCTAAGATACTTTGCTACAACTGCCAAAAAGGACTGTTAGAATTCTTCAAAGAGTTTAGAACATTCAGATTTGAAACAACAACACTATTGAAAAATCAAGAACCTTTAGTTTAAATATAGAAATTAAACTCAAACATCATTACATGCAATGGAAGTACTAATCAATGAAACTTTACATGAACCAATCTTAAGACAATAATTTTAAGATTAATACTTTATTATAACAGAAGATACAGTGATAAAATGCATTCATGAACATTGGAAATACATAGTTATCATAAACCAACTCAAGTTTCTTTCTGACCTCCAAATGTTATAAAAACTGGCATATATGCATATTACAAGAAACATTATCAGCTAATTTATAACAGATAATGAATGTTTATGTCTTCCAAAATTGATATGCTCAAACCCTCCCCCCACACATGGCGATGGCATTTGAAGGTGAAAAAACATAAAATACCAATGTGTAAATTTACACTGAAATAAAATCAGACTTTCCTAAAATGGATTTGTATGAATTAAACCCTTCTAGAAAAATTATTTCTCAACATTAATCAACTCTACATCTATAAACATTTTATTTTAAAAAATAACTTATGAAAAATGTCTTTCAAAAACAGTTGCAGCAGAAGGACCCTTCTCAAAATTAAAATAATGAAAAATCATTTGTAATCTTTCCTTTGCTGATTGAAATTATTTTTTGATTATACTGATTGAAAATGAAGTTGCTAGAAGTATAAATTTGATTGACTTAATGAAAGAATAGGTATAAAAATGCTAGAGAAATATTATGATCAATTAAATCATTATTTAGCATTGACTAATATATGGAATTAGCATTTATTAAGTTGTATAAAATTGACATCCATTTGTTTTTGCAATTTAAGTTTATATTGTTGCATATGTATCATTATCATCTTACTACATGTCGTAGGAACAGAGTATTTTTAGAGGTAAATGATTGATGTTTTAGTACCTTGAATGTACTTGCCCCCTGACTTTTGAGCAAAAGGCTCTGTATTTTCATTTTTCCCAGCTGCCACAAATTATGTGGCTACTCTTGCCTGTGACATTTGACATTGCCACTCTCAGGTTCAGATACAAATCCAGACGACAGCGAACAGAACAGCAAACACGAGTCAAAACCCAGCTGTGAAGTTAGGTTCCAGCGGGTGGTCCATACCTGTAATCCTAGTTACTCAGGAAGCTGAGATCTTAGGCTCACAGTTCTAAGTCAGCAAGATTGTGAAAGTCTGTGAGACGCTTATCCCCAGTTAACCAGCAAAAATCTGGATGTGGAGCTGTGGCTCAAGTGGTAATGCACCAGCCTTGAGCAAGAGAGCTTAACAAACAGCACCAGTCCCTGAGTTCAAACTCTTCTACCTGCACAAAAACAAAACAAAGCAACAAAAACTTTACTGGGGCATTCTCTAAGACAATGTATTTGTGTTTTCAATGTCTTCAAGGTTACAAATAGGTGACAGGTTTTCCCCCCTATAGTCAAGAAGACCAAAGTGATACAATAAACTAGAAATAACACAGAGACATTGATTGGATCCTGGAGGAAGAGAAAACTATAAAGGAAATTTAGGCAACAATTTTGAAATTTTTTATGTGCAGTTAATATTAGACAAAGTTACTGGATAGTTATGTTTTTGTAAAAATGATTATGTATGAAAATGTCCTATTATTGGGGTACGATAACGCTTTTCAAATGGTTAAATGAAAAAGAGAGTGCGGGGTGGGGGGTGGGGTGGGGATGAATCCGACTAAAAAGACATACATGTGTCTATTGTTTTATTTCAACTCTTTCAAATATTTCAGTTTTTTAGAATAAAAAAATAAAGAACCAGAAAGACTGGTAATGTGGCTCCAGTGCTAATAGTACTTACCTCTCATGTTTATGAAGCCTCAAAGCCCAGGATACCGTAAATAAATAGGAGTACAGAGACCAATGACAGGAGGCAGGAGGCTTTCTGGGGGAGTTGATGATGATCTGTATTTAAATAGGAGGGATCTTCAATCTGTAACATTTCACTCAGTGATTTACTTCTGATTTGTGTACTCTTAGGTATCTATGCCATTTGTCAATCAGAGTGTTGGGAACTTGAGCTATATAGCTGAGCAACAACTCTTCCCATGTGATTTATTGTTCCACTCCAGCTTGAACATACCCCCTTTGCATTTGCCACTAAATCAGATGACTGCTTTTTCTTTGTTTGTCTTACATGTCAGAGTCCAAATGCCACATTAAAAACATTACCCAAAACTTTAGTATGGAAGAGACACAGAGATGCAATAAGGAAGCAAACCTAATTAGAGATGATGCATTGGCATTGGGTCGGGTAAATCTTGTTGTTATATGACTTGAAATTTATAGAATTTAGAGGGAATTTTTTTGATGTATTTTTTTGGGGGGGATTGGAATTTGAATGCAAGGCCTGGTACTTGCTGGGTTCACATTTTACCACTTGAACTATGCCTTCAGTCAGGTGTTTTTTTTTTTTTTTTTTCTGGTTAGTTTGGACTTCTGTGCTAGCTGGGCTAGCTTTGAACCATAGTCTTTGGAGCTCAGCTTTCTGAGTAGCTAGGATTATAGGTGTGAGCCACTGGTGCCTAGGCTTAGAACTTTTCTAAGAATATTCTAAAAAGAATACAAAATCAAGCCTAGAAGTAAATAGATACCTTGGAATGGTCGAGGAAAAAAATAGGAAACTTGTGTATCTATCTTCATGAGAAATCTATCTCTGACATATATTTTACAATATTATAAGGTGTCACAAAAGAGAACTTTGAACTCTTTGTTTTGATTTCTCCTGCTTCAGCCAATGTTGTATTTCGTACCTTCTGGTTGCTTCTTACAGGCATGTTTTGGGATCTGTTTTGTTGTTGTTGTTGTTCTTGTTTTTTCTCTCATGATTAAGGGAATTATCCCTTCTATTTGCCTCTGAATAACAACAGAATGAATGATGAACTAGCATGGATATATGAATTAGTATGACTGACGTAATATAATGGAAACGGAAAACATCTTCCCCGGTTTAAGCAGAGGAATGTTGGAACTAAGAATTAAATTTAGGTGGTTTTGCTTTGGATCCCACGCTCTTACCATTAACCCTCCATAGCACCAGCCATCTGGAGGGCTTTTCCCCAAGATGGAACATCCAAATATTGGGTTTCTTAAGCTTAGGAATCAGACGTCTGCTTTACAAGCCTCCAGGAAAGAAGAAGAAATGCAGAAGAGTTGAATTTTCAAGCAGAGAATGCACATAGCAAAGAGAGTAAAGAATCAGCTTCCCACAGCTCTCTAACACAGGCCTGCCCTTCCCATAGGTCAGTATTGGCCTCTTAGTCCCTGCCACTACTCCACATTCCAAACGGGGAAACAAGACAAGAGTATCTTATGAAGAGAAAAATGCATCTGTTTGAAGAACATTTGTCTTTTTCGCCTTCATTTTCATGCATATGTTTCTACATTAAATGTGATTTCCTGTTTTTCCTTTATAGTAGCCAAAAGGCTTATCAAGATGGTGGGAGTCTATAAACATTTTCTTGGGAAACTGCTCATTGTGCTCCATTTTAGAATAGTTTTAACAAACCCGGGGCTGCAAAGACAATCAAGTTTTCCATCTCTCCCTATTGTTCCCCCTTTTCTTGAAGGAAATGACAAATATAAATAAAGAAACCTCAAGATTTCAGTTCGAGGTCAGATTTTTTTGTGTGTGAAAAAAATCATATGAGAAATTATGCAATTTTCTTGCTTTATATAAACTCTCAATCAACATCAATCAGCCTGTCTTTATTCTGTATCAATCCCCAGAAATGTGAGTGGGAAAGCTTAAATAGCTTTCAGGACCAGTTAGAAGAACAACAATGAGTGGATAAAAACCAGTCAATCTTTTGAAGGCAGGCAGCTAAGAGCCCTGGTAAAATCAGACAACCCTCGGTTCTTGTTAGTCCTTTCTTTCCGGCATAAAGGGCCCCTGACTTCACTCAGTGACACTGTCCATGAACCAGAATTCTGCAATACACAAAACAGATATGTTTTCCTTATGGGTCTGGAAAACAAGTCTTCTCTTTCATTCTAAAGACAAGTTTATTGATATTAAACAAGCCAAGTTCCCACCTCGACTTGTCTTGGAGTTCCTGGGCTATATCTGAGGCTCCCTGCAAGGATGTCAGGGAAATCACTATCGCCTGCTGGCTCAGATCTAAATCAGGGGAGTGGAAACTTCCTGCTAATAACTCAAGGAGGAGAGCAAATGGGAAGTTCTTCTACTTTTGTCAAATTTGTTTTCTAATCTTAGGGACTGTGCGTAGAGAGCAGATACTTAGCCACCAATTTTAAACAAATTATACCATTATATATTTATACTCATATAGATATATAAGGAAGATATATAAGTATAAGGAAACCCACTATTTGCTGTGTGAATAGGGGAGAAGTTGGGAAGGAGGCATGGAAATATGGTATTTCTGCATATACAGAAATCACACAGTGAAATCCCTCATACTATAAATACATGTTGTGTGTGTGTGTGTGTGTGTGTGTGTGTGTGTGTGTGTGTGTGTGTGTGTGTGTGTGTGTGTGTGTGTGCCAGTACTAGGGTTTGAACTTGGGGCCTGAGTACTGCCCTTTAACTTTTTCTGCACAAGGCTAGTGTTGTATCACTTGAGGTATAGTTCCTCTTCCAGTTTTTGAGTGGTTAATTGGAGATAAGCTGTTGTGGACTTTCCTGCCTGGGCTGATTTTGAACCACAATCCTCAAATCTCAGTCTCCTGAGTAGCTAGGATTACAGACATGAACCAATAGTGCCTGGCTATCAAATCTATGTTAACTTGGAAAATTATTTATGTATATATTTATATTCTGTACAGTATTTAGTCTTTCCCCTCTCTCACTTTTGGGAAGAAACTAGCCACATGTTCCTTAGAAGAAGAAAATGTTGGGGAGGGAAGGGATGATGGGGGGAAAAAACAAAGGAGGAGGTAACAATGTTCCATAGGAAATGTACTCATTACCTTGCTCATGTAACTGTAACCCCTCTGTACAGTATTTTACAATAAAAAACGTATAAAAAAACCAAAAATGTTGTTACTTTGGTACCACCTTTAAGGTTCCAGTATTCAAGTATTAAACTTGACAGTGTTGAAGGTTTTTTTGTTTGTTTGTTTGTTTTATTTTTTGGTCGGTCGTGAGGCTTGAACTTTGGGCCTGGGTGCTGTCCCTCAGCTCTTCAGCTCAAGGCTAGCGCTCTACCACTTGAGCCATAGCGCTGCTTCCGGCTTTTTTCTTTTTGCTTATGTGGTGCTGAGGAATGGAACCCAGGGCCTCATGCATGCAAGGCAAGTGCTCTACCACTGACCCACCTTCCCAGCCCCTGGATTATCTTTATTAAACTCGTCTTGGACCATTAAATAAGAACTTCTTCCTTCTAGTGAGCAGCCAAATGCTACCATGCACCAGGCTGAAGAGCATTTAAGAGTCCCTTAGAAAGGATAGAATCAGGGGGCAGGCTGGTGGTATTCTCACAGCAAGCTCTTTGGAGAATTGATTTCAGTTTCTTCTCAAGTTTGCAAAGGCCAGATAGAAATGAGAAGGTAAACTTTGGACCCTGTTTCTACCAGCAATCCATTTCAGCGCACAGGGAAAGAACTCCATCTATATCCTATCATCTTTCTACAATTATTATTCCAATACAATGGTGGTTAACAACATAAACAGCTAAAATTCACACTAAGCATAGCTGAAATCACATGAAAGCAGACAAAGAACATAGGAAGGCAATTGGGGCAGAACTGTCTGCCCACCCCTCAAGGTTCTACATCCCTTACCATGGCCTTGAACAACTGCACATCATCAGATCATGACCCATTACTCCTGGAAAACTTGCATGTGAACTATGGCCTGATGGGAGCCCCAAGTTATGCACCTGAATGAAATCCAGTTAAAAGGGCTAAACTATACTAGAGAGCTAATGAAGGGTTGTGTAGCGAATTCTGATTGGGTCTGAGGAATGCTGTGTCCCTCAGGTTGGTCAATGGTCTTCAGAGTCAGGAGAGTCAGGTTGCTCTCAGAAACACCATATTAACCCCTGCACAAGGAATCTCAGCAATGTCCTCCCTTTTGCTCTCTGCTTATCTTGTGTGTGTGTGTGTGTGTGTGTGTGTGTGTGTGTGTGTGTGTGTGTGTGTGTGTGTGTGTGTGTGAGTCGTGGGGTTTGAACTCTGGGCCTGGGCACTGTCCCTCAGCTCTTCTGCTCAAGGTGATCGCTCTACCACTTGAGCCACAGTGCCACTTCCAGTTTTCTGCTGGTTGATTGGAGATAAGCATCTCATGGGCTTTGCTGCCCGAACTAGCTTTGAACCATATCCTCAGATCTCATCCTCCTGAGCATCTAGGATTACAGCCATAAGCCACCAGTGCCTGGCTCTGCTTATCTTTTTCTTCAATAAATCAGTGTTGTTATACTTTCTTCCTCTGATTCTACAAACTCAATCTTGGAGACCAAGGACCCGATCACAGATTGTTTATCAGCCTATACAGTTTCTTTGTCTCACCAAATACAATCACTATCCAGAAAAGAATTTTTTCAACATGCCACTACAAAAAAAGAAATTGACTTATTTGGCTGAAACTTTGCTCGGTGTCCAACATCGAAGGTTAACAATGAGCAGAGGTAGATGGTGAAATATTGAGTACACAAAACAGATGTAAGGAGAAGACTGAAACTTACAAATAAACAGTGGCTAATTAACTTGATGTGATTGAAGGCCACCTGGCTATTGTTGTTTATGCAATAGATGGGAAGGGGAAGGAAAGGAATGGATTCTATAACCTCCAAGAGCTAAGCATGGGAATTCTTTTCAAAGGTCATTTTATGGTTGGGAAACCATGCTTGGAAATTCTGTGAAGAACCCAGAAGCTGGAGCTCAAGTGAGAAAATGGAGTTACAGAACTGTTTTGATTTGTTTGTGAAACATATCAAGGTTGGCCTGTGGCCGGTGACAACACAAACATCTTAGGCTACTGCTGGAGCAAAGAGCACTGCTGATAACTTAGGAAAGTTATCGCTCTTTCACGTTCTCTCATGACCATGTTTATGGAGGTAGAAACTAATTCAAGAAGTATTCTCTGATGAGCTCATATCCATACTCCTAGCTTGTCATGAGGCTGAGATCCGAGGATCATGTTTCAAAGACAGCCAGGGTAGAAAAGTCTAAGGAACAACAACAGCAACAACAAAGTAACAGCCAAAGACAGCACCCAGGCCTTGTGTTCAAGCCCCCAGAAGGTGTGCATGCGGTGCACACACACAAACATGCACACGTGCACACACCACACAGTATTCTGTCTGCATTTTTCTCTAACTCTTCTTTTAGAATCCAATAATCCAGGCACATGAAAACTCAGTAAAAATGAAAACTGTTAAGTCTACACAGAAACTAAAAATATTTGCAAACTATTTTTGTTTCTCTCAGTGTGTTTCAGGATCTTTTTAAGGAATTATGTGCACCTATATGCTAACCTCAGACCCACGGGATATCGACAGGGGACATACTATGATTCTTAGGAATTGTTCTGAAATTCTTAAACCAGACTCTTACAATAGAAGGGTAATAAGGAATAATGAGATTTTCTTAGAAGAACTCCCCTTCCCTCAATTGCATAATCCTAACACTAAAGACAATAGAACTAATCTTGTGTCTAGAACCTTTTTTTTTCCTTTTTGAAGTAGCCAATCAAAACATAATCCCTGGTAAATAAGAAAGCTAGATAGCATTCCCAATGTGAACTGGTCGAATCTGGTACTGGAGAGGTTATCTTGTATGTATGTAAGCACTGTCAGATTTCCACTTTAGATACAGATGGACTGCTGGTGTCTTATAATATATTCCTTACTACAGTGTCTCATTTACTTATCTTTCATCATTTTATTTTTAAAAATAAATGTGTCTGGGGATGGTTGAGCCCATAAGTCTACCTCCAAGATGATGCAATTAGTTTTATATATATATATATATATATATATATATATATATATATATATATATATATATATAAAACACATATATATGGTACATATTTCTTACCACATGGTAATACCTCAATTACTGGCTTTTAATCAGTTAGAGGGGCAAAAATCATTCAGAAAATGTAAGCTGACTGAGCTACTGATGGGTCAAATGGGTGAGTTAGGAGCACTTCCTAAGTAATGCTTGAAAAGTGGGTCCGATATGCATACACACACAAACAGATTAACTAAAGCCTGGTATAGGCAGGGGAGGATTCCCATGATGAAACTCCTTTGACCAACGAACTCACAATTTAACAAAATGAATACCAAGAAGCGCAGACATGTGTTGAGCAAGAGGGGATTGAAGTCAAGAAGGGCACAGAGAATAGAGAGAAAGGGTTGATGAATGCAGTGTTAATATTCAACATCTGTATGTGAAAATAGTCCCAGTAAATTGAGGGGACAGGTGAGCTTAAGATAGATGGAAGAGAACAATGGAAGGGGGAAACTGATGGGTATGCATTGTACTCACAAATTGATAGGTTGGATGGAAACCCTGCTGTACAACTTACTTAACGCTACTAATTAAAACAAAAAAAAAAAACTGAACCACAGGAGAATTTTAACAGATACATACAACAAAAATTACATTGTTGACCAAGTGGATGACTTAATGAAAATAAGGGTGCTCCAAGATTTGGCCCCCCAACTCTTCCTTCTCTCTTCTGTTTTATATCTAGCTTTGTAGAGGTAGAAACTAAGAGCGAATGGAAAATTGGCTTCAACAGCCAATCAAAAGGCTTTCTGTTGGAAAATTTCCCTCTAAACTTTGCATAAATACAGGTCTAAGAATGTATCAACAAATGACAAACGTCCTCCTACACAGGCTTGTGTGTGCATGCTCATGTGTACACAAACCAGCCAGTGCTTCATCACGTAGCTCCTGACAGATGTGAATCCTTCAGCCAAGTCAGTTACAGCTATTCTGAACTTCTACATCTCATTTCATAGTGCTTCTCTCTTTCAAGAACCTTTTTCTTCTAACTGTTCCCTATTACTTGAGTTTATAGGCAAAGAAGAAAATGGAGCTGGGGGAATATATATGTATATATATATATATATATATACACATACATACATATATACACACATATATATATACACACATACATACATACATACATATATATATCAATAAAATAAGATAGTGTGATCTAATTCCATTTAGGCAAGACTGTTCCCATTAAGAAACTACAGTGTATAGGGCCTGGGAAGGTGGCTCAGTGGCAGAGCGCTTGCCTTGCATTCATGAGGCCCTGGGTTTGATTCCTCAGCACCACATAAGCAGAAAAAGCTGGAAATGGCGCTGTGACTCAAGTGGTAGAGAGGTAGCCTTGAGCTGAAGAGCTCAGGGACAGCACCTAGGCCCAGAGTTCATGCCCCACGACTGACAAAAAGCAAAACAAAACAAAAAACAAACAAACAAAAACTACAGTGTATATATCCTGGTGCTAAATTCAGTAATTCCTAGTCTACTAATTTTCATGGATGTGGTTTGTATATTCTTTTTTTTTGGTTCCGGTCATGGGGCCTGAACTCTGGGCCTGGGCGCTGTCCCTCAGCTCTTCAGCTCAAGGCTAGTGCTCTACCACTTGAACCACAGTGCTACTTCCAGCTTTTTTCTTTTTGCTTATGTGGTGCTGAGGAATCGAACCCAGGGTCTCAGGCTTACAAGGCAAGCGCTCTACCACTGAGCCACCTTCCCAGCCCCTGTATATTCTTGGGGTTTATACCTTTGAATATTTACTTGGTAGCAGCTCTCTGTCTTTAAATCTATAAAGAAAAAGTAGCACTGAGAAAAATATTTTGTTCATCCCCAGGTTTAGGGGAGCACCTCTTGGAATGTACTGGAATGTACCAGAACCTGCTCACTGACAGATATCAGTGAACTTTAGCCACTCATTTCATGGAAAATGACCATACCAGGAACATTTTTACACTGAAACTATTGAGAAAAGCTTTCTAAGCTGCCTGCGGCATTGCCACATGACATATTGTTTAAAATCTCCTTTAGGAGAAAATAAGATGCTAATGTTCCTGTTCTCATCCCCACACTTCTGCAATGCTTACCTCTTCCTTTTCTTCATCTGCCAATTCCTAGGATATGTCAGGCCACTGTGAGGGAATGGATGAAGCGTGATGGGATCTAGAGCAAAGTGTAGCCATCAGCTACCTTGTCCCTCAGCTCCATCTCCTTATGCTCCTCTCTTCTATCCTCTGCACCATGGCTGTGTTTTAGAATGAATCCGTATTCCCAATATACCATCTTTTAATGGCCAGTATTGATTAGCCCACAGAAGGTTTAGCCCAAGAAATTAGAGAGAGAAATATTTAATGGCCAGTATTGATTAGCCCACAGAAGGTTTAGCCCAAGAAATTAGAGAGAGAAATAAAGGCAAATTTGACTTTCAAGTTGAGCTGTTTGTGTGATTCCATTATAATATAGGTTGTCAACATATATCTAGAGAGACTGTATTTGTCACACATCACTTTTAGACAGTAAGCCTGAGTTCATACTATAATTTGTAAATGGGGTAGCTTGCTGAGATAATTCAGTTCTATTTCTTAAAGCATGCCATATACACATCCGAATCAACATGGCCAATCTCTAGTTGTTGCTCCAAACTGGGTGACTCATTCTCCACGAGTGTCTTTCTCCTCAGTGCTATCTAACCAAATGAGTTTCTTCTCTCTGATGTGGGAATCAAGTCTTCAATGAGTTTGGATTCCCCAAGAATGAAGGACAAAGAAAGATGCTGAGGGAGTGGGGATAGCCTTCTTTAGGGCATGGATTCTTTGATCAGAAGAATTAAATAAAGAATAAGAAGGTATACTTTATAGTAAAAGCGTAAAATAGAGACCTGAAATGAATAAAATTGCTATTACTTTAGGGAAGATTTTGAGGTACCTCTTTATGCAAATTAGAATGCTGGTTTCAGATGCTGGTGAGGACTTAGAGCTTTCAAAACTGGCACAGCTGTCTGTTAAGCCGGTAAACCAATACAGCAACGGATGTAGTTTCCTATAACTATATTCTTGCCATGTGAGCTAACATGTTGTTATTTTTCTTTTTTGTCAGTCATGGGGCTTGAACTCTGGGCCTGGGTGCTGTCCCTGAAGCTCTTCAGCTCAAGTCTAGCCACAGTGCCACTTCCGGTTTTGTGAGTGGTTTATTAGAGATAAGAGTCTCGGGGACTTTTCCTGCTGGAGCTGGCTTTGAAGTGCAATCCTCAGATCTCAGCCTCCTGAGTAGCTAGGATTACAGTTGTGAGCCACTGGCACCCGGCTAACATGTTATTCTTAGTTCTTTAGCCAAGTAAAAATGAAACCTCATTTCACAAAAATCCCTACGTAGGAATGTTCACAGGCATTTTATTTATCATTGTCATAAGCTGAAAGAAAAAAATCAAATGTCCATTGGGTGAATACATAAACAAACCACGGTATTTCAGTAGAAAGGAAAACTATTCAGTAATCACAAGGAGTGAATGTGGAACAGCTTTGCAGGTTCTCAAAAACATGCTGAGAGCAAGAGGGCTGTTGCAAACACCGAGAGCTCTATGTTTGCATTTAAATGAAAAGTCTCAAGAGTTAAAGCAGTAGTGACAGACAAGCAGGTCAAAGCTTGCTAATGAGAGTAGAAGAGAGATGCTGGGGAGGTTCAGCATGAAACACATTTTGGGGGTCAGATGTGTTTTCTGTAGCTGTCTTTACAGCAATCTTGCATGCATGTTAAAAAGAATAGCATGTCAAAAATATTTTTACTGCCGGGTGCTGGTGGCTCACACCTGTAATACTAGGTACTCAGGAAGATGAGATCTGAGGATCACAGTTCAAAGTCAACCAGGGCAGCAAAGTCCATGAGACTCTTATGTCCAATTAACCATCAGAAATCTGGAAGTGGTGCAGTGGTTCAGGTGGTGGAGTTCTTGCCTTGAGCTGAAGAGCTCAGGGATAGTGCCCAGGCCCAGAGTTCAAGCCCCACAACAGACCAAAAAAATTACTGGATGTTATTTTATTTTATTTTTTTTAATTTTATTTTATTTTATTTGAGAACATACTGTACAGAATTACATGGGCAGGATAATGCATACATTTCTTACCAAGCATTGCAGCCTCCTCCTTTGTTTACCCTTCACCACCCTTCCCAGCCTCCCCCCTCCCCCCACCCAATTATACCCCCCTCCACCCCCCCCACCGACATTGTAAAGCTGGTTTTGACATGACATTTTGTACTTCTCATTGTTGCAACAGGTCCACCTGAATCCTTAAACAAGTTGTTTGTCCCCATCTCCTCCACATGTTATACTGACATCAAATATAGTGAAAGCGGGGGTTACACTGTGGGGGAGGGACATACAAAGCAACAAAGAAATAATCTTATAAATGCATTAGAAACACATGCATGAAAGAAACGAAAACATTAAAATACATATTTAAGGCTTCATTTTCCTAACATCACATTATCTGACCTTTTCCGCTTGACTCATACCTATACTAGATATTGCAAATAAGGGAAACCATGGGACCTATGCTTCTTTGGGCCTGGCTTACTTCACTTAATATAATTTTTTCCAAGCCTTTCCATTTCCTAACAAATGGGGAAATGTCATTCTTTCTGATGGAGGCATAGAATTCCATTGTGTATATATACCACATTTTCTTGATCCATTCATCTACTGAGGGGCATCTGGGTTGGTTCCATATCTTAGCTATGGTAAATAATGCTGCAATAAACATAGTTGTGCTGGTAGCTTTAGTGTGGTCTTGTTTGTAAACATTTGGGTAAATGCCCAAAAGTGGGATTGCTGGATCATAGGGGAGATCTATGTGAAGTCTTTTGAGGAACCTCCATACTGCTTTCCAAAGTGGTTGAACAAGTTTACATTCCCACCAACAATGAAGTAAGGTTCCTTTCTGTCCACATCCCCTCCAGCATCTGTTGTTGTTAGAGTTCTTGATTTTTGCTGTTCTAACTGGAGTGAGGTGATATCTCAATGTTGTTTTGATTTGCATTTCTTTTATGGCTAGGGATGTTGAACATTTCTTCATGTGTCTATTGGCCATCCTTCTTTCTTCTTCAGAGAAGGTTCTCTTTAAGTCTTTCGCCCACTTATTTATTGGGCAGTTGTTTCTTTGAGGATTTGTTGTTGGGTGGTTTAATTTTTTGAGTTCCAAGTATATTTTAGATATGAGACCCTTGTCCGTTGTATGGCTAGTAAAGATCTTCTCCCAATCGGTGGGCTTGCTATTGATCTTGCTAGCTATGCCATTTGCCCTGCAGAAGCTCTGCAACCTTATGCAATCCCATTTGTCCAACCTTTCTTTGATTTGTTGTGCTTCCGGGTCTCTATTCAGAAAATTTCGGCCTGAGCCAAGGAGACCTAGGGTTTCTCCTATTACTGGATGTTATTTTAAACACTAGATTTTAATTTTTTTTCCATTCGAATGTTCTTTTTCTGTCTTCTGTATTTTTATCAGTGAGTTGCATCCCTATATCTACTATTCCTAGATCATATTCAGTCCCCTTTATTTTCTTTCTCCTCATTTCCCAAATCTGCTGATTCCATTTCTCTTTTTCCTCTCTCTCTTTTTTTAAAATAGACCTCTTTCTACTTCCAAGTCTTAAAGAAAAACCTAGATCTTCAAATGAGGAAAATAAATATTATTTGTATTTCTGAGTTTGGCATATTTAGCTTAACATGACAATCTCCAGTTAAAGCAGTTATCTTGCAAATAACATGATTTTGGCCTTTTTTTGTTTACATTTTTGTCTGCTTACACTTTTAATTTTTTTTCTTCACAATCATATTCATAGTGCTTGAACTTACTTATAGATGAATAAAACTATTGTATGTATATGTCTATATATCTATATCTGTATCTATACATCTTTCTCTCTCTATGTATCTATAATACACATACACATACCACATTTTCTTTATTTCTATACTGATTTCCTAGCTTGGTTATTGTAAATAGTGCCACAATAAACAAGTGTGCCTATATCTCTATTGTATGCTGACTTAGATTCCTTCAGCTATGTACCCAGGGCTGGTATAACAAGATCATATGAAATGTCAACTTTTCCTTTTCTGAGGATTCTCCTTACTGATTCCCACAATGGCTACACTCATTTCCGTTGCCACCAACAGTGTGCAAGCGTTTGTTCCTTTGCCCTCTCCTGTGGATACAGCATTTGTTGGAGCTGGTTTTTTTTTCCTTTGTGATAGCCATTCTGATGGGGATGAGATGAAATACAGTTTTGTAAAAAAATACTATTTTTTAAAAATCAGACATAGGGCTTGAACTCTGGCCTGGGCACTGTCCTTGAGCTCTTCAGCTCAAGGTGAGCACTCTACCACTTGAACCACAGAACCACTCTGGTTTTCTGGTGGTTAATTGGACATAAGAGTCTCATGGACTCTGCTGCCCTGGCTGGCTTTGAACCGTGATCCTCAGATCTCATCCTCCTAAGTGGCTAGGATTACAGGCATGAGCCACTGGTGGTTGGCTACAAAAATTAAAATTTTGAAAAATGGTAACAAGTGTGGGCAGAAAGAATATCTCACACAAATTATCCATTCTTTAAAACCTCACTACAATGGTTACTAAACAAAGAAACCCCAAACCTATAATACAGTGCCAAAAGGTCTTTCTAGCTGTCCCCCACTTTTAAATTGAACTGAATACTAAGCTCCAAGGAATTTATCAATTTCCTCTTTAAATGTGAATGGCTTTCTAGTATAAAAAACCCAGAGATTATATTAGGAATTTTTGTTTACATTATGATAGAAACTACAGAAAAACATGTTCCATTTAGAAAGCAGTTATACTTAAAAATAAAATGCTATGAAAATATTTCCTGAGGAATGTTTAATGTTTGAGTCAACACATTATCTTTGGATATGATATTTGTGAGTGAGAAACTACCAGCTTCAACAGGGAATTTTTTCTCTGAATTTTCTAGCTTTGAAGGTGCTTGTCACAGACAGAGACCACAGCAGAGAAAGGCAAGTTCCATTTCTGTTCTGTTTTGGAGTTTTGATTCTCTTTTTGTCTGTAGCTTTTGATGCCTATCATCATCCCAAATTTAATCAGTAAATCAAGAGACACAGCTTTGTTGCTTGCATGGGAAGATAGGACTTTAGATAGCTATGCATTCCCAATACTCATCAGCCCACATGACCAAGTAATGCTGTCATTTCTGTCAAGCATCATCCTCTTCTCCGTGTGTATGTGTGTGGGTTTATAATTAGGCTACAAATTTGCCAGATCTTTATTCTTAAGCATACTACCAAGACTTACTTCAGACAGGATTTGATTTTTCCTTTGTGATGTGTATGTGTGTGTGTGTGTGTGTGTGTGTGTGTGTGTGTGTGTACAATACAGATGAATATTTGTTAACTGAAATAAGTTTTTCTTTGTTTAGCAACTGGATCCTTTTGCAAAGAGACATTTCCCAGGTTCTAATGGCTGAATTCCCCTCTTCTCATATCTGTGGTCTCCTTTCTACTCATTGATCTATAATTTCAAAGACAGCTGCCATTGTTAAACACACAATACAACAAGGCAGAACAAATTTATATATGGTAGAATATAAGGTCCTAGAACAGGAATAAACACTCTATAACCTGTGGTCTAGTTGTCTGTTTTTGTGAATAAAGGTTTATTGGAACATGGCCACACCCATGTACTTTATTTATGACTGCTTTTATGTACCACAGTAAAGTAGTTGTGACTTAGACAGTGGAACCCACAAAACCAGAAACATCCCTTATCTGGTTCTCTGGAGAAAAACTGTGCAAACTCCTGGCCAGAACATCTATCTCCCAGTGATTCAATTTTGACGTGACAAATTTTATCTCAACCATTTTAAAAAGTGGAAACTATTTTTAAATGAGGTCTCAGTTGCTTCATGTTGAGAACGCCTTAGGAGAATGCTAAAGGCAATTTGAAATTAAACACTGGACACATCCATTGAGATTCTGCTTTACCCAAACCTAAATTCAGAAAGGCCAGGGCTGGGTTGCCACAATGAAATCCACATGTAATAGTCACAAAGCTATTAAACATCAAAGCTCTGCTCGGCCTCACCTTACTAAATAAAGGAGTGGGAACAGTACACCACAGAATGGGCTTTTGGTAATGAGAGAGTATTAGATAACATTGGGCCTGGAAGATGTTTTCATCCTTAATCCCCATATAGCTTTTTAAACAGTCAAACCTCCCACCTGTGGGGCATGAACCAGAGACTATTAATGATAGGAATTGTAAGCATCCACAAGTAGTCACTCAAAGGAGTTAAGTCTTCTGTGTTTTCCTTGGTGAATGGATTTGTGTAATAACTAACAGGGAATAACAACAACACCAACAACAAAGCAAATGGAGCTGCCGTCTTTTATTTGAGAATATGGATGGATTACATTAACTAGTTTTCACAGGCTTTGAAGCCTCTCCTAATTGGTGTCTGCAGATTGTTTGTTTAAGTCTACATTCCCTTAACATTTCTGAGGTCTCCCAGATTGGTTTATGGCACCTGTACATTAATCCTGGGTTTTGCTGCCCACCAAGCCGTAATCGATATCCAATGCAAATTCCTGGCTGGCACTGTGACTTTTGCCATCCGGGTACAGAGACCTTGGGTGTCCTTAAGCAGGATCTTTGGGAGATTCATCATCACTGCTTAGAAGAGAGTGGTCGCTCCTGCCTCCTCTTCCATCCTACTTTCAGAGTGGCCGTTCCGTGCTGGCACCCTGAGGCAGATATGCACTGTGCCAGGAGCATTTCTGTTCTCTTCCTCTGAGTCTTCTCATAACTAAGTTAACATATAGGCTCACACCCTTGTGCTAAGGTCCGTCCTGGCCTCATCATCTGGCATCTGGCAGTTGTTCTGAAGAATGAAGGCTGCATGTGTGAATTTGTGGTGGGGACGGAATTCAGACCTGCTTTCTCCCCGCCGGGGACTCCTTTTCACCTGTGTAAATGAGAAGCAATTAGATTTTGGGAAGGAAAAACTCAATCAATTCTGCTGTCACTGCCCAGCCTTCAATAGCAATGAGCTCTTCAGGGAAGGAGCTAGCTGCCAGTAAGGCCTTTGAGCTCTGGTCCTCTCCATTGTGATATTACTGAAGGAAAAATGGTGCTGCTGAGTTCTAGAAAGTAGAGGCTGAAAATCTTTCTTTATGGAATTCTTTTTAGAAGTTCGAGATTATCAGCACCAAGGGCTACTTCAAGAAGGTATCCCTAGACAATCTGTAATAAAATCATCTTAAAATTTCCCATTTCTCCCAGGTACTGCAAAAGCCCCTGTTGGGCCCAGGAACCAACTAATGAGAAAGGATGGCACTAACAGAAAGATTACTGGAAAGACGTACCTATATCGAAAAAGCATTTTTTTTTATTTTTTATTTTTTCCTAGTCCTGGGTATTGAACGCTGGTCCTGGGCTCTGACTCTGAGCTGCTTTTGCTCAAGGTTAGTGCTCTACCACTTGAGCCACAATACCACTTCCAGCTTTTTCTGAGTAGTTTATTGGAGATAAGAGTCTCAAGGACTTTCCTGACCAGGCTTTGAATAAGATCCTCAGATCTTCTTAGCCTCCTGAGTAGCTAGGATTATGGGCATGGGCCAGAGGTGCCTGGCTTAGCAATTTTTTTTTTATATACAAATGTTAACCACTGATCTCAAACTCTGAATCAGTCTCCTTGGAAAAGTGTCTTTTCTAATATGATGTCTGAGGTCTGAGTCCACACAGGAGCACAGAAATCAGTCTAGTTTTTTGTTTTGTTTTGTTTTGTTTCTGGCATCAGTCCTGGTTGGGGTTTGAACTAATGGCGGGGCACTGTCCCTGAACTTTTTGCTCAAGGTTGGTGCTCTGCCACTTGAGCTACAACTCCACTTCCAGCTTTTTGTTGGTTTACAGACTTTCCTACCTGGGCTGGCTTCGAACTGGGATCCTCAGATCCTGGGTAGCTAGGATGATAAATGCGAGCCACTGGGGCTCACTAAAAAGAATTTTTAGTTATCAGGTGTGCCTGATGTGTTCCATCTAAGAAATGGGGGAGAAAGCCCCATGACTCATCTTCTCTCTCTCAGTTTTCACTGTGATTATCTTTACAATAAACAGACATTGATCCTTCCTTGCATTAAAAATAAGTTCAGATTTGTATATGTCATAAGACTCAAATTCATAATGTTTATCTGCTGTACTGATCATGTACTGAAGTAGTAAAGGACAGCTCTAAGGAACCTATCTGCTTTATTCTGTTATAGTATTCTCTTCTGAATTGTTTTGATTTTCCCCTTACACCCCTCTGCCTCCCTCTTGGACCTGCTCCTTTCCTCCGGTTCCTGCAGCCTCCTTGTCCTTTGTCCTCGTTTGTCACCCTTACACAGCTCTGTGCCTGAAACTAGGTCATGAGGCTGTCAAGATGTCAGCTTCGAATTTAGTTCTCAATTCCCTGTCTTTAAACCACTTTATAGTTGGGGGATGATTTCTTCTTCTTTGTGGTTAGATGGAGCAATTTGAATACACCTTCTATTGCACATGAGTTTTGCTTTATATACATTTATATAGACCTGCATAAATGGCTTCTTGTCAGTCTTTTTGCATTGCTAGTCACACATTACAGGATTTGGGTTGTCTTAAAATCCTCTATAAAGAGAGAGAGAGGGAGAGGGAGGGAGAGAGAGAGAGAGAGAGAGAGAGAGAGAGAGAGAGAGAGAGAGAGAGAGAGAGAGAGAGAGAGAGAGAGAGAGGGAGAGGGAGGGAGAGGAGAGAGAGAGAGAGAGAGAGAGAGAGAGAGAGAGAGAGAGAGAGAGAGAGAGAGAGAGAGAGAGAGAGAGAGAGAGAGAGAGAAACACCTTACAAAAGGAACTAGCAGTATTTTTGTCATTGCATTTGGAAAACAGTTCCAGTAAGCTAACACAGCCTACTTCTTACAGATGCAATTTGGTTATGCCTCATTGAGGGAAAAGATTTTAAATATTAAAAAATAAAACGAGCCACAGAAAACTCAAATATCCTCCCTTAGGAAAAAAAAATTGTAAGATCTGGTGTTCATTAAAATACTTGAATGCTAATGGGAGAGAAAAATGTAAGCCCTGTGTGTGTCTATTTCTTTGGACCAAGACAGTGTGGTTTCTCAGTTTTCTCAAGTCCTGGCCAACTTAGGATCTGGTGAGACTGTTTGGAGACAGGAAATGTGAGGTTGATGTGGAGTACCAATGAGTGAAATGGTCTGCGCTGCCTTGTGCTGCACATGGCTTCCACCTTCCCTGTGGAGAGGTGTGCCTCCAGACATAGGAGCCTGCTCCCTTTGCTGTCTCCTTCAGCCAGAGCCTGACAGGCCACCAACATGAAAAAATACACCCCCCACCTTAGCCACCCCAACCAAACAGCACAAGAGGTAATGATTTGAGAGAATCTGTGGAGTGTGGACAACAAAGAAACTAAAACTGAAGAGCACATTAAAAAAAAAAGTGATCTACTCTTCTGCCCTTGGTACCCACACACTTGCTTCAAGCCCCCTGTGCCAGGCAGACCACAAACCAGAGCCAGACCATCCAAATATACATCAGGGACTTTTCCACTTCAGCCGGCCCATACTAATTAGCATTCCGAGGATGAGAGTCATTTGAGTTAAAACATTAGTTCCCTCCTCTGTCATATCTCGATCTTATGTTCAATGCAGATGAGTTTATTTTTGATTCAGCTTTAGGAAGGTGGAAAGGCTGTCAGCTATAAATAACTGAGAAAAATTAATTGATTTCTATTGCCTTCCTCTCATTTCCAGGCAAAAGCCAAACATGCAAAGGAAATAAGACTTGTTGTTTTTGGTAAAGAGAGGACTTGTGGTTGAGAACTGTGTCAGAGGGAGGAAGGAGGAGGCTCAACTGAGGAACCGAATCAAGGGCTGAAAATAGTTTGCTGCTTCTACTATCTAGAGATGTAGGGATAGTCAAGCAAAGAGGCAGGTGGGAAGCTGTCAGAGTTAATACTGCCTTGTTTCAAATGTTTGCTTCTGGCTGTGAAAGGAAATGAGAGCTCCCAGCTTCATGGCCTCCAGGAAAAGAGCTGGAGCAGTTGTCTGAAAGGCAGTCAACAGCCAAAGTTCTGACTTCCCAATTAAGTGGAAGGCAGTGATAACTTCATTCTGTGTTCATTGAGATATCTGTTGTCAGTTCTCTACCCTTCGAAACTGGTGTATATGTGCATGGATACCAGAGTCCACTCCTAAATAAATGCTGGCTGTCAGAAGCACCAGAATGCATCAGAGAAGTCATACACAACCACTTCTGAAGTATGGAACATTGAATATATTCACCAATTATGTTCTTGAACAAGCAATCAATATACCAGCTTGATAGCTAATTGGAAGATAAGACACAAAATAAAATGTTGACTTCTTATGAAAAAACACAGAAATAGAGTTAATATAAAAAACAGTTTATCAAAAAGTGAGTTATCATATGGAATATTTCACATTATATTTTTGTCACTACATTTATATAGTGGTTATAGTACAATGCCAATAGGTGCAGTCATATCATTTGTAATAGGTAAAAGCATTTTATTATTTAAAGTTACACATTTGACAAATCAGTTATTGAGATAGCCTTAGGCTTTTTCTAGTTTGTAAGATAAATGTTATAAACAGTTCTGTAATAAACTTCCAGGCTGCATATTTTTGTTCTAAAACTGAGTTAGTGGTTACAGATTTCCCAAACACCGTATGAAAGGCAAAATTATGAAAGACACGTCTATGTGTGAAAACATGACAGTGCAGGCTTTTAATCTGAGCATTCAGAAGGCAGGATGGCTACATAGTGAGACCTTGTTTCAAGACAGGGAGGGAATGGCTGAGAACTAAAGCAAATGTTTCACACAAATGACAAGCATCTTTTTGCCAAAGATTGAATTTGTATGATCAGAATTTTGTAATAATTCTTAGGAAGAAATAAAGGGTTAACATATTGTGTATGTGTATTTGTACACTCACACTAGGCCTTGAACTTAGGGTCTGGGCGCTGTCCCTCAGCAGCTTGCTTGCTTTCTTTTTTTAAAATCAAGGTTGGCACTCTACCACTTAAGTCACAGCTCCACTTGTGGTTTTCATTTTGATTAATTAGAGACAAGAGCCTAAGGGACTTTTTTGCTCAGGCTGGCTTCATATTGCTGTTGCCAAATCTCAGCTTCTTGAGTAGCTAGGATTACAGGTGTGAGCCACTGGTACCTGGCATGGAGTTTTAACTCATCTTTCCTTTTTTTGTTTCACAGAGTTTCCATATGATTACATGTATTCTCACCTTTAAATTATATATACATTTTCACTGCTCCCAAATGATCTACGCTGGGTATCAAGAATGTGGTCTGAGCAACCTACGGAGACCTCAGGTTTATACACAATCAAATTTTTCCTCTTTATTAGCTCATAGGTATCTGAAAAAAATATATTTGCAAGCAGTATTTCTGGTTTTTCTATCATCTTATTCTGTCTTAGTCTTTGTTTATCCCAGAATGTACATCTTAGAGTAGAATTATTCTGTAAACTCCCTCTCTTCTTGCCCATATCCAAGACTTGCACAGAATTATCAGAAGCAGCTTCAAATATGGTCCCAGTCCATCTACCTCTCCCCACTTATGAAGACCCAAGTTACCATTCACTCTCCTGAGTGAGCTACAGAAGGTCCTAATTGGTCTCTTCCACCCCTTGTTTCCTCCTCTCCCACCGATTTTCCACTTAGCAGCCACAATCATACTTTTGAAATCTAAATAGATTATGCTCCATGCTTCTCTAGCACTTGAAACTCCTCAATAGCTTTTTATTACTCCTTATTCAATTCAAACATTTAGTGTCTAAAAGACTACAGAGCTAGCACACAATAAATATACATTGATGAAATTATGATCACATTCTCCATGCTGTGGCCAGTTTCAACTGCTGGCACCTTGCTTTGGGTATAGTTTTCTGACTCCACTCTGCCTTTTTGCCCTTCCTTCCCTCCCTGCTATCTTTCCCCCAATATACTCAAGCATGTACTTCCTTTCCAGATCAGGATATTTACAACTGTCTTTCCCATTTCCATGTAAAACTCTTATCTCACTCCTGGCAGGGTTTGGGGTACAATAAAGAGGTACTACCATCCCTTTGTGGCCCTCTCTGAATAGCTACTCAAGTAGTTTCAACCTGTAATTCTTTCTCAAATGACTCAACAGTATTCTCCTTCACATTGCCTATTAGAGTTTGCATTTCCATATCTAATTATGAAATAATTTCATCCCAAGACCTCTAGGGCAGCAATCATGACAGGATTTGGCTCATGATTGCATCCTGTATGTTTCTTATAGTAGTTCAAATTAAAAGCCATAAAAGAATGTGGAGGGAGGGTGGGAATAAATCATACCGACCTATTAGCACATTTGGAAAAATTTTCCTATACCAGACACTCTGCCTTGGGGAAACAAAAAAAAAAAAGTGATGCCTGTAAATACAGGTAAATAGTGTGAGCGATTGGAGTGCCTGGTTCGTGGCGCGTTGTGTTAGACAAATACATTTTTCTCACTGAAAGCTCTCAATGAAGACATCTCATTTCAATGTGAGAAAAAAATGCATCTCAAAGTGCAAAGCCCGCCTGCCTCAATAGTCACTTTTCTGTCTCCATCTAGGGGTGTGTTTGGTTTTACAATGGCAGGGTAACCTCCATCTTTGTGGAGCTCACTTTGACCTCAGCTACTACAGTTAACTAACCTCGGAGCTGCTTCAGAGACTTCAAGGAGAACAAATATGCTCCCCTCGTCCCTGGCCCACGGGGGCTGCTTTGTGACTTCAGCGGCGCTGATTTATTTCTCTGTCAAGCTCTAACAGCGAGGACATGTGTCCTTGTGTTCTCATCACTGCTTCCTCTGTTCCTGGCTCCAACTCCTGCTCAGTTTTTGAAATGATAATGAGCTGCTGTTTTCCTCCTCTGGTTTGTCATTTCTAACAGAGCAGAGTATTTTGTCTCTTGATTCATCATCGCAGGAAGACGAATGCCATGTGTGCGGATGGTACAAGATCGCCCTGCCTGCTTCCCAGCTCTAACAGGAATAGATAGGATGCTGGGCAGTCTGGATTTATCCATCCCTGGATGCAATCAGGCACAGGACACCATGCGGAGGGGAAGGGGAGAGGTGTTTTCCATTTATTGCGGTGCAAGGTGAATTTCTTTCTCTTCCAGGCTAGTTCCCTAGGGGGTAGCCCCTCGGATACCACTTGATGGTATTTGTCTGTAAATGAGCTTTCAAGATGGAGCTGGCAGGATTGGTGATGGGATTGGATATTGTCACCCCACGCTATTGCTGTTGTCTGGGGCCAGGGCCAGGGCCAGGGCTGGATTGATTGCATTATTTAGAGTAGCACAAGCCAGAGAATGCCATGCGCTTAGTTTTCAGGCTTTGCTTTGAAGAGTGGAGAGGGGAAGGCAGTTGCCTTTAAAATGGGGGAACATTTGTCTCCTGATCTAATCTAAACAAACTTCATCCTTACTCACCGGTCTGCGCCACTCCAAGACCGGGGCACCAGGCCTTTGCCAGGATGGCTGAATTCTCTGGGTGGCAGGTTTGCTGCTTATGCAAGGTGGAGTGGCTGCAAGTTATTGCTGCAGGTGTGTGTTCAGTAAATAAAAGCAGAGGTTTTCTAGTTAGGCAAAGGAACTGAAAGTAGTTTGGGAATGCCTGATATTTTACATTTCTAACGATTCCAGTTTTTGCTTTATTGTTCCTTGTATTGCTAATCTGTCTTCCTGTATCATGATGTAAGTCTTAGGTTAACTAAAGTAGAAAAGAAATCCAAGCTTTCCAAATACAAGAGAAGCATTTCAATATGGCCACATGGTATTTTCACTAGAAGCAATATGTATTACTTAGGGGTACACACAGAAGGAAAAAAAAAGACATTTCAAAAGCAACTTTTACAGGGCTTACATAAGCTAGGCATTCCTAATTCAAAAATCTGGAAACTGAAATGCTCCAAACATCAAACAAAGCTTTGTTAGTACTGAGGTGATACCACAAATGGAAAATTCCTCACCATATAACAATGTTTCCGCATAAAACATTTAAAACTGCAGTTATAATTACCTTCAGGCTATGGGTGCAGAGTGTACCTGAAACATAAATAAATTTCATGTTTAGACTTGGGTCCCTTCCCCAAGGTATCTCATTAGGTATGAGGAAAGAGGCTACAACTGAAAAAAAAAAATTCAAATCTCAGGTACTTCTGGGCCCATGCTTTCTGAATCCGAGACACGAAAGCCTGCATATCGGAACTCATAATGGACAGATCCAGCCCTGAGGTGCCCCAGCCAGCCAGCCCTCTCTCCCTGCCACACCTGGGAAAGCCTTTGTGACATCAGTGCTCTTTGGAGCGTGTTATCTCTTCGTGATCTTGTGGTACCATTGACATAGGGGGGACGAGGCCTCCCAGGTGGATTCATGACAAGAAAAGTAGGGCAAGGACAAGGGTGCCATAGGGCCTGTGGCTATGCAGGTTTTCTTCTTTACTCCATTCTGTTCCCCCCCCACCCCTCCACCTAGCACCACCTCACTCCTCCACTGTAGAGACACCCACTGGAAGTATTCCAGGGCCTGGGCAGAGTGTGGAAACCTGTGACCTGAGAGAGGGGGGAGGGTGACACCCTGTTCCTGGTTACTCTGCTTTGTGCTTCACTAAGGACAGTGCAGGGAGAGCAAGGATGGCTCTGTGGGAAAATGTCCTCTCTAAACTTGTTTTATTGCTATTGCTCTAGATGTGGTAGTGCCCTTCCTCCCTCCCTCCCTCCCTCCTTCCTTCCCTCCCTCCCTTCCTTCCTTTCTTCCTTCTTTCCTTCCTTCCTTCCTTCCTCCCTTCCTTCCTCTCTTTCTGCCTCCTCTCTCTCTCCCCTTTCCTTTCTCAGCTTTCTGAGTAGGGAGGGTCACCCCACCCTATCCTTCCCTCCCTCTTTTCCTTTACCCCCTCCTCCTTCCTTTCTTTTTCTGAGGGAACTCTTTAAATTACTTTGCATCCATACCTTGTCTCCTCTTGGTCCCATACATTTATTACATTATGTTTAGAATGTTTATTTAGTGTGTAGAGCTGGTCAGGCAGAAGACCTGAATCTTGTATTAGGACATGTCTGTGTTTTCTATCGCTGGGACCCACTGGCAGGAGGCTAAAAACAGCCTGGAAAAGAATTGCCTGCTACCAAAAGGTGCTTTATTTGTTAGAAGAAGAGAGAAAATGGCAACTCCCCTCCACCCTCTCTTTGAATTCCTCCTGGATCTGAATAGTCATTCCTGGTCTGTATGGAGAGATGGATCCACAGAACCGCAAATCCCAAGTCCTGTACATAAAACAAACAAACAAAAATCTATTTATATAGAACCCACACACATCTAACATATGCTTTAAATTATCTGTGCATGGCTTATCACACGATAAACACTTCATTCATAGCTGCTATGTTGTACTATTTAAGAGAATACTGACAAGGAAGACATCTGTAAGATCTAAAAAAAAAAAGCAATTTTTCCCCCAAATAATTTTGATCTGGAGTTGGGGAAACCTGTGGGTTTGGGACCTGTGAATACTGAGGGACAGCCATAAATGTTTGCTCCAGCAGTTAAAATGATTATTAAAATTATTGGCCTTGAAATGGAGCCAACTTTCATTTGGGTCTATGCTGCAGATGCTGATGTCAGTTTGCTGATTACATCATGCATGCGCCTGCTCTACTAGGCTAGCTGTGCTTTGGACCACTGTGTGTGTTGTGTGAGCTCTTAGAAAGCACAAGCCTGTCCTCTGCTTGTCCAGAATTTCCCACCGCTCATGAACTCCCAGCTGTAGGTTGACGTCTACAGTGCTCCCCTACTATATTCACATTTTCACCTCTATGTAGAATCTGGATTACAAATAATAATAACGTACAGATGACTCATATCTTGAATCCTAGCTACTTATGCAGCTGAGATCTGAGGATGGTGGTTCAAAGTCAACCCAGGCAAGAAAGTCCATGAAACACTTTAATTACACACCCAAAAGTTGGAAGTGGAAAAATGGTTCAAGTGGAAAAATGTTAGCCTTGAATGAAGAAAGCCAAGGAACAGAGCATAGGCTCTGAGTTCAAGCCCTAGTACTGGCATACACAAATACACACACACACACACACACACACACACACACACACACACACACACACACACGACATGATTGTAGAAAGGGGGCGGGTTTTTGGGGGGCAGAGGGACCAGTTGAAAGGGGGATTGGTAAAAGGGAATATTTGGGTATTAATATAGAGGTATATTATATATATGTATGTATAAAATAGCCTAATGAAACCCAACTAAAACTGTTGAGAAAGTTTAAGAAAGAGTAATACATCCTGGGCACTGGTGGCTCACATCTGTAATCCTAGCTAGTCAGGAGGCTGAGATCTGGGGCTCTTGGTTCAAACCCAGCCCAGGTAGGGACGTCCATGAGGCTTTTATCTCCAACTAACCACCTGAAAACCAGAAATGATTCTGTGGCTCACAGGGGTAGAGTGCTAGGCTTGTGCAAAAAAGCTCAGGGACAGTGACCAAGCCTTGAGTTCAAGCCCTCTGACTGACAAAAAAGAAAAAGAAAAAAGAGTAGTAAAGAAGTGTTGGATCTGATTGAAATACCTCATATGAATACATGTAAATATCACAATGAAACTCCTTCATACAACTAGCTGATACTAACGAAAATTTAAAAAAGAATCAGTAAATAACAAGAGAGAAACTTCTTTATATAATGTCCTCACAGAGCTGTAGAACCTTTAAACATATTAAATCCTGCGGTATAGATAGGTCTGTGACTTTGTTGAACTGATCACTGCCCAAAGTTACTGTTAGCACAGAAGGAACCCCTTGTGATGGATAATCTTGATTGTCAACTTGACTGGATTGAGAAGCAGTTAGGACTTTAGTAAAGCACACTTGTGTCTATAAGAGTTTCTCCAGGGAGATTAACTCAGTGGGGGAAAACTGACCTTGAACCCCAGGGGTACCATCTTGCAGGCTGGGGACTCAGATGGAAGGAAGAAGGGAAGAGGGGTCAAAGCCCACTGGCATACGGATTCTTGCCTGCCAGCTCCCTGGCTGCCATGAATGAGCAGCTGGCTCTCCTGCCCTTTGCCACATGGCTCTTCTTCACCCTTGCAGAGACACAATGGTAAATCTATCACGATCTGAAAGAACTGATTTGCTTCTTTTAATTTGTTTTTCTCAGATAGTTGACAAAGGTATACAAATTCTGAATTACCCTGCTTTGCTTTCTCTCTACCTCTGGGTTTCTTTCTGTGGCATAATAGGTTTAACCTCTCAGAGGCCCTAAGATTCTGTTAAACATCTTTTTGAAAGAACTCTCTTCCAGTCTGGCTTTGTATCCACAGTCCCTCTAAGCCATGGCTACAGTGTGTTTTACTGTCTGTGTTTCACTTGGTAAGACCTCGAGTAATTGGGCTTCCCTATATAAAGCATTTATACTTTTTTCCCCAAATTTTATTTTATTGTGAAGATGCCGTACAGAGGGAGAACATTTATTCTTTTATCCAGTCTGCTTTGCTGATGAACTCTTGTTTTGCCACCCCACTTTGCATCCTTTCAGGCAAGTCTAAGTGAGAAAAACTTCCATATTTCTGATGATTTTAACAGATATTAGACTTAAAAAACTTGACTATTCCTAGTTCCTCTGCTACTAGATAGTCATGTAAAAGTTTTAGAGAATTTCTAAAGTAGGTTTAAAACTAAAAGAAAAATACATCTATTAACAAAGTGCTTAACCAACAATTTAATGAGAAATCTGAACCTCCTTGAAAAAAAGCTGCGAGATAAACCCAATCCAGTAGATGGAAAGAAATAATTAAAATTAAATCAAAATTAAATGAATCAGAATCTAAAAAAAAAACCATAGAAAGAATCAACAAAACAAAGAGTTGGTTCTTCTAAAAAATTAACAAAATTGACAGACCCTTAGCAAATCTTATCAGAAAAAGAAGAGAATACACCCAAATAAATAAACTCAGAGATGAGAATGGAAACATCACCACAGAAACAACCAAGATTCAGAACATTCTAAGGGAAGGTTTCTCAAACTTTTATGCTAATAAGTTTGAGAACTTGGCAGAAATGGATGATTTCCTAGCAAATATCGACATGCCGAAAATAAACCAAGATGAGTTAAACCATCTTGAGTTAAACAGGCCCATATCAAGCATTGAAATAGAAACAGCAATGAGAGACCGTCCATCTAAGAAAAGCCCAGGACCAGATGGATTTACAAGGCCTTCAAAGCAGAGCTCACACCAGTACTCCTCCAACTCTTCAATGAAATTGAAAGAGAAAGTTCACTCGTGAACTCATTCTAAGAAGCCATTATAACCCTCATCCCCAAACCAGGCAAGGACTCATCAAAGAAAGATAACTATAGACCCATTTATTTGGTGAACATTGATGCAAAACTTCTCAACAAAATTTTGGCCAATTGACTTCAACAATTCATCCAAAAAATCATATACTGGTTCAATATATGCAAATCAATTAATATAATTCATCACATCAACAAGAACAAGGATAAAAACCACATGGTTATAGATGCAGAAAAAGCATTTGACAAGATCCAACACCCCTTTATGATGAAGGTTCTGGAAAAACAAGGAATCCAGAGAACAAACCTATAGCCAGCATTATACTTAATAGTGAAAAACTAAAGCCATTTCCTCTTAACTCAGGAATGAGACAAGGATGCCCACTCTCTCCACTTCTCTTCAATTTAGTATTAGAATGCCTAGCTACAGCAATAAGACAAGATGCAAACATAAAAGGGATCCAAATAGGGAAAGCTGAAGTAAAACTCTCCCTCTTTGCAGATGACATGATCTTGTATTTAAAGAATCCCACAGACTACACTCCCAAATTACTCAAGGTGATTCAAAACTTTGGCAAAGGAGCAGGGTATAAAATTAACCATCAAAAATCAGTGGCTTTTCTGTATGCCAACAATGAGAACAGCATGGCTGAAATCAGGAAAGCAACTCCATTCATAATAGCCCCACAAAAAAAAAATAGATTTAACTTAACCAAAGAAGTGAAGGACCTCTATGATGAAAACTTAAAAAACCTTAAAAAGGAAATCAAAATATAACTTAGAAAGTGGAAAATCCTCCCATGCTCCTGCATTGGAAGGATCAACATCATGAAAATGGCAATACTTCCCAAGGCTATCTACAAATTAAATGTGATGCCTATCAATATTCCAACCTCATTCTTCAAGGAAATAGAAGAGGCAATCCAAAAATTCATTTGGAACAATAAAAGACCCCGAATAGCAAAAAGATCTTTAACAGAAAGAGCAGTACTGGAGGAATATCAATACCAAATTTTAAACTCTACTACAAAGCCATAGTAATCAAAACAGCTTGGTACTGGCACAAAAACAGACCTCTGGAACAATAGAATAGAATTGAAAACCCAGAAATGAACCCACAGCCCTGTAGCCATCTAATCTTTGATAAGGGAGCTAAAAATAATAGAATGGAAGAAAGACAGCCTCTTCAGTAAATGGTGCTGGCAAAATTGGTTAATCACTTGTAGAAAACTAAAGCTAGATCTTTATATATTAGCCAGCACCAGAATCAACTCCAAATGGATCAAAGACCTTGGAGTCAAAGCAGACACCCTGAAAACATTACAAGACAGAATAGGAGAAATCCTAGGTCTCCTTGGCACAGGTCAAAATTTTTTTAATAGTGACTCAGAAACACAACAAATCAAAGAAAGGTTGGACAAATGGGATTGCATGAAATTGCGGAGCTCCTGCATGGTAAAGGACATAGCTAGCAAGATCAATAGAAAGCCCACAGACAGGGCGATCTTCACTAACCATACAATGGACCAGGTCTCATATCTAAAATATACCTGGAACTCAAAAAATTAAATCCCCCAACAGCAAATCCTCAAAGAAACACTGCCCTATAAATAAGTAGGCTAAAGACTTAAAGAGAAACTTCTCTGAAGAGGAAAGAAGGATGGCCAATAGACACATGAAGAAATGCTCAACCTCCCTAGCCATAAAAGAAATGCAAATCAAAACAACACTGAGATACCACCTCACCCCAGTTAGAATGGCTATAATCAAGAACTCTAAGAACAACAGATGCTGGAGGGGATGTGGCCAGAAGGGAACCCTACTGCATTGTTGATGGGAGTGTAAACTTGTTCAACCACTCTGGAAAGCAGTTTGGAGGTTCCTCAAAAGACTCCACATAGAGCTCCCCTATGACCCAGCAATCCCACTTGTGGGCATTTGCCTGAATGATCACAAACAAGACCATACTAAAGCTACCAGCACAACTATGTTTATTGCAGCCTTATTTACTATAGCTAAGATATGGAACCAACCCAGATGCCCCTCAGTAGAGGAATGGATCAAGAAAATGTGGTATATATATACACAATGGAATTCTATGCCTCCATCAGAAAGAATGACATTGCCCCATTTGTTAGGGAATGGAAAGGCTTGGAAAAAATTATATTAAGTGAAGTAAGCCAGGCCCAAAGAAACATAGGTCCCATGGTTTCCCTTATTTGCAATGGCTAGTATATGTCTAAAACAAGCAGAAACAGTCAGATAAGTTGATGTTAGGCAAAATGAACCCCAACATAAGTACTCAAATGTTTTTTTTTTCTTGCTATTGTTTCTAACATATTCATAAGATGATTTCTTTATTGCTTTGTATATTCCTCTCCCATTGTATAACCCCTGTTTTCACTGTATTTGATGTTGGTATAATTTGTGGAGGGGAAGGGAAAAAATAAATTGTTTAAATAGGGATACAGGTGGACCCATTGCAACAATGAGATGTACAAGATGGGGGTGGGATGGGAGATGGAAAGGGATGGGAAGGGGAAGCAAAGGAGGAGGCAACAATGCTTGATAAGAAATGCACTCATTACCTTGCTCATGTAATTGTAACCCCTCTGTATGGTATTTTCACAATAAAAATATATAAATAACAACAACTGCGGGGAGCCGGGGCGAACGCAATTTGACTCCGCCCACTCCCTTGTAGCTTTGAGGTAAACAACTCCATATTAGGCAGTGCTTGGCGGGAAGGTGGGTCCTGGGCTTTGCGCATGCTCGAGCCACGTAGAGTCCCCAGCCAATCCCGTGGCACTTGGTGACGGTGAAAGGCAGACGACCAATGATAGGACGACACGTGTTCCTATTCCCTATATAAGCGGCCATGTTTTCTGTGCACGCTCTCTCGCGCTCAAGCTCTCCTACAAGTAAGAAGGCTCTCCAATAAAGTGTGATCTGAGAAGACTCCTGGTGTGGTGGTCGTTCTTCCTCGCTGGCCAAGAAGGCGTTCGCCGCAAACAACAAACAAACAAAGCTCTTTCAACGTGCTCACAAATTGAGAGGGGGTCCTGACTACCTGCTTCCAGGTAAGTGAGGGATATTCCATCTTCTTATTAGATTTCTCAATTATCTGCAGAATAAGTTCTAAACTTTCTTTAACTTATTTATTTATTTTTTTGGATCCTGTCATGGAGCTTGAACTCTGGGCCTGGGCGCTGTCCCTCAGCTCTTCAGCTCAAGGCTAGCGCTCTACCACTTGAGCCACAGCGCCACTTCCAGCTTTTTTTCTTTTTGCTTATGTGGTGCTGAGGAATCGAACCCAGGGCCTCATGCATGCAAGGCAAGCACTCTACCACTGAGCCACCTTCCCAGCCCCACTTTCTTTAACTTCTAAAACTCAACTGAGATTCCCCAAAAGAAAAGACAATCCTCTCACATTTTTTGTCTTTCCTAGGTTACATACATACAACCAGACCCTTTGGTTCTTTCTTGCCTGTCATAATTTTCACTGACCTCTTCATTCAAAGCCTCCTTCTTTGGGTACTTAGAAGCCAGTGTCCTTAACATATGGCCAACCTGAATCTAAAGCCAGCCCTCTATATGTGGCCCGACTTATAAAGGACAGTGTGGATATTTTTGTCCCCACCATCCCCATCTTGGGACACCTATTTTGCTAAGGTTGAAGAATAGTGTTAGGATTTCCAGTGGTCCACACCTTCTTTTGATCATTCCTTAGCTTGTCTCCAGAGCAGGGCACAATCTCCTAGCCAGGAATTTTTAAGCTCTGCCCATCCAGATCTTCTCTTGATTAGTGTATCTTGGTACTTGTTCTATTCCTGGCTTTTGTCTTCCAGTCAGATAAACCTGCCTGGCATTTCCCTGTGCTGTTACTGCTTCACTTTCTTCCTTCTCTGACTTCTGTGCTTAATTCTCCTTCTTTCCCTGTGCTAAATTATGACCCTCCCTTTCTTTGATTCTTTGTTCAAGTTTCATCATCTCCAGTACAGGACAAGAATATATTAGGTGCTTGTGTGAAAATAACACAATTGAACTGTGTTGTGTGATTCATATACAGTAGTAAAAAAAAGTTACAAACACAACTTTCTAGACTGAGTTCTCCTGGCTCTTAGCTCTCCCCAGAGATATGATCTCTTCCTCATTCTCTCTCAAATGGTCAGCACTTGGGGAATATTGTAATGCTTGTGGAGTTTCTAACACTTGCCTCTATAAGTTATCTTTCTATCTCAGAACAGCAGCACTAGCAGCAGGCAGCATTTGTGCATCGATTGACATGTCACAAAGCACTTACACGGAGACTGGGGTCATCTTTCTCACCTCAGCCTTGCCTTGCCTAGAGACAGGTACATCTTAGCATTTGCTCCATTTTAAGATGAGAGCAATGATCCTGAATGAGGTTCTATATATTTGCTCAAGCTCTAGTACCCATGGCCAACAGAAATTTCCAATCTAGAAATCATGCTCCTTCAAACGTTTCACCTTGATGGATAGGGATAATGTTTGTTGCAGAGAGAGAGAGAGAGAGAGAGAGAGAGAGAGAGAGAGAGAGAGAGAGAGAGAGAGAGAGAGAGAGAGAGAGAGAGAGAGAGAGAGAGAGAGAGAGAGAGAGAGAGAGAGAGAGAGAGAGAGAGAGAGCGCAGAAAAGCCCCAGTCTCAGGAAATAAGCATGAGATGTGAAATTTTCAGAAAGAGGGGAGCAAAGCTCTTGAGGATCATTCTTCGTGGTCTGTTGGGAAAAGTATTTGCACATCCTAGACAAGACTGGGATTTTTTATTTTATGTTTTGTTCTCTTCACCTCTCCTTCATTTGGTCCTATCTTGAACTCTTCTTCTTCTCTCATCCTCCCCCACCCCTAATTAACAGTAAGTTAATATTATATCTAAGAATCCCATCAGAAATGACTCACAAAGCATTCATTGAAAATGTGGGCAATTGAATAACATCTATGCTTTGGCTTTTACTAAGACAGGATGAAACATTTGATCACAAGGTAAACCAGTTATTCGTAATATCGACTGAACACCAATCAGCGTTATTGGTGCCATTCTTGGGACTGGAGAAAAAGAAGTGAGTCATGCAGACAAGGCTCCGGATCTCATGGATTTCATTCTAAATTAGAAGCCAGGCAGTACCAAATCAATAGATGGTAATGAATGCCAAAAGAAAAATAACATCATAAGATGTGAGCCCAGTACTATGGGCAGTGTGTTAAAGACGGTGCTCATCAAGGTCTCTGAGGGGTGGTGTTTACACTGTGATTTACATGACAGGACACAGGCATCCAAGACAAAGGCACCCAGGGCAGATGGTTCTAAGCAAAACAAGAGGAGCAAGAAGAAGGGTTCAGCAAGGTTAGTGTATGGTGTGGGGGGAGGATAAGGACAGGAAGATGCAAGTTGACATAGGGGTCTGGGAGATCAAGGGAACCATTGGAGGGTGTGATGGGGGCCAGGAGGGAGTAAGTAATCTGATCTACATTTAATGAACATCACACAAGTGGCTCTGTGTACAAAGAGATGATAGGGAGGTTAAACAAAAGAAGAAAGCAATCAGTTTGTCCCATTAATATTAATCCTAGTAAGAAAGGGCTTTTGATAGAGAAAGTAGATGTTATGCCTACCTTCAGAACTGAACCCAGAATGGAAGGAACAGGGAACAACAGCCTTGCCTCTCTCCTGCTGCTCTTAAATGAACACCTGGGTGTCCTGTTATCTGTTATCCAAAGCAAAGTCAGGTGACCTGTGCTCACTTGAATGGAACACAGATCAGGGTGGACAAAGATAAAGAATAGGTTGGGGTAAAATAGAGTATTTGTCCTTCAAAAGTCAGTTTTGGCTTTGTGCATTCAGGTTTATATTCATTCATTCACTCACTCATTGGTTATTATTATTATTATTATTAATTTGTTGGTAGCAAATTGGAAATAAGACTCTTAGGGACTTTCCTGGCCAGACTGGCATCAAACTGTGATCTTCACATCTCAGCCTCCTGAGTAGCCTAGGACTACAGGTGTGAGCTACCAGTGTCTGTCTCTGTCTGCTTCTTAGAAGACAGTCCACTACCGATGAACAGGTTGCTATGGATTCTGAGGAACCTGCCTTGCTACAGAAAACTTTGTTGCTAAATGCACAGATAGACAACAATAGTCATACCCAAAGAGAGGCAAATTCAATTGCAAACCACCTTCTCAGAGCATTTTTAAGAGACCAGTGAGCAGTTCATGACAGCATATTTACTGCAGTGTAGTAATAGAAGTAAAAGTAATTTCTCATATGCCTTTTCTACTTCTCTACGCTGTACAGAAATGTTTAAAGGACTTGGGACTGGAGTGAATGCAAGGTGGTCCAGCTTGAGGATGAAGGATTGTGCCCCATGTTGCATCATCTTTATCCTTGTTGGTCTATTGGCTGTAGCACACCTCCTCCTGCCTTCTTCCCTCTTATCTGAACTGTGCTGTGGTTATTGAACAAGTCATGGATCTAGTCAACATCCTTTCTGGTACTTCGAAAACTGCACGAAATAAGGCTTAATGAAGGTGGCATGCCTCCGAATGACTTAGAACTGAAAATATGACTACATCAAAAGTCTTTAGATGGCAGGATTTTAATGGCTGAATAATATGCTGGAACAGAGGAGTAATTTCTTCTCGAAGGCTAGGATGAATTATTTATGCTTTGACAATATTATGTGTCTCTAAAGCAGCTTTTAGTTATTCGCCACTTCTGGGCTACAGCTGATCCCGCTGCCCATTCTTGTAATTACATTAACCTCTTGACTTTACATGACAAGCTCTTCCTGTGTGTTGCGATCAATAGCCCATAACTGCACCTCTTTAATAGGGCCACAGTTATACCTCAGTTCAGAGACAATTAACGTTTGTACCCCCTTTTCTTTTTGGTAAGTCGTGGAATGAAATTTCTTATTTTAACATCTGAAACAAAGAAAATTAGTTTTGAAGAGGAAAAAAAATCTACACAAAGATAGGTAGCTTGTATAAGAAAAAATTGATTGTTGTGATAAATGAGCTAGATGAAAATCCATTTCTGCAAGCACATGGGATTAGAAACACTGAGAGAAGCAGCAGATTTCAAAGCGCTAGATGTGTGTAGCAGCCTTTAAATCTCTACTTTGATCAGCTTCCTAGTTTCTGTAGGATTAAAGCTACAGTCGACTATCTAGTTTTCTATTCAAGTTACACTGATTAATTATAGATTAATTACAGTGCATAAATGCAAATGGAGAAAATAGATCATGTTAAATGTTGAAACACCTTTGAGGTCAACTAGTCAAATCCTCTCTTTTTTACATTTCTTGATGAAGAGAGATGGAGAGAAGTCTATAGAAATGGCATGCTAACATCATACCCTGAGAGCAACCATGGCTGGAGTGTCTGAACTATGGAAGTAGAAAATTCTATATGGGGGTCTTAGGTTTTCTTGAACAGCCCTGTGTGTAAGTGTATATGTATATCACATGTTCGCCATTTTGTGCTGTTTTACCTAGACATTTTATCAATATGTCACATAAGAAATAGTCTTATGAAACTTTTCCAGGTATATTTTGTGATTACATTGTAGTGTTATATTGATTTTTGGATAGTATATTAAGATACATAAACCCTTGAAATACATACTCATAATGACAATTCACCTACTGGTAGTCTTCAGATTGCTTAGAATTCTACCAAGTTGATGAATCACTGTGAGAAACTCAAAGAAAAGCTAGGAAGAATCCACTCTACAAATAACCTGTGGTGGTGAAGGCTGTAGTCAGACAGTTGAAACATGAGAGACTTTGGGAGTGAACTAAATTCATTTTCCATGTGATTTTTGTAATGCTATAAAGGAACAAACTCTGCTACTTTCTTCCATACTATATAATCATGATCATATATCTTAGAAATAATAAAATAGAAACTGCCTATTACTAATAGCAATAATTTAGACTCAGCCAATGTTCCCTATAGATATTGCATCTCATTTAATATCACCTTAAGAAATAACTGCTGGCTGCTTAAATCCTGTCAGATGACTCTAATTTTCTTTTATGACACTGTCAGATTGTTATATTGAGGAAAAGTGATCTACATAATATATAGATGTTTGATGCCTATACATATTACAAGATCGGCAAATTTAACATGAAAAATAGTAACACTGGGAGAAACAGACTCAGTGGAAGGGAATTAGAGTATAGTTACTACCAAGGAAAACAAAGTAAGACTAGAGAATTTTTTGTGTTCCAAGGACTCAAGCATCTACTGCTTAAGTGATGAATAGGGCCACATATATCAATATTTACTGGGATGTTAGGAAAGTATTTGAATCTTTGGGCCCCAATATATAACCTACTGAATCAAAATTTCATGAAATAATTCCTTTCATTACTTAATTTTATTTTATTTATTTTCTGGTACTAAAGCTTGAACTCAGGGCCTTGTACATTTGCTCATACATAAGTACGTTTGTTTGCTTTAAGTAGCCTGTTGAGTATATATTGTTATAACCATCATTTCCCAGAATGATTTCATTATTTGTCCAGCAGTACACAGCTTATCAATGTGAGTATCTGATTTGAATACAGAGCCTCAAAAGTAACAAAGGAATTAGGTTAGCAATGAGATTAGGTTAACACTGTGTAACTGTTACCACCCTACTTGCAGGGATCAAATAGCCCAGTCAAGAAACTTGGAGAATGGCACAGAACAACCCAGAAGCTATAAAGTGAAAAGGGTGGGCTATAACTTCCTAATATCTCCTGATAAATGCAATTTCCTTTTTATTGAGCATTTGTAAGAACCGGACTGGATGAACGATAATGATTATAGAGTCTGCTTCTCTAGAGGGCTTTAAAAGGGTCGTATATTTTATTGGTTGGGATTGTTATAAATATAACCTATTCCAAAGGTAAGGAGATGTGATAGAGCACATTATGGGGTCTTTCTGATTCATCTATATTTAGTTTAGCTCAATGAGAATAGCCAATTGTTGTGAGGATATAGTATCTAATAAAGCAGTTAAAGTTTATGTTCTGCATTAACTCTACAGATGACCATTTTTCTGTTCTTGTTGTGGGTGGTCTGTGAGAACCAATGGGGTAACAGTCTCCAGACCCATCAGAAAGGAGCACACTATGACAAAACCATTTTGCCTCTTCTTTGGATTTAAATCTCATCGAAACAAACTATGGACCCTTTCATGTGGATGCTCTTGAAGAGTGAGACTGTCTACAAAACTGCCTTCTGCCAAAAGGATCCAGATTCTTCCAGATCCCCAACAAATTCTCCTAAAACATCTGGATCCATTTCCAGATTTAAAAAAAAGAGACATGAGCTAATGAGAATGCCAGATGTGACTACTTGCCAAAATATTGAGATTCTTTTGTTAGGGACTCACTGCTTTCTGAGTACAGAAATAGGGGTAGAATCGCCATTCTGATCATACCCTTAGAAACTAATGAACGTTTTCAAGCGTATTTGTTTGAAGGCAGATATCACTATGTGAGTAAGTTACACAGTAAAGAAGATGGTTCGTAGGCAGCTAGATAAAACCCTGCTTTCAAAGCTCCTTTCCCACCTTCACAGCAAGTTGCTCTCGGCGTTCATGCACAAGTTATTGATGCCCTCCCCAAACCATCCCCCCCCATCTCTCGATCATTAATGTATGAGTCAATAGAAATAATCTGTTTTGGATATCTAAATGCAGACACGTCTAGTTTGATCTTGTTTCTTTGCCTGAGTTTCACTTGTGAACATTGTGAAATAATCTCTCTCGACTCAGGAGAGGCAAATATTTCCTTCCTGAAGGGTGAATCACTGGAAGAATAATAAATCCTGCTCTGAGGCTCTTGTTTAATGTTACAGTTCCTTCCCTAATGGGGACATATGACCCCAGTAACCCTTCTTCCCATTCCAAAAGTATAACCTCAAACCCAAATAAATAACTTCTTCCATCAAAGAGCTCAGAAAGAAAATGCTTTTGGGGGTGGTGGGTGGGGGGAGGGAGGGAGAATATTGGTGTCATTGCCTGAAGGTTTATTGTACCAGATAACTTTCACCCAATTCCTCTAAAATCCAAGCAAACATGTTAAGACCAGGGTGCAGATCGATTAGCAGCTACAGAGATCAACCTAAGACTCTAAAAGCAGTCTCTTAAGTGATGCAAGTAAGGTCCTCAATGGTGCAGAGATGGCTGAATAATAGATGGATTTCAAGGAACTGGAAAATTCCTTGTTTTGGTCCTCAGGAATTTAAAAAAAGGGGAGTAGCAGGTAATAACAGACGGGGTGAAGGTAAGTGGGAGCCACAGCAGTCTAGCCATGACCATCCAAAAAGCAAGTTGATTTGTCCTGGAAGTCAGAAGAGGGTGGGCTGCTTTCCTGGGGTGAAAAGTTTGTGTTCTGATCATGTCTCTAGGGAGGTTTGCCAGGTCTTTGAAGAAAGGATAAACAAATGTCCCGGGTTAAATGAGTTCCTACCGTTTCAGAGGCAGGAGTCTCTTCTTCTAGAACCAAATCAACACCTGTACAAAACACACCAGTATACACCTGGACAAAGCCAGGAAGGGCTTGTTATTCAGGAAAGCTATGTCACAGCCCAGTTTTGGTAGTTTTCACATAAGGGCCAGATTTTTTGTGGTTTGTAGCATGGCCTAGCCCAATAAAAGTTCAATTTGTAACAGACTCAACACTGTCCAGGGAGTCAAGAAAGCTGTATTTTGCAGTTATAGGTGTAATAATTTCTCCAACTCAAAATTGTCCCATTTAGAATAAGAATCTGAAATTTGTTTTTCTCTCTTTGGCTTTTTGGGTAAGTGAGATATCCCATTTCCTTTCTTTTTCCTTTTTCTTCATTTTATGTTTTCTCCTTTATTAAATTGTTGCGTTCTGTTTTGGATTGAATTGGAAAAGTTGTCTGAAAGAGTATCTGTTTGGTAAAATCACCAGTGGCAATATTTACTTGCTACATTGTAGTGCACTATTCCAGCATATAAAGCACAAAGCAGTCTATGAATTTGCCTCTTCTTGGTAGCATACTTGAAACTTCTGTACAACAGATTTTCCAGAATGGAAAAGAAAACGATATGATCTGTCACCTGCCCTAGTATCTAGTTTGTCACACTCAATCATTAATTACAGCTCAAACTGAAATGCTATTTCTTCTCTCCCAGACTGGTATTCAAATAACAAGACAATAAGACCTTCTTCGTTTGCTTTTTTGAATATAAAGTAGTTGGAGAATCTCAGACAAAAAGTATTTAAGATTTAATACATTTTTTCTTTCTATTACCTTACCTCAAGTCCAAACAATGCATCTCTTCATTCATTTTCTCTGCATGCATTTCTCTCTTGCACAGATACTTCTAAGTACAGTTTTACAGTTTCAAAGTTTTGTCCTTTTACACCCTTAAATTGCTAATGATTCTTCAGGGGGCTTCGTGTAAGGAACATGGATAATCATTCTCTTTTCAGATAGTTGTCTCAAAAGGCCTTGCAGAAGCCAAAGAAACAACACTTCTCTGAAAATAAATGACCAGAGCCACTTCAGAAAGCATGAAACTTCAAATAAATTGGTGATTTGCAGATCTCTCTGACACCCAAGTGCGAAATGGATTTTTGCAATGACATTGAAGAGTAAGTAAATTAACTACAACTCTATTTATTTATTTTTCCCTTTAATTCTTTTCTTTTCTTTTTCAGAAAATATATTTGGTGATAAATAGTCCCCGAGAAGCTGCTGGGGTTTTCATCTGTCTCCCAGGTAGTCTATTCATCCAAGGAACACAATGATAAAAACTTAAGGCCAGATTTAGCCCTTGTGGGTCATAGAATCCTATTACAACAACAGCTTCAGATAATCCAAGAGGCTCCCTGGACTAAGATTCCTAAGGACTATTTTCTTCTTTTGTTTTTCACACTTGAAAAAAATTCATGTATTTCCCAAAGTGAATCATCTGAGATTTCCGTTAAGGCGATGGGGCTATTTTATTGAGTACAGTTACCCACTTGAAATTTATGGGCACTGGTACAAAGTGGGGACTGTAAATTCTGAATCCCGCTTATTAGATCCCCAGAGCATTTGACAATGCACGTAATTAATGATCATTTGCTAAAAGTATTTGGGGGGATTTTATTCAAACTAAGTAAAATCCAAACACATTAAATATTAGTCCTATTATATATTATAGGACATTATATCCATTTGTGTGCCCATGAATCATTTAACTATGAATACTTAAGAAGAACAAGAAAGTGATATCCTCTGTACACTCTGAGATAATATTGTCTTAGTATTTGATTACAGGCACAGTGTCCTTAATGGACAGATTCATGCTCCATATCTAATGTCCAGTTGGAGCTAGGACACCAAGAAATGGTAACAGGAGGATATTAGTCCAGGATCACCCAGAGTTCAGGAGCGTGAAATTGGTGATGAAATAAGACTTTTACTGGACTTGTCAGAAGGCTGTCTTTGTCTTTTTTTTTTTTAAGTTACATTGCTTTCTATAGATTGGTTTTGTTGTTTCAATGTGTGTATGTGTGTGTGTGTTTCTGTGTGTGTGTGTGTGTGTGTGTGTGAGAGAGAGAGAGAGAGAGAGAGAGAGAGAGAGAGAGAGAGAGAGAGAGAGAGAGAGAGAGAGAGAGAGAGAGAGAGAGAGAAAGAGAGTGGTCAGAGACAGAGACAGAGAGAGACAGAGACAGAGAGAGGACAGAGACAGAGCTGGGGGAGAGAGATTGAAAGAGAGAGGAGGAGGAAAGGAGGAAAGAGGAAGGAGGCAGAAGGAGGGAAGAGGAGGAGGAAGGAGAAGGAAGAGGGAGGAGGAGGAAGGAGGATGGATGAGGAAGAGCAGAAGGAGGAGGATGAGGAAGAGGAGGAGGGAGGAGGAAGAAGAAGAGGGAGGAGGAGAAAGAAGAGCAGAAGGAGGAGGAGGAGGAGGAGGAGGAGGAGGAGGAGGAGGAGGAGGAGGAGGAGGAGGAGGAAGCAGCAGCAGCCACCTGTGAGGCCATGTGTATCTACTTTTTTTCTGAGAGAGAGGGAAATATGGAAGTATGAAAAGTCTTTGGCCTGGTTTAACTGTTTTTTTTTTTTTTTTTGGAACATGGAATGAGACAAGAGTGTTGGTGCTTTGGTGAAAGCTAGAGGATTAAACCTGATTATTAAAACAAATAGAAGATTTATTCTTTTTCACCAGCTATTTAAAATATCATTGTGATATGAGTTAAACCAAACCTTTGTCTCCATATACAGAATAAAGTAGAAAAATTAAAAGACAATTAAAAAAAGAAGTAAACAGAAGAAAATATTGCCTGGGAAACTCAGAGGCACAATGTAGGCTTTGTGGAGTATAAATGCCAGGGATATCATGGGCACAAGTCACCTGAACCTCTTGGCCTTGGTGTACACTTCTAAACGATGAAGGAAAATAGACCCATAGATCACCAAGGACTACCTCATTGCCAGTGTTTATAAACCCCAAATTGATATTTTCAGGAAGTACACACTCACCAAAGTGGAAGATTTTTGGCTCAAGTGATATAATTGTCTTACATCTTTGGTTCAGTAGATACAAGCACACTATCACTGCCTTTGTATATCTGAGCATTGACTGCTTGGAAAGAAAAAAGGGTCTTAAAGAAAATTATTTTTTAAATGATGTATTGTAAAGGTGATAAATGGGGGTTACAGTTACATAAGTAAGGTAATTAGTACATTTCTTTTCAATACCGTTACCCTCTCCCTCATTTTTTCCCTCTATCTCCTCTCTTCTCCCCTCCTCCCTCAAGTTGTATAGTTCATTTCATACATAGTATCTACTGAGTATCATTGCTGTATTGTTCATCCTTTGTCCTGCTGTTTTTGTGATTCCCTTTCCCTTCCATGGATCCGAAAGCTCATATAAGGCAAAGGGTATAGAAAACAAAAACAGAAAGAATAGAAATAACTTCATACAGGACATGATTAAAACCTCTTATTTCTAATTCTTTGAGTTCATTTTGATACACTTCATTACATATAGTTCTATGAACCTAGCAATTGGGCTATTGTGATCCTCTACTAAGAATATCATAGTTATTATGAATGAGAGAAACCATGAAACCTACATTTCTTTGGGCCTGGCTTGCTTAGCTTAATATAAATTTTTTCCAGATCTTTATATTTCCTTATGAATGGGACAATGTCATTCTTTCTTATGGAAGCATAAAATTCCATTGTGTATATATAGTACATTCTTTCTTATGGAAGCATAAAATTCCGTTGTGTATATACAGTAAATTTTCTTGATCCATTCATCTATGAGGGGCATTTGGGTTGATTCCATATCTTAGCTATGGTAAATAATGCTGCAATGAACACAGTTGTGCTGGTAGCTTTAGTGTGACTTTGTTTGTGATCATTGGGGTAAATGCCCAGAAGTGGGATTGCTGGGTTGTAGGGGAGCTCTATGTGGAGTCTTTTGAGGAACCTCTATACTGCTTTTCAGAGTAGTTGAACAAGTTTACACTCCCACCAACAGGGTAGTAGTGTTCCCTTTTGGTCACTTTCCTGCCAGCATCTGCTGTTATTAGATTTCTTGATAATGGCCATTCTAACTGAAGTGAAGTGGAATCTCCATGTTGTTTTGATTTGCATTTCTTTTATGACCAGAGATGTTGATCATTTCTTCATGTATTTTTTGGCCATCTTATTTCAGAAGTCTCTCTTGTTGATGGGTCAAGGAAAAAAAATTAAGGTCATATAAGCAAGCTATGGGAGAGCTTTAAAAGATCCTTTAAGGAAGGAGTAACATTGTACATAAAGAAGTTTACTCATTACCTGACTTACATTAACTGTAACAGGTCTTTACTTCACCTTTACAATAACAATAAAAAATGAAAACAAAAAAGTCCTTTAAACATTTGAAATGAGGCAAATTTTTGAAGGTTTTCTGAAGAAAGCAATGACATTAATATTCATTGAGATCGTTTGACAAATAAAGCAATGACAAGTAAATTGACCCTTTTTTTGCATTGGTGACATTTTTTGTTAATTTGCAAATGCTGCTACTAATGCATCCGGAGCTCAAGACTATGTATGATGGCTAGCACAAGTTCTATATTTCTGCTCTTTAAGTCCTGTGAAAACTATGAGAGTAAATAAATATCACTATTTTACTCTAATACAGTAGCAAATAGATCACCTTGACTACTATTGTATCATCTATCTATCTACCTATCTATCTATCTATCTGTCTGTCTGTCTGTCTTTATCATCAACACTCAGTCTATCTATAGATCTGTGTGCATATGTGTATGTGTGTGTGTGTACATGTATGTGTGTGCCTCTGGTCCTCCCCCCTAGATCTTCAGCCCCTCACTGAAATATGAATTAGTGAGTATAGGCATTGACCAACTATCACTTTTTTCTTTCTTCTTTGTATTCTTGAAATTTTGTCCATCTTTGATTTTTGTTTTAAAAAATTCCTTCACTTTTGGTGATTTCATGGAGCTTATACTTACTTAGGATGTGGAAAAGATGCAAAGTATATGTCAAATAAAAACATCTCCATGATTATGACATGTTCAATCTAATTTCTTTTTTTTAATCTAATTTCTTAAATTAAAATTTTCTCCATTGAATTTGTCTGAAAAGGTTCACTTGCCTAGAAAATGTCCTCGCTTCCCCGACTCTGTATTGCATCAAAATGTCTTATTCATGAACTTCCAAGTGAAAACAAAATCAAACAGAAAACCTCTGGACAACCACAAACGGTATCCTTGCATTACCATAATTTGGCTGGGGTGAAGTGGGACACCTGGGGCTTTCTCTTGTCAGAAACTGGCAGATGAACCAAAAGCTGAGCTTTTTCTTCAGGGTAGCACTATGGCTCTTGTTCCCCACATGCATTGCCATGTAAGCGAATGGAAAACAAAAGAAGCGAAAGAAGCACAACATGCTTTAAAATAATGCAGAAAGTAATGGTGCCAGGGGCTCACACCTATAATCCCAGCTACTCAGGAAGCTGAGATCTGAGGAAGCAAGCCCAGACAGGGAAGATTTAATTTTCATTTTAATTATTCACCAAAAAACCCCACAAAAAAACCCCCAAAAACATAAAACAAATTAAAAAGCCAGAAATGGAGCTGTGGCTCAAGTGGTAGAGTGCTAGCCTTGAGCAAAAGAAGCTCAGGGACAGCGCCCCAGGCCCTGAATTCAAGCCCTAAGACTAGTATGTACACTTGTGCACTCACACAAATACATGCACACACTAATGCAGAAAGTGATTTTCTTCAGAAATAGGTTTATAAGAGAAATCAGACAAATAACTTCACTTGTGATGTGGTTGGAATAAAAAAAAAAAAACAAACAACAGCACAAACAAAACCCTCCAGTGTTCGTTAGCTTGTTTCATCTCTTAGATACTAACGTGGTGGACTGACACAAGCAGGGGAAAATGGCAGCATGGTTACATCTGGATTGCCATTGTAGAGTTGTTTCCCATATTCACCTTATGCCTTACTGAATCATTAAGCATTGGAAAAAAAGAATCAAGTTGGAATCAAGTCTTGAGTCTCAAACACCCATCACCTCCCCTTCTAGCAATGGTGGCCTTCCTCCCAACTCCCTCATCAAAACAATATGACGAGTAATACCACCGCAGGGGTGATCTGAGGATATCTTCTAGAATGGCAGACATGCATCTGGTTTCTCACTGGTAGCAGTTGGCATCTACTTCCAAATCCAAACTCCACAGAGAAGCCATCTCCAGGGAACATTTCTTGGAAACTCTGCTACATCTGTTCTTCCAGATCTTTATATTTACTTCTGGATTAGGCCAGCTCGCCAGTGATCTGGTGCATCTGCACCACATCATTTATACTGTAGCCTGTCAAGATGTTTACATTCCCTCATCCTTAGGAAAGATGCCACAGGCTTTTTGTGGGGAGCACTGTTCTAGTCCTGTAACACTTCTGTGTGCTCCCTGCAATCCTGCTTCGACATCTGGTGGGTCCTCGGAATACTTCAAGGGCCCCTATGGGAGACATTGCTGTCTGGTGATATTTCCAGTAAGATATGGCAACTATGACTTGTTACCAGGATTGGCTTTGACATTTGGCACAGTTAGGTAGGAACTTGAGAGTCTGGTTGGTGGTCGAATCAAAGCAGTTGCAGAAGTCCTAATTGTATGAAGTCATGCATTAACTTCATTCGAAACCACATTTCATATTTGTTCTTTTACTGATTTCTTTTCCTTCCCATTTTAAATCTGTGTCTGGGGTGGGGAGATCTTCTTTCCTTCTAAGGACCATTTGGACATTTATAGCATTATTCATGAGCCATACAAAAATGATCAATACAGGCAGATGGACCACAAGTAGCCAACTAGAAACACAGAGGAAACATATATTTCTGTCCTGTGTTGTAGCAAGTGATTTCAAAGGCTTTCTACCATCTATTGCTTGGACATTCCCTACCCATGATTGATATGAGTAACTGGTAGTATATTAGTAAATCAATGAATAAACAATTCATTATAATTTTTATTGCTGTTAGAAACAGTAGAAATATAAAGCACAGCTAGCAAGGAAACAAACAGCAATAAATCTTTTTGAAAAAGATAATTCCATGGCAAGGCAGAACACTCTTGAATGACTGAAAATACTTGAATATGTTGTATGTTTGTCTCACTAAGCAAAAATAATCCCCAAATATTTAAGGATTATGTGATATGTGCCAAGTAAGCCCATAACCTGGAATGAGACAATGGTGTGAACTTCAAAACACCTTATAGGGTAAGGAAAGTGGTTTTAGGAATAGGAATTTAGAAGTAGGTACCACTGAGGCTCATGAGCTTGGAAAATGGAAAACAAAGAGTGGGATGATAGTGTTAAGAGCACTAGTAACAATTAAACACCAAATGAAAAGGAGGCACAAATTACATTGCTTGTGTTGCCACCTGGCCAGAGGAGTTTGGCTAAGGAAGGATAGTGATCTCTTGGTACAGTTTTGGAGAGGGAGTTGAGGAGATGGCTGAGAGCCAAAAACTTGCCAAACAATGGGTCATCCCACCTGTCAAAGTTGAATCTCTTTCTTGACTACCTAGAAGGTGGCAGGCATGACACATCAGAAGAGAGCCTAGAAGTCTGGGGCCAGTGTTTCTGGGTCATCCTTAGCTGTTTGCTATTCTAAATGGGAACTGGAGAGTTGCTACAAAGACCTTTCTGTCTCGCAAACCTAGAGCTTATGGGTATGTTAAATTCCCAAATTCAGGTTGTTGTCTATACATATTCTTACACTACCATTTTCCAGAATTAATAAGCTCCGAATATTTATCAGAAGATTGTTTTTATTCTAGGTCTTAGTTGATCTTGGAAAGCCTTTTACAGATTTGTATGTAGTATATATTGGGATTCAGAATTTAAAAAAAAAGATAGACAGTAGCCCTCACATCAATCTTTATATTTTATATAGGAGACTGCTATTTATGAAATTCTAGAGTAAGGAGAGAGTACCAAGAGGAGAGAATGAGAATCTGACCAATCGACACTGCTGCATCTTGGAGAACAGAGTGTTTCTTTGGAAGACTGGCCATGCACCTGCAAAGATACAGCTTGCCCACTGATGCTGGGAAATACTGTTCTCCGTGTCCTTTTGTAGGATGCAGTGGTGACCTGTTTTGTATGTAAGTTTCTTGCTCCCTTAATTCATTCTCTATTAATCAATTGTTGTACTCCAAACCTACAACCTACAACCTACAACCATCCTCATTCTACTCTGACACTGAATTTTGCGAGCTACCTTGGTTCATGCTAACAAGGTGCTTTGCCATCAGCTCACTATGAATAGGGAATCTGAATCTTGGACTATCTTCTCACAAAGATATTGGACTCCTCATAGAAACTGAACTATTCCCCTCCAAAATGGTCAGATTTTCATATCAGAGGTCTCAAGGAAAGGCAGACTTGATGGAGTCATGCAAGGTTTTCTCCCATCTTCACCTCAGACAATGGGAATCCATTCATTCTACCTTTGTATACTTCAAGTCAGGCATGTCGAAGATTCTTTTTGAAACAAAAAGGTTCTGTTCCAGTTGTTTGGTTCCTCTGTCCTTCTCACTTGATATTCATGTATTAGGTAATTCTGGGACTATTTATGCCCATTTCAAAGATGAAGAAACAGATTCAGGAAGTGGAAATGAATTGTTCAAGGTCATGCTGCAATACATTGCTACTCAGTGTGAAACATGGACCCCAGTGCTATTAGCTAGAGGAAAGAGACCTTAGCAGTTCAAGGAGCTGCACATTGCATTAACTGACTTGGTTAACAGAGAACAGGAGCTGGTTAGGTGCTTTTGTATTAATGGAGTATTTAATGAATATGTATATGGATATGTTTTTATAGAAACACAGTTTTACTGTACAGAATATAATACAAGAAAGGAGGATTTGTTCTGGAAACATTCCATAAAGAAGATCTTGGCTCTTTATAGTGAAACAATGAGAAATTATAACAATAAAGCAGTAGATTTTTCTAGAGTCTTTTGATCCAGGCTTTGTGGGATAGAAATATGATGAGGGGAAGGATCTCAGAGGCTCTCTGGATGGTGAAACATTGAACCCGTGTGACAGAAATGTAACAAGTATTCAGAGAATGTCATAAATATAAAAGACACAGGCTCTGGAAAATACCACTGGCTGCTAGAATATAGCATCCTTCCCAATACTGCTAATTGATGGGTTATTACTCTGTCTTTACAGTAGAACTATAGTTTTCTTTTTTTCCCCTAGGAACCAAGAAAAAAGAAAGCACTATGTAAATGAGAAGAGTTATGATGAATTCTTGAAGTCACCTAGTGGTGCAGTAGAAGGCAGGACTAGGTCAAACCAGGGCAGACAAAGCAGCTAGGGCACACACTGGGTGTGGGGCAGGAAGGAGGGTCGAGAAAGGTGGAAACACAATGTTAATGACTCACTTTAAATTCCTCTGCTTTGTTCTTTTGAATCCTCCCAGATGCCAGAGAACCTATATCAACCCTTCCAACATGGAAAACCATCAAATAGGTACAAACAAGTTAGAAAGGGTCTGACTCGAATATATATGAATCATCACATAGTATAGAATATTAGACTATCCTCAGAGAAGCTTCAAACAAATTCTGAGGCTAAGCAATGCACTACAATATGGAAACAAACTTATTAAACCTACCAATATTTACTGAGTGCCTGATATATGCCAGGTATTGATCATGACATCTTATCCAATGTGAAATAAAGCAGATAAAAATCCTTGACTAATAGAGCTTTTGTTCCAGAGTTCAGTGAACTCATGAACTTATAGTAATGAATGTGATAAACAAAAAGCCCAGGCACATTTTCAGAGAATAACAAGCACATGAATTAGATGGGGGTGATCTTACGAAAGGGTAATCTTGGGCTGGGAAGATGGCTCAGTGGTAGAGTGCTTGCCTTGCATGCATGAGGCCCTGGGTTCGATTCCTCAGCACCACATAAGCAAAAAGAAAAAAGCCGGAAGTGGCACTGTGGCTCAAGTGGTAGAGCGCTAGCCTTGAGCTGAAGAGTTGAGGGACAGCGCCCAGGCCCAGAGCTCAGGCCCCACGACCAGACCCCCCAAAAAAAACAAAAAAAAGAAAGAAAGGGTAATCTTACCAGATAGTACTTGAGATCTGGAAGAGAGGAGGAGGAAGAGTATGTTGCTCAAGTTAAGAAAAGGTTTTCGAAGAAGAGGCAGGCATGTGCTGAATTTATCTGAAGAACTAAAAGAATTCTTCATACAAGTTCCAGTGGATCCTAGAGCCAGACTGGTAGAATCAATAAGCCATTGTGAAGAGTTTAAAGAAATAGTAAATACAACTATACATTCAATATGTATTTTTGAAAATGGAACATCCAGGAGACTTCTATCTCCAATTAACCTCCAAAAAGCCAGACATAGAGCTGTGGTTTAAGTGATAGAGTGCTAACCTTGAGTCAAAAATCTAGGGGATAGTACCCAGGCCCTGAGTTCAAACTTCATACCAGCACAAAATAAACAAAGAAACAAATAATCACTGCCGAATAAAGAAAGGCAAAAGCAGAAGCCAAGAGACCAGTTTGGAGATGATGAAAGGTAAGTTGGGTTGGATAGTATGGAGTGAAGTAGGAAAGAATTGATTTGATTTGAGATATATCTTAGAATTAGGATTGATGTGAGCCATCAAGACTGTTGTATTTAGAGGACAGATAGGAGAAAAGAAGCAAAAAAAAAAAAAAGAAAAAGAAAGCAGCTTGAGGGATAGGAGAAAAATCTAGAAATGTGTTATAAGGACCACAGGCAAGCATTTCAAGAGTCAAGAATGATGATTAATTAGAGATTAGTGATGGTCAGGAATTTAGAAAGATGAGTTTTTTTTTTTTTAAATTTATAGGCTTTGTCAAATGAGAGATTGTTTATGAACTTAACAAGAGCAGTTGTGTGGGGGCTCAGCAGAAGATAGCTTTCTGACCAGAGTAATTATAGAATGAATGGAAGACAAGAAATAAAGCTGGGACAAGGCTGAGGAGGAGATGCCTCATTGGAAGTTCCAGGGAGCTAAAGACCTCATTGTGTTGAGCAGAGAAGGACCAACTAGACCTTCTTCAATCTCAGGGTCTCTATCTTACAGTACCCATACAACACCATGCTTTCTAGTACAGTAAGCACTAGCTACATGTGCCAATTGAACTTTAAATCAATTTAAATGATATTTGAATAAAAATTTGTTTTTGTCATATGATGTTTGAAGAGGTCAATAGCTATATATGGTCAATAGCTACCACACCGAACAACAGGCACGTAGAACATTTCCTTAGGCAGAGCAAGTTTTATTTGACAGCTGTGATTAATGTATCCTTCAAATTTGGAAAAATGAAATGGGGCATTATTCATAATCATGTGAGCACTGTGTCCATAAACCATGGTGGTCCTAGGCAAATCAGGACATAGAAGCACCTTAGCAAATGGACTGTATTGTTTTTTGTTGTTTTACACCTCTTACTTGATAAGGCATGAGTCAAGCAAATTATCTCAACATACCTAAGCTTGCAAGAAAATGATTTCAACATCCCCAAGCTTACAAGTAGTATGGTAGATAGCCTCTTTGATGGTTCTCAGTGATCCTTACTGGTGATATTTATGCCCCTGTCTAATCCTTAAGTATGTACAAGCAGAAGCAATGGGAAGTCACTTCTGAAATTAGGTTACTATAAATCCATGGCTTTCATCATAAAAAATTCTATCTCCCTTGCTTGCTTTGCAGGGTGTCAACAGCCACATGGTGATACAGTCTGTGGAGAAGGCCAAACAAGAAGAAACTAAATGGTATCGCCGGCCAACAGCCAGCAAGAAACCAAAGGCCTCAGTCTAACAACTAGCAAGAAATGATAGATTGCTCACAACCTTATGACCTAGGTTGCAGGATATCCCCAAGGTAAGACTTCAGGTGAAACAATTTGACATGCCCCCTTGAGTAAGATACCTTAAGCTAAGGGTACATGGTACCGCACTTGGTGATTCATATAGAAAGTAGGAGATAAGAAATAGTTGTTGCTTTTTACTTTTCAGCTTGAGGGTAATTTGTTATATAGCAATGGATCACTCATCCATTTGGTCTACTTTGAATGTGATTTTCTGAAGTTGAAGACTAAGCATTGGCATGCAAATATTTCACTTCACTCTTAATGTCTTTTATGTTTTTACCATTTGAGAAGACCTGCAAGTAGCTTGATTGAACCACAGTAAGCCTTCAATGTATGTTTAGGGATCGAGTGAAAAAAATATGTATCTACTAGTACAAGGACTGCAGAGCTTTTCTCCTTCCACCCATCTACACGACATGACTAGTCTTGGGCTTGAAAGGAAAATAGCTGCAGGAATTCACCTGAGGTACGAATTCTCTTAAGCAGAAATGAGTTGGAAAACCCTCCATGGGGAGGGGAGGGGGGAGAAAGCATTTAAAATAAAAGCAACTATTTTCCTGTCTTTACTGTTATGATTTCATCTGTGGTGGTCTACAAATATGGATGGTCATGAGCACACTGAACTGTAAAAAAATGTTCTTAAGAGCTCCTTGAATGAAAGTTAAATTAGGGGAAAATACTCTCTGTCTGAGTCCAGGATTCTGTTCTCCTCTCAGAGCATCTCAGACAACTGAGGTTACCTTGGCTATACAACCATGAAAGTAACTTGTGCTACGTTCCATGTGTCCCTTGGTTATAACAGCAAAAGTCTTGTAAGTCCTGATGAAATCCACTAGGACTGAGATCTTGGAATGTCATTTGCTTTATGTGGTAGTATTGACCAAATTAAGAGCCAATTTTTAAATGTAGATTTTTAGAAATAGTATGAGAATGAAATCAAGAACTTCGGACAGACGTGCTGAGAGATGTGGAATGAATGCTCAGGAAGTCATTGTATTCAGGCCTCTCATTCAGTGTGAATTCAACCAGGACACAGGCTAGAGGCAGACTTTACGTACCATGACACCACAGATAAACTGCACTCCAAATGAGGAAAATAAAATCCATGAGGAGGAAACACATTTATAATTCCACTGAGAAAAATAATCAGCAGTCATCTGATGAGATCAGGACAATAAACACCTACTCTAATAGGAGGGCCTGAATCACTGTGAAAATTAGCTACCTACCTCAAACACTTCAGGGACAGGACAATTAGTATAGCTGGCATCATAAAAATAACATTGCAAACAAAGGCTCACCATGTGTTTTTTGTTAAAAACCCTCTTGGCATCGGAATTGAAGTCCCTGAGCTATCTTCTCTACTGTAAATGCAAGTTTCTCTTTGGAATACTTCCAGTTCTAGAAAGACAAGGAACTCAGAAATTCAGAAAATCCCAGAGGAACTATTCATGGAAGGTGCCAGTTGATTCTGGAAACTTGTGGAAAAATGTCTATAAAATATAGTAAAATGATTCAAATGCAGTTGGATATCGGTACATGGTATGTAAATTCAAGGTGGCAAAGGTTGTCAGAAACTCTGTGGGACCTTGTGACACATCCACACTAATTTTCAGGTGACTTGGTGAAGAAGAGAGGACATTCACTCTAGAGGAAAGAGGACATGGAAAACCCCATGGGTTGTTCTGGTTCATTCAAAGCTCTGAATACGGAAAAACTTTTCTCCAACGCACTTGATTGTGTTCTTACCCTAGCATGTCTTGCCTTCTTCCAGATTAGGTAGTCAGACAGACTTCTTTCTATTGTCATTCTCATTCAGCTCACACTCCCATCAGTCATCTTCTCCAGAGCAAACATTTTTCCATGAACTCTCACTGTCCTTGTTCCCTGCTTTGGCTAGTCCCTAATGGTTGCTCAATCCTTCAACAATCTAGTTGGTTAGTGGATGATTATCCATTATCAAATGGATGATTATTTGCTGATCCATGTTATCCATGCATATGGCTGTTGGCATATGGGTATAAATGATTTTGTGTGCCTCTTGTTCCGTGACTGAATTGTGAGCTTCTTAGGAGAATGGGAATGCGTGTTATGCTTTCTGGATCTACTCTTTCCATTAGCGTGGAATACAATAGATCCCCGACCCTGATGGATTATCCAGCGATGAAGCTCCCCAGGAGGGCAAACGGGTTCATTTAGAGAGAATCTCAGTAACCCAAAGGTTGGAAGAGAACGTGGTTGAGATGAATGTGATTTGTAGATGTCGCTTAAGTTTAGAACTCAGTAACAGCAACTCTTTCAAAGTACTTTAGAAAGGACTTAGGGTATGGAGTAGCCATTATGAGCAGAGTAGTTATGAGCAGAAATTTGTAATGGTAACTGGTTTAAACTACTGGATACAATCCTATAAAGAGATATACATGTAGATTTAATAATCACAGAACACTTACTCTATGTCAGGTACTACCATACATTCACTCTCTGAAATGTCCTGCTATGATATTATCTATTTTAATTTTGAGGGCAGTATTGGGATTTGAGTTGGGGCCTCATACTTGCTTAGGAAATGTTCTGCCATTTGAGTCATATCCCTTTGCCAGGGTATTAGTAACCTCAAATTACAAGTAAGCTTGGAGCAGGGATGTCATAGAAGGTAGGGCTAGTATGTAGATTGGAAAGCAGGTTCCTGATTGTTTTTTGAATGTTTTTTAATTGTAAAAATGCTGTACAGAGGGGTTACAGTTACATGGGCAAGGTAATGAGTACATTTCCTATCGAGCATTGTTGCCTCCTCCTTTGTTTTCCTCCTACCATCCCTTCCCTCCCACCTCCACAACTACCTGCCCCCCCCCCCCACTCCAGGTTCCTGATTTCATATCCACAGTGGTACAGCTCTTTCCTGGGTGCTCACTTTACCCTGGGCAGTATTTTTCTGAATCCTAAATATCTCTTCCTATATCACTTTGTGATATTTGTTCCTGATCAAATATCTGAAAATAAGTATTAGTATGTTTAAAACCAACAAAGAATAAGCACACATAAATTCAGAATTAAAGGATGACTGATTTAGCTCCTTAGATTTCTCCTTCAAATAGACAACTATGACTGTTGTTTTATGGTAAATGGAACCATTTGGAGAAGTCAAAGCTACTTGTTGTGAATATGTCTCCTCCTCTTCCTCCTTTCTCCCCCTTATCTGTTTCCCTTCCTCCTCCTCCTCCTCCTCCTCCTCTTCCTCTTTCCTAGATAGAGTTTCTCTCTAGCCCAAACTTGAACTCATGTTTCTTCTGCCTCAGCTTCTCAAGTGCTAAAATGACAAATGCACCCCTCCCACACACACACACACCTGGCTTCCCTGTGCAAATCTTGATTGAGCAATTTATCAATTTTTTTTAAACTAAAGAATCTATCCAATTTTCCCCCATCTCCTGTAGGCCAGATGGAAAGGATGGGCAACTAACCAAGCCTCCATTATCTCATATTCTTACCGGGACTTTGAGTGTCCGTGGGTGGTCTGGCACTGAGCAGGTGTGGCCCAGCAGAATGTGGGGCACTGTGGAGTCTGCAGTTAGTTCTGGCAGAGCTTGTGCAGTGGTAATAATGAACATGGTCTTCCCAGATTCCAGTCTCTTGCTTTCGTTATCTTCTGCCTATTTACCAACCTTGATTATTTTTCCCCTTCGCATTCAGTTGTGTAGCAGCTATGCTTCTGAGTCACTAGAAACAAAATGAGCTCAAATGTTTGTTTGTGCTGGCCACTGACAATACATTTCTCTGTGATGGCACTGTAGGCAAAATATGGCAGTGACTAAGTTAATCTTTACATCTCCCAGGGACATGGCGGATGGCTTTCTAAACACAGCCAGTGATTCACAACCTACATTCCTTGGGGTGCCCAGAGTTAATGACCAATGCCAAAATGGACAAAATATTTGATGTCTGGGCTAATATTTAGCCTGGAGATGTTGATTGTTTCTCAGGGTGGGGAATGTCAACACAAGATCAACAAAATTAGGAGGCAGAGAGATACCGTGGAAAGAGCAGACGTTGTGAAGTTACTTCCTTCTGCAGAAATAGCTGTGTGGATCCCTACAACTGCCCAGCTTCTCTAAGTTTTAGTATCATCCAGTGTTCACTGGGGATAAGCACACACACACACTCCTCTACCTGTTATTAGAATCTATAAGTCTAAGGTATCTGACACATGCAGAATTAATGTTAATTTCCATATGTGGTAGAAATGCTGGCCCATAGACCAATGACTCAACCTGCAAGCTGTCTTCCAAAGGGCCAGGGGGAAAATTCCACAGACATATGCCTATCTCTGTGTGTCTACTGAGATCCATAAAACACACATTCATAATTTTGACAATTTAGGAGTCGTTCTAGAGAACCATGCTAAAATACATGTACTCGTGTGCTGTTGCCCTACTGTAACAAGTGATTTGGGGCAGACTAGTTTTGAGGAAAAGAGGTTTGATTTAGCTCACAGCTTTGCAGGCTGAAAATCTGGGCAGCCCCATTGGTTTGGCTTCCAGCGGAGCCCAGCTGGGTAGCATCATGTTGGAAGCCTGGGGGAGAGAGATTGCATTGCCCAACAGGAAGTCAGAGCAGTGGGTGCAGCACTTGCTTCTTTTATGACAACCTTCTCTGGAGAACTTTCTCAAGTGTCCCATGAGAACAACCTTATCTATCTCAAGAGCAGCACCCTCCGTGAATTTGTGATCTCCTACAAGCCACCACAAAATATCAGCACTCCCAGGACCAAGATACCAAATACCCCTGAGAGACACTCTCCATATTACCCAAATCACATCAGTATGTGGATTCTGAAAGTTGGGCATGAAAAGACCCAAAGTTGGGCATGTAGTGGGATGAATCCACCCAGTGGGTTTGTCACCAATCAGGATTTCAGCTCATCTTTGTTCTTTTCTAACTCCTCCTGTACATTGTTAATTCTCACAAAGGTGATCAAATTTCAGTTTTTTTGTTTTCTTTTTTTTTGTGTGTGAAAAAAGACCTCCCAGAGACACACACAGGTGATGTCAAGCGAGAGAGAGAGAGAGAGAGAGAGAGAGAGAGAGAGAGAGAGAGAGAGAGAGAGAGAGGAAGCATACAAGAAAAACAGATACTTGCTCTTAAATAAAAGAAGAGCTGTCTGTCAGTAATGCTCAGCACTGTCACAGGTGAAGTTCCACATACTTTTATATGGAGTAAGACAGAAGGCCACATGAAAATATTTTAACACTTGCTTCATTCTACTCAAACCTGTTTCTCAAATGAGACACTATTAAGAGGCTGAGGGGCCATTTAAAATTTTTATTCACACCGTACTGCCATTTATGTTGGGAATCATTTGCTGTAGGAGTTTTGGGGAATTTGTGGGTCGGCAAAAATCCAGAAATAGCAATTTTTTTCTCCTCTCTCTTTCTCTGTGTGGATGGAATTTAATCTTTTCTCTAAAGGGTCAGGATTTTAGAAGGGGAAAGGAAAGCTAACAAGTATACTAATGAATTTATCATTGCCAAAAGAATCTCAAAAATAGTCTTTTCATTATTATCAGATTGCAGAGCAACAAAGTACCCCTCCACTGTCCCTTTAGTTGTAATAGGTGATAATTTACAAATTTGGTTTTAAGCCAGGCACAGCACTTAACTTGTACTCCTGGCTACTTGGGAGGCTGACATGGAGAGGATCACTGTTTCAGGCCAATTGTGGTCACAAAAAAAATGCTCATGAAACCCCTTGTCAACCCATAGCTGGGTAAGGTGATAGATGCCGTCATCTCAGCTCTGTAGATGGCTGGAATCAGGTGGATTGTTGTTCCAAGTCAGCCTGGCCTGGGTTAAGAAAGTTCACGAGCCCTCATCTCAGTGGAAGAATTTGGGCTTGCAGTTCACATTTGCAATTCTAGGTATAGTAGGAAGTGTAAAACAAGAGGATCAAAGTCCAGATGCAGGTTTAGGTACAAAGCAAGACCTTACCTTAAAATAACTAGTGCAGGAAAGGGTTAGAGGATTGGCTTTGTGGGAGAGTGCCAGGAAAGCAAGCACAGGGCATGAGTTCAAACCCCCATTAAGCCCCTTAAAAAATTAGACCCTGAAAAAAAGAATTCGGTCCTAACGTGTGCTTATAACACCATGAGCTTATATGTACGTGGATCTTTATAAAGTTATACAAACCCTTATTTGGGAAAGACAGCCGACTGACTGATCACTGCTTGGGAAAATTCTTCAATTTTGAGTACAGAATACCACTTTGTGGTCCTAAAATAGTTAAGACTATGTGGCTCCTAACTGTGATTTTCTACCAAGGCATCGTCTGGCCTAAGAATCAATGTTGGATGGTAAAATGAAATAAGGCCAATGAGCGAATGTCTGTAAGACTTACTTAGTCTCAATTTGAACTGCTATCAGTTGCTTGAATTTTGAGCTTCAGGTCTATTCTTTAGGTAGGATGTTGTATAGTATTATACTTGACAGAATAAATCATCATTTTATTGTTGTTTGATGGATGAAAGATACTTCCTCCCTGTATCTCTGTAATTATCATTACTTTGCTTGATTTTCTCTCTCTGAAGGGTATATGTATATACATATATAAAAGTATAACATATATGCATATATACATGTAAATGTATATATATATATATATATATATATATATATATATATATGTGGCTACTAATTGTTCAAACAAGGCTGCTCTGTGATTATTTTCTCCTGAGGAGGTTCCTTGGAATATTATCCCCCAGACATGCAGGAAAACTCAGTAGCAGAGAAAATAAGAGTGTCGTTAACCTGCTTAACACCAGAGATAAATTAACTCTAATAAGGTATGTACCAGGGTAGCAATTGACTTGACAGAGGAAATTCACCAGCCTAAGGAGACAGTGGCTAGTGTCACTCAACTATACCACATGGTCTTGTGTGGAAGCAGTGTCTGGCAAGCTTCTACTTTTCTCTTCTGGAAGTTCAAGGTGTCCTGTACTGAATTAATGTTCAGCTGCTCCGGGGTTTCCTCTCACCCATTGCTACTGGCCGAGCTGATAGAAGCCAGCGTCACCATTATTAATTTAAGTCTCCATGGATCAAGTAACTCTTCTCATCTCATTTCATGACAGGCGATCATGACAGCTTCATGGTAGATATACATGCCAGGGCTAGAATGAGCTCCGACTCGCTGGAATGAACTCATTTAAATTAGCTACTGGGCAAGGGAAATCGGTCAGAGTGTGTGTCTAAAAGAAGTGAAATGGGAGGTGTGTGTTTGTGGGGGTAGGGAAAGTAACAATTTAAAAGAACAGAAAGAAAAAAATGCTTGTGATTTACGAGTTCCCTTGGGTCACCTTTAGCCAGCTGTGGCATGCATTTTATGTTTTCATTTGTTAATTGAACAGTAAATGGAAATGGCAATAATTAATATTTTTACTGCATATTAATTAGGGAATTGTATTCTGGATAAGCTACCTAAGAGGAATGATGTATGAGGCAATGACTAACTTGGAGCACTACCTTGAATGGATCATGGCCGCACACATGGAAACAGAAAAGTGTTGGTTGTGTTTTCTTATTAGTAGAGGGATTTTTAGTAAATTTGTAGTTCTCTAGCTTGCTTCTTGGTGTGCTTGGATAGATTACACTTATGTAGAAGGGGATTAGTAGAGCTTTTTTTTTCTTCTTCTTTTTTCTGGTTGTTATTTAATGTTTCAGGCTGGGACAGAATGCAGGAAAGCTCCCTGAAGGTCCCCTTCTGAAAGGCCCTTGCCCAGGGCATGTGGTGGTGGAGTTTTCCAGGTCTGTGCCTTCATCCAGTTGCCAAAACATCTGGTTCAGTTTGGGAGAAATATTTGTAGTTATTTTTCCATCCGGATTTAATTACTGCCACTGAAACATTAATGGGTGCCCTGCTGGCCTAATAGATTTTATCTGTGTGCCCTCATATCTATGAAGTGTAACTGACAAATCAGGGCTCTGTTTTGCTGTGACTTTCATAAAACAATCGCAGCTCAAAGAACTGAGGACTGATGGAATTCAGAGGAGAACAGATAGCAGATTTGTGGGTCTAGGATTCGCATTTGCAAAGATTGCTGTTGCTATTTAAACAGCTTAATACTTACTGAGAAAAATATGGACCAGGTTCCTAAATTAATATCCTAAAAAATATGTTCATACCAACTATTCATGTATAGATTTCAACATTAAAAATATTGTTACCTTAATTTTATTTAGTGGAAAGTTTTTTTTCTGTTTATAAATATTTTGGGCAACAGATTATCTAGACAAGAAAATGAAGAAGCAGGAATTTCTATTTATTCCAATCTATAGTTGAGGAAGTACACCTAATTCTTTAAATATCTAGTCCCATAATAATGTGAGGTAGATCATCCAGGAGAATGAGGTAGATATTATGATGGTCTGGGTTACTGGCCAGTCCACTGAGGCTCAGTGAGATAGACTCTGCACCAAACCCACCCATAATGAGCTGAACACAAGTGTGTTGGAGTTTGAACCCGTTCTTAGGATTTAATGCTAATAATATGCTTATGTCTTTCCATTCTTAAGCATCTTTTAATAACTTATGAAGTTCCAGTCAAGCTGCTTATTGCTGGAGACATGAAAAGAGGGGAAAACATGGTTCCTATTGTTGTTAGAGTGGAAGATAAGGCTGATAAGTTTACATTGCATTAAAGGAAAACTTGGCTGGCTGCTACCACCCTGCATACTTACTACCAGCTTAACACTGCATCCCCCAAAAGGGCCACACCAATTTTAATTATGGCTATTAATTAGATCAGAATGAATGAAACATATCATATAAAATCTAAGAGAGCAATAGGTTATTGCCCACCAATACTTAGGGGAAGGGCAGTGCATCCCAGAAGCTTAGATCTCCTATGTTGGAGTCCATAAGATTTGCTTCTGAGTCCTAGCTCATGTTCTCTAAAGGAAACTTGTGATTCCTCACAGAAAATGGAGCTATTTTTTTCCCCCTCAACTGGATATCTTTGACTATCATTCAAGATCATTGAGATCATGTACAACAATGCAATATAGTGTTTGGCACATAGTTAAATCTCAAAAAATAATCATTGCTCTTACTGTTAGGAAAAGAAAAGACTACTGTTAAGGTTTGAACCTGAAATGTCACCTGGAGACTCTTGTGTTAAATGCACAGGTGCTAGCTAATGGCTTTGGGGAAATGTTGTATGATGAGGGCAATAACTTAATGATGGGTTAATGACCACTGATGGGTTTGTAAGGGGATGGCATTATTGGTAGATGGTGGGAACAAAGAGGGGGAGGTCTGATTGGAGGAGGGTGACTTAAAAGGGTGTATCTCGTCCCTAGCCCTTTCCTGTGGCTCTCTGCTTCCTGGCCACCATGAGATGAGCAACTCCCCGGCCACATGCTTTCACTGTGATGAAATACTGTCTTGTCACAAGCCCATACCAACTGAGCCAGCCAAATGTCTCCTGGGCTGAGACATCTGAAATCATGATTCTAAATCAATGGTTCTTCCTGTCAGGTATTTATGTCAGGTATTTGCCACAGAAATAATAAAGCCAACACAAACATCAACAGCAACTGTCTTTTTGTCAATGCACTTACAGTCAGGTGAGTTATGCAGCATATTTTAACTTGTTTAACCTGCATCTGTTGCTTTCAGGAGACATTTAATATCTTCAGGGGCAAGGTAGGGTAGCTCAGTCCCTCAGAATAGGTCAGCACCTCTCTCTAATGGCTTTAATTCTGTTTTCATCTTGTTCAATCTGATTTTTTTTCTAGATAATCCTTCTCCTGCTCTGAGTGTATCTCTTGATCTCTGATTTGTTTTTTTTTTGTTGTTGTTGTTGCTTATCTTCTCAATCTTATCACCTGATTCCTTACATACAACCACCACTCTCTTTGAAAGTAGGCTACCGTTTTTTGAATCCTGAACAGAAGGATAATATTTTGTTTTCTTCTCGACCATATCCTCTTCCTTTGATAGCTGTGGCCTGCTGCTGTTTATGATCTATATTAATAAGAGACAGGTGATGTTTGGTTACAGCAGGGGCATATCTAAAAGTTGACAGGTTGTCATTCTACTGTGTTGTCAGGAAACAAGACAGTCATTGGAAGGATACTTTTTGGAGAAGAAATGTAAACATCTTGGAGAAAAAGAATAATGTTTTAAAGTATATGTACCAATGTAAGATAATACAGACCACAAAATGCCCTCAAGGGAATTTCTATCGTACTGAGGAAAAATTGCATAATGGATAGACAGAAAGTATTGGTTTAAATATCAGATCTCTTAGTAATTAGGTAGGTAACTTTGAGGAAATCATGTTGACTCAAGTTTCATTTCTTTTGTTCCCCTCACTCCTTTGTTGCTGTTTTTGTTTTTTGTACCTTTTGTCTTGTATGTAAGTTTATCTGTTTGGGGGCGGAGAAGGGGAAGCTCAGAAATTTTGGGACAAAGTGTGAACAAATACAACAGTGATACTCACGAGACACTATATTAAAAATGAACTATAAAACTTGTGGGAGGAGGAGTCATGAGGGTTAAAAACTGATGGAAAACGAGGGAAGAGGTGACATTGTTCTAAAATAAATGTACTTGTTACCTGACTTATGTAACTGTAACCCATCTGCACATCACCTTTACCATAATGATCTTTTTAAAAAAGAAAACTAAACAAAATACTATAAAGTGCACGTTTTAGTATTCAGAGGTATATTTTTAGTATTCAGTGACTGTGATTATTCTTGCTATACATTTTTTCTGACATAATAGCTGTTTATTTAATGAGTCAGGTCCAGAAATGATAAAAAACAAACAAACAAACAGGAAGACTGGCACATACCTAGTGTTATTTCACTTTGTTTTGCTAGAAAAGAATCTTTGATGAGTTTAACATCATGCATGGAGTAATAAATCTTAAGAAGATTTAGTCAGGACAATTTTATTTTGATATGTGTTACATATATTTATCATATAGTATATTCCACAAATAAATTTCTATATCATATGTTTATCTTTATTTATGTTGTTTTCTAAACGTTGCATGGCTACACAAGAATATTACAATTTGACATACCCAGTTGTCTAGTGTTCCTTGACGATTCATCTTTTCCATTATTCTCCTCTATTCTTTCTGCCCTTCCCTCTAGATTATCAATATGTACATTGGATGTTATAACAATATTTGTTGTAATAGGGATAATTTTACCCCCATGTCAAAAAGAGCAGTGTTTAATGAACAGATTTGGCTTACTTGTTTATTTGCTTATTTATGATGGTGTTGGAGTTTGAACTCAGGGTCTTACACTTATGAGACACCTAGTTACTCTCCCACTTGAGCCATAACCCCAACCCATTTTTACTTTAGTTATTTTTCCAACAGGGTTTACATTTTGAATGAATGGATGGTCTGAACACCAATCACCTATTTATGCTTTTCAAGTAGTTTGGATGACAAGGATGTCACTCTGCTTCGAGTTTGTATTGTTTGGTAACAGGGTCTCATGAAACTTTGTGTCCTGGTTGGCTTTGAATCTCAACCTTCCCAGTTCCTGCTTCTTGAATAGCAAAGATTACAGGGTTGAGCTGTTGCATCTGCTTCAGATTTTATTTCTTAGAGCTAGTTTGGGTGTTTGAAAATTGAGCAGCAAGTTTGCACTAGAGATGTCTTGACAGCTGCTGAGCATGGTGCTTCGTGGTGGGAATTCCAGCAGCAGTCAAGGGGCACTGAGTCAGGAGGATCATCATTTGAGGTCAGCTTCAGTGAGAGGCCAGCCTGACTGAGCTATATAGTGAGACCTTGTCTCAAAAACAAGAAAACAAAATGCTGGTGGTCCATTTTTTCATCAATGAATAATCCATTAGACAAATATTTAACCATTTACCTATTGAAAGGTATCTTGATTATCTCCATTTTTTTGCCATTATGAAAACCACCGCTATGGATACAAGATTTTGTATGAAAACAAAACAAAACAAAGCAGTTGTCTAATTTTTCCTTTTCTGTGGTGAGGGAATGGGCATTTTTTGTTTTGTTTTGTTTTTTAACTCATTGGTGTCAATACCTAGGAATGCTATTGCTGAATAATATGGTAAGGATAAACTGGGCTTTGAAAGAAACAGCCAGGTTGTCTTCCAAAGTAGTTGTATGTTGGTGCAGTTTAAGTAGCAATAAATGAGACATGTTGCTCCACAACCTTGCCAACACTTGATGTTGTCAGTGTTTTGTATTTCAGTTATTCTGGTAACTATGCAGGGCCATTTCATGGCTCTAATTTGAAATTCCCTTTCATACAATACTTTTCCACTTGATATATCTTCTGTGGTAATGTGTCTACTCAGATAGTTTGATCATTTTTAAATTGGGTTGTTTTTTCTTTGTTGAGTTTTCAGAGCTCTTTATGTATTTCCAGTACTAGATTTTACTTAAATTTTCATTTCCAATTATTTTATCCCAGGATATGTTTCTCTTGTTAGTTTTGAAGAGAGTTTTTCTCAGATCAAAAGTTTTCAGTTTCAATCAAGTTAAATTTACCTCTTTTTTTCCCTTTCCTTGTATATGATTTTGTGGCTATAACATAAAAACTTATCCAAGGTCACTTAGATTTTCTCCTATCTTTATAGTTATGTGTTCTATATTAAAGTCTTTCTTTCTCTTTCTTTCTTTCTTTCTTTCTCTTTCTTTTTTTCTTTCTTTCTCTCTCTTTTTCTCTCTCTTTCTCTCTCTCTTTCTCTCTTTCTTTCTTCCTTCCTTTCTTTCTTTCTTTCTTTCTTTCTTTCTTTCTTTCTTTCTTTCTTTCTTTCTTTCTTTCTTTCTTCTTTTTTTGTTTTTCTGAGTGTTTTGAGGTATTAAACTCAAGGCCTCATGCATGCAAGCCAAGTGCTCTGTCATTGAACTATACCCCTAGCTCTATTTTTTTAATATTTAGAATTTTAAAGCAATCTTTCTATAGAAAGGCTTTAAGATTCACTGAGATAAAATTATGGAGGCAGCTATTCCAAACTTGGTCATGAATTCTATGCTATCATATGGTCACATTTTTTTCTCTTAGGTGTGAAACTGTATTTCAACATACATGTGAATTCTTTATTGTGTTCATAAGTGTTGTTGGAAAAGTGCAGTGAAAATGTTTATGGGTATCTCAACACATACTTGTATCTTCTCAAGTCACCAGTATCCTCATGCAGTAATATCTACCATCATTAGAATTACCAGAGAATAATGCAGGATCCAACTAGTCTCTGTGAGTTAGTCTAAGTGGTCAAATGTATTGGGTGGTTTCTAGAATCCAATTTCTCTGTGTCAGTCAAGTGGTTTTAAAAGGATAGAACCTTGATATAATTCCCTTCAAAACTTCTTCTCCACCCTAGTGTCATTTTAGACAAAGCTTCAAAGTCAATGGTGACTCTGGAGTTACAGAGCAGATTGTGTAGCACAAGAAATGTGATGGAATATTTTAGGAATCAAAAAGTATGGTAAAGTGGGAATTACGATGCTTGCTTGTTTATTGCCCTATAGTGGGCTTTATAGCAATGCTTCTCAAACTTTAACGTGTATTTGTATCCTTTATAGAGTTTGTTAAAATGTAGATTCTGATTCAGAAACTCAGTGGTAAAGCCTACAATTTTGTTTCTTTTGCTAATATCTATTTAAAAGGAAGAGGGAAGTGAAGCAAAGAAGAGTAATACAGCTAGGATGAATTTCACCACTGTACATCTTATGTGTGTATGTGAATATTCCAATGATATCCTTCATTTATGCTAATAAATATTTAACAAAGCATTCTTTTTCTGTGTGCCAACTTGCTCAGTAGGTATGATGCCTATAATACTTTCTGGGGCTCCTGACAACTTTTCAATTTCTCTTAAATAAGAAGGAAATACTTTTAGGTTAAAGAAAAAGATCTTTAAGTTAGTATCTTTAAATCAAAATATAAATTTATTTCCAACTTTCTTTGTGGAAAAAGAGATCCACGAAGGGAAAATTCATAACAAAGCCCTATTTCTAACTGATTTCCCCACGTTTAGTAGCAAATTTGTATCAGGTTCCTTTATAGGAGACATCTAAGACCACAGAGACTGCATGTCCTTCTTTACTGATTAATGTTCTGTACGTGAACCTTCCAATAGAGAATAGGGTTTTTTGCTACTTCTCCTGGCTCCAAAATCTTGAGGTTGGTCTATTTTCTTGTTCGGATGACCTCCCCCAAAATCATATATATTTGACCGCCCCAGAATAATATATAATCAACTAATTCTTTAGACAGGTGTTGTTTACCTCAGTTACTTTTCCTTAACAAGGATGCTCTCTATGTAGCAGGAGATGTTTGTTCAAAGAAGTACTTACAACATGCTTGCTGTTTACTGAGGATTTTCATCTCCCCATCCCCCCAGAAGGAGAGCAAAAATCACTTTCTTTTTGTTGTTGGTAGCCCTGGCTGTATCTTAAATTAAGCAAACACCTGTTAAGAATTCAATGTTTGCTTTCACATGATCCCTGTCTTCAAGTTACTTTCTTCTATTCAAATCTAAAAATTTCAAGTTAAGGCAATACAAGAAGAAGAATAACAAAATATACCAACTGTTAAATTAGCTGAATAAATAAAAATAAAACAAAAAAAACTCAGCTCAAGGACAGCTCTACTCTCTATTGCCAACAGTTCCTAAGTGCCATCCCAAGACCAATAGTACCAGCAGTAAAACCTGGGAAATCAATAGAAATAGAAATAGAAACTTTGGGACCACACCCATAGCTTCTGAATCAGAAACTATTCAAGGATGGTACCCATCTGAGTTTAACAGGACCCCAGGTGATTCTGGTGAACACTAAAATTTGAGAACCACTAATCTAAAACACTGGTTTTCTCTTAAAGGTTGTTTTTGTTTGCGTTTCTGATTAGCATCAGTTTCAAACATTGGTTCTTGACCAGTCTACAAAATAGAATCACCTGGAGAATGCTAAGGAATACAGATGCCTGGGCACCCTTCCAGACATCCTGGTTCAGTTAGTCTACAATATGGCCTGAACCTGGATACGTTTAAAGACTCTCCCAGATGATTCTAATGTATACTCTGGACTAAGACCCACTGTGCTATCTCTTTGTTCAAACTAAATTGTAGGGCAGGTGTGTGAATGTGTGAAAGTATCTATCTCTGACTTTGTGTGAGTATGTATATGAGTCCTGAGTCTTCCCTTTCATTAGCATCATTCTTAGCAAACATCCTGTGACAGAGATTACTCTAGAAAAATGTACATGCTTTCAATAAGCAAATATATGGTACACATTTACTGTGTGATCTGGGCTCTAGACAGAGTTTGGCCTCTCTGGCCCACAAACCCAATCTATTCTTCAGATGGTTTTAGTACAGCCTGCAAGCTAAGTATGGCTTTTTACATTTTTAAAGGATTACAAAAAAACTTAAGAAGATGTAGACAAGACCATATGTGGCTCACAAAATCTAAATATTTATTATTTGAATTTGATCCTTTGCAGAGAATTTTGCTGACCCTGCTAGGAGATTCAGTGGGGCGATAAGTTGAAGGAAGGTTTTACAAACAAGTTTTAGACGTAAGCGTAACACACAGAACAGCTACAACATAAAACTCCTTGGGACTTAATGATGCAACATAGACTGTGAATACTACGGAAAACTGTGAGAGTCATAAGGCAGTTGAAAGTCATCTGAGCTTTAAAGCCACTGGGCAGGTATAAATAGGAGAGCTGTTTCCCCTAAGGTCATTGGGTAAAGGGGGTATTCAGATTTCAGGAAACTGTCCTTGGGACACATCCGGTGAATTTAGAACACAAGGTTCCTGACATTGGATTCCTTGAAAATTCTGCCAAATGGATTTCCTTCACATAGGACATTCTCAGTCCTCCATGAAGGCAAAATCATAGGCCTTTGAAGCCAGAATTATCCTTTGTTGTTGAAGATGTGTCTGGAATATTTATTTGTTTGTTTGTTTGTTTAGGGGTGATATGAGGAAACCTGTTTCAAAGTCAGTTTGACCACAGGGGGCTTCCTCGGAAAGTTCCCACTGTCTCTTCTCCCTGTGTGTGTGGTCATAGCACCGAGAAACCTATTAAAATGACTCACTGGTGTTGTTATTGCCTGTCTCCCTGCTGGAATGTAAAACCCATAAGTGTGTCTATCTTGGGCAGTCCTAGGTCATGAGCTCAGAGCTCAGGGCTTGGTAGACAGTGGGCTTTAAACAAAAGGTTGCAACAATGATGCTTCCATAATTACTATTTGAAAAATAAACAAAGGGCTTCTTAATTAAATAGATCCAGAATTTGAATGATACCAAGGAAAGCAATCAATGTCCTTAACGACTGGGGTAGTTAGAATCTTTATTATCAAGCTTGACAAGAAGGATAACTTATGAGTAAGATTCCCGTTTTTTTTTTTTCCTGGCTTTTATTAGGTGAGCTACTAGAAGGTAGAACTGAGGGTGAAATTGTGAAAGAGAAGGGAACTGATTGAATTCCTGAAAAGTACACAGTCAGTTGTGTGTTAATGGCTTTTACTTGCCATTCTTGTCATTGAAATCTCCATAGCTCATACAGATAGATGACTGTGCAGAATATAATAGTGGAGATTTCTTGCCACCAAACTTAACTGACATCTTACAATGAGCAAAGTAAGAGAGTCTGAGAATGATTTCTTTTTTAATACCTGAGTAAGAGTTCTCCTAGAGTAGAGCCTCATTTAAGGTCAATCACTACACCGAGGAAAAATGCCTGTGTTCTAAAATATACAAACACAACAAACCATGGTAGTTTGAAGTGTCTGGACATCTTTCTCTCTGTACTTCCTGGATCAGAACAGTTTTGGCATCATTTCATTTGGGGAAAGTTATTCATTCCAGATAGATTCTGTTGTCACTTGATTATCCAAACTCTTACCATTCTTCTTATTTATTTTGTTTTATTATTCCATCACTCTTAGTTCTGAAATTAGAATTCTCTGATAAAAATCAATTCTAGATGAGAAATCCATACAATGAATCTTCCCAAATGAGACTGGCTCCTTAGGTACTGTACTCAATGATATGTGTAAAGAAAGGAGCGAGCCATGCTTCTTGTTACCCATGATCCATCGGGAGAGAAGGCCAATCCCAAGTTTACAAAACAAGAAGCATGTAAACTTAAAAAAAACACACACAGATGTGTATTATTCAGGAGAATAAGACACTTAATCATCTTTGTCCCATTGGTGGCATTTTTGTCCCCCAGTGTAATGAAGGAGAACTGAGATTACATTCCGGTGGTCTGTGAAAAGTTTTATTTTAGAATATTATGACAGACCACCCTTTGTTCAACCAGGAAAGGAAAACATGGTGCCCTGTTATGTTTCTCCAAGGATGGTAGATAAAAACTGAGATTCCCATCCATGCTAGATTGGAAGTAGTAGTTCTATGGGTAGGTAGTTCATTCTTTCAGCCAAGATAATTGGCAATTCTGGAAAAATTGGTGAGTCACATGGATATAACGAGCTAAAAACTGTTTAGGCTGTTTGGCTCATGTAATTGTTTAGCTCTCACAACAGAACAATCTAATCTACTTTATGGTTGACAGAAAGGACGATGCCCCAAATGTATCTGACTAGGAAAATATTGAACACAATCTAAGTGCAGAGCTCAATAGATAGAGTTTATCAATGACAGATAAGGCACCTCAACATTTGATTTTCAGATTTCTCTCCAGTTCCTTGGTACTGCTGCTGAGTGTCCCTTGTTCTTTCTTGATGACTTGTCTATGATCTCCCCCCCCCATTTCCTTGAAAAGAGAACTTAAGGGTTTTGTTCCTGGTAATATTCCTGATATGATTTTCCTGATATGATTTATGATTTGTTCTGTAGCATTACCGGCTAATAGAAATGAATTTAGAATACAATATTGGAGAACCTGGAATCCCCTGGCAGTAAGCCATCTGATGGTACAATATGCCGGCTAAGAAACTGCCCATTTTAACTTATTTCTCATGACGGTATCTTCATGGAATCCTTAACTAAACCAATAGTTGATCTTAGCCCGTGGTCCAGTTATAATAAATAAAAGCAAGAGGTCCCCACCTGAAAATAATTTTAACAGTATGCAAACTGAGCACTGTTTTTCTTTACCTAAAGGGAAACAGAGACGTGTGAGTCACTCCCATAGTCCTGCTCTTGCCTGGCTTTGGGGGGGGGGAGTTAATGTTTTACAGAAGTTGGAGGGCTGGATTGATTTGCGTAGGTGTTGGTTTTACTTTGATGTGCCACAGGCAGATGCAGTTGCTGTTGGGGAAGACAAGGCAGCCTCATCTGTCTCCTAGGGAGCCTTGGAATTCATTTCACAACTCATTTATTAGAAAACCAAGCCTATCTCAAAAAGAAGCCAATGACAGTGTACCAGGGCCTTGCAATGCCGAGGAGAGCAGAGCAGCACTGTATCCCTGGAGGCAGATAAAACTCAACCTCTGAACCTCAAAGAAAGCTTTTGTGCTTGGAGGGAACAAATTTATGACAGTTGGTGAACCAAAGAAGCCGTGGGGCAATTGAAGGAACAAGGTTAACGGAACATTGTCTTTCTGTTGGTGGGGCTGGGTCGGTTCTTTTTGTTCCTATCTGTTTGAAGTGATTCTAAAAGGAAGGCAGTCACTAGCTCAATCACATATTTTAAAATAATATTCAGCATATTCTAAAAAGCACATTGGAAATGTCACGTCCATAGGTATCGGTGTCAGGATGGAACTTGAGAGAGGAGCTATAGTGATGTAGTGGTAGCTGGTCCGAGCTGGAGCTGAGGTCAGTAATTGAAGTTCCCTGCTGATCCTTTGAAAGCCCAGGACACCATCCAGAGCAGAGATCACAATTTGATGTGAACCAACTTCAGCCTCTACCTGGAGACACCAGAGAGATTTACAAAACAGTGAGCAGCGGGGTCCACTTAGCTGAATACTGAGACTATTATCCAGAATCTGGATCACACACACACACACACACACACACACACTCTACACAATATGCCTGGAAACCAGGGTAGGGTCTCTTTGGATGAGCAACTTCTTATTCCCCAGTTGTGGGGCTTGAACTTAGGGCCTGGACACTGTCCCTGCGCTCAGTGACACTTCCAGTTTTCTGGTAGTTTATTGGAGGTAAGAGTCTTGTGAACTTTCCTACCCAGGCTGGCTTTGAACTGTGATCCTCAGATTTCAGCCTCCTGAGTAGCTAGGATTATAAGTATGAGCCACCAGTTCCTGGCTATATGTCCATCATTCAAAGAACAACCAAGTAAAGAGTAGTTATGTTCTTTGCTGAGGGAGGGTCAGCTGAGAAATATTTGGAACATCTGGGCTGGGTGTGTGGCTCAAGTGAAAGAATACCTGCTTAGCAATTGTGAGGCCCTGAGTTAAAACCCAAGTACCACCAAAAAAGAAAGAGAGAAAGGGGAAGAGGAAAAAGGAGGAGTGGCGGGGGGGAGTGAGGATTGCTGGGAGAGAGAAAGAGGCCGGGGGAGGGAGACCTGAAGCATCTAAAAGGCAACAGTAGAATAAGAAGAGCAAGTGGAAAGCTCATCTGAAAAGCTGACTTGTGGATATACCTTTATCTTTACCTGGGTGCCCTGATTCCTGGCTGTTTGTATACACTATGGTTTCTATAAGCTCGCCTTGCCTCACTTAAACCTTGATTTTCATCTGGATCCAACATTTTCTGATAGCTCCTCAGTACTGAAAGCCTAGTCACATCCCAGCCACCCCTAGAAACCCACATTCCACTGCTACCATGCTAAATATGTCTGAAAAACAGGGTAGATTGTTAGAATGACAAACCAAATGCTCCAAATCCACTTTGACTTCCTCCTCCTCCACCTCCTCCTCCTCCTCCACCTCCTCCTCCTCCTCCACCTCCTCCTCCTCCTCCACCTCCTCCTCCTTCCTCCTCCTCCTCCTCCTCCTCCTCCTCCTCCTCCTCCTCCTCCTCCTCCTCCTCCTCCTCCTCCTCCTCCTCCTCCTCCTCCTCCTCCTCCTCCTCTTCTTCTTCTTCTTCTTCTTCTTCTTCTTCTTCTTCTTCTTCTTCTTCTTCTTCTTCTTCTTCTTCTTCTTCTTCTTCTCCTTCTCCTCCTTCTTCTCCTCCTTCTTCTCCTCCTTCTTCTCCTCCTTCTTCTCCTCCTTCTTCTCCTCCTTCTTCTTCTTCTTCACAACATGTGGGAGTAATGAAAAGCCTGTCAAAAATTCAGGAGTGGAAGTGTGTGAACTATGCACACCAAATAAATACCCAGGGTAAAATTTTTATTTCTGGCAAAATGCAAAGATGTCAAGCTTGAGGCCAGAATTTTTATTGCAGTCAGAACAAGATTCGTGGAGTTCAAATAGGCAGGTGTTTGCATGGGGTGATGGGAAGAGTGCCAACTTTGCCAGTGACAAACCTGATTACTTCTGTGTCCCCCTGGTAAATCTTTGTTTTAAAGGTGATCAATGTCCCTGGGAGCTTTTGTTCTTGGAGAGAGCAGAGCAGTTATGACTTGGGAACGGAAAATGATGTTGAAATATTCAAGATTTAAGTTTGGTAAAAGTCCAGGTTTCCAATAGTTCAGGCAGAGGAAGGGACTGAAACACTCATGAAGTTAACGTTTCTGGGTCTCCCTAGTTTCATATTAAAATGAGAACTGGTCCCAAAGACTCAGACTTCATAGTCTTAGCCATCTAGCTCAGAGACTCTGCAAAGTTAGTTCAGAAACTCAAGAACTTTTGAGAAAACTCAGAATGCAGCATCAAAGACAGCATCGTCTGGATGAGAAATGGCCCCACCAGATGCTAGACTTCTTTTTTTTTTTCTGCCTTCCTTTGTGAAATCTTCCAGATCTACTGCTCATGCCGATAGCATGACTTAGGGTAAAGAACATCTGACTTGGAGTTTGCACGATTTGGATATTTACTATCCTTTTGGAGCATTTATTCTGTGGCACTTTATATACATTCTCTATAATCTTTACAGCCACATTTCATGCCAGGGGTAGTTCTATATTTTTATTATAAAGGCATGAAAATGGAGTCTCAGAGAGGTTAAGTAACTTGTCCAAAATCATATAGCTAGTATATGGTATTTGAGCACATCAATAACCAGAGAAGCCTTAAATTGTAAAAGTTGAATTATAAAATGTGGTTTGCTCTGAGGATTAAATGAAACAGCATATGAAGCATTACAAAGGCAACAGAGCTCTGTCCAGATGTTCGCCCTTCCTTCCAAGCTCCTCTTGGCTGCATTTGGGCTAGAATTCCACCTTGTATCAGAGGGACTTAGCCTATCTTTTGGGAAGATGGGGACTGGTTGAGTTGCTGATTGACTGAACCCTGAATAAGATCCAAGAGAAAGCTAAGTATTCATTGTTCAATGCTTTATATTCATTTGTTTTAGCTGGGCATTGAGCAGTTAGAATAGATCTAGTCTGAATTGAGACATGGTGATATTTATGTCACTCACTGGCTTTTGAAGACTTGATCAAAAAGAAAAAGAAAAAAAAAGAATATGAAATAACTCAGTATTAAAGTTTATCATCATTCCATATTAAAATGTACTATTTTAGATACATTGTGTTAAATAATGTATTTAAAATTTAACTTTACCTTTTTGCTTTCGTATTTTTTAAATTAAAAAATAATTATTTCTTATATCTGTGGGCTTGCATTAGATTGCTGTTGTTCATTTTTGGCTCAGAAGATTGGTGATTTAATTCCCTTCCCACAATACCTACTTTTTTCTTTCCTCCCCTCTCCTCTCCTCCCCTCTCTTTTCCTCCCTTCCTCTCTCATCCACTCCCCTCTCCTTTTTCCCTCCCCTCCCTCTACTTCCCTCCCTCATTTCCCCTCTTTCTTTCTCCTTCCTTCTTTCCTTCTTTCCTCCCCTCCCCTCATCTCTCTCTCTCTTTCTTTCTCTCTTTCTCTCTTTCTCTCTTTCTTTCTTTCTTTCTTTCTTTCTTTCTTTCTTTCTTTCTTTCTTTCTTTCTCTCTCTCTCTCTCTCTTTCTCTCTTTCCTTCCTTCCTTTTTTCCTTCCCTCTCTCTCTCATTCTTTCTTTCTTTCTTTCTTTCTTTCTTTCTTTCTTTCTTTCTCTCTCTTTCTTTCCTTTCTTTCTTCCTTCCCTCCCTCTCTCTTTCTTTCCTTTCTTCCTTCCTTTTTTCCCCTCCCTACCTCTCTTTCTCTTTCTTTCTTTCCTTCTTTCTCTTTCTTTCTTTCTTTCTTTCTTTCTTTCTTTCTTTCTTTCTTTCTTTCTTTCTTTCTTTCTTTCTTTCTTTCTTTCTTTCCTTTCTTTCTTCTTTCCTTCTCTCACCCTTTCTCTCTCTCTCTCTCTCTCTCTTTCTCTCTCTCTCTCTCTCTTTCTCTCTTTCTTTCATACTCAGTGCTAGGGATATATTAGTCAGTTTTATCTTATGATCAAATAACCTGACAGAAACAAAAGGAGGAAAGATTTATTCTGATTCAGATTCAACACATTCAATCCATGACCACAGTAGGAATCAGTGCTGAAACAATCACTCTGCTGATGAACGACACGCTCTGTCCTTTATCTATTTTTGTTTGTTTATTGAGAAAGGGTCCACCATGCAGTCCTGGCTGGCTACCATGCTCATTCTTCTTGCCTCTGCCTCCTTGTTGTCTCTGCCCAACATACTCAGATTCTGAGTTACTACTTTTAAGACTATGTTAGCATAATGCACGTATGGAGCTCTGGTGGCTTTTGGATGAATCCATTCATATTTCCTAGAAATAAACTAATATATTCCATAGAGCCACGCACACTGTATAAAAGTCTATTACCATTGTAAGTTTCAAATTTTTCTTAGGTTTCAAGCTGTCCTGGAAGATTTAGTAAAATCTAGATAGGAAGGAGCAGGAAGGTGAGAGGCACTGGGAGACTGATTTATAGGACAGTAGAAGATGGACTATATGATCAGAGCAAGAAGCACCCAACAAGGGAGTCCAAGGCTCCAAGGTGGAATAATCTCTGAATTTCTCATACAACCCCATAGCACCATTAGCCTTGATTTTTTTTCTGTCCTTTAGGAACTTTTTATTTTGTATGTATTCACACATGACTGTTTTTATGCATATTCCCAAATACATACACAAACACACCTATCTATTTTATCTTATCCAAATTAAATCAGTTCATTGAATGGAGCCAGTCTCTTAGTTCTCCATAACCAAGTGGAAAGCCTGGTTTGGGTGTGACATCACTTTACTTGTTTTAAAATAATGAAATTGCCATGTAAAATGTGATTACCTCTATGTTCCCCTAAGTAGAGACAACAAGTGGACAGGCTGATATTTGCCAGCAAGGAAAAGGTTAACCATTATTATTTGTTATACAAACGGATAATGAGGAAGCCTTGTGTTACAGATACTCCAGTGAGTACATTCCAAACACTGGCTTCCTTACAACAATAAAAGCAGAAGGTGATTATTGTTGTACAGATGAGGAATTTGAGCTCAAACCTTTGTCCAGGTGGGGACAGTAGGTTTGGTATGTCAAGGGGGTGGGATTTGCCCCTGGGTCAGTGCAAATCCAAAACCATGTTGTCCTCTAAAGTCGAAAGATGACTCTAGGATTAAAAAAAAAACCTAGATGTAAGATATCTCTGTGATGTTTATTTTCCTCATCTGTATAATGGACATGAGAATATTGCTAACTTCATGGAATTGATACACATTTTAAAAATGAGAAGCTATTGCATATTAAATGTTTATATGGTGTTGGTTCTGTAACAAGCAACCAACTAGAGCAATTATTATTGCATTGAAAAACATACATTTCAAGTAATCTCCCCTTTGGACAAGGAATGTTTGAATCACCTGCCAATTATGAATCACATTTCTGCTTGACAGACTTCCAGTGTGCTTGTCTGATTCTTGCACATAGCAGCTGTCTTGGCCCCTGGCCGCCTTTTGCTCCTGCATCCTTGATCTTGGAAAGGTCTAGCCTTATTCTTTAGTAAATCCAGCTTAAAATGCATGGTCTTGGAATATTTTTACAAACCTGCTCTACTCTCCAACTAACTGCTCTAATGAAGAGAAAAATGGTAATTGAAATGAGACTAATTAGATTGTCAATTACCTGCCTCCTCACATAGGTAATTGAAATCTCCCTAATTACAGTGTCTGTGTGTCTTGATGCTTTGTACTGAGGGATTATTAATGGAAAGCAGCTTTCGATGAAGTAACTGGAAATCTTGAAAAATGATTTAGAGAAAAATGGTTATAAAGTGTTCCTCTTTTTTTCCCCCAAAGCAAAGCTGTGTGATACTTTCAATCCAGAAATGAAGTCATCAGCTAGGAGAAGATCAGTCCAATATTTTGCCTTGATTACAAAGTTTTAAGGCAATAAGAAGATACCAGGGTACAAGAGAAAGTGGGAGAAAAACAAGGCAGGGGATAACAATGTTTGAGAAGAAATGTGCTCATTACCTTATGTATGAAAATGTAACCCCTCTGTACATAACCTTGACAATAAAATTCAATTAATAAAAGAAGAAGATACCAGCCATTCACCTTGACCTTCATTTTCCTCCATTCACTTTCCCCCTATTTTTACACAACTCCCTTTGGGCTCATGCAGTCTTCCTCCTTGGAAAGAAAGAGTCAACATCAGCAGGTCCTTAGAGGGTCTCAAGATAAATATATAAAGTGGGATTTGCAGATGAGGCACAAAAATGTACAAGAAATTAAATATATACATCAAACAAATGACTTCCTTTGAGTGCCCACTAGGAAGAGGTTTTATTGAAGTGGCTTCAAGGGTGAGTAGGAAGGGCAGTTTTGATTCCGGAAAAACGAAGTTATAATGATGAAAACCTTAGACTGCTCGCTGCTAGGAAGGTAGTCTCTGAATTTAAGCAAAGTTGGTTCTTAGAAACACAGCTCTCTATGCCCATTTCCATTTGTCAACAGAAGACTTTCTTTAGAGAGTTGCTTAATGTGATATTACGGTCACATTGATGAGCACATTGTATTTGTAATGGAATAACTTTTTAAAACTTTATCTAGTACTACCACCTCTGACTTTATTTTTACCAGCCTCATAATGAATATGAAATCAGGTAGGGAAAGGTATGAAGACTTCTGCCTGAGATAGGGAACAATGGCCACAGCAAAGAGACAGCAACTTATCCAAATTAAATCAGTTTATCAAATGGAGCCAGAGTGGAGTCCTGGACCTTCCCTTCTTAGTCCTTCATAACAAAGTGTAGTAGGAAGCCTGGTTTGGGTGTGAGATCGTTTTACTTATTTTAACATGATGAAATTGCCATGTAAAATGTGACCACCTCCATTTTCCCCTAAGTAGAGACAATAAGTGGACATTTTGTGATTCAAATGCTCTCGCATTCATTACATCTACACTGGGAAGACTGATTCACTGGAGATGGAATAAGATTCTGGCTTTTCACCAGTCACGATTGGGCTGCTGTGTGTTTGTTGGGTGAGAGGGAATTGACTATAAGAAAGAAGCTGGGGTGCAAATTTCAGCCTTATCACAGAGTGTTAGGAATCGCTGTTTGGCCAGTGCGTGACAAAGACAAAGTTCTTACAGCAATTGCTCACGCACTTGCCTGCCTGGTTCCCAACTCACTACACCGTGTACTCATTCCAGAGACAATGTGCTCACGGGGCAGGTCCCAGGAGAAGTTGTACTATGGTTGTTGAGTGTTCTATCTACACAGCCTTTTCCATGGTGTCATTACAACCTGGGGCAAGGAGGCATTGTGTTTATCCCTCGTAGCAACAGCAGAAAATTGAGCTTCTCTTCTCCAAGTATAATAGGTCATAGGCTAATAATAATTTTTGTGTATTGGTACTGGGCTTAAACTCAGCCTGGGAGCTATCCTGTAGCTTTTTTGTGTAAAGCTGGTGCTCTTAGAGCTACAGCTCTACTTCTGGAGTTTTGGTGGTTACATGGAGATAAAAGTCTCACAGATGTTCACCTGGGCTGGGTTTGAACTGTGATCCTCAGGACCTTAGCTTCCAGAATAGCTAAGATTAAAGGTGGGAGCCACCAGCCTCTGCCAGGAAAATCATTTTAATAGGTTGTAATCAGCACAGCTTATAATTCCTTATTGTAAATTGACTTCACAAATGTTGAAAATCCCTCACTTATAGATTTGTTTAAATGAAATAGATTTACGTTAAGGCATTTCTAAATCATTTCCATGATCCTATTCTAAAGCATGATAAAGAATCTCAAGTTTCCTAATCTTCTTGGTCATGACTCAGTCAATGAGGTGGGAAAATGTAGTTAATAATTTTCCTTCCTCCATCTGTTCACTTTCTCTGCATTATGAAGGCCCAATTAAGCCTATTTCTTAATAGTTAGGCAAGAGAGAAAGAGAAAGAGACAGAGACACACACACAGTCACAGAGACAGAGAAACAGAGAGAACCAAGACTTAAAAATAATGTATATATATTATATATATTTATATATATTTATATATATTATATATATATATATATATATATAATTACTTGGAGCCTGTGGTTGCAGAGAGGAAAGAAGAGGGAAAATGACATGAAAATGTTTCCCAAAGCTTTCTAGAAATTGATAACTGGTTCTACAGTATATATAATGGGAACTCCTCAAATTGAACAGAAGGAGATCCCCAAACAGAACATATGTTTTCATATGCTAACATTGGTCGTCTCTTAATTGCTTTTTGGATGTGTGAAGGATGGTTTTAGGCAGCACTAGAAGACTGGTGACATAGCAGAACTGTGACATGCCAGAATGTGATAGAGATTTTAATTTCATCAGTTTTGTCTTCCTCAATTCCTCCTTCTGCTGCAAACCCAAGTCCTCTGAAGCATCTGTGTTGATTTTTTTCTAGATAGTGGCTCTATTTATTGCCAATACATCAGTTATTAAACTGTAAGTCTGAAGTGTCAGTCCACTTTCAGTAACCTATGGCAAGCCCCTGTTGGTGCTGGTGAGTAACTCAACAGCTCTTCCTCTCTCTCTCTCTCTCTCTCTCTCTCTCTCTCTCTCTCTCTCTCTCTCTCTCTCTCTCTCTCTCTCTCTCTCTCTCTCTCTCTCTCTCTCTCTTTTTACTCCTCCAGAGGTGATCATGTGACATTGTTCTGGCCAATGAGATGTAAGAAAAACTGATTAAGAGGTTGGATTATTTGCATCTCTTCAGAAAAGGAATGAGCATGGCTATCATATCTTCTCCTTTCTTTTTGTATTGAACAAGTGGAGACACTTGGCTCATGGTTAGCCATCATGAAATGATAAGCAAGAAGGAAAACAGTTCAAGAGAACCGTGCAGGGTATCTGCACGGATACGAGTACCCATCACATTTAGTGCTGTTTTCCTTTCCTCTTTTTTCACTGGAAAAGCCAAAGCTACTTATTTTAAGCAGGTAAAGACTAATCCTGGGATTGTGTGGGCAGCATGGGCCCTGGGGCAAAAGCATCTCTTAATTTTCATTAATGTAGCCTAAAGAAAACTTTTCTAAGGTTTTTCTTTCCAATTTATGAGCCTTTTCCCTCCCACATACTCCTTCATGTGGTACCTAACAAGGAACATAGGACTTGTTAGGAGAATGCTTTCATGCCTGGATCTAGATCCACTGTTAACTCACATGCAAACTGGAACAGGTTGCCTCAGTTTCATGGAAGTAGTTGGAACTTATTGTGTGCCAGTCCCTTTTGCGGGATGAGAAATGTTTTTCTGCCATTGAAAAGCAGTGTCCTAGGTGTGGAAGGCACATAGACAAAAGCCATTTTCTCCTGTGCAAATTGAAAGTCTTGGATTGGTGATTCACAAGGACTCTTTTAGCTTTAACATGTTATTCTGTATTTTCTTGTCTTACCTCTTAGGACCTTGAAAGAATATTTTCCTGAGAGCTATCAACCATAAATACAAAAAATAGTAGAAGAATTGATGTTGATTTTGCTGAATAGAACAGCAATCTCTGTATCTTTTTTGTTAGGTCTAAGATTTTATTATAGCTGAACAAGATATGCACAATTCCATTGGATTCCATGAATAACACTTTATTAACTATTATCATCAAATATAATATTATAAAATATTATAATAGTTAGAATATGAATAATTTATCAACTTAAAAAAGGGTCCTTTCAAGTTAAATCCATGAGCCTCAGAACTTTCTTCATTCTATCTCTGGATAATGCAGGGATCCACTGATTTAAATTGATCAGGAGTGGGGGTGTAGAGTATAATTTCCAGAAAAACAATGCTTTGTTTATGTCAGATTCCCCCATGCATAGCTATATATACTGGGTGCTTTGTAAATATATAAATCAATGGGTGACTTCAATGATAACCCTTGGTCATCACCTGTTTATACCACAATCAGATGTTACTCTTCCAGATGGCAATTACAGATCTGCATTTCTTTATATTTGGTTTTGGTTTTGGTGACAGGATCTTACGATGAGGCTCAGGGGGCACCAACTTACAACCTTCCTTCTTTAGCCTGCTGTGTATTGGGATGATAAGTATGCACCACCACATCCATCAGTGCTACCTACTTGTGTGATTCTGTGATCCAATGCCAGAGAGAACAGTTTAAGGGAGGAATGATTTATTTTGGTTCAGTGTCAGCAATTTCTGGGCCTGAGGGAGACAAAGCATCATGTTGGGGGAAATGTGATAGAGGCTACTCAATTCATGGCAGACAGGAAATAGACAGGGGAAAATGGCAGGAAGATGGAGAGGAAGAATGGGACAGGACCAGGTATAACCTTCCAAGGCATTCCTGAATTGGTCTACTTCCTCCTAGAACTACCGAAAGTTTCTGCCACTTTCAATATGGCAGAACACTAGCCAGAAATGAAGCATTGAAAAGATGAGCACAAGAGCCACTGGGCACGTTTCATTGTTAAACCGTAACTAAATCCAAACAAAAGTTTTACCTTCATTATGTTAGTTAATTAGGATGTTTTCCTCTGATTTATAATTAATTCATTGGAGGCATCTCCTTCCCCAAGCCTTTTGCCTGTAGATCAGCAAATTTGGCTTCCGTACAATTAGAATCGGCTTTGTTCAATGCTCAAAAGAATCAATCTAAAGATAGATCACTTTGTCCCAAATCCCGTAATATATTTCTTATCAACCACAAGTTGGATTTTAAGTTTAAGTGTGTAGATGCAACCTGGGCTTATTGGCTGACCTCTAGTTTGGTCAGGTAGTTTTACACATGAACTTTGTGTGAACCTGAATAGACAAAAGAATGATGAGCTACTGGGTGAGGGTTAAGAAAGTGACCTTGCCTGGGTTACTATGATGTCCCCCAGGGACACTGGAGAAGGCCCTGCTATACATTGCCTAATAAAGTCCAATAAAGGAGAGAATTAGTCCTGGTGTGGTGTCAGCACAGCCATAAATTCTCATGCAATAATAAAATAATAGGATGTTATTAATTCAACCATTCTGGTTGCTCCTGAAATGATATTGGAGTAATACCATCGATTCATATTTTCAAGTGCTAATACATTATTTTCTAGAACTATTAACTGCTTTAAAACCAGTGTGCCATAATAGAGTTGGAAGAGATGGTGAAATATTTCAACCAAATCTGGCAATTAACTTAATTTAAAGCTACCCTGCACGTTTTAGAAATGAGAATTATGTTTTCAAGTAACTTAGAGGAAGAAAAATTAAATGGGATAATGAGTGTTTTTTAAACTTCCCCTTCCAGTCAGTCTTACACACAGGTGAAATTTAGGTCACTTTTTTTTTTTTAGTAAAAAGAACTTTAACAGACATTTTAAATATTAATCTTCCATATATTTTGTACATCATTAAATCAAAAAGAGCACAAAAGTGTAAACGTTTATCAAATTCCTACTCTGGGCAAAATTTTATGCTAACAATTTTCAAATATATTGATTCATTGAAATATGATGTATCCAGGGCCATGTGGGTATTTATAACATCATTTACAGGCCATACAAAATTATTAATGTAGGCAGATGGCTCTGGGCAACTGATAAAAAGCAGAGAGAAGCATATGTGTCTGTCCAGTCATACACCAAATAAAATGTGCAGGCTTTAAATGGTCCACAGGATGGTCATTCCTCACCCTCAAATTGAAATAGGCTTGTGAATACTCAAGGGAAAGGTCTAAGAATTAGAAGGTATGTTGGACTTGGGGAATTTCATCCTGGATTAAACTCTCCAGTTTATCAAGTAAAAATATTGATTGATGGTGCTACGGGCAAAATTGAAAAAACTCAATTAGGAAGTCCTTGCCATTCAAAAAGGCAACCGCAGGGGATATAACAAAAACGTGCGAAACATTACAGCTTTATACCAGCAGTTGTTTGTAGTGTTTGATGTGATATCTTTCTTCAATTTAGATAAATATTCATTTCAGACCTATTTTGGTGTTCACATTTTTTTCTTTGCTCAAAGACCATTTTTTATCATTATAGAAACTCTAGGATCCACAAAGCTTAGATGTTCAAATAGGAAGGCTGAAAACAATCTCAACTACTAAATGCCTAGAGCTGAAAAGACAGTTTTAAAGACAACGGTGAGTCTAGGCAAACGCAGGGGTTCCATGTTCAAATTTTGTTAAGAATTGTAAGATGGTAGAGTACTAAGCTATGTTTGGAGCCTTTCTTTGCCCAGGGCCAGCTAGCTGACACAGATTCTATGCTCATGAATCTATCCCTGATATAAAGTGTGAATGGTAGCGCTCTATCTCTGGTTCTCTTGTTCCTATCTTAACAGCCACTTGAGTGGCTCATCAGCCATTTGGGTGATAGTTTTGCACTCTTGTCTCTGCCAACTAATATACCTAGATCAGCTTTCTCTTCATGACTTTCAACTCCTAACTCTATTTGCATTTATTCTCCATTTCCTGCTGTGCTTCACATTCACCTTTTGAGAGAGCAGGGGAACTTAAATGAATATTTATCAAGTATAAAGCCCCATGTTAGGCGGAATTCTCAGGTATACCTTGCTCATGAATCACTAGATAACTTATAAATGGCTCTATTGGGTCAGGTGACAATCTTAGTCTCATCAACTTGTGACAAGAGTTATGGTGTCATATAATGGACCACATATTGACCTATTTGCCTCTAACTCCTCCTTTGCAGCTCTGGCCTTGGTTGTAACAGAAAGCTTCTCAGATGGGTGGGATGGCTTATACAGTCTGATCCAGCACACGTAAGGTCCAATGCTGTCTTCCTGGGAAAATGTTTAAGCGTATCATAAATTGCTGCACCGATCTTGATGTTTGCAAGTCAAAAATGATTGTGTTCCCAAATGGGTATGATTTGACCACTGGAGAAGCAGAAGGTGAGGGTGCTCTCTCTGAGAAGCCTACCAGGTTTCCTGATCAGATTTCAGCCTTTTGCAAAAGTGCTTTCAAGTGGGCTGTAATTGCTTGCCTGTGTCCACTTGGTAGCCTCATAAATCTTCACTAGCTCAGAAAAGTAAATTGTGTTTGGGAATTCCTTCAAAATACATTGCTGTGGGATAGTGAGGATTCCTTCAAGAGGAGAGACTGTTCTCAAGGTGAAGGTCATCGTTATGAGCTTGGGTGATAGGAGATGGCTGTTAAGGCAACAGTGCTGCCCAGGAGGAACTTTGGAGCACCTGTCCTTTCTGGAACCAGCAGCCGCACACTCATCAGGCAGGCTTGTGGGCCAGCTGTGGCTAACACTTCCCCAGGGACCCACAGGCTGTTGACCTAGTGTCTGTTGTAGATGTTGTTGCATTCTTGGTTAACGTGAATGAGGTGAGAGCCTTCTATGCATCGTTGCCTTGAAACAGCAAAATGTCTACAACACCTGGAGTTTTACAAATAGACTTTAAAAATTACATCTCAATCAGAGCTATAGAGTACAGAGGTTGTTAAGGCTAAGGTATTGGTTCCAACTCACCCCTATGACTTCTTATGAGACCGTTCTTGATGCCTTTGCTTGTTCCTTTTTGTGTCACTACTGGGGCTTGAACTCATGGCCTCATGTTCTCACTTAGCTTTTACCCGTAAGGCTGATGTTCGTTCTATCACTGGAGCCACAACTCCACTTCTGGTCTTGGTTTTCTCATCTACAAAATGTGCCAATAACCATTTTTTCCATAAGCTTCTGAGAGATAAATCACAAAGATGGGATGGTTAGCTTGGTGCATGGGACTTTGGAAATATTCAATAAATCCCGACTATTTAAGCATACACATAATTGTATGTCGTATAGAATTCAGGCTGGAGCTCCTTGCGTATACATCTGTAAGCACATACATGCAAAAAGCACAAGTAAATTACATTAAGATTTAATGCACTATTGGAAAGGGGATACTTTGCTATAAAGTTTCTTTTGAAATCTGCTCTTGAAAGATGAGCGGAGCGTACTGAAACATGTGTTAAAAATTAAGCAAGAATCCCATATGAAAGATCTGTTAAGAGGAGGCATGGTTATATATAGAAGGACTTCAGATTTGACAAACAGCCCAAAGGTAAATCTAATTTATTTCAGGGGAAGAAGGTTCAGAAGCTGAAGAGGTCAACTCCCGTATTCCCCCTGCACAGGGATGAAAACTGCCCAACAGATAAAAATCACTTCTTCATTTCTCAGGTAGAAGCTATGCATACGCAGTGAGCTCTCAGGCAACAGTGGAAAGAAGTGAGGTACCATGTTCTCGCTTTGGTTTATAACTACGGCTCTCTGAATTGTCAGTGCCTGCGGGGTAATAGGCTGGGTCTGTTTTACTCTCTTGAGCTAGATATTTACACATCACTATGCGTGGATTAGCGTTTAATAAGTGTTTGTGAAGGTGGGCAATGATGCAGCCACTGCATTTGGTAATTTAGAGCAGGCTGTGTTGGTCGTAAGAGGTTTTTTTCCTTTCCTGTCAGAATCCCTTCTCTGCTTGACTTTTCTTGTTGATCATCAGCTTCCTTGGGCAGGAGACTTGTTTGTCTGTATGTTTATTAAGAGGTATGGAGCAAATTGCAACAAACTACACAGTGATAACAGTGAGTAAAAATTTCATGAGATGCTATCAAATGATTCATTAAAAGAAAGATTCAGGATATTACCACCAACTGCTACATTAACTCGTCATGTCATAATACCATCAGAATGCTAATTAGGTTGTCTGGCATGACTTGTGATTAAAAAGTAGACCCGAGTTTCCTGTAGGTCTAAAATTTGGGAAGACTTTCCTCTCAAAATTTTTTGTTACAGGATTTATTGGATGCTGTTCAGTCTCCATCCTTTGGAGATCAACTGAGCTTTTGTGCATTCTACTTGGTTCACCACCTTGTGAACCCCCTGAGCACTCTAAACTTTCGGACAGGACTCCAAGTCTACAGAGTAGTGAATTCAGATGTTATAAAATAGGATAAAGAAGGTGTTAGGGATATGCCAGAAGGAAGAGACTGTCCATGTTGTCCTATCTTGGAATCCAGCCAAGGCTGTGTGGCTCCTTACTTGCAGCTGGGCAAAGCAGGTGGGGAGGACTAAGACCTAGAGTTCACATCAGCCTCTGGCATTGACTACAGGCTGGCAGGGGGATAATTAGAACAGACTTACACAGAGGACACTCTGTCAAAGTCCCCGTCTGTTTACTTGGGGCCAGAGGTTTCAGAAACAATTAATGTCAGGCAAAATTCAGGATGAAGAATGTGCAAATAAGTAAGGGCCACCTGATCGTGGGGAATCTGGCCCAAATTATAAAGAGAAATAGAACCAGCCTCAGAAAGGCCATTTATAAGTAGCAAACACTTTGGGCTAAGATTGGAAGCAGGGCTCCAGTTCTTGAGGGAAAGTACAAGGAAAATAAGGCAGGATGCCCACCTTGGAAAGGATGAGGATCATGTCATTTGGCTCAAGTGATTTCTTGTTCAGAAGAACAGCCAAAGCCAGAGTAGTCAGGATTTGGTTCCCATTGTGAACTGATGATGGGAAAGAAAATAAGAGACCACTTCTCCGATCTAGAATACCATGTCGTGGCTGGACTGACATGAAGAAAATGACATAGTGAGCCATAAAAATAATGGTAGCAGCTGGGCCAAAGTCTGTGCTTTGGTTTCTGAACTGGGAACAAGGCTGAACTTGTGGATAGGACTATGTGGTCTTGCTGAGAAAAGGAGAGAAAGAACTGTCAAGAAGGACAGCTAGCCTTGATTTTTGTCTCCACATCTCTAGAACCACAGAAATGGCACTAGTGCTAAAGACAGAGATGGTAAAGCATAAGTAGTAAGAACACATGTTTTAGAATTAGGTTGGTTGTTTTGGTACCTACTTATGATCCCTATTTATCATAAATGTTATGAAGATACTCAGTTGAATTTTAATTTCAGATGAACAATAAAAATGTTTTCGTAGAGCTATGTCTCAAATACTGGACATATTTTAGTTAAAATATTATTGAGCACATGCCTATAATTCTAGCCCCTTTGGAGGTTTTGGAAGTAGAGGTGAAATTTGAGACTACTAGTAAAAGCACAAGACCCTACTGAGATTTTGTCTATTGACCTAAAACCTAAAGGACTGGAGGTTCAAGGGGTAGCATGTTTTCTCAGCAAGCAGGAGGTCCTGAATTCAATCTCCACTGCTGCATATATATTCGAAGTGACATTCAGACACAGATAGTTACAAAATAATATACTATTTATTGAGGTTCCCATTTAGCTGGGTATTCTATATTCTCTCTAACAACCTTACTTTGCTAATTTTAGAATCTACAACTTGGGAAAATTATATAATACTTCTACTTCCTCATTGATAGAAGGAGAATAATTTGGCTGATAGCATTGTTTTGTGCAATGAATGAGTTAATAAGTGCAAACTACCCAAAATAGTGTCTAGTACTCAAACCTTCTTCAGCTTCTTTCTCTTCTTGGTTATAACATGGTTTCTAAAAGAACTACTACATTTCAGTTACTCTGAGTTATTGGGGATTTTGTATAGTTTCATTAAATAATATAGAGCTTCAGCAAAATTTAGAAGTATTTTGTTCATTTTGATTCCATATTCTCTTCCAAAAATTTGAATTCCAGTCTTATAATGAAAGCACAGATTTAATCAAAGATAAATTGCCCTGAGCAAAAAACTATCAAGAAGGTAATAATGCCAGGCACTGGTGCTCACATGTATAATCCTAGCTATTCAGTAGACTGAGATTTGAGGATCAAAATTCAAAGACAGCCAGGCAGGAAAGTCTGTGAGACGTTTCTCTATCAACTAAGGGAAGTGGTGCTATGGCTCTAGTGGCCGAGTACTAGCTTTGATCTAAAAAACACGGGGACAGCACCAAGGTCCTGAGTTCAAGCTCCAAGACCAGCAAAAAAGGAAAAGAAGAAGTCAATAAAAAGGAGAAAAAAATCAAGAGATTATGGCTGGGGATGTAGATGTGGGAAGTTGAAGAAGAAGCTGAATTCTGAATTTTCAGATTGTCCTATAGGAAGGACCCTGTAGGTGTCATTTTAGTGTTCATGCTGTCTAGGGGTCAATTTAGTGTTCACTTGCTGTCTAGGGGTCAACTTAGTGTTCATTTGCTCTCTTCAACCTCCCTTCTTTCTAGTATTTCTCAGTCTTGATTGTCCATTGTATTCTGTCATTTCACAACATGCTTTAGAGAAACACTCTTAAATCATACTGTCAACTCAAATCAGTGAGTAATTTTGAAGAATATTTCCACTTAAACTCATTGGAGAACAAAAGTGCAGACTTGTCTGTTTGGATTTCTGGTGTCAATGCTTTGTGAGGAAGAGAGAAAATTTTGTATTAGCTGTCAGTTTTCAAATGGTGAGATCTTCCAACCAGCTCCGGGGTCCTTGATCTTGGCTACCCATCAGAATCACTGGGAAAATGCCAGGTTGCAACTCAGTCTGAACTCTTCAGACTCTTTGAGGGTAGGACACAAGGATAAGTTTTTCTAAAGATGCTCAGATTATCCCCTGGGACAGTCATGATGGAGCAAGGAAAAGTTGCTCTAGTGCAAACCATTTCTGTGGTAGGAAAGACTACGTGACATCAACCACCACAATTCAGGAAATGACATTAACTGTACCATTTTAATTCTTCTAAGGTACTTCCACATGTATAGTGTATAGAACATAGAAGTCTGAGTATTTTAATCCACATTTCAGAAAAGGTGGAACAGAGAATTGTAAATAATACAGTAAAGCAAATGAGCATTGAATCCACCAGAGGCCTGACTCACAAACCAGATCCTTTACCAATAGGAAAATAGATTTCCCCATGCTTTACCATCTGTGGAATCTGATCTATCAGTGCCTGGTTGCTGTGTCCCATTTGGCCATAGAATCAGGTCTGTGCATTACAGATGTGCTGGGAGAGCCTGAGAGCCAGTCTTCACAGTCTTCACACATTTGTAATTCTTTGTGGTACTTCTACCCCTCCCACCGGAGACCAATCAGTCAGAGTAAAACAGCAGATACACTTATTTGGACCTTGTTGGACAAACCTGTCTGAAGATAGACGTGCAGGTGTTGTACCAGAGCTCTCTGCTTGTAATTAAGTAGGGCTTTGCCTGACAGGTTTAGCCAGTCAGGCAGGACTTGCTTGTGCCTGTGTCAATCACAAAGCTTGAATAAAAATTAGGAGCAAAATTGAGGATTCACTATTTTACCCTCTCCCCAGGCATTAGTTGGCTATTGTTTTTTTAAAACCAGCAAGGTCCTCTTTAGTAAAGCATAACACAAAAACACCATATTTTATCCTTAGGTCATGCATTAAAAAAATTGCCAGATGAATCCAGGGCTCTTGTTAAAGATATTCCAGCTAGGATGAGTGTTGGTATGTATGCATCTGTGCTTTCATTTGTTCACCATCCATTTATTCATTCACTTACTTACTCATTAATTTGATCACACAATCTATATTTATAAAGTGGTAGCTTTATGTCAGGTACTGTTCTAGGTTCTGGATATTCACTAGTGAGCAAGACAAAAATGACTTTGTGCTCGTGGTCCTTGTAGTATAACGACTTAGGGAGTAAACAAATAAATGATACGTTTTGCCCATATAATTATCCATTGTGAGAGAGGCTATTAAGAAGAGATTAAAATTTTGATGGAGAGAGTGGTGAGAGGTGTGGCTACCTCTGGAAAAGTTTCTCTGGGAAAGTTGCATTTGGAATGAGATCTAATTTTCTAAGTGTTTTTGCATCATACGTGCTCAAATATTTTCTAAACATTCCTGCCCCCCTTTTTAAATCAAGAATGCAAACGACATACATTTTCCTCAGTCTACCCTCTCTCCCTTCTTACTTTTTGTCTATAGATTATTGAGCTAATCATTATAGATGGCTAGATGCCAAACAACACGGCTGGGACATTTCACAGAGGATTGCGCTGGATTGTGTCTACTTGTTTGTGTCCACCACACTTTCACATCATTAGTTCCTGATTTTAGGATGCCCCCTTTATTTATTTATTTATTTTGTCTCTACCCACAGTCCTGCAGCATACAAAGAGCATGATCTTTCTGTTAAAAAGTAAGAAATGATGATTATGGTTCATTAATGACTTGTCCAGGTTCATATATTATTAATTATAGGAGACAAGAGAAAAACTGTTTATTTGCTCATGCAGAATGCCTGCCAAACATCTTTCCAATACATTCACACGTTTCTCTCCAAGTCAGAGTTTTTGGAGGAACATTGATTTAGAACCACTATCTTTTATGCATTTCCATGAATCCAGGAGAATTTCTCTGGCCTGTGGCCCTTTTTCAGCTTTGCAAACTATATTTCATAAATGATAAGCTAATAATTAAATTGAAAACTTATATATTGGCTGCCTACTGTGTATCAGATACCAGCAGTACATCACTGAGCAAACAAACAAGAATTCCTGCCTTCCTTGGGTGTTCATTCTCCCAGGGGATGAAAATCAATAAGCAAATAAATCTAGAAATCTATAGCATGTTAGATGATGTGTAATGGAGGAAAATATACCAGGGAAGAGGATTAGGGAAGGCTGTGGGGAGAGGGTGTTGAAATTTTAGGTAAAAGGGTCAAGAATGACTTCCCTGAGTAGGCGCTATTTGTGGCATGCCTTGAGGCCTTCTGGGGAAAGAAGATTCTAGACAGAGAGGTCATAGATGGCTAAGCTGCTGGCCTCAGGCCTAGGCCCATGCAATGCATCCTACCTTTGAACTTGAACTCTGTTTTTCCAGAGACACAGTATTGAAAATGCTGGTTAGACGCTGCTGAAATCATATTTTTTAAGGATTAGGTTCTATATTCAATTTCATTTTGGGTTAAATATCCTATTGTGGGTTGTTTAAAAAGCCAAACCACCATGAATAATGTTTCCACAGGAAAATGTTTCTGAGTTTAACTTGCTGACTTACAAATGAACTTGAAGAGCAGAACCTCTCAGTTTGTTGAGAGCTGGCTTTATTAATTAAAAGACAAATCTCCAACCAAGTCTGTATCTTTCTGCCAGGGAGGAACACTACTGCACCCACCTTAGGAAATGCACGCTGTTTTTTCGCCTGTCATCATTCTCCTTTCTGTAGTCTCTGGCTCCAACCTGTCCCTTCTATTTCCCCTGCAGGGCTTCTCTTTCTGCCCTTAGATCTTTGAATAATCCATCCTAAAGCCACATCGAACACTCTTGATTCCCTTATTCTTCTCTTTCAGAAGAGTCTCTGTCTGTCTTCCCTTTCTTGTAGTGTCTCACACATTTCCCAAGGCCCTTCTTCCATGCACATGGATTTATTTGTATTAGTTCACTGTCTGCAACTGATGAGCTTTGTACATTTAATATCCTTACTGAGTAATGCACATGGAAAATTGTGAGCATCTTGCAACAGATTAATGAATTTCTGTGTGTGTGTATGTATATATGTTTAAACACAATATAGTCCTTCCTTTGTGAAATTAGTGACTACCTTCTGTTAAATGGTGAATTCAATTTTATTATTATTATAAAAGTGATATACTGAGAGGTTATAGTTACATAAGTCAAGTAAAGAGTGCATTTCTTTTTGGACAAGGTCACCCCTTCCCTTGCTGTCTCCCAGTTTTTTCCTCCCATCCCACCCACAAGTTATACAGTTTATTTTCAACATAGTGTCCAGTGAGTATCATTGGTGCATTTGTGCACCCTAAATAGTGAATTCTTAAAGATTTTTTCTCTGTGTCTGTTTGAAATTCAGTCTATATGTTCATAGAAATCATCGGTAAGGCCTTTTGTTTCTTTTTTGTCCTACCTCTTGTTCTTTGAAGGTAGATGGCTAACAGTTTCCATCTTCAGAGCCATAATGGAAAGTCATAAATCTATAAACTTGCATCCTGGGGAGCAGACGTGGGTGTATCCTGTAAACTCACCTTTGGAGTTTTCCCGGATATGCACTGAAGAACCATCTATACAGACAACCCTCTGGAATCCAAGGTGGTTCAAGTACCCTATTATGGGCTGGCCTGAAAGCCAAACCTAGGGATTCACAATAGCCAAATGTAGATAAAACTCATAGAATGATTTGAAAATTTGCTGTATTTTAGAGATCACATTTCATATGGCTTAGCTGTTTTACCACATAATAATATCCTTAGGTGATCCTCAAGACAGAGTTGGGTAACTCACCTAGATCGCCCAGCTAATAAAGGCAATATTCAACAATAGGCAATCTGTCTGCGGTGATAAAGAAAACCTTTCTTCTTTTTCTCTTTCCCTTCACTAGCCCTAGACCCTTTCATGACTGTTAGTGGAGAATCTAACCCTAAAGTGTTTTTGTCAGCTCACAAATCATGCCAGGTTACTGGAGGACTTGTTAGGACAGTGTCAGATCTCCCCGAAGGTGTGTTTTGGATTCTGAGGGAAGTAACAAGTTTCTGGGGGCTGCTGCGCCAGAGGCATACTTTAAAAATCACTGGTTTAGGCACTCCTGGGGGCTTCGTAGATTAGACACATTATCAGTGGTCTTTTTGCATCATTCACTTTCAAAGCACCAGGTCTATATGTCTCAGTTCTTCACTCCAGTGCTGAGTTTCACCTTGGGCAAGTCTCATCTCCCTTGTAATGCATGAGAAAATAGAGTCTCTGGCACTCTAAGTGATATGATCCTTACTGAGTATCGGCAGAGCTAGGCTTTAGGTTTGCTGAAGAGTAGCCAACCACTGTGTCTGTCTCACAAACTGGTTTGTTCACTTTCCTTTTCAAGTCAAGCTTCTAGGAATGAATGAGCTCAGAGAGATCATCTTGTGCTTAAAAGAAACTGTGTCCCAAGAGGCACAGAGAACCAAATACAAAGGAGGGCAGGCCTGTGTGTCTCCGAAAACAAGATCCCACATTACATCCAAATTAAAGGTCTCTGAACTTGAATGAAGCTGGCTAATATTTCTTTTTCCTTCCAGGTTTGGCGAGCTTCTAAATATCAATTATAAGACCGAGTAAATTATAGGGATGTGGGACTTCGAATTGTTGTAGCACTTTAAAGTGTCTATATAGGATAATAAGCAGATTGCAAAAATCTGCTGAAAGGAATCTCACACATATTTATAGATAATTAATACAGTGAGCGGAAACTGGAAATCAGCACTGAATTTTTTAAAGCAGTAATTTAAAAATGCATTATGGCAACACATTAAGTTAGCAGTTATTCAACAAGGAAATGTGAAGATTATTAAGCTAATTAAAGGTAATAAAAACAAGTTAGGTAGTCTGCATATAACTTTGAAATTAGAAAGGGAAGAAAAAACCCACTCTTGCATTGAGTCTTGCTGCTTTCAGGCCTGGCAAGATGTCAATGAATACATTGATAAGTTGCTGGAGTTTTATGCAATAGCAAGAGATTTCTGTAGAGAAATATACTCCTCAGAGAAGCAGACAAAAAAACCAGAAGGAAATGTTTCTATGTAACCCTAGACCCTTGCTCAGGCCCCAAGAGCACATGTGTGCCGTGGATAACGGATGGGTATTTCAGGAACTTGATCTTGGAAAGTTTCACCTATACATGGCATTGCACTCCACTTCCAGATCCCGTGGCCTCTTTCCTGATCGCTAGGCTCCCTTCCACTTCAGGTGATGTGAGAACAATCTGAGCAGCAGTCTCCTCTGCTTCTCCTTGCTTTTAGAGCTTGTTTCTCTCCATGCAGCCACTGCTGTAGAATGGGGCTGCGCTGTGCAAGCGGGACGCTTGAAGTGACTGGTGGGAACAGAAATCGACCCAGCTTTGTGGCACATGCTTCTGTTAATCATGTCCAGCTCTGTGCGAGTGTTAAGAATAAAAAATAGGGAGAAGTGAAGGAAGATATTGAAGGTTACAAGTAGAAAATTAAAAATTATCCCATTTATCAGGGACAATAGAAAAAGGCCAGATTTTTGTAATATATTTTTTTTTTTTACTGGTTTTTGTCTTCTAATTGTTGGGGACAAGGCGGTGGCTGATATCAGGACTCAGCTTTCAAATTAGCCATGCGTGAGTCTGCCAGCATAATTAAACAGATTATTAAATGTTTCTGGAGGAAATCTTAGGGGTGTTTATTGGAGCAAAGGACTTTGCCATTTCTAACTAAAACAGACTCGCGATGATTAATTCTGGTAGAGGACCCTTGTAAAATTTACCACTGAGCAAATTAAGGTGGGCACAGTTAAATGAGGTTATAGGGCAAAGCTTATCACAGAGGGAATTGTCTAACTTATCAAAAAAAAACTGGACTCAAAGAATATAAAAGCTAGTGATATTTAGTATATTATAAAGGGCTCCAGTGCTGTACAATTACAAACAGCCTTGTTTATAGGTGTACAGGGGAACTTTGGATCCTACTATACCTCCAAGAAGTTTGATCAGTTTAATCTCCTAGATTTGATGCTATCATGTACGAACTCAAGTTTTCCTAAAGATAAGGGAAATAAATCTCCTGAAGAACAACTTGGCTCATTACTTCGAATGTTAAATGGATTTAACATTGTAAGTTATTTTGGTCTACAGTTACGCAAGCTGTGTGTCTAAGATTTCTATAACCTTTGTTCTAAGATTCTAAATAGGGGCATGTTTCATTGGAAAACGAATGTGCTTTTACCAGCAAGGTAGCCTTAGGAATTTGGATCCTTTTTGGGTTCTTAGATTGAATTGTTTGAGAGCCTGGGAGCACCCGTGGTTGGTTCTCATTACTGGAGTCTGCGTTTACAAGAAATGCCTTTTCTCATTTATTTTCACTTTTCATTAGAAGTCTTTGCAGTTGTTGCTCACCTCATTAAGTTCACTAAGATGCTCTGCATTTAATTTCCATGTTATAATTTGTAGTAAATTGTTTGACATTAAACCTGGCTTTTGGAGTCTGATTTCTGAAGGTTTTGCTGCCTTTCTCATGCTAACCAGTTACCTTTTAAGAGATGGAATAAATGAATGTAATTATTGTAATACATAATTTCACTAATCTCCATTATTGGAATTTTGCTGGGAGTGGGGAATTGTCCAGATCCTGGTGCCTTCTAAGTGCCGAGTTACTCATTATCGCTTGCCTTCTGGAAGTTTCTTCAACCTGCTGGTAAAATGACCCTTCTGATCCAGCCTTAATTTTCATTATGTGGCAATCAGTGGACTAACTGAACGCATTCACTTGTAAGATCTTTCTACTTCTCAGCCCAAACTTTCTTCTGCTAATTCACAATGAGGAATGTTCGCTTGCTTGATCTTTGCACATTCCAGGTATTTGTAGCTTTTATCATTGCACCCCTCAGCTATCGTTCAGTCAGCTCCCCTGATTTCCTCCTTTTAATCTTTCCTCATCTGTCAGTCATTTCCAGTCCTCCCTCCCCCTTTCTTTTATCATCTCCTTTGAATTCAGGGGTTGGGGTTTTCAGGTACCAAAACACAATGCGGAGTACTGGGTCTGCCTTAAGAAGGGACAGGAGCAAAAGAGTCTTAGGTTCATGTTAAACTTTTTGTAATTTCTATTCCACAAGTCTACTTTTTTTTGCATAGCTTCCCTTTTCTTCCTTTCTGCCTTTTCTCACTCAATGAGAAGCATTAGGAAATGGATGCTTCTGTCAACCCTTGGCATGTCACCGATCAATCATCCCTGCCAATTGGTTAACCCAGGGTCTAGCAGTAGGGTGAATGTGCTAAGAAATCAGCCTACACATGCATATACCATGAGCTTCTCCTGGCTCTGAATTTTCTCATCGATTTTAGTTTTCTTTCTCACCTCCCCATCATTCTAAGAGTCTGGAAGGATCCATGTAGTGTGTTTATCTGGCAAACATCAAAATGCTGTCAAAACTTGCTGTTAGATCACAGCCTTTCCTGAGATGCTTTAGTAAATGTTACAAATAAAATCGCAGCATCAGATTCAAGCAAAGTCCAAGGCTTTCCTCAGAGCTCAGAGCTCAGCCACAGCTCGGGGAGGGAGAGGCCTGGGGATTGCTGTGTGTGTGCGTGGGGAGGGCCGGACCCTCTCAGGTCAGCTTTAATCCTCATTTCCTGAATGGGTCATTTGAGGTTCTAAATTAGGTTATAGCCAATGTAACAGATTCATTCCAGGGAAAGGTGAGGCTTCTACCATTGCTATCAAGGGTAAAGGATGAAGACTTTGCCCTTCGTTAGAATTGAAAATTGGGCTGCTGCTACAGATGGGAGCCGCTCTCTTAGCTGTACTTCATGGATTCTATTAAATCCATGGCCGATTCCCAGTGAAGGAGCACCGGTAGCTTTAGACACTTCATGTGCTCAGGGACTGAGTTTTTCATTTCACAGCTCAACCACTTTCAGAGTAATAAATTGCCCTGAGTTGGAGTCCTCTGACTGCCAATTTGCACTTCCCCTTTGTACTCTCTCTTCTCTCCTGTTACGGATACATAGAGCCATGATGGGAGATTAATATTGAAAGAGAGTTCTTTCCCCTGTTACATTGTACCTGCCCACTCCGGCCTTTCTTTCTTCCTTTTTATTTCCCCCCCAAAGACTTATTTTCATTCTGTGCAAACCTCCAAATTAATTCAACAAAGGATTCTTCCCTGAGCTTACCCGAGTTCCCTGCCCGTGGGTGACTTGTTCTTCTACCAATTGGTATTTGTCACTGAGCAATTCTGAATGTTGATCTCACTTCTTTCTGTTCAGAGAGAACAGTATGCCTCCGGGGTCAATATCCCTCCTAACCACAACAGAATGGAAGTCTCATTCTCAGACAGAAAGCAATGCATGTGTTCTACAATGAAGAAAACATAAAAGAGGACGAGGCTAAGGATGGAGACAGTTTCTGGGCGTTCACAGGTAAGCTGATACTTCTGAGATTCTTGGAGATTAGTGTGCTATCAAGCAGCAGAACATCTTTGGCAAGAAGAAATTCAAGGGATTAATGGCAGGTGGGGGGAAGGTAACCCAGGGAGTGTGTGCGACAGATGTGTATAGAGGGTGTAAAAGTCATTCTTCTTTGAGCTGGCAAAAGTTTAGACATTCTGGGGATTGAGCCAGATAAAGCGAAGTTTAAGCCTTTCAAATTGCATATTACAACAAGCATGGACAAGTTTAATTATAGTAGATGGAAGGTTCAAATGCACACACATTTACACCCAAGAGTGGCAGCTCATATGCGTGTGTGCACACACAGTAATACTGAATTTTGGAGGCTTTGTTTTATTTGGTTTCTCTGAAGCAATAGCAGAAATCACTGACATGTGCTATAAACAGTTTGAAAGTTTTCAAAAGAGAAGTAAAGTTTGAAACATAAGTTTGACACTTTCAACATAGCTTATAGAAGAACAAAAACAACTTTGGAGAGCAATATGTAGATCTTGGCCAGTTCTAAACATTATGTGTGTGTGTGTGTGTGTGTGTGTGTGTGTGTGTGTGTGTGTGTGTGTGTATGCCTGTGTGTCTGTGTATCTGTGTGTCTGTGTATGTACATGTGCACACGCATGTGTATATGTTAGAGAGACAGAGAGATGCAGAGAGCAAGAGAGATACACAGAGAGACACACAGAACTGAGAAATTTAGACATAAAGTTGAAGTTCCAATAAAATGCATGTGACTTGATACAACAGACTGGTTGATTTTTAGCCGTAATATGAAGATAACTAACAAAATGTAAGCTGAAAAGTTGAAATAAGGTGAATTATTTTTCAGTTCTTTGTTACAATACCACAACACCCTGATTTATTTATTACCCATAAATCTCTGTGTTGCTTGAATCCAGTCCAGTGGCTCTTGAGCTTCTTGGGGGCATCAGCTCAGCACACTCTTAGGCCTGAGATGACCAAACTAAGCTCATTGGAATGCCTGGGGGTCTGGTGGGGACAGCTGTCCATCTGGACTTCTCATTCTTCATCCATTTCAAGTAGTGATGTAGGTACTGACTTCTGAACAGTGTCCTTTGCCAAGAGATATAATTCAGATGAAACAAGATAGCTATATTTCAAAATATAAGGTTGATTAAAATAATGGTGAATAAAATACAAATATAATGGTAGATCCAAAGAGCAGATTTTAAAGGAAAGTTTTAAAATAAACTGCTGTCTTTTTATAGCATTTGTCTTCTACAAATGATGTTTGAACACAGCCAGTGTTACGTTAGAGCATAGGCATTTGTATCTAAGAATTATTTTCCTAATTTCAGATTAAGAGAGCTAGGACATAGTAGTGGTCATTACTACACAGAGAAAGCAAGAGATGATGGGGAAGGGGAAGGGAAGAATCTTTCAGTTATTTGAAGTTAGGAGAAAATTTAGGGAAACAGAATTGCCTGACTTCAGGAGAGATTTGACAGGGCACTGGGCGAATAACCTGAGCCTCATAGCAAAGGCTCTGGCATCTCAAATGGGCACAAATCACCTCAAGCAGCTTCTTAATGTTGTTTTTAACTTACAGAAAGATTTAGAAAATCTCTTATGGCTTGAGATTTCCTCAGTTTTGCTAAATATATTTCTGTTTATTATACTACTAATAATATTACTACTCATTGATAAAATTTGAAAGTAAATTAGGCCATTAACCCATTACTACCTGTTACATCTTTTGAGAACAGGTTGTTTCCCAAGTACCATAAAAGTTCTAATAGTCAATACTTACTGAGCAGGTAATACTAATGTTCTCTTATGTTAATGGCACCATTAACTTTATAGATGAAACTTCAAAAAGGACAGGAAAGTTAATATATAAATATATTGTACTATATATGACAATATATTCATGCAATAGGTTTATAGTATATAATGATACAATATAGTGAATATATAAAATATAATGTTTACATAATGTTTTCTCTATTACATTTATAATATAGTAAAGAACATAATACACTGGCACTCACCTATATCTCTCTTTTGCAGCATATACATACTTGCTCTATACAGATGTATTCTTTTTAAAAGGATGATTGGTATTAGGGTTAAAATTGAGTCAAAGTACTTATGGATAGATAGCACTTGATGTCTGTGTCTAGAAGAGGTATGTGGGCAAAAACATAAGCAAACCCAAACACTTTGGAGCAAAGCTGGTGATTGCCTATAAAAAAGAAGACATCAATGTAGGAATCAAGATTCCTGGTTGAGGATTGGCTTTGCCTTGATCTGTTTTGAGGCTCTGGGCAACATGGCTTACTCTTATCCATGTTCATTTTTCATTGTCTGTGTAGTAGAGGAACTAAATAACAATGGAACTTGGTCTCTTGTAAAGATTCTATGAGATAACATTTGGTGATTGCTTCTGATTTTATTTGGGTAGCACCAAAATAACGTTTTTGTTGTTCTTGTTTTAGTTGTTGTTGTTGTTGTCAGCTGTGGGGCTTCAACTCAGGGCCTGAGCACTGTTTCTGAGCTTTTTCACTCCTGGCTAGCACTCTACCACTTTAAGGCACAGCTCCACTTCCCGTTTTCTGATGGTTAATTGGAGATATGAGTATCATGAACTTTTCTGCCAACGTTGGCTTTGAACTGTTATCCTTACCTCTCCGCCTCCTGAATAGCGAGGATTACAGGTGTTAGCCTGGCTCTTTTTCTTAATTGGATTAAAAAAAAAATCATTTCTATTACTCTTACTATCCCGGGAAGTTTCATATTTCTATATGTTTTAGCTTTCAAAAGATCTAAGATTATCTGTCTCAAACCTATGGGTGCATCACAATGAACTGAGTCACTAGTTTAAAATGAATTCTTGGACTTTAGTTCTTCAGGTTTTTTTGCCCCACATTTAGTACATTTAGACTAGAAACCCCAAATTTGCATTTCTAATAAGTTTCCAGGTGATGTTGATGTGCTGCTGGTCTTGTGACCATACCCTGAGAACCACACAGTTCTCTCAAACTATTTATTTACCAAATTGAGGAATAGTTCTTACAAAGCTAATTGAATTACCCATGCTGACTCATCAACGTCGTGGCTGAACCAAGACCAGCAAGCCCTAGTCTTCCAGATGCTGAGGTCAGATCTTTCCCCAGGATACCACAATCCTCCACTTAGAATTTGAGTTATATGATACAGACTGAAAAAATCCAGATGAATTTATTCCAGTCCATGCTGCTGCTCAAATTGGCTTTAGGCTTCTGTTGAGAGAAATTTTTTCAATCAACAACAAAGAGTCCAAATACTCAGTGATTTTCTTTTCTTTCTCTTTTCTTTTATATTTTCTCCCTTTTCTTTCCTCTTTTTTCTTCCCTCCCTTTCTCCGTCCCTCTCTCCCTCTCTTCTTTCCTATTTGCCTCCCTCTCTCCCACCACCCTTCCTCCTTCTATTCCTTCCCTCTCGCCTTTTCTCTCCCATTTCCCCTTTCTCCATATCTTTACTTCCTTCTGTTGTCAATTCATGGTCCATGCTTCTGAGATGGAGAATTAAGGCTGATATATGGTGAAGAAGGCTAGACTTATTATGAATGAAAGATTTCTGCCACAACAAAAATAGGCTAAAAGAAAGAAACTTACTTTGTTTCTACTAAATATACTTAAATGTATTTTTCTGAACAAGTTTCAGGTTTTTGTTTTAAAATGATAGGCAGAAGTGCATGTCATGAAAGATTTTGGTAAATTTGGAAACCTACTTATTTGAAAAAAAAACACCAAAAAAACCTCTTAGATAATGTGAGTACAGAGACAAGAGTGGCTTCTTAAGCCCTCAGAAATAAGCATGAATATGGTGTGAAACACCACAGAGACAGACTGGTCTGAAAGCATTGAATGTGCTCCAGCCACAGCTTTCCTGACCTTGCCTTGTCCTTGGGTGACTTTGCATCCATTTGTATCTTTTATGTCTGTGCTAGAACTCTCCTTACCTTCCAAGTCTGGATGAAGGACCCATGTTGGACCAGCTGTGCGCTGGATCTCCACATCTTAGAGTCCTTGTTTTTATGTAACCACCCTGTGAGTTTTAGCTAGACACAGTGACTTGCTTCTACTTAAAGGTTGAGAACCCTTAACTTCAAAACCTAAAATCGAAAATGATTTCCTGAGCATCGACATGATGATACCAGAGAAGAATTCCACACCTGATCTCATAGGTAAGATCACAGACAAATGATGGTACACCAAAGATACGTGTGGCAATCCCCCGGGGCTATTTGTGTAAATTGTACATACAACTCATGAATTCTGTGTTTAAAATTGGGTCCTAGACTCGAGATATCTCATCGTGTTTGCTTAAATATAGAAAAATCTGAAAAAAAATATTCTATACAGTCTTGTGTCCTCCTGGTGCAAGCATTTTGGATGAAGGCTACACCAGCTGTAATAGAATATGACTGAGATGGGTTCGTGGGCCACATGAAGCCCTGGCTATTCTTGCCTTCTCTTATTTGTTCACATTTGCCATGATGTTTTATGGGGAGGCCTATATGGCAAGAAACTAAGGCCAGCCACTGAGAACTTCCACCAAGGAACCAGTGTGGGAGGGTGGGCACGAGAGGAGGTGGAGACAGTGAAATCAGTCTCCTCATCAACAGTGGAATCCTCTGAAAACAACATGAGTTTGGAAACTGGTCTTTATTCTGCCAAACTTTCAGATCTTTAGAACTATCATTTGGTGAGAGATCATGATTCAAAGTCATCCAGACAAGCCATGCTCAGGTTCTGGACCCAGAAGAAAGGAAAGTGGGACTGGTAAGTATTTGTTGTTTTAAGTCTCTATGTAACTTACATCTTGGCATCTGTAGCAGATAATCTATTTTATGAGGCTCATCACAGTTGTTGAACTTTTCTTTAGACAAATAAGTTGTAGTTTTTAGACAGGGCTCTCTCGAAAAGTGACATTTCCAGGCCTAGTCTTTACAGAAAATAGTCCAAAAAATCAGTGTTTTTTAAAAAATAATGTTCAGGTCACTTTTTGTGCTGCACATAACCTTGGGACCCCATTTTGAAAACAGTCTTAGTTTAGAAGCTGCAAGCAAGCAATCTTGTTTTTATCATTGCTATATACTTACATCTGGTAAGGTCTCAATAAATAAAATTGAATGAGTTAAATATATTATGATACACAACTCAGGAAAAATTTTTATTGGACTTATAAAGGCATAATTCTACACATAATATGACATTGAAAATTAATTTCTGCATTCTCTGAACACTTAGTCATCACACCTGTTTTTCTTCACTATACTTGCTTGTGCATTTACACAGACTTCTTGAGGACTAGAGCCACGATATATATCATAATCTTATAGCACCTAGCCAAGTATCTTTATATACATTTAGTTCTCTCAGTTCTACCAATGTGTTTTTCTCTTTCTCTCTTTCAGTGGTTATAAAATTGCACTATAATAAAAGTCAGATAACTACCTTAATTTGTTACAAATCATCACTATGAGATTTATCCTAGTATGTTGGAAAGAATATAAACTTTAAAATATATGTACCTAATTGTGAAGAGTTTGCCAACTCATTTCTTCTGTGTGTCTCTGTTTCTTCTTTCTAAATGGTGGTCAGTATTCCCATGAGTTTGAAGGAGATCAGACACAAGAAGCCTCATGACTGGTAGATACCTGAGACCATATCTCATTCTCAACCATTTTATTTGTAGTACACTGCTTTTTTTTTCTTGGCTTATCTTAATCTTCACCTTTAAACTTCCTATACTAAAGCTCCAGCTCTTAGAACTTCAGAATGTGATGGAATAGGGCCTTTAAGAGGTAAGTAGTTAAAATGAAGCCACTAGGTTTGGCCCAATATGATTGTTGTCCTTCTGAGAAGGGAAAATTTGGACACATGGACAGCTGGAATGGATTTGTAGAGAGGTAAGACCATGTGAAGACACAGGGAGGAGAAGACAAGCAGCTATCAGCCAAAAAAAAAACCTCAGAAGAAAACCACCTGGCTGACATCTTGATCTCAAACTTGATCTCAAACTTCTAGCCACTAGATGCTGAGAAAACATGGTTGTGTTGCATAAGCCACCCAGTCTTGGAATTATGTTGGTTTGTGGTGTTCACTTTGCAAACAAAACACTTAGTAGCATGTTTCTTCATGCTAGCTATTCACAGTAACACTTTCGGATTACTACATAATATTCAATTCTATAGTCACTATAGTTTCTTTTATAATCTCATTAGATATTTAATGGTTTTGTTACTTTGTAACTAGAGATGGACTTTCTTCCCCCCCAGACCTGTCCTGGTTTCTAGAGTTGGCCCTTGGGAGGATTAATTTGAGTAATCAACTTAATTGGATTGAAGGAGCCTAGAAAACTGGCAAAGCACAATTTGGAGCATGTTGGTGAGTGCATGAGACAACTGGCTTGTGGGTGAAGAAGAGGAGTAGGGAGCCTCCTTCTTGAGTATGGATGCCGCTGTTCAATAGATTCAAGCTGAAATGGAATAAAATATAGGAGGGAGATGATCCCACGTGTCCACTTGACCCTTCTTAAACCAGCCTTGGTAGTCTTTGGACAGGGACTCACAGCAATGACTCTCCAGAAAGCCCTAAGCCTTCAGCCTTTCTCTGGGGCCAGATCATTGCTCCATCATGTTCTGATGTTTTTAGCTTAGTAGACCAGTTTCTGGCTGTGTAGCCTGAAGACAGTCATGTGGAACTATACAGACTACAATTGTGTGAGCCAATTGGACAAATCTCCTTTATAATGAAATATACCTTCTACCAGTTCTGTTTCTCTAGACAATCTTGACTGGCATATCCCTTCTCTCCCTTTTCATACATATTGATACTGTTTGTACCCGTAAGCTTTCCTGCTGTACAGTAAGCATCGGCCCTAACAACACGGGAAAGGCTCTTGTGCTTCTTTCTGGAGTCAAGGCTATGTCTGTCTCTGAAGGGCTCTGCTCTGGCATTGCCTTGGGAACGTGAACCTGGATGGATGGTCTTCAGGATCTTCTTCTGATTACTAAATATTTGACTTAGCCTGGCCATAGTGTTTCCTGTTGTCTTTTAGACAGAATATCAAAAAGGCTATACATACAATCAACTTTCCAGACTGACTTTTTTTAAAAAATTGAGATTGTATTCTCACTACATAGCCCAGGTTGGGCTTGAACTTGCAAATCTCCTTAGCCTGGGATTATCGGCATTCACCACTATTCCCTGCATGATAGTTTAGGTTTAAATTTTACTTCTCTTCATCACTTCCTTTGGAAACCGGGAATCAAGAAGAGTTTATCCAGTTACGTTACAAGAACAAAGTTATATCAACATACTCAGAAAAAAGGGTAAGAAGGAAATAACTATACTCATTTGTGTGCTTTTGAGGAGATATTGGAGGGGGGATGGTGGACAGAAAAATCAGTGTGGCTTCTTCGTAACCCTCCAGTGTTTTCTTTGTTTTTGGAGCTAAAGTTGCCATGAAAAATGAGGCCGGAAAATATCCACTTCTTAAAAAAAAATCACAGAACTAGCTCAAATTTCAACTTTGACCAGAGGGCTTTTGATTACAAATAAGCAAAATATATTATGAAAAAAATGGATGGAGGAACAACATAGTATGTTCTTAAAGGGAGTTGTTGAATTACTGTAATGGTTAGTCTTTAAAATACAGAATGTCTCTTCTATTTAGGTTCATTTTAGTAGAGTCTACTCAAGCCTGGAGTAGAGAAAAAAATAGGAGAGCTTATTAAGAACACACTCAGCCCTATAATTGTCTGTTCTTCATGAATCAGCAGCCTGTTCTCAGTGGGTTTACCAATCATTAATACTTGATATTATTTTAGGCTTACCAGTAGTGATTTCTTAAACATGCTTCAGGCTTCAAAACTGTGCATACCACATTTTCTGGTAACAGCTGGAAATCCATAATTATAGTTCACAGAGTACATGCTCATCTGGCAAAATCTGTAAATAAAGCTTAAAAAGTAAATATCCCATTTATATAAACAGCTTCTGAATACTAGGAAATCAATTGCCAAGAGACTTACAGAGCTAGCTTTTCTCAATTATTTCTTTCTATCAGAGGGTGATAATTTATTATTTCCTGCAAGAATAAAAGAAAAAAGAAAAAATTAATATTTAAAGACTTGGGTATAAAGAATGAAATTTATCTTAAAAATGATATCTCTTTTGGTTCCTTGCAGAACTTGAAAAAAAAACACAACTGGTCGACTCCACATTGTTGAAACATCAGAAAGAAAATTATTGCTTGAGAGCAAATTTCCTACTGGAATCTATCCCCTGCAGGTTTGTTTTAAGGAAGTTTCAGGATTAGCTGCCAAAGACTGTGAGGTCTTTCTGACTTGATGTCTTTTTTAAAAATGGCGTGAAATACTATAAACCAACAGGAATGAAACAGTATGGGATCAAGAACTAATTTTGTGTTCAGAAATGGAAGATGATCTACAGTACAGGTTGCCCAGGAAATAGGTGCAATTTGTAATTTGAGGTATGAAACAGTTAAGATATGCTTTTAAAAAAGCTATGCTTTCAAAACCCTTCATTACTTTACATTTTATTCCAAGTATTTATTTGAGAGTGGCTTTTGATGGAAAATATTTTAAATGGAATGAACTCTTAAGCAATTAATGATTACAATTCTAGTAGAAGTGACATGATATAAACCCGCAAATATACCACAAGAGACATTCCGGTGACTGCTGAGTATTTGTGGTGGCAAAGGAATGAGAATATGGTCTCACTCATTCCAGAAAAAGCAATTACAATGGTCAATCATGCTACATTCCATGAAGTATACCACTTGTTTAAGAATAAAGACAAACACATTTTCTCCTTCCCTTTGCAATATTTTCTTACTTTTGTTTGGCTTTGAACATGTTTAAGCTAATTATTTAGGTACTTAACACAATTTAAACAAAATAAATGAACCAGAATAAATGCAATTTGCCTATATTGGTCACACATTACCAGGACTGGCAGTCTCTGTCTGAAGACCTTAGAACACAGTCTGATGTAAAAATCTAATAAGAAAAGATCTCAAATTAGATAATTGTATATGTTAGCATCTATATGATCTGATTACTGTATATTCCTTCCTTTGTGGGACAAATGACATTAGTATGCAAACCATCCTGATTGTGTGTGTTGATGATTGTCTTCTGTCTTTCCCTGTCCTCTCTGAGCTCCAAGGCTTATTAAGTGATTTACTTGAGTCCACTCAGGAGTGAAAAGGTTAGTTAGAAGTTAAAACAAATAAGCCTGTGAATCAGTAAAAGAAGCCACTCTACATACAGACAGACAGACAGACACACACACACAGATGCAATTGACAACAGAACTGCAGAAAATGCAGTAATCTCAGATGACACATTTTCTACATGTCTACACCTGTATATTTGTTACTCACATCAAGATATATGTGTCCACAAACCCAAAAGGTTCTCCAGATTAATATATACATCCTTACCTAGAGGGTAGCCAGTATTCTGATTTATTGCCACTAGTTAGTTTCACATTTTAAAAAATTTATATAAATCAAATTAAATGTATGCTTGTTGTGTCTAGAGCCATCTCTGAGGTTAATATCTTGTAAACTTTAATTTTCATTTTATTTGTACAAGTCAGCTTGTAAGTGTGATATGTCTTGATCAGTCACCCCTTCTACCATCCTCCCTCAAAAATTTTAATATTTTTAATCTCAATGTATTAATAAAGAGAACCACACAAATGTTTCTTTATTCTTGGTATTGATTATATTGTCATTAAGGAACTCTAATGAGTCATATGTCATGTTTTAGAAAAGGTTTTACTGAGTTGGGCATATGGGTCATGCTTTTAATCTTAGCTAACCTGAAGGCTGAGATCAGGAGGATCATGGTTCCAGGCCATTCCAGACAAAAAATTCAGGAAGCCTCCCCCCTCTCAACAGATAAAGCTGTGTCTGCTCATATATGCCTGTCATCCCAATATCCATAGAAAGTCTAAACAGGAACATCGTAGTTCAATCTGGCCTGGCCAAGAAGTGAGACTCTACTTCAGCAATAACCAGAGCAATAAGGACTGGAGGGATGACTTAAGTGCCTAATAAGCAAAAGGCCATGAGTTCAAACTCCAGAAGTTTACCCTCAAGAAACTACAGTAAGACTAGGAAAGAAGTGGCAAACACTTTGAAAATCAAAAGCCATGGATTTCTTTCATTTTTTTCAAAGTAAAACTTGCTTTTTATCGAGTAGATAAGAGAAGATAAGACCAACCAGAAACAGACTTTTTTTGTGACTAGCTTTTAGAGAAAAGGGATTCTGAGCAATTGGGTTGAGTAGAAATTGGCTAATTAAAATGGGAGGAGATCACATGTAAGCTAAGAAAACAATGTGTTGTCTCTAAAAAGCCCTCCTGGTGATTCAGCTGTTGGTTATAATCAACAGCTCTGTCACCATCTCTAGCCTGAATGAAAAATGGCCTCACTTCTCTGGGTCCTAGTTTTCTTATCTGCAAGGAAAAGGGGTTTGACCTAGATTTATAGTTGTAAATTCAAATGGCCAGAGCCAGGCACTTGTCATCAGTGTGTGAAATGTTCTGTCAGTGACATGATCAAGAGACAGAAGAAGCCATTTCTGAACTTGGGTTTGATCAAGGACAATCATCTACAGAAAGGTGTTGTTGCCAAACTGCCCAATGGTGCTCAAGTCTCCCAATTTTCAAGGGCATCTAGATTTTTTTTTCATGTGAAGCTTTTAACTATTTTCTTGACAATATAAATAAAAATTAATGCTCTCCAAGAAAGAGATAATCAACTCCCAGGTCAAGATCTTTGATGAAAAAAAAAGAAAAGATCTTTGATGAGCGAGCTACTGTCCAATATGGTGGCTATTCTCTAACTAAAACTAACATAAACTGACAGCTTGAAATACATACTGGACTTCAAAACATAGTACAAAAAAATAAGAAATTGATGTCTTGTTAAACCTTTTCATTCTGACTATATCATTAGAAGATAGCATTTTTACTATACTGAGTTTTATTGAAGTATAAATATTCAAGTTTACATGTTTCTTGTTGATTTTTAAAAATGTTGCTAATGAATATAATTAAATTATCTCCCTGGCTTACAGTTGTGTTTAGCATTACATTTTTGTGGGGGTAGCTCTGACCTTCATGATTGGTTTTTGAAGTATACTTCTTGGTTTGGGGCCATCACTAGATGATAATTGTATATAACCCCAGACCTGCAAGCTAGGTAATCCCACATCGCTCTCCTTTTCTCTCTCTGCAACAAGAAAAACAAAGGAGGGGGTAACAATGCTCCATAGGAAATGTACGCATTACCTTACTCATGTAACTGCAACATCTCTATACAGTATCTTTACAATAAAAAATATGTATTAAAAAAAGAAATATGAAAGAAGAAAAAAAAGAGAAGGTAACAGGTATTTAGATCAGGGATCTTTTGAATATACCATTAGATAAAGGCAGACTCCTGTAAACAGTGGCTTTCTGAAGGAAAGATCTAGAACACTGCATTTCTTACATGATCTCCTTATGTTATCTATTTATGCTTTAACAGATGAAGTATTTTGCTTTACAGAGACTCACAACACCATGTTCTGAAAAGTGCTAAATGGTGAAACCTATAACTTCCTTCTATCACTCATTTCAATAAATGAGGCATATGTCTAAAGAAACACATAACCCTGAAGGGAAAATGAATACATGATGTCAGTGCTGGAGGATCTCATAATGAAATGCTCAGAATCTCTTGTACTTGGGAACTTCTCTTTTTCTGGGTGGGGGTGGGGTGGGAATTATACTCAGATGTTTAGTTCCTAAAAGCCTCCGAGAAGAGCCTATAGCAGAAGCAGCCGCCATTAAAAGAGACAAAAGGACCAGAAGAATTGATAGTCAATGTGAGATTCAAATCACAACACCCCCGATTACCTTACCACTCTCTAACAGACAAGAGACTCCTGCCCATCCACAAGACAAGGGAAGAATGCTACTGTTAGTGAACATTTAAAGAAGGAAGAAGTATTTTGGAATTGAAATAAAAGACAGCCAACAATAAAATATAATAGAAGAGTTGGCAGGCAAAATTAAATAGAACAAAGCAGTATGTTAAAAGTTTTAAAAATTGAGAGGAAAGATGAGAAAAACTCAACATTCATTTTGTAATTTTGGAGTGAATTAAAAAAATGAGTGGAGAGGAAAAATGATGTATGAGAAAAATTCATTCTTTGCAATTGACAATTAATTATAAATTGATGGACAATTCAAGGTCTCACAGTAGGCTCAGAACAGTAAATAAAAAAGACCAGAAATCATTGTATATTTTAAGAACACTTATGATAAAGAAAGGATTAGGGCTAGGTGTGGAGATTCATGCCTCTATTCTCAGCTACACCAAAAGTGTACTTGGGAAGATCACAATCCAAAGCTTCTGGGGCAGTGGATACATGGTACAGTTTCTGGAGGACTCCTAGCAAATGCAAGGGCCTGAGTTTAAAGCTCAGTACAGTCAACAAAAAAGAAAGAAACAAAGAAAGAAGGAAAGAAAGAAAGAAGGAAAGAAAGAAACAAAAGAAAAAAAGAGAAAGGAAGGAAGAACAGAAGGAAGGAAGAAGGAAGGAGGAAAAAGAAGAGAGAGAAAAAGAGAAAGAAAAAGAAAGCAAGGAAAGAAAGAAAGAAAGAAAGAAAGAAAGAAAGAAAGAAAGAAAGAAAGAAAGAAAGAAAGAAAGAAAGAAAAAGAAAGAAAGAAAGGAAGGAAGGAAGGAAGGAAGGAAGGAAGGAAGGAAAGAAGGAAGGAAGGAAGGAAGGAAGGGAGGAAGAAAAAGAAAGAAAGGAAGGAAGGAAGAAAGAAAGGAAGGAAGAAAGAAAGAAGGGAAAGAAAGGAAGGAAAGAAAGAAGGAAGGAAGGAAAGAAGGAAGGAAGGAAGGGAGGGAAAAGTCTCTGGATTTTGAGATGGAAGAATAGTCAGAGAAAAGCACATGGGTGTGCTGAGAAGACCTTTGAAAGCCAGGAGAATTGGAGCACAGCTTTAAAGTTCTCACCCAGCCAAATATTAACAAGAGGAGCGTGTAGAATGAAGGTGGTGCGTCATGGACTTTTCTGCTCAGACTGGACTCCAACCATGATCCTCTAGATCTCAGCCACATGTGTAGCTAAGATTACCAGCATGAGCCCCTGTTGCTCAGACATTTTTATTTCGATCAATAAAAGGAAAACAAAGGATATTCTCCAATAGAGAAGCTTGTAAGAGAGAGGGACAAAATGAAAGGCAGCAAATAGGAATAAATAGAGAAGAAAGGGTAAGTGCAATGCCAGGATAACTTATATCAAACTTCAGTCAATCATTAACTGAAGAAAGGTATTCAAGAACTCCAGAAGGGAAAGACACAGAGAAAAAGCAAAACTAGGCCTGGCACTGGTAGCTCATGCCTGTAATCCTAGCCACTCAGGAGGCTGAGATCTGAGAAATGCAACTGAAGCTGGCTCCAGCAGTAAACTCTGTGAGACTCTTCGCCAACAAACTACTCAGAAAAAAACCCTGGAAGTGGAACTGTAGCTCAAGTGGTAGAGCACTAGCCTTGAACACAAAGAGGCTCAGGGACAAGACCCAGGCCCTGAGTTCAAGCTCCACAACCAAAAACAACAACAACAAAAGTAATATGAAAGTAACACATGAACAAAAACACCTACAAGAGCTGAATTTGTTGTTTCTGAAGATTCAAGTATTAAGAGTACTGCTATTATTATTATTATTATTATCATTATTATTGCCAGTACTGGGATTTGCACTTGGAGCCTTTTGCCTTTTGCTCTATCACTTGAGCTTCTCCCTAGCCCAAGCTACAAGAGCTGAGATGGAGAAAGACATTTATCTTTACAATCCATTTAATACCACCTAACTTTTTTTTGAGGTGTGTGTGGGGGCGGGGGGGGGGCGGGGGTGTTGTCCTCAAGGTCTGGGCACTATTTCTGAGCTTTTGTGCTTTTTTGCACTCTACCACTTGGGCCAAGGCTCTACTTCCTGCTTTTTGGATGATAAATTGGAGATAAGGGTCTCATGGACTTTACTACGCTGGCTGGCTTTGAGCGGCTGGCTTTGAATGATGATCCTCTGGTCTCATTCTCCTGGGTAGCTATAATTATGGGCCTCTGAGCCACTGGCACCCAGCAAATGTCTTTATAGTTTATGTATTTTGTTTGCATGTTCAAGCATTCTGCCAGGATTTGCAAACTAACCTGAGGTATTTTGGTTAAAGATTTGATAATAAGATAATAATCTCTTCATATTAAAATGGGTGGCCTTGAACCATCTGGTCTTGATTGTAAATTAATCTTGTAAGGATGAAGAAAAATAGGTTTCCAGATGAATAGAGATTAGAAGAAGTTCACCCTCTTCTGATGGGAAAAAAGTAATGGATATTCATGCAATTGGGTCTAAAACTATGTTGTGCCTTTTTGTATACTTTGTTTTTGGAGAATTATATCTCCCATAGGATCATATAATATTAGATATCATAGTGCCAACTACCTTATTTTTCAAACACGAAAAATGTCACTATTGATGTAACTGACTTTTCCAAGATAACTCTCAAATGATGGAAACTTTATTCTGCTTAGTATTTCCACATAAATATAAGCATTTCTATATCATTCACTTTAATTATTCATAAGATGGATATTACTTTCTCCATTTGAAGTTCTGATATTAAGATGAAGAACTTTTTACCATCAAATAGTCTCAATAAAAACATACAAGTTTAGATTATAATTTGTATCATCTGACTCCAATTTCTTGACATTGTTTTAAAAGAGGGCAATCCCTCCTTTTAAATAATGTCCACATTTTCTTTGCAAATAATCCTATGTATAGAGTTTATTTCTGGGGAGGTAAATTAAATATGTATAGTGGATAATGTTACAGCTTTGCGATTGGTGGAAATAAGTTCCAACTGGCTTCCTGTCTTCAAAAGCTCTAATGGAACAAATGAAAACTCTGCTTTTGCAAATTACATTGAGAAATAAAGATTCAGAATCCACTTTTAAAACTAATCCAGTAAAAGATATAATGATATTTTTAAAGCATGCCTTTTAATGGTAGGGTAAAACTATCATCTATGTTCTGGATTACATTTACTATACAGGCCTTAATTTCTTGGAAGACACAATTCATCCTTCTGAATATCCTACTGTGTAATACCAGCTGATAAGAGTATGTGGCAGGGTCCCTGCCATTGTAGAATTCACTTTAAAATAGATGGTGCAGCTACTTTTTTTAAAAAGAGTCTTCCATTTGCCAAATATGGTCATTCAACATAAAATAAGTTGGACTTTGTGACCTTTCAATGAACCATGTGATATAGTTATACATATTAATTTCATCATGACTTACTTTTCCAAAGTCATTCCCTCTCTGTATGAAATGCTATGTAGATAGGAGAGTTTCAATAGAAATTAAACATTTGGAGAAAGGAATTTTACATAATATTTTAAAAAGAATATATAGACTATCTACGCCTATAATTTTGTAGCTAGGTGTCCCGCAATTAAAAGCAGGAGGACAAATACCACTAATGGCGTGTAATTCAGAAAAGTGAGCTGACTCATTTTATTTTCTCTATGGAAGAATTCTTTAGATATTGAAATATAATGGCAAGAGAAATTGATACTTTCTCCTTTACCTGAAATTTCTCTATTTTGATAATTTTTTTAACTTTTGTAGATAGATGAATTGAGAGATGTTTCTAGGATTAAAATTGAGTCAATTAAGATATATAGGACGACATTTTACAGTTGCTGTGGGAAAAAAATAGTTGTGTGTTTGTGTGTGTGTTTGGAGGAGGAGGGGGGCTTCAACTCAAAATGAACACTGGCTTTAAGTCCATAGTAAACAACTGTCATTCATTTGGTATAAAACATGGGAAACAAGCTTTTTTTCCTTCCCTTCACAAGTAGTTAAGCAAAGAGTTTTCAAGCCTATTTAGTTGAGAACAAGGAGCATTTGAAATCAGTTGTTCTGGAATCTGAATGTTCTCTTCTTGATATAGGCACTTGTCATTGGTGAATCACTGGAAGACAAGCTGGGCTGTAATCTCTTTTACTTTACAGAGAAGAGGTCTCTGTCCCACCAGCCACTCTCTATTGCTTAGAAAGTCGGAAATTGACATTAATGGGGGGCAGTATTTGAGATAACTGTAACTAGTAGGTGCTAAGAACTTGTTGTGTAGCAAGACCTTTGTTTCTATTAGGTTTCCGTGGGCTTAGAAATGCCATCTATTTGAAGGAAGAGTGTGGATTCTTACTTTTTTGAACACAAACTTTTGCTAAAAAAGCAACACATTTTAAAGATTCTTTAACATGAGAGTACTCATTTGATGTGTATGACAAAAATTACTTTGAGTTTGGTAATGCTTTTAAATGAGTTCCTTTATTATGATCACAATAGCATATGTACATTTTTAAAAAACATATGTATATGTATATAAAGAGATTTATGTATTTGGTTTATATATATATGGTACATAGATATCTAAACAGCAATGTACTATATTTAGTTATGTAATTTTTCTTGCATATACATATACCACATAATCATGTATGTATAGAAATTAATATTTACCCAGATATTCTGAATAAATTTCCAGGAACACATGCAGAACCTCACTCTTTATCTTTCTGTCTCTCTTCTCTGTCTCCCTCTCTTTCTCTCTCTATCTCTTTCTGTCATGATAATGGAACTTGAACTCAGGGCCTGAACAATATCTTTTAGGTTGTTTGTTTCCTTGAGGCTAGTACTCTAACATAAGCTACAGCTCTACTACCAGTAGTAGGACATGAGTCTCATGGACTTTTCTGCCTAGGCTGACTTCAAACTACAATCCTTATATCCTCGGATATAAGTAGGTAGGATCATAAGCATGAGCCAAAGGCCCCTGACCCCAAGAAGTAATCTTTTGAAATAATCTTGAGGCCTTGTAAACTGAGCACCAGAGTGTTCGAAGATACGATTTTACCATAATGTAGGTTAATGCCTGTTTACCAATTTGTATACAACCCTGTTTAAAGTGATGAAAGATATGCTCTACTTGATTAATTTCACAGCCATTTTACTGCATCTGTCTGAATTATTGTGTTCAGGAAATATCAATGTCATTCACGAGAAGGTCCCAATCTCAGAGAAGAGATTTTCCTTTTTTTAAATGTTACATTCCTATTTTTAGATGTTTTCCCATTGTTCTGAATATCTGCATGCACCCTTTCCTCTGTCCCTAGTTATTAGGGGTATAAGGAGAAGAGGCTTGGGGAGGTGGTTGTGGTCATGAGGCAGAACTCTGAATGAAAGGAATTAGTGCCTGTGAAAGTGGTCTTGAAAGAGACCCTGCCCCTTCTGCCATGTTTCCACTATGAGATCACACTGAGAAGACAGCCAGTGGGGACCAGAAACAGACCCTCATCAGGTACATCTGCTGAGGCCTTGTCCTGAATGTCCAGCCTCCAGAACTGGGAAAACAATACATTTCTGTTCATAAACTACCCAGTCTGGAGTATTTTTAAAAATATAATAGTCAGAATGGACTTTGAAAATAAGTCCTCTGCTATGGCAGCCATTTTCCCCCCTGCAGGTTCCCTTTACTTTCATACTATGGACTGAATAAAGCATTTGTTAAAGGAATAGTTGGAGAGTGGCAGCATTGATAAGGACGATCTTATCTAGAAGATAGACCACCCGTGGTGGTGCTCAGGAGAGCACATAAGTCAGATTATTCACCATGTAGGATCTCTTTAGCCTCCTTCTTTCTACTCTGTATTACGGTATTTACTGCTTCTTTTTCTTCAGACAATTTTCTATAAAGCCTTTGAATTTTTCTGCTACTAAGAAAAGAGTTATGTATTGTGTTGTCATCTGGGAGTTCTTGAGAAAGAGAAGATACTTTTCTAGATCACAAGAAGAAGGAAGGATTTCAATTATACACACACACACAAACACAATATACACACATAGACACATACATATATTTGTATGTATCTATGTGTGTCTGTCTATCTATCATCTATCTATCTATCTATCTATTTATCTATCTATCTATCTATCTATCTATCTATCTATCTATCTATCTATCTATCTATCTATCTGTCTGTCTATCTCTATCTATCTATCTATCTATCTATCTATCTATCTATCTATCTATCTATCTATCTATCTATCTTTCTATCTATCTGTCTATCTTTTGAATTTGAAACCTAGATTACACACTAAGAATGAGAATTCCAGACCCTTTGTCTGCTGGACTCTTCAGTTCACATAGATTTGAATCAATATGTCTTAGATTCTAATGCAGTTAGAATTCTGGAAAAGATAATGCATTCAAACTTCAGTTGATTTTAGATTTTATTTCATACCTCCGAGAGAAACGATGGTTGTATATTATCCTGAGAATCTACAGGGCTCTCCTGGTCATCCTTTGTGATTTACCACATTCACCCTGTGAAACTCAAATAAATAAAATCCTTATGCCTGAATGATTTGGTGTGACATGGTGAATAAGCAAAATGTCTTCATAATTAATTGCTCCCTTCACAAGCCTCTCTACTTCAGCAACATTTAAGCACAAACCCAGATATTTATTTGTGTGGAAATTGTCTAGTGTAACTGTGTGCATGGATATATAAACAAATTTATATTATGGAAAAACCACGCTCTAGCTTCTTTCCCTAATTGTGTATTCAATATTTTTCTTGGCCCTTTACAATTGAATATCTTCTATATTCATGAAAATTCTATGAGGCATATTTGAATAATCGTTTGTTTTCAAGAACATTGAAATGTATCTCACTCTTCTTGTATTTTGGGTCATCTATGACACTATATTCTTATTGTCACCTGGGATTACTTAATAATAAAAAAGGCAAGAAAAATGATATCTAACTATTAAATTGCAAAAGAATGCTTGGATATAGAATGTATAATTCTTGTGAGAGAGAATGTTTAATGAGAAGGCTAAGACAGAAAAGAGACAGAGAGAGAGGAGAGAAAAACAAGGAGAGAGGAGAGAAGAAAAAAGGTGGAGAGTATGAAGGAAAGGAAAGGAGAGAGGAAAAGTAAAAATGAGAGAGAGAAAGGGAAAGAAGGAGAGAAGGAGAGAAAAGTGAGACAGCAACAGGGACAAAAGGAAAGAATAAGTAAGAAAAAGAGAGAGAGAGACTGAGTCAAGCTGAACTTTATTACCACTTGTAAAAGCCCCACTAAAACCCTTTAACTTATAGAAGTTATGCTAGTTTACATACGAGGTTCACTTGAGATTTCATATCTCAGGAACATCATTTCATGTTTTATGAATTATCAAAGGTCTAAAAAGGGGGTGCTACCTAGTATCACACCAAAACCCAATTTTCATCTTCATCTTACTTTACTCATTGCTTATGACAGAAATGATTCCAGGGAACATGCACTTATTTATGTGGTTATAGGAAGGAATAATGGGACAGGAAGCAACATTCACCTATCATCCTTAGCAATGTCCTGAAGAATAATGTGAACAAAAATATGGAACTTAGCATGAACAAAACCCACAAAACTTGAATATAATGAGTAGTTTTACAGATAATGCTTTCTTTCTTTCCTTCCTTCCTTCCTTCCTTCCTTCCTCCCTCCCTCCCTCCCTTCCTCCCTCCCTTCCTTTCTCCCTCCCCTCCCCTCTCATCCTCTCCCCTTCCCTCCTATCCTCTCCCCTCCCATCCTCTCCCATCCTCTCCTCTCCTCTTCCTTTCCCTTCCCCTTCCCTTTGTGTTCAACAGAAAATGAGACCATATGATGACCTATGATTCATAAATCTTGTGTTAGCAGCATTTGATCATCATGCCTGCCATATATCCTCTTATTTCCAGCTATTTCATAGCTGGAAATTTTTCATACACATCAGTACAAATTTGGGCAAGTATGAGAAAGCAGAAATTTAAAAATATTTTTATGCTCTTTAGGTAGTTGTACAAAGGAGTTGCCACTCAACAAAGAAGTTTAAGAATACAATGCATCTTGATCACTGTCACCCCTTTGTGTAGGATGTACATTGCAGGAGGGCTTTGATTATACCCAAACACAGGTGTTTGTGGCAGAGACTCTACCTAGCTTCTATTGCCAGATTGACAGATACCCTAGATACCTATATCTTCCCAGTCTTTGTTCTTCATTACTCTACTCTCATTTATTATTCTTATTCATATTAAACTTTATTTTAATTGTGTTTGATTGGTTTTGTTAACTCACTCCTTTGCTCTGGATTTTCTTTCTCTATGTCTAGGAATCTGATGTTCCATCTTTTACTCCTTCAAGTTTAATAAGAACCTTTTTCCCTGTTGAATGTTTTAGGACACTAATAGGTATGTTGTGAAGTGACCAAAGATTCAGAGATGACCCTGGGGGAACCCCCAGTACCATTTACTTTCTGTCCCTACATTGACACTGATCCGTTGATAACCTTTTTCTGGGTCACACTTTCCAGTTGTTTTCCTATGCACCTTATCACTGGCTTCTTCAGACCTGGCTTTCCCCCTTAATTGATATGTGTGTTATGTAGAGCAGAATCAAAGCCACTACTGAAACCTAAGATTGATTATATCATTGGTTTCCCAGAGTCCACCAGAACTCCTACAGGGCTATCAGGAAAGTCAGACTAGACATAGTCTTGTTGGAGCTACACTGTTTTTATTATGCAAGTGATCACTATTTTATGTTGTCATGATTACCCCAAAATCTTTATCCACATGTCAAAATCCTGAAATTACAATAGCTATAAAATTATAAAATTTAGGATAGTCCTTAATTTCTTTTTTTTTAAGTTTTATTTTATTTTATTTGTGAACATATTGTACAGAGGGGTTACAATTGCATGGGCAGGATAATGCATACATTTCTTACCAAGCACTGCAGCCTCCTCCTTTGTTTACCCTTCACATCACTTCCCAGCTTAATTTCTTTTTAAAGAAGAGCTTTTAGGTTTTATGTCTGCAATTCTTTTAGTACCTTAAACTAAAAATCAGAGGGTTTGGTGGAGAATAATGCTGAGACTAACATAAAGAAAAATCAGGGCTTTCTGGAATATGTCTAACCTCCTTTCTGGCTTCATTTTCTTTTCTTTTCCGAACTTGACATAGATTCTGACAATCATTCAGGTAAGAAATCACCCCATTTGAGGGAGCTATAACTTCATCCTATTCATTAACATCTCTGCTTTATGGTAAAAAGAGCGGTACGTCAATGTCTACCTGCAGGTATAATAAAAAATAAATGTATCACACAGAAATGGATCATTTGTCTGGGTTATAGGGAATTCCTTTCTCTGCCAGGGAATGTAAGTACTCACTTGCAAAAAGCAGACATGGAAGATGAGCCGTGTGGTTCTTCATTCACCAAAAAGCAGTAATTCAATTAATTTATTACTTTGGAAGACTTTGACACAACAGCCATCCACGTGACCTACCTGTGATGGGAGCCGATGAAATTGTTACCTTGGCAAAAAGCTTCCATTTCTTTAATGAGATATAATAGTGTTTCGGGGGTTCCATGACATAAAAATATGCTGGAAATTCAAACTGAATGGAAAGGGACATAAGGAGTTGGCTGAGTGAGATACATACCAACTTCCATTTATTTGTCAAGATTTCCAGTTGCAAAATGATAAAATTTTCTTTCTGATGGTGAAATTTTTTTCTTGTTATTTCAACATAAAGGCCATAGGTTCACTTTCTAGACTTTTTTGAATTGAGATCTTTTGAAAATGAAAGATGTCTCAGAAATCTGACCATAAATACAGTATCGAAGATAGGCCCATACATTCCAGGTATGGGAAGGATGGCTTTATCTGAGAGCAATAAAGCCTGGCGACAATGACCAAAGAGGAAAGAGATTCTTTTTGTCCTGCCACTTTTGAGCTTTGAGTTTAATTCTGGGATAGAATAGACACTGAAGAAGAAACGGGCTAACATCAATCACCCTGTTGGTCAGGAATTAAGGTGAAGCATAGTATGTTATTTCAACATTTACAATTGAGTCCTGTAACACTGATCTCCTCTCTTTCTTTATCCTAGCAGACAAAGAATGTGAAACTATTTTTAGTGAGCAAGTCTATTTTCCTCAGTAGGTTCTAAGTTTTCTCAAAGCTTATTCTTGCATAGGAAGTTAATTAAATAGCATAAGGGAAAAGAAAAATGCATTGATGAGAAACATGCATGAATTTCAAAGGCAACTATAAGACATAAAGTAAATCCAATGTCTAGGTCTAGCAGGTGTGGTTAGCCAAACTGCATAAAGGCTCTAGAGAAAAGGCTCTAGACCAAGCTGGCCATCCAGTGTCTGCTCACCCAAGTCTGGTTTGTTTATAGACCCTCGCTTCCACACCAGAATGCTTACAACGGGATATTGCCTTTACAATATACAACTTGTACTTGTGAACGGAAAGACAAAGAATTGTCTGTAATTAGCTTTAATCTCTTGGATTCAGGAATCCCAAGGCAGATGGTGTGGTACCTACACAACTCCAAAGACCCACAATGAAGATGGGAATTTAAGAAAGATTAAGAGCAAACCATTTCTTTTAACCCTATCCACTTAAGGCCTTAACCTTCTTTGGTGAAGAGAGTTCTTTTGGGAGGAGAAACAAAAATCATTTATGTAAATTATTATTTTTCACTTGTAATTTGCTACATACCAGTGGCTGAGCTTTGGTACCTGATTAATAAGTTGACTATATAGTTCATGCCCATATGTGGGTTCCTATTCTCAGTAATGTCATTTATTCTCTTGACATGAGATAAAAAAACACCTCCAAGAACTATTACAATATAGAAGATTCTTGCACCAAAAGACTTCCACTGATCATTGCAACTGTGATTCAGATATTTGGGTGAGTGGCCTAGGTGGGTGGAATCCAGAGAATATTGTTTTTCATGGCTTGTGGTCTTCATAGATCAGCTGGTACTCCTGCTAGTTACTAGTTACTCAGCCATAGGTGAGATCCTGTGGTAGGCACTGATACATAGTGCTGCAAACAATATAGGTGTTCCCAGTGGAACAAAGCATGAAGAAGCCACCTTAGGAAAAACCATAAAGGAATTCTATGGGGGAGGTTGTAAGACCGTTTCTGAAAAGTTAAAGTTGGCTTTTGTATGTGCTCTGTTTGGCTTGCAGGAATTCTCTGCAATTGTCTCAGAGATAATATGTGCAGTTAATCAAAACATAGCTAGTATAGAAGCCGCTGTCTTAGCCAGCAGTTTTATTCTTTGATGTGTCCTGCCTGGTAGCTGAGTTTCTGAGTTGCAAGCATATCCCATTTGGACAATAGCAATGGAAAATGAATAAGTGCTTGTGTTGGAAGAGAATGGACAGGAACACTTGGAAACATTTATTTACAGCATTTAATCATTATGCAATGACTAATTGGGGAGGTGAAGTTGTTTTTTTCCAAAATGCATGTTCTTAATGAATCTTATGAGATACAACATAAAAGGAACTCCAGATGATACCCAGGATTCTTCATTTGTGTTTTATAAGATGAATAAGGAATGAATACTGTAAGACGCAGATCTACAGCACATGAACAAAGCAGAATGGTGACGTGGAGCTCAAACTCTTCTAAAGTACATTAGTGAAAGAAAAAAATCTTCCAACATTCCAATGAAGTAAAGAAAACAAAAAAAGAGAAGAAAATGAAAACCGAATTGTATAATCATATTTTTCAAAATACTTGAGGTTAGTGAATCTTACCAGGAACAACACCATAAAACTAACCTCCCAATTATTTCCAGGATACGTAATCTGTGTCCTATAAAATACGAATTAAGTAAACGGTACAATCTCCAGCTACATCTCACAGGAGGGTGAATTCCTAATGGTTTGAAAGAGTTTTCACAGGATTACTTTTTATCGGGGGTAGAGGTTTAAGAAATGCATAGGAGAAATCAAGGTGCTGGGTGGGGGGGGAGGATGTCAGTAATAACCTAAATTACCAGATTCAGTTCAGCTCAGTGGGTTATCTTACCCATATTAGGATTTGGGAGCTAAATATCTGACAATAAAAATGCAGATGCCATTCAGAGAGTCTCTGCACCAGCAGAACTTCATGGCTCATTCCATCCTAGCAGAACAAGCAAGAGCCACGGTGGGCTCCAGGGGCTATATTGGGCCCACCACTAACAATCAGATATCCTTACAGTTTCTGTTACAGAGAATTCAGGAATTTCGTATTTTTCCTCATGTTATTTTATGCTTGCTTTGGTATGAAATTTATTCTAGATTTCTTACCACTGAGAGCAAAAATGATACTCTTGGAAGAAATTCCATGTGTATATCCATCTCTAGTGGTGGTAGAGTTGAGGAATTTGAGTGAACCTACCTGTCTCAGAAGCATGGGGATCAGGCCAGACCAAAGCCATCAGATTGAGAAGCTTCTAATGTGGGGTCAGCTTATTAAGGGGAGATGAGAACAGACACTAAGTGCTTTCATTAGGATATGTGACACCTGTCCAGGAGGAAAAGCATTATTGCATGAGAACAGCTTCCATCATCTTTCAGGTACCAACAGAGTCTCCTTCCATTGTTTTTTTGCTTCAATACAGAAGGGATTCACAGCAACCTTATAATCACCCTGCTTCCACTTTCCCCTGACATTTTTTTTTCTGGAGCTGTTTTCACTTTCTGCCTAACTATCCACACATCACAGCTGATGTACTCTGACAGACACAAAGGAGAATTAAAGTGAAATGCATGCACTGTTTAAAATAAAATCATCTATGTCATGAATAAGAAAAACAAAACAGATGGGATTGCGTCTTTGGTCATGCCTCAGAAGAGTTTCAAACTCTTCTAAAGTACTTAATTTAATAAAGAAATGGGGGGGAGACCTTTCCAATATTCTAAATGCAATAAAGTAGAAAGGGGGAAAAAAAAAACCCTGATTCTCTAATCACATTGGAATTTGGTATCAATAGTTTTGGCGTAAGGAATTCACTGGTGAAATGACATTTAGGTTTATGGGGAATACATTGAGAGTTAATCATTGAGGCAAAATGACTATTGATTCAGATGTCAGGGAACTGACAAAGTGGCTTTGAATTCGCATATTCCACCATAACAGAAGGAGCTAGTAAGCAGAGCTGTGGTCAGAAAGGGGAAACCTCCTATCAACTTGGGTGAAGTCTGTCTGCAGTTTCTTCAACACAAATGTTCCTCCAAAAACATCCCAAGCAAATAATTCTTCACAGACTGTTTCTCTTTCATAGCATGAAAGAGTGGCATGGTCGGTGTAATCATTTCGTTAGTTCCAGAGCTACAAGAAAAGTCAACAGTCTCCAGGTTGCTTGCTTCATGGTATGCTTCAACTTGACATCAACAGGAAGGCCCAATCAGTCTTAGATTGGGAATGCTGAATTGCCTACCCCCATCTCCCAACGCCCCCTCCTCCCCACTCCCCATGCACTGATTGGAGGCAGGAGGAGAGGAAAGGAGGGAAAGATTTACTCAATACCAGGAGAGCCACATAAACAAGTGCCAGGGCAGTTTCCTGCAGGAAAGTGGAAAGATTAGTCTGGTTTATACTTAGATGAGGACAAAGCTTAACACAGGTTGCAGTTGATTAAACACGAGTGAATCATTGCATGGCCCTATCTAGATAATCTTTGGCCATTATCTTTCATAACAACAGAGAAGTTCTGAGCTTTTTCTTAGTCCAGGATTGATGAGGTCTGCAGAGGGGAGGGGAGAGGCGTTTAGCAGAGAGATGACATGTGTAGCCTTTCCTTGGCCACCTTCCTTCCACAGGATTTCCATCCGCTCTCCAGTTTTAAAGATCCTACATCAGATACAATTACAAAGCCAAATCGTAAGCTTTTTAGAAACCATGGGTTAGGAAGGTTACGATGTTTTTCAGGGTCTTCTTCCCCACCATCCTTGGGGACCTTAGTTCCTGGAAGTGGGCATTTCTCCAGCTGCTGTACTGAAGCTTGATAAAAAAAAAATAGACAAGATAAATGGACTTTGAGTGTTGTATTGTGCCAGACTTTTAATTTTCAGGACATGATTATTACTTTTTTAACCTAGCCGAGAGTCAAGTCAATTTGTGCACAGTTGAGAGGGATGGCTGGATCGGAGGAAAAGGGGGTGGCATCTGACATTTTAAGTCAGAAAAGCCTGCCATACAAGACAGATTTCTCGTGGCCATCGAGATAACTTAACAACCATAAACACATTGTCAGAGGGGGGAAAAAATCACATTTTTGCCCTAACACAGATCATGTACAGATGACTGATTTTTCTTTCAAGTTCAAGCACAGAAAGATTTGTTTATATATTTCCGCTTGTGACCTGGGCAAGCACAACAATCTTGGCAGCTTGAATAGAGATAGCGGAGAGCGTTGGCAATTTCTGTTATACACAGGGATCGCAGGATCTATGCACAGTCTAGGAGGCTGAGAATCCCACAAAATGGTTCTACAGGTTACTTACTGTGTCTACTTCTTATCACAAGTCTCAGAAGGATGGATTCGCTTTTGTTTGTTCCTTTTGTATGTTCTTCCCCTTATGGTATGTCCCCTGTTGTCACTGTATTTGATTTTGGTACCCAGGTATTGTATCTTGGTTTATTTGTATTAGGGAAGGGAAGGGGGACAACAAAGGACCAGGGGGAAACAGTGTAACAGCGATATGCATAAGACAATGTGTTGGAAATTATCTGGATAATTTGGGGGTGGGGGAGGGAAGGTAGGAGAAAAATGAGGGAAGGGTAACCACTACCTTACTCATGTAACTGTAACCCCTCTGCATATCACCTTGACAATAAAAATCGAGGTGCTAATAAAACGAACAGGAAGTGAAACTGTAAAAAATAAAATAAAAAAGGAAGAAGAGGAAAACGTACCAGATGCTGGAGGCTTGTGCCTATGATCCTAGCTCCTCAGGAGTATGAGATCTGAGAGCTGAGGTTCAAAGCTAGCTCAGGAAGGACTGTGGGACTCATCCCCAATGAAACAGCGAAAAGCTGGATATGAGATGTGACTCAACTGGTAGAGCTACATCCAGGATTGAGAAAAATGACCAGCAAAAGAGTTAGGCCCTGAGTTCAAGCTCCAGTAACAACACCAAAAAAAAAAAAAAAGGAAAAAGGATAAAGGAAAAAAAAGATTCCCTTTTGCTTGCTTTCTTTGGTCTCTGCCAAAGCATTTCTGTGAATCTAAGGGTACTTGTATCTCTCTAAGGGTGTCCTAAAAGTTTTATCATGCTTTCATGCAATTGTCCAGTAACAGATCATTCAGATGATAAGCAATTAATTGTATGAGATGATCAAAAAAAGCTAAGAATTGGACGAACCACAAGGTGTTTCTCATTCTTCATCCTAATTATTAATCTCTTCTCAAAGAAAAGTACAGTAAAAAAAATTAATTTATCTGAAACCATGGCTTCCCTAAAAGAAGGCTATTTGATCTAATTGTTTTTGTTTAGTCGGAGGTAAAGGGAGTGGAGGATGGACTAATTCTCTAACAATTTGGCCCTATTTATTAGAACAAATTATTAAGTACATTATTATTGAACACTTTCAAGGATTTCTGTGATGTACACAGGTATTTTTGAAAACGTGACAAACCCTGCTCCCTAAAAGTTCGCCAGCTGGTCCAAGAGACCTACTTGTGCTTACAAACATATAAACACACATGGTCACCATTAAACAATCCAAAAATAGGAAGAGTAAAAGTAAGCAGTGGAATATTATGCGTGTCCATGTTCATTATGATTTTGGAAAGATCACAGAAAGTTGAGTGTGTATGTGTGTGTGTGTGTATGTGTATATCTAATCCTAACATCATTTTTATACCTTAAAAATGCATCCTTTGGAAAGTGATCCATGGAAGGCATGTGGCATATATCATCTTATGGAATTGTCCAAACAACAACTGAAGTAGTTGTAGTGATTAATTCCATTTTCCAGACCTGGAGCTGGATACTAAGCAAATTATCCCAATCAACCAGCTCACAAGGGCTGAACTGTACTTTTCCAGTGTATATTACTCTGATTCCAAATCTTTGTTTGTGAATAAGATTTGCAGACCTGGATTTAGAACCACCAGTGGGGGTTAGGGGGAGAGGGAGAGAGAGATCTAACCCCCTCCCCACTTAATCCTATGATATGCTGAGCCAGAATCCTAGCAGATGGGAAGATCTTTGCTCTGCACCCTGCTCCAAGTGCTCCCTTGACTTTGACACATGGTGCTTCCAGTATCCCAGCCCTATGAGATCACAAGAATGGAAAAGAATAAATCCCAATTCATTGCTCCTGCAGCTCAGGTCACTTGAGTTGAGGTCTCTTCAGTTGTCGCTACAATTTTTCACAAGTCTACAAATCACTTGACAAGTAAAAATTCTATTTCTTCCCAAGGGAGAAAGAAAAAAAAAAAAGGAATGGAGATCCCTCATGAGTGGCTGGCGTCTGAAGAGGATGCAACTCTGAAAGATGAATTTCCAGGTAGCTAATTGGAACCTAATGTGTTTTGTATCCCCATGCTGGAGCCTTCCTTCTCTGACTGCTTTTATCCAGGGCTATAAACTTAAGCCAGAATTTGGAGTGGGGAGAACAAACAAAGGTTTTTCCATTAGATTTCAGGATGAAATGGAAGTTAATTGTGGTAAAGAAATATTTTCATCTATTTTTAAAGATTCTATTGGGAGATAATAGATAATTGCAAAGTAATTCCTAGATTCAAAGGAATCCCATGATTGAATGGAAATGTGATTATGTCTATTTGGGAAAAGGCATTTATGAAATATTTGTGTTCATTACCCTTCCTCTAAGCAGAATAATATTTAAATCAAGCTCAATCTCGTTCTGGGAAAAGAGTTTCTGGAACTGATCTATAGGATTTTTACCTACCTTTGTCAAAATGTAAATTTAGTGAATGAATTTAGTAAGAGTAGTCCTTGGTACATTGTATTGAGCAGCTGCCAAGGAAGGGGTTGGGTAGTGACCTTTGGCACTTTATTGCCATCTTTCATTGAGAAGTGAATTCTTTTATGCTGCCACTCAAGGATGATTCTTTGTTTCCTGCATTCTTCTTTTTTTTTTTTTTTTTTTTGGTCAGTCGTGGGGCCTGAACTCTGGGCCTGGGTACTGTACCTCAGCTCTTCAGCTCAAGGCTAGCACTCTACCACTTGAGCCACAGCACCACTTCAGGCTTTTTCTGATTATGTGGTGCTGAGGAATTGAACCCAGGGCCTCATGCACGTAAGGCAAGTGCTCTAACCACTGACCCACCTTCCCAGCCCTTCTGCATTTTTGTTTTATGGAAAGAGGGATATAATATTGCATTTTTAGAACACTACACTAGTGCCTCAAAAACTTAACTGTCCATTCTTATTTTATTATTACTAGCAATATTAGTGTTAACAGCTTTGGATCAATTTAACCCCATGAAAATCCTGCAAATTAGGTACAGTGCACACATTTCTAGTTTAGGGAAGTTAATGAAACTCCCTGGGTCTGGAGCATTATGCACCTCTCCTTTGGGGGGGGGGAGCGTTGTAGGAGAGCCTTATGGAAACCCCCACCCATGGCTAACCTCCAGCATTTCTCCATTCAGTACTTTGTGGAATCTTCATCACCAAAACTACTTGCTCTGTATCCCTCAAATCCGATATTACATTTCTACATGTGTACATCCCATTTTGCCGGTTAGCCTTTCAGGGTAGCCTGTTATTTAATAATATCTTGTCTTTAACATGTAATGTTTTTTCAGAAAAAAATTTATATTGTCTTTCAAAGACATAATACTTCAGGGTGGACCATGGCACAGCAGGGGCGCTCAAATTACACAGTGGAAGTAGAGCCCATTGCTAGGAAAGAGGCTAGATAGAGAGAAGATGATAGAAAACATCCTGGCGTGAAGCAGGTTGGGTCCAGGGCAGCTCGTCAGACCCCCGGACACATTGACCTTCTCTGCTCCAATGACTTCACTACTCATCTCATTGTATGTCAGCAGCCCATACTCTTCAAAACCATGGAAATGATGGAAATGACATCACGCTGTCCCTCCACAGCCACTGTCTAGTGTTTCCTCCACGCTCACCAAAATTACTGTATTGGGGAAAATAAAAGAGCGAAAAAAAGCTGAAAAGACCTTCAGAAGAAAATACCTTCCAACTAAAAGTGTCATGAGTTGAGAAAACAGGTGCTTATGGTTGGCTTTGCTGCCCCTGAGAAACACGGTGCGCGTCCATGTTCTGCATGTTGGGTATTTATGTGTGCGCCGGCCCCATGATCCCCCTTGACATGTTCTGTCTGGCATCACATTTTCTAGGAAGCTAGGGGCCATAGCAGAGTTCCTTGTCAGGCCACCATCTTTATGCACTAGCGCAGCCCCCTACATACCAGCTGCAGTGCTTCTGTCTTCTTCATTTCTGGCTCTCTGGGACATCTGTTGGTGTTTGCCTATCCGTTATCTTTGATAACGGCACCTCATTATTCCTTGTGGGGTGATAGAATGGACTCCAGTTTGCCAGAGTGAGGCACATCACCCGGGCCAGCTCGAGCAGAACCCATCTGAGAATTTTGCTTCTTGTTGTTGGATGTTTTTAGTCTGGAAGGGGTAAGCTGTGTGTTCCCGGGCCTATAGCACATGGAGAGAATCTGGTTGTCAACAAAGCAACACAGAGAGAGGACAAAAACAAAATGAAACAAAAAAACCACTACCTCCCATCCCCTGCTGCTGACACCCAAAAAAACCAAAAACAGACTCCAAGTGAAATAGAAAAATCAATATAAAACTTGATATGGAAGCATAAAAGACCCCAAATGAAAAACACAATCCCACATAAAATGAACACCGCTGGATATTTCACAATACCAGACTTCAAATTATACTACAGAGCCATCATAACAAAAACAGCTTGGTCCTGATACAAAAATAAACCTGAAGGCATATGGAAAAGAATAGAAGACGCAGGAAGAAAACTACACAGTGATAGAAATCTAATTGTCCACAAAGGTGCCAAAAACAAACACCAGAGAGAGCTATTTTGATTAAAATATATGTACATCTAAAATTCCATGATGAAATCCCTTGTTATAATCAGTACACACCACACACACACACACACACACACAGAGACATACACACACACACACACACACACACACACACACACAAATAATAGGTAAGTAAAAGAGGTTGTTTCGGGGGGTTGTAGGGTGAGGTAAGATAAAAGGAAGGAGTGAATGAGGCAACATAGGTGAAGTACGTTTTTTGCACGTAGTAAAATAGAACAATGAACTTTGTTGAAGTTTTTTATTAGTTGGAGCTGGAGTAAAGCAGAAATAGAGAGCAAGAGGTTCATCAAGATCCACCGTATGTATGTATAGAAATGTCTCCAGCGCAACCCCTCTAGTAAAAACCAAAATCAAAAACAAACAAAAGGAAAGATAAAGAGCAGGAGCTACTTTTCACAAAGCTGTTTAGTCACATTTCACGTGCTATATTCTTCCATTCAACTATTTCTCATAGCCCCGTCATTGGCAACTTGGTAAGTAGTTATTTATTTTTGATTTTTTTATTATTATAATATAGGCTGGTAAGTATTTAATAACTGTCTGGGGGCGGGGCTCAGTTAGTTGTGTTTGCCAGTTGATTTAGTCATGTAAATACTCCTTCCCTGACCCTCCCCCAACCTGGGGCAGATTTCCAACATACAACATGATATCAAATGACTCACGAAATTCCTTAAAATTTAACAATTGCCTCTGGTGGAGCCAACTCCAGCCCACACTGAAATTACAGAGTAGAGCCTCTAATTATCGAGTGCTTGCATGTTTGTCCAAGGGCCAGCTGTGTGTCCTCTCTGAGATTCAGATGTGACTCTGAGATGGCAAAGACCCAGCAAGAAAGGACCAAGATTTCGGAGGTGTCCTGTTGGTGAGCAGGGGCCATGCTGAGTGCGAGCAGTCAGAGGGCGCTGCTTCGGATGTCACCGTCATCCACGCAGAAGCTCCAGTGTGGTCTGCAGCCTGGACTCACGCGGCAGGTGCTGGTGCTGAACACAAAGGTAGCCATTGTGGGAAGAGGAGGATGGTGCAACCTTCCCAGGGAGAGGAGCACTTGCCCTGGGCAGGAGACAATAACAAGGGGAGAAGGAGGTGGTGGCAACCTCGCCTATCCCCAGAACCAACAGGACAAGTTCAAACAGAGCTGAAGGCATAGCATCAGGGTCACAAAGCAGCCCAGGGTAGGGACAGGAGGAAAGAAGGAAGGGGTGGGGATGGTTTGCAGAGGACAGCTGCAGCAGGAGGAATGAGGAAGAAAAGGAAGGCCCACAGATAGGAAGGAGCGAAGGAGCCACTGGAGCCCAGGTGGCATCGGGTTCGAGGATGCTGACTGCACAAAGGAAAATGATTACCATCCTCTTCGCAGACATAATTTTCTTTTAATTAATAGCAGTCATTTTGTCCTATCTGCTGTTATAGACAAAGAGCAACAGCTATCTCATAACAGTTCTAGTGTCTGGATGAAAGTTAACAAAATGTAAGCTAGATTATTCACGCCCCTCCCCTCCTCCGCCTTTTTTTGGTCAAGGGACCAAAAAAAGATGTAGACATCGCTGATACTCTTCAACTCTTTCCAGTTGCAACATGGTCATAGCAATGAGGAAGTACTCCTAAATTAAAGAAGAAGTGGATATTTAAGTATATATATATATTATAGATACTGAAGTGTTGTGCAAAGGGTTTATCATTTTGTATGTCAGATAATGAGCACATTTCTTTTTTGGACAATGTCATCCTTTCCTTTGCTTCTACCAGTGGAAATGTATGTTTTAAATAAGAAAAAGGGGTATATCTTTGGCTCTTACTATACACAAAATTAATTGAGACTAAGAAAGATGCTATTGTGGCTAAAAGATAGATGATTTGGAGATGGATTGAGATTTGTGCAAAATATAGATTGCTTTAGAAAACAAAGCAAACACTATTTGTTTCTATGAGTGGTTCACTGTAGCTTAAATCCTTTAGATTTTTCAGGCAGCAAATAGCAGATAATAAACTCCACTTGAGTGTTGCTGCACACTGAGTTATGTATCTGTTGGATTTAGACATGGAGGTAAATTACTATACACATTCAGAGAACAATCCAGTTAGTGATTCTTACCTTTCTCCAGCATTCAGAAGAACATGAAAATCTCTTTAACCAAATCTGTTCTTTTCCACACATGAAAATGTTAGGAAAACTTTTTCTCTCAGTCCCTAAATGCCCACCTGAGACTTAAGAACTTCATCAAAGAAACAAGATAAAGTTTGTTTTTTTAAAAAACAGTTGCACCTTCATTCAGAAAGAAAATGCAAAAGACAACAAGAAATGCTGCAGCCTCGGCTTAAGTACCTAATGGGTTTTAGCCCAAATGTGTACTCTAGCATTCTCTGTTACTTGATAAGTCACATTCTCTTCTCAATCCATCATTAAAAAATGCAGAAACTAGGTCAGATGCATAAGGTTCGATTTGGCATAAAATTGACAAAACAATCTACAATCAAGGAAGATTCATTCTCATAAATACAAGGTAAATAATTCATTTTGAAATTTAGTTAATTCATTTTAAGTACATAAATAATGCATGGGTAAGTGTGCTATATAAAAATGTTAAATAACAAGAAAGCATATGGGCTATTAAATTACCAAATTTGTATCTTCCTCCTGCAACTTATACCTCGACCAAAAAAAAAAAAAAGTAGTAACCATCACTCCTGGTTGACTGAATGTTCTTTCTAATGCATTTCCCAATCCTTCCCATTCATTCCATGGAATGAATCAATATAGTCACTTAAGATAAAATTCAAAAAATAGAAAAGCAGAGTACTACAAAAAAGGAAATATCCATAATTTCACTGCCCAAAACAAATCCAGCAATCATTATGATACATTTTCTTCAAATTTTTATCTGCAGAATTTTCAAAAATGATTATAATGGAGAGCCATCCAGTGTATGGATCAAAATTTAAAATGATGATACATTTTGTTTGGTGGTAATATTTTTATTAACTTAGTGAATTTTTAACAGCCCATTAGAGAAGTAGAGAAATGAACTTCATCTTTATAGAAAATACAAACAAATCCTCTTTTCATATATGTGAGATGGGGGGATAAGTTTGTTAGGAGCAAACAAAGCAAGACATCAGAATTAGAAAAGCATAGAATCATAGAACTTTCTTTTGGCTACACAGAAAGTGATAAAGCCAAAATGAGACCATCTTTCCTTATCCCCATTTCTCCTTTTCCCTAATAAAATCCACCCAGCTCCTAGAGATACTATGAACATCGGGATCTTTTCAGAATAGAGCTTTAAAGACAACAGCTCTGAGCTAAATCAGATCCATACAATACTTTAAAAAGTACTTTAACAGAATGATGATTTTCTTTTTTTTTTAAGAAGTCTTGACACATACAAAGCTCTTACAACATGAGGTCCCATTGCATATGGCAGCCACAGATGGGAGCTTCCTTTGACCTGACCTCTTAAACCTCTCAACCCTTACCTGTTGGCCTCAGTCCTGTAAGACTTCTGCTTGGATCCCCTCCATGGGGAACACCATGCACACTTCTGAGAATGAGAATTTTTGAAAGTAGCAATTATTTTGAGACAAGAGACCAGAAGAAGAATAATCCCAGACCAATTGGGATGCATTGCCACCTTCTATACATGGGAGTGTAAGTGCTGTTGTATATTTGTTGTAGATTTGTTTGGCCTCAGCCTGAAACAGAGCTCATCTCAGCTACTCACCACACTTGCCTTGCTGCTCTGCCAGCTACAACAGAAGCAGTAGCATCAATCTAAACACACTCATTAAAAAGGTGAGATGATTAAAGGCATAGCTAATAAACTCTTAATTCTATGCTAGTTACATAATGATAATAAGTACTAAATATTTTGGGGGATACAACAGATACCTGATTGTAAATATTTTTTTCTTTATCAATGAATAGAATTTACCAATTGAAAGCATATTCCATATTCTAAATCAAGTCAACTGGTATGTCCTGGTAGTGAGTAAGACTAGAAATAAGAAAGGCGGGCCCTGGTTAGATGGGTATAGTATTACTGAGCAAGATAGAGAGGACTTAAACCATGAAGGTACTGCAATTTTAATTACTGCTAGGGTAAAAAGATAATTCTGAGCCCCCTGAGTGGAGGACTTGAGTGCTGGCTAATCCAAAAGGACAATGGAAGGGATAAACAGGTGAGAAGCTGGCACTGGGTCTTAAACTGCCCTGGGTGATTGGCGGGTCTAAGATACAGGACCTGGAATGGAATGCCCACTCCCTACATTTGTAAGTGCTGCAACATTATGGAACACCAGTGACCTTGAAATCCCCATGGAAGGCCATTGTGACTTGAACTCAATTGGAAAATGGGATTATGGGAACACACAGGGTGACTGGCTCTGAACCCAGAGGAACCCATGGATGCAATAGGCTTAGCTTTCTAGGGAAAGCTGTGGCTGCAGAGAAAATCATCCTTATTCTATCACCAAATTGGAAAAAAAAAGATTTAAAATACTCTCAGTTATTCAAAGCACTTTCAGCCATGAATCATGGGGGAGTAAACTAAGATGGTATGGTAGTTTGGGAGTAGAAAATAAGGATAAAATAGAAAGAAATGAAAGAAGGAGGGAGGGAGAGCAGAAAGGAAAGAGGGAGGGGGAAGCAAAGAAGAAAGAAAAATAGTGGAGAAATAAAGAGAAAAAAGAGGGACTTAAAGAGAAACTTCTCTGAAGAGGAAATAAGAATGATTAATAGACACATGAAGAACTGCTCAAGATCTTTAGCTGTAAAAGAAATGCAAATCAAAACATAAAAGGGATCCAAATAGGGAAAGATGAAGTAAAATTCTCCCTCTTTCCAGATGACATGATTTTGTATTTAAAGAATCCCACGGACTCCACTCCCAAATTATTTAAGCTGATTCAAAACTTTGGCAAAGTAGCAGGGTATAAAATTAACCCTCAAAAATCAATGGCTTTTCTGTATGCCAAAATGAGAAAAGTGTGGCTGAAGTCAGGAAAGCAACTCCATTTGTAATAACCCCACAAAAAATAAAATACTTGGGGGCTGGGAAGGTGGCTCAGTGGTAGAGCGCTTGCCTTGCATGCCTGAGGCCCTGGGTTCGATTCCTCAGCACCACATAAGCAAAAAGAAAAAAGCCGGAAGTGGCACTGTGGCTCAAGTGGTAGAGCGCTAGCCTTGAGCTGAAGAGCTGAGGGACAGCGCCCAGGCCCAGAGTTCAGGCCCCACAACCAGACCCCCCCAAAAAATAAAATAAAATACTTGGGAATTAACTTAACCAAAGAAGTGAAGGACCTCTACAATGAAAACTTAAAAACCTGAAAAAGGAAATCAAAACATAACTTAGAAAGTGGAAAAACCTCCCATGCTCTTGGACCTGAAGGATCAACATCGTGAAAATGGCAATACTTCCCAAGGCTATCTACAAATTCAATGTGATACCTATCAACATTCCAACCTCATTCTTCAAGGAAATAGAAGAGGCAATCCAAAAATTCATATGGAACAATAAAAGACCCCAAATAGCAAAAACAATTCTTAACAGAAAGAACAGTGCTGGAGAAATTTTTTCAAACTCTACTACAAAGCCATAGTAATCAAAACAGCTTGGTACTTGCACAAGAACAGATGTCAGGACCAATAGAATAGAATTGAAAACCCAGAAATGAACCCACAGACCTATAGCCACCCAATCTTCGATAAGGAAGCTAAAAAAATAGAATGGAAGAAAGACAGCCTCTTCAGTAAATGGTGCTGGCAAAATTGGTTAATCACCTATAGAAAACTAAAGCTAGATCCTTATATATCACCCAGCACCAGAATCAACTCCAAATGTATCAAAGACCTCAGAGTCAAAGCAGACACCCTGAAAACATTACAGGATGGAATAGGAGAAACCCCAGGTCTCCTTGGCACAGGTTGAAATTTTCTTAATAGAGACCCAGAAACACAACAAATCAAAGAAAGGGTAGACAAATGGGATTACAGGAAATTGCTGAGCTTCTGCATGGCAAAGGACATAGCTAGCAAGATCAATAGAAAGCCCAGGGATTGGGAGAAGATCTTCACTAGCCATACAATGGACTAGGGTCTCATGCCTAAAATATACCTGGAACTCAAAAAATTAAATCCCCCAAGAGCAAATCCTCAAAGAAACAACTGCTCAATAAATAAGTGGGCTAAAGACTTACAGAGAAACTTCTCTGAAGAGGAAAGAAGGATGGCCAATAGACACATGAAGAAATGCTCAACCTCCCTAGCCATAAAAGAAATGCAAATCAAAACAACATTGAGATACCACCTTACCCCAGTTAGAATGGCTACAATCAAGAACTCTAATAACAGATGCTGGAGGGGATGTGGCCAGAAGGGAACCCTACTGCATTGTTGATGGAGTGTAAACTTGTTCAACCACTTTGGAAAGCAGTTTGGAGGTTCCTCAAAAGACTCCCCTATGATCCAGCAATCCCACTTTGGGGCATTTACACAAATGATCACAAACAAGACCATACTAAAGCTACCAGCACAACTATGTTTATTGCAGCATTATTTACCATAGCTAAGATAGGGACCCAACCCAGATGCTCCTCAGTAGAAGAATGGATCTAGGAAATGTGGAATTCTATGCCTCCATCAGAAAGAATGACATTTCCCCATTTGCTAGGAAATGGAAAGACTTGGAAAAAATTATATAAGTGAAGTAAGCCAGGCCCAAAGAAACATAGGTGCCATGTTTCCCTTATTTGCAATAAATAGTATATATCTGGGGCAAGCAGAAAAGGTCAAAAGTTATGTACACATGACCAGATAAAATGATGTTAAGTGAAATGAACCCTAAGATAGGGACACAAGTGGGTTTTTCTTTCTTGCTATTGTTCCTAACGTATTTACAATGTACCATGAGTTTCTTTTTGTTGTTGTTGCTTTGTATGTTCCTCCCCCATGGTATAACCCCTTTTTTCATTGTATTATGATTTCGGTGCCCTGCATTTTGTATTTGCACTTCTCTAATTTGGGGAGGGGAAGGGAAAAAACAAAATGCTTAAATAAGAATACAGGTTGACCCATTGTAACATTGAGATATACAAAACACTATGTTGAAAATGAACTTTACAACCTTGGTGCAGGGGATGATAGGGGGAAACAAAGCTGGAGGCAACAATGCTCAATAGGAAATGTACTCATTACCCTGCTCATGCAACTATAACCCCTCTGTACAACATTTTTTTTTTGGGGGGGGGGTTCGATCGTGGGCCTTGAACTCTGGGCCTGAGAGCTGTCCCTCAGCTTTTCAGCTCAAGGTGAGTGCTCTACCAGTTGAGCTACAGCGCCACTTCCAGTTTTCGGGTGGTTTATTGGAGATAAGAGCTTCACAGACTTTCCTGCCTGGGCTGGCTTTGAACCGCTATTGTCAGATCTCAGCTTTCTGAGTTGCTAGGATTACAGGTGTGAGCCACCGGCTCCTGGCACTGTACAACATTTTTACAATAAAAAACGTACCAAAAAAGAGAGAAAGAGGCAAGAGGGAGGAGGGAGGAAGGGATAAAAGAAGAAAGAGATAAAGGGAGAGAAAGAAGGAAAGGGGAGTAAGGAAGAAGGAAGAGGAAGAAAAGAAATAAAAGAAAGATGGTTAAAGAAATGGAGAAAGAAAGAAGACAGGGAAGAAGGAAGGGAAACAGATATGTATTTTCACCTTGTAATATGCTTTGAAGGATCTAAATAATATAAATGCAATAAAACAGAAAGAGTCATGTATTGTGAAGTCCATTTCGGGAATGTGGATATGGTAATGACTTGAAAACTTCGTGAAGTGGATTTTCTGCTAGTTATTTAACATAAGCATTGGAAAAATGTAGGCATACAAATAGGTCTATATATGTGTTTATGTTTGTATACCTATATAATAAGCCAGTTTTTACACTTCAAGATCAACAAAGACAAGGTATTTACCTTGTTATTTCTTAATCAGCTTTTGCATTTGTGTATGTAAAGAGGAGGATGAAATTATTTATATGCAGTATATGACTCTTCAGGAAATAGTTAATCATAATATTCTTAACTACTAGTAACACTTTGAATATATTTCTTTTCTAAGTAAGATATTATGAGTTTTCACAATTAAGCCTATGAATAAACTAAGAAAATGTAACCCCTAAATTTTAATACACTAAAACAATTTCTTAATATGTGCGTATGTTTCTTTAGGAATTTACTCCATATATGATCTTCTTAAATAATAAAGGAGGCATTTTCCCTAATGTTTTTCATATCATGTATCCTTTTTCATTCCATCTGTATAATTTAAAAGAATAATGAAGCTTTAATGGAGGTGAACATTTCAGCTTTATTTATCCCTCAATCAGTGCTAAATCTAGATCCATAATTGGATTCTTTGAGTTTCTGGATTTAACGCATTTTCATCACATGTAATTATATGATAAAGAACAAACAGAACAATGCAAAGGAGTAAATTTAAAGAATGCTCAGGTTATGAATTATTACAGAGTTGGAGCCCCTTGTGTTACTGTTTTTCTCCCTCCTTCTCCTCTTCCCTTGAGGTGTCTACAGTCTGAAGGATACTGACGATACAAAAGCTACCTAAGGCACTGGTGTTTCCTTGAAGGCATGTATGTTTGCAGACTGAATACATGTTTATTCATAAACTCTACATAGCACAAATGAAGTTATACATAACATACAGCTAGTAGGATTGTATTGATGGATAGAGGACAGATAGATAGGTAACCAGAAAATGGATGTTATGACATTTAGTGTATTTTTCCATGATATACAATAGCATAATGTAGTGGCCTAACAACTCCTCTAAGTTATTTTTCTATTTAACATGAAGAGCCAGGTAAAGCATTTACTAAATATATGGAAATGTATAAATATATCTCATTCATTCATTTTATCTTCCTTATCAACTTTATTGAGTTCTGGTTTATGCAAATGAGCCCTATATACAGCAGAATGTATACATATTCGATATTCAATTAAACAACTTGGGTGAGTTGTACATACCCATGGACCCTCTAATCCAAATGAAATATGTAAACCTTGCCCTTAGAGCTCAGAGTTTCCTTATTCCCCTTCCGGTTTGCCCTTTGCCCAGGAAACCACCAACTTGCTTCTTGGTCTGTATAGTTTAATATGTATTTTATAAAATTGAATTACAGGTGTGTGCCTCTTATGTCTGGCTTGTTCCCTTGAGCAAATCCACTCTGGGTTTCCTTCATGTTGAGCACTTTCGTTTGCCTTTTTGTGGAGCAGTAGTCTTGCAGCACATGGGCATAACTTGCTTTGTTTCTCTCTGTTTCTCTCCTAGGAACAGATAGCTGCATTGTTTCCCTTCTTGGCTATCATGAATGTAGCTTCCTTGTGCTGCTTTCTGCAGCTATGTTTTGAACTGACCACTTTTGTGCTTGCTACAAAGAAACTTAAAGTTGCCCTTGTCACTGCTATTGGCATCATCATGAGGTCTTTTAGGACAAAGACTCCTGAGATGGATTTCAATTTGTGTTAGCCATTTTCTCCATGTTTTGAGTCCCTGCTACAGTTTCTTTGCTTTTTAGATAAATCTTCAAAGGCTTCAGGTGCTTGCATTTTACCCAGATTACAACTGCTGATTTTGAGAGGTTCAGTCTATCAGAAACATCCACCTCTAGATGCTTACTCACCCATGTTACCTGCTGCACAATATTCTAATTGCTTATCTGCCCTCATCTATTTATTTATCTACCCACAGGCCTTCAGTACTTTATTTTTATCTATACCAAATTATAGCAAATTCTAATTACATCTAAGTCTTTATGCATTTGTGTAGGAGTTTCTGTACCAATAAATGAGCTTTTTTGGTTATAAGATATGATCTTCAATCTGGGCACTATTGGCTCACACATGTAATCCTAGCAACTCAGGAGGCTGAGATCTAAGGATTGAGGTTCAAAGCCAGCGTAGGCAGGAAAGTTAATGAGATTCTTATCTCCAGGAAACCACTCAGAAAAAGCCAAAAGTGGTACTATAGCTCCAGTGGTAGAGCTCTAGCCTTGAGCCCAGAAAAGCTCAGGGACAACACCCAGGCCCCGAGTTCAAGCCTCAAGACTGTCAAGGAAAAAAAGAGATCTGATTTTCAACCTTACTAGTTATCATTAAATTATTTTTTCAATATGCTAGTACTTCCATCAGCAACTTCTCGCTTCTTTGCATTTTCCATAATATTTGGTATTCTTAGTCATCAAAAGAAAATAGTATCCTAATAGGGGAAATGTTATCTGATTGTGGTTTTTATCTATAATTCCTTAATCATTAGTGTAGTTAAGCAAAATTTCCTGTTTATTGACTGTGTTACTTCTCCTGTGAGTTGCCTAGTCATATTTTTTTCTTGTTTTCTTCCTATTGATTTGTAGAAATGTTTCTTATATTTTTTAGCTTCTGATGATTTGCATTGCAAATACTTTCTTTCGTCCTGTTGCTTTTTTTTCATTTTTATTCATGTTACAGTTTCCAATTTGGAAGTCTGTATTTTGATGGAATCAAGTTTATCATATGTCACATCTTACTGTATGATTTTTTAGTTTTTATAGCCTCTTTTAAAACATCCTTACATTTTGTCCAACATTTTTCATACAAAATTAGTTTCATCACATAAATTAAGTGACAGGTACTCTTCTAGATACTGGAGAATATGCTGGTTAAAATGTAATAGGAAAGACAGACATGATGAGTGCTTCCTGAGTCAGACCCAAGTGAATCTCAAGTACTGATAGCTGCCATAAAGACAAAGAAAACGAGCCGGGCGCTGGTGGCTCACGCCTGAAATCCTAGCTACTCAGGAGGCTGAGATCTGAGGATCGCGGTTCAAAGCCAGCCCGGGCAGGATAGACCGTGAGACTCCTATCTCCAATAAACCACCACAAAACCGGAAGTGGCGCTGTAGCTCAAGTGGTAGAGCGCTAGCTTTGAGCTGAAGAGCTGAGGGACAGCGCCCAGGCCCAGAGTTCAAGCCCCACGACCAACAAAAAAAATAAAAAATAAATAAAAAATAAAGACAAAGAAAATGGAAGGGAATAGAGAGGTAAAGATATGAGCACAGCTCCACGGGAAGCCAGACTAAAGACTCTCTGGGTTTCTATCTGGGCTTTGCCAATTATTAGCTAAGAGCTGAATTCTGCTTCCATTCTGTGTCTCACTTTCCTAGCTTGTAAATGGGATAATAGTAATAATACTATCCATTACAAATCAAATGTCAATGTAACCCTTGACATAAATCAGATAATATACAATGAGCTAAGTCAGATTAGGGTTAATAAGGCCATAGATGAGTTCTTCATGAAAAACTTCCCCTAGGATCGTGATTTTTGAGCACAGTCCTAAATGAAGAAAGCTAGAGAGATTCTGTATGTTCAGGTTGTAAAAATGGAGGTGGCTAGACCACCTAATAAAATCATGTTGTTTGTTTCTTCATCCATCTGGAGTTTAATTTCATGCATGGTGTGAAGCAAAGATATAATTGTACTTCCTCCCAGGTGGAAAGCCAGTTGGCTTAGCATTTATTGATGAGTCTATCTGTTGTTCCTTAGTTAGTAATTTCTTCCATTGCTATAAACAATACTGTATGTTTATTCCAGTATTTTCTATTTTAGATTCATTGAACTATTGGATTATTACTATGGAATACCACTCAGTCTTTGCCAAAATATTTTTAATGCAGTATTGGGGATTGAACCCAGGGACACATGTTTGCTAGGCAAGCATACCACAGCTTGCCCCATGCCTTCAATCCTCCTAGAATCTTAATTACTCACACAAGACATGCTTTGCCATAATATATGCTAACTCTGTTCCACTATTTCTGTGCAATCTGTGTTTTTTTGTTTATTTACATCCTTGTGTGAACTTTAGAACCCATTTGTTAATTCTGTAAAGAATCATAGAGTGTTGCTTTGTGAAATTTCATTGCATTTAATGGGGTGTTGGTACTTTCCTGAACTTTTCCTACCACAGAGATAAAATATCCATACTACTATCTTATTTTATAGCAAGTTTATGCATAAAATGCACATACAAAGTTTTGAACACTTATTCTTAGATATGCCACAATGTCCTGAGCTACTCTGAAAATCTCTTCTGATAAGTTCTGTCTTCTGTGACTAAATGCTGGAGAGTGAGAATGTTATTACAGTGATCTTTATTTTGTGTTCTCAAAATATAGTACTTTTTATTACTTGTTCTGATCATTGATCTGAAGAACTAAGTTTTCCTGTGAAATAATCAAAATATCTCCAAATAATGACATCTTTTCTTTCCCTTTTTTTTTAATGATCCATTTCCTTATTTTTAAGAGCACAGGAGAGTCACTACAATAATGCTGAATTAATAGGAGGCAAAGGACATCTTTATAGTGTTCCTAACTTCATGGGACTTCTTAGAAAAATTATATCATTAATCATTTATTATGATTGTTACAGGTAATTCAATTGGTGCTTTATATCAGGTTAAGGACATTCCTCCTATTCTTCGTTTGTCAGAAATTTTATCCAACTGTTTTTCTGCATTTATTTTTAATTAAATGCACTTAATCTAATTTTAGCACTCTTTCTTGAATGTTACTTGCTTATAGACATGGATAGATTCTCTCCACCTACCTTCTGAGCTTTTTGTGTCCATGCTCACCGGTGGATATCAGTTACGACCCCATTTGCTGTGTGAACTGTCCTTTGCTGTGTGAACTGTCCTTTGCTGCTCACTGCTATGCAGATCTCATGGGTCACCAAGTGAGAAGCACTGCATGTGGATGGGAGGCTGAGGATGAAGGACAAGCTGAGGCCTTTTGACCTCTTCATTCCTATCTGGGATGGTTTGGTGGTGTAAACCCATGGTCTATGGAATATACCTGTCTCTCAATTCCTACCTTCTACCAGACAACTCATGGTAATTCCTGCCTTAGCTCTGTGGTCCTTAAATCTGGGTTCCAGGAACATTTTCTTTGGTCTGTGTATGTTTGCACCAGGGATGGGATTGAGTTCCTAAGATTGCTAATTTCTCTGAAGAGTCACCTGTATTACCAGATGGCCACCTACAGTGGCTTTGGCTTTCTTGTGGTGATCTTGCCTGGAACATTCAGATAAGGTAAATGAGCAGTCTTTTTTGGTCCCTTAGACATCAGGACCTACATGTGCTCATAAAATAAACTCTAGTGATTCCTCATTTTTAGGGCCACTTTGGGTAAGGTAGAGATTGCTATTGAAAAACTTTTTTCCATAGAGGCAGAAAAACTGAATAAGTGCCATTTAAAGATAAATAAAAGTTTCATGTGTTTGTTTTCTCAGGTAAGAAACAAAGAACTGAAACTAGATTAACTGCTGCATGTCTTTAAAAGTCCTATAACCATTTTCCTCAGAAGGGATGGTTTCTTTGTATGAAGCAGTCAATGTATTCATTTTGTATGAATTCAACTGGTAGTATCATTTAATTCCAGTCTTTGTTCTAGACTCTGGGGAAAGACAGGGGGAAGACACTTGGTGCCATATTTATCTCAGAAGCAGAACATTGGTACAAGTGATGTTCCTATTCCTGTAAGGTGTTTCAAATGTCGTTGTTGTTGTTACATGGGGATCATTTTCATTTAATCAGTGGAGATGACTTTAGGTGACTCCACCCAACATTCCAACCTTCCTTTACCCACATCTAAGCAGAGGAAGTAATGGAGACATTGTAAGCATTGTCATTCTAAGCACAACATACAGGAGGAATACAACCAACCTGAAAATTTAGTTATTGAGTGTTAAATATGTGCAGAAAAGAGTATATTATATAATTGTTCTGGGAACTCACTTATACATATTCTCTGATATTTAATGGTCTGAATTTTTATTGCATGTTATGATGCTACATATTTTCTATTACATAGGACAGAGGATGAGGGCATTTTCTTCAGCATTTACTAAACAGCACTTTTAAAAAAAATACAGCTCATTTAATTGTTATGGAATAGTAGTATACTTTATGGCAATTATTTGACAGACTTTTGTTAGTTAAGCTATTCAACAGCCACATTGATTTGTAATCCAAACCAACTTGCTTTAGACTTTCAATATCACATTAAACAATACAACTCACACTACTTACTATCTATAGATTCCATATCTGCACATAGCCAGAGCCCTGCATTCTCACACTCTCTCCAAAGATAAAGAGTACATCAGGATAATTTTAAGGGACCATTCACAGTGTGCATATGGCCATGAGTGGTGCTAATGATTCTAACTAACCCTTTAGTTCAGAACATCCATTCCTGTACTTAAAAACCCAGTATCAGTCTTATCTATGCTTCATCTCATCCCTTTCTCCTGTGTGGTAGTCCTGTAAGGTCCGGCTCATTTAGTTTAATCCTCCATGAGATTTCTCAGTTCATGGCACATTTGTACATTTCTTGATTTATATATTGGAAGCTGGGGGTGAGGAGAAGAAAAGAGAGTTAAAGGGAAGATACAGCCTTTGACTAGTGAAGACCTGCCACTGTCCAGATGTAGCCCAGATGTGTTTGCTAAACAGTGAACCATGAACATTTTCTCTTATATGCCCAGCTGTTTTACTTCTCTTGATTGAGCTTTCAGTCTTGTCTTTCCTGTAAAGTGTCCAAAGCCAAAGGAAGTGATCTGGGAGGTCTCTGCTCACCAAGATCACCATATTGTCTTATAATAATTCATCTCCAGGGACTAGGAAGAATGTAACATGCTCTGCTTTGTCCAGAGCACTTTAGTGAAGTCAAGTTCTGTCCTTACTCTGGACACCCAGGTTTGCACTTCAAATGAACATTAGTAACAACTCTCCAGGTATGGCGATGCCAGGAAACAAGGCCAATTTCTTAAGCTACAGCAAACCTTTTCTCTAGAAAACCACACTCCTGTGCCTAAGGCACCGCATGTCTGGCAGAATTCTGTAAAGTCTGTAATGGGAAGAGTTATCACAGTCTTAGTAGCCACCCTCAGATGGTGTTTTTTATGGTGGAAACATAGCAGTGAAACCAGGTGCGTATGTCTATAGTGAATATAGAATATTAAACAAGAATTCAGAATCAAGAGCAACTGCTCCTGAGTCCCCTGGTAGTTTAGGAACTTGTGTCACTTGCTAGCACTCACTCATATCTAGGAAAAGGAAATGTGTCCTGACTGGATGGGATAAAGCTAATACTGGTATGTTATCTTACTTGACTCTTCAAGGTTCCATATCTATTCTTATGGATTTCCAATTTCCATTTACTTCATGATTTCCAAGCTTTGTAATTTTCCCCATCCTGCAGGTCCTATATTCACATTCCTTTTCAGTTTCTGAAACAGAGCTAAAGCATTATATAGTCTAGGCCATGCTCACAAGTGTACATTGTTAATTTTTTGGTGTCAAATCATTCTTTTGGTTAGAAGTTGCTTTTTTATTTTACACTTAATTATATCCTGGTGGAATGTTAAGATACAATGATTCTTTACCAATACCACTGGGAATTGAGAATCTTTGCAAAGCTCACGTAAGCTCTGTTACATAAGCTATCATTAGTACTGACGGTAAGGCATAAATGATTCAAGCTATGTAGGTCTTTATTTTTTTAAATCAAAGTCTATATTAAAGTGCTTTCTGTTTAATAAACATCCAACAAATTATTATTCAATTGTATTGATTACTTTTTTCTTTCTCAGTGACATATACTAAAGCAAAGTATCATTGCTGTTACCTTTATTATAGGAATAGCCTTCATTATCTAGGAATATAAACCAGGGCTTCCTTTAAAATCCAGGGAATATGGCAGAATCAAACTGTGAGCAATAAAATTTCAAAATGAATGTCAAAGGAATTCCATTTTAATATAATGACATCAAGGGTGAGTTATATGCTGTATGGAAAAGAAAGATCCATCTCATTATTTCATTGTTATACCCTTTCTGGACCAAACCATGAATTGCTTGGTTTGATTGTTCACCTTGTTTACTGCATTTGGCTCTAAATGACTTTTGATTGTTCTCTCAAATCAAATCCAGCTTCAAAGGGTAGATATTCCTTAACCCTGAAAGGATTCAAAAGATTATGCCACAGGCTTTAATCTGAATGCAACAGAAAGAGGACCCAGCAGTCTCTTTGTTATGAATTAATAAGTGGAAAAGAAGGGGGGGAAAAAGCAAAACAGAGCAGGATACTTGGATTCTAGCCCTTGTTTTACAAATAATTAGCTGAGTTTAAACAAATCATGGTATTGGAAACCTTTGCTTCTTGGTCTACAGGATGATGATGATGATGATGATTCACTTTTTACCATTTGGATTTAAAGGTAAAAGGAAATACAGGAAATGCATGGTTTATGGGAAGAATCCCCCAAGAGTGTTGAGAATTGAGAATGCTAACTATTACATATGTTACTGTTATTGTAGGATGGTTTTTGTATTTACTTGCATAAAAATTTCTAAACAGGAAAAAGTAAAATAAGCAGAGAAGTGTTGGCTGTTTTTATTATCTTATGTTTTTGTTTTACAAAGGTGGGGGTGTCATTGTTACAGTTCCACATGTTTTAACAATGTGTTCCAGTCAGTCCCATTCGTGCTATCATTTTCTCTTTTCTCCCTTCCTTGCTATCCAATATTTCAACAGGTTTCATCGTTCTATTTTCCTGGTTGCAAACAATCTATTTCAAACCTATTCTTCCTCTTTCCTTCTCCTTGTTAGCCTACCTATCTGCTCTAGTCCCTGCCCCCTCCCCCAAAAGAACCTGTTTCTCTTTCCTCTCCCTCCAACACCTTATTGGTCAACAACATCCACTGAGGTTCTTCATGCAGTTTCAAAAAAACATAATACCTGCAATGTTCCTCAAAATCATTTACCCTCTAGCTGTAAACTGCCGGTTTTGATAGAACAAAAAACTGGTTTGAGAAACAAATGCCATACTGTTTTGTAAGTCACATACAATTTAATTTAAGCTAGCCCAGCCAGAAAAGAGATGGAGTGTTCTATGTCATGGAACCATTCAGTGGTAGGTCTGGCTATGCTGCACTTGTCACTTGGGTAATGTCATTGGAGTCCCAGTGTCTCTTTGTCTGTGCCCTTTCCCCATTCATATTTTGCTAGCTTAAGAAAGAGATATGTTTAAGTAACTTGTGTCCACAGAGAGGATGCTCATTTCCAGAAACCCACAGACATCTACTATAATCAGGCTAGCTCTGATTGGGTAACACATTCCACTCTGAGCCGATCACTGAAGTCAGTGAATTTTGAATGGAAGCCAATCAAAATCTGTTCCTGAAGCTGAAGATAAGAACAGTCCAATGCATATTGCAGGGGATAGACAGAATGAGAATCCACCAAGGAGAAACTTATCTAAAAGGAGGGGTTATGGAAATTAGAGATCAATCACACAGCAAATGAATAGTAGTAATCAGGATCTGGAAAAGAACTTCTGAATTAACAATTATCCTGACATAATTAATATGAATGTTGTGATGGTGTTTGGTCATATTTGACATTCAAAATAACCAACTAGAAGAAGAAGGGCAGGAGTTCAATTTCTTGTTTTAGAAAGAAACTGAATCTCAGAGAGCAAATGCCATGTGAGACACAGGACTGAGATCTTATCCCTCCAGTTCCAAAATCTGAGATTTGTTTTTGTTCAGTTGTGAGGTCCACCTACTGTCTGGTAAATAATGACTTTTTTCAGCTCTAGGTTCCTCAAAAGAATATGGGGAAATTATAATGCCAACCCAAGGTGTTTTTTAGATAAAATAACCAAATTATTTAAAACACTTAACATGTTGCACCTGAGAGAGAAAATGCTTAGTAAACATTAGTCACCATCATCATCATCATCATCATCATTATCATCATAATCATCATCATTATCATCATCATCAACAACAACAATAGCACTAGCACTACCACCACCATTTATGATAGCTACAGAAACTCACTTACTAGGGTGGGGTTCTACAAGGTAACCCATGAAGTGTTCTTGTTCTGGGCCACTTCATTTTTTATTATTATCACTCCCATACTTCCCTTCAACATAAGCCTGAACTTTACCTTATAGAGCCTGCTTTCTAAGGTGATTTATCTAGAACTATTTAGATTTGGTTGCTCTAATTATTGTCACATTTGAATACTAGATGAATGTCGTGCTCTCTGGTGGCCAAGGGTTGTCTTATCTCAAAAACCTTCCCGTGTACATAACTCCACCTTCCTAAAGGCTTGGGGGAGAGTTTGATTTCCTAGCTTCCCTGGCAGACAGGGCCAGGCCAGATGGTGTGAGGATCCAAGCAAGAACTCAACCCAGAAGGGAACACAATAAGGTGTTCAATGTGCCAGGCAAATCTTCTGGAAGAGATGTAGGGGGCATTTTCTAGTTAGGAGGCTGTAGTGGGAAATTTTGGGGGTGTCCAGCCCCATCAGGGGACCTAAGGAGGTGACATACAACCTTTTCTGAAGACTGTCCAAAATGAAGAGGTTTTGCTAGTTTCAGTCATTGTTCTAGCTGACACATCCATCAGAAAATTCAGAAAATTCATCCAGACCTGATTTCTTGGCCTTCAATAGATAGTGTGAGCACTTAATTCTGCTACTACCTAATGTCTGAACCCAGGTAGACTAGATAGTGTTGCTTGTAATTAGACTGTTGCCTGATATTCTCAAGTTCTTCCAGGATCTCTGTCACCTGTACCTCTCCAGTTCTTAAAAGAAGGTTCTTGGGAGCTGGGAAGGTGGCTCAGTGGTAGAGTGCTTGCGTTGCATGCATGAGGCCCTGGGTTTGATTCTTCAGCACCATATAAGCAGATAAAGGCAGAAGTGGCGTTGTGGCTCAAGTAGTAGAACGCTAGCCATGAACTGAAGAGCTCAGGGATGGCTCCCAGGCCCAGAGTTCAGGTCCTACGACTGACCAAAAAAAAAGAAGAAGGAAGAAAGAAGAAGAAGAAGAAGAAGAAGAAGAAGAAGAAGAAGAAGAAGAAGAAGAAGAAGAAGAAGAAGAAGAAGAAGAAGAAGAAGAAGAAGAAGAAGAAGAAGAAGAAGAAGAAGAAGGAAGAAGAAGAAGAAGAAGAAGAAGAAGAAGAAGAAGAAGAAGAAGAAGAAGAAGAAGAAGAAGAAGAAGAAGAAGAAGAAGAAGAAGAAGAAGAAGAAGAAGAAGAAGAAGAAGAAGAAGAAGAAGAAGAAGAAGAAGAAGAAGAAAGAAGAAGAAGAAGAAGAAGAAGAAGAAGAAGGAAGGAAGGAAGGAAGAAGAAGAAAAGAAGAAGATTCTCACATGAACATTAACATTTTTTCTTATTCATATTTCTGATTAGTGTAAAAGCACAGTCTTATGCAGGGAATCAAAGAAAACTAGTTATAATTTGGCACACATCTTGAGGCCTTTGTGATTCTTTTATAAAAGTTTCTCAGGGATCATGGTGGATATAATTTTTTCAACTAATTAGAAAACATGAATTTAAAGTTACTGTTTATTATCTAATTTCTACCCAACTAATTTCTCTGGAAAATAGATCCATCATGGAATTATGAGCCTTTGGATCTTTATTTCAAAGGCTCATGTATTTAAGTAAGAGTCCTAAATTAAACAGCCATTCAATTAACCCCATTCTCTCATGGACCTTTTAAGACTAATTAGATATAATCAGTAGTATTTCTCTGATATTTTTCATTTAATTTTCTGGCCATTAAACATCTATACGACAGAGAAGTTAATAATTTTTAAAATATAGAGGAGGAAATATCATTTAGGTGCAGAATGTATGTTCTAGTGAGCAGAAAGAATTGGTCATTTTGTGGCCCTTTCAGGTTGAATTACATTTTGTCTTCCTGTGTGTGTTTCAGAATAATGCGACTCTATATTACCCCTTTCCATACTTGTTATCTATTTGGCAAAATTTCAAGATAAATAAGCTTACACCTCAAAAAATGTCTGCTAGGGCAGAATTGGTGATTGTGAGCTGCCCTAGTACAGCAGATAACAAAGTTTGAGGGTGGGGGTGGAGTAGAGAAAAGAAATGAGAAAGGAAACCACCTTCAAAAATATCAGGATAATTCTTTCTTGCCTTTATTTGTTTGGAGTTTTATGGCAGGTTGAATTTTGGCTCATAATCCTCTAACAAATACAGATAACTTGAGAAATATATGCTTATGACCATTTTAAGGTTAACTTTAATGTTGATAAAAGCAATATAATCATACAGACCTTAAAATGTCAAAATTTCACATGCAATTAACAAAAAACTAGCTTGTTTCCATAATTTACTACTTCTATTTTTTGAGTTAATCATTTTTTGTTTTTTGTTTTCTCCTTGGAAATTAAACTTATACCATTAAATAATATTCCTTCAGTGATTTTTATGGTTGTTACATATAACTTGTTGAATGTATAGAATATATTTGTGAAAATACTGATACAGATTTTTTGATCTTATCACACACATACACTTTTCTTCTATCCTGATATCTGATTCTGCATATTTATATATAACGACTTCTACTGGACCAGTAGGTATCTTATGATTATTCTTTTCTTTTGTTTAGATGACCTTTTATTTATCTGGAGATTATTAATGACCTTTCATTTTTATTTTACTTTGTTTTTCTAAATATCTACTGTATGATTTATCCAAGTGCTCTGACACATCTATTATAATGCTTAGTGACAATTATATAATTATATTATATTATATAATAATATAATAAACCATTACTTTGTACTAGAACCCCTCACTTTGTACAGAGCCCCACTTCCCTGTGCAATCTGGCCATCTTTCTCTTCCAGCAGTGCAGTGTGTTCTTGGTATCTGCCTGCTCTGTCTGGAGGGCATTTCTCTTGATCTGGCACTGATTGTCATCTGGAGATCACTTTTGATCGCTTTCTTGGATGGAGAATGACACAGATAAACATGAGGCAGAGATTGGAATTGCCTGATATTGACTGAACAGACAAAAGCGGCATGCAAGCGCATACATCCGAGGAGGATATGGGAATCACAGAAGACATGCAAAAAGCTTTTGTGTTCTTGTCTGTTTCACATGCAGTGTGAAACTTATCCCGACGTTTCATGGAATTATTCTACTATACATGGACACTTTCTTAGGGTAAAATCAATGTCTCTTAAGAGGGAATGACAGGTTTGAAGAGCCTTTATCATCTGGCCAGCCTCTGAAGCATTCATTAATTATACTGCCCAGTTTTCTTGTTGATTGTGAACTTCAACCTTTAGCCTTGGAGGAGGGAGTGGGCAACATACTAGCCTCTTCTTCCAGCTTGAGTCTTTGTTTTTACCTAATTAACTCATTCAGGGTTTTTGTTTGTTTTTTGTTTTGTTTTTGTTTCTTGTTGTTATTCTTTTTCTCTCAAGCCTCACTTCTTGGCAGAAGATTTGTTCACACTACAGTCCATGTCATTGTCTCTAGTTATAATGTGGTCTCTTGGGGCCATGAATGCCTTCTACATTGTCAAGGCCAAGGTGTTTTTACATAGTGGTTGGTTATTGAAGTTTCTAATTCCCCTAAGAATTCTCTGGGTCCACAAGATGTGGGACCATGTCTGCTTTGGTTCACCATTAATTCCTGAAGACCTGGCATTGTCCCTAGAAATAAAAGGCACTAATAAATGCTGACATGAATGAATCACTGAATATAACAACTAAATGAATAAAATTTGGTAAGCAATAGGCATGTCAGTTCTTTCAATTTGCTGGCCCATGGACCACAAGACAGAGCCTGCATGTGGTTACCATTTTGTGATATTTCTTGAATTAATATATTAATTGCTGAAATTGTACTTGGTAGTTTCCAAACAGCATATTACGATAGCTCTTTGACTTGAAGGGAAATTTGAATATGGCAAATTTCCTTCAAAACCCCCAAGGACAAAAATGATCATTGAATGCACATGCATGTTTATTGTATCATTGTTTTTGGATCTGTTCAAACCATTCTGAGACTGTCTGAGCCTCAAAATGGATCCAAACTATAAAATAACGTGTGCCAACTTTATTTTTGTTTTGTTTTCTTTGGTTGAAATATTACAAAGCCCACAAGATAAAAGACTCCATAGATTTCTAGTGAAAAACTCAGGCTTTCACTTATGGCTTATTGACTTTTACGTCTTGACAGCTTTCACAAGCTTTGTTATATGCATTCCGTTTTGCAAACTGAATAGAGGAAGAATTTATTTAATGAAAGAGAATTGTAAGCAAGGTAACAGAAAATCTTCCAAAGGCAAATTCAATTCATACACACACACACACACACACACACACACACACACACACACACACACATTGGGTGAGTTAGTTATGGAAGTATGCTTACATTCTTCAATTGAATCTAAGGACATTTAAGTAGTGCTAAAAGAAAGATTTGTGTTAAAATTCTTTTGACTAAGAAATAAGAGTTTTAAATGCACAATATTTAATTTCAAAATAATTAAATCATCTAGTTTCAAGACTTAAGAGTGTTTGCCCTCAGGGATTTCCAAAGCTTGGATTTCTGGAAAGATCCATTCCCTAAGGGATATAAATGGCCAGAGTTTTATTGTACTTCCTAAACAAAATTTCCTGCTGATAATAAAAAAATAGTGAGTTTCCTGTTTGGTTTCCTTGTTTGTGTGTTTCCATGGAATCCATGATGGCAGTAGAGTTTGGGAGTGACCAGAAATATTCAAAATATGAAGAAATTATTTCCCTCATGATGCAGATTGAATTATGAAATGGTGTCTGTGTTTGTATATGTTATTTTGCCTGGGTGGTGACAATATTAGGTAAATATTTTAAAAATTGAATAGAAGCTCACTAACAAAATATTAAGACTCTCTTTTTGGATACTTCTAAAAATTAATATACCATTTTGCTTACTGAAAAAATTTGGAACATTTAATTCTCAAGTAAGCATCCTATTGCTTTCTATTATATTCTCTGACCATAGGTAAAACGAGCTACCTGCACAATAACTTCTATAAATTATGAAAAAAATGCTATAAGTTCAGCCTATCAAGTTTTGGGTAATCTAAAGATATTAAAGAGAAAGTTCATTTCTCTGTGTGTGTGTGTGTGTGTGTGTGTGTGTGTGTGTGTGTGTGTGTGTGTGTGTGTGTGTGTGTGTGTGTGTGTGTGTGTGTGTGTGTGTGTGTGTGTGTGTGTGTGTGCTGGTATTGGAGTTTGGATTCAGAGTCTTGTGCTCTTACTTGGCTTTTTTACTCAAGGTTGGTACTCTGCCATTAGAGTCACAACTTCACTTCTGTCTGCTTGCTGACTAACTGGAAATAAGAGTCACAAACTTTCCTCTCTGCCTGGCTTCAAACCATGATTCTTAGATCTCAGCCTCTTAAAGAGCTAGGATTGCAAGTGTGAGCCACTAGCACTAGCCATAAAGTTAATTTGGAAAAAAAGAGTCAGCCATGGGTTTGGATATACCCTTACTATAAGTAATAAGACCTGTGTTAAGCACAGTTTAAAATTATATTACTTTCTAAAAAATGTCCTTATTTATGTTCATATTTTAAGTAGGAAAATTAGATATAATAACCTCAAGAATATAGTGTCAACATTAATCATGAGAATTCTTATTGCCCTCTGATATAATTTCAATGTGGCAGTTGAATTTCTTTCATTTATTAAGACCTGTTTCAGTTGCCACCCATATGACAGAAATTTTAGAACAATGTTATCATTTCCCTATAGGCTAGATTGATTATCTTCATGTAAGTGTCCAAAGACCACAGCCTTGGGCTGCAGACTCTTTAATTCTCTTGAATATATATTGCTTTGTTTGGTATTGATAATGTCAATTATTTTTAATATAATAATCTTTAAGCAAAATTACAAAAGCCTTCTGCAATTTCCAAAATATTTACAATGTATTAAAAAATGTTAAAATTTCCTTGGATCATATGTCAGACTTTTCAATGCAATTGGACCATCCTGGCATTATGGAATTGGGGATTCATTAATGGTACTCCTATTTGGCTCCATTGCTGAGTGTGCCAAATAGAATGTCCTCAACAGTCTCCTGGGTATGTGGAAATGGAATACCTGCATTCAAACATAAGAAAAGAATGGATTTGCCAGAAACAACTCCCATCTTGAGGTCTTGAATGTTTAATGTTGGAGCTGTTCTTTCTCTACATCTAGTAATGTATTATTTAAAGCTAATATTTCAACATATGCTAAGAAATTCAAGTTGTCACAAGGAAGAAGAAACATCATAGCATTTCTCCAATGCATGAGAAAGGGAAGAATGTCAGGGGTCTGGAAGAAATCCTAGCTTCTCTAGATAGGTATGAACCAGGTGAAAGTGGCTAATCTCTTTCTCATGTCTGCATTACAATGCACCCAAGGGGCAATTCTAAGCAGGCAGCATGGCACAGAAGCTTCACCTGAGCTGTGTGGCGATGCCAGCCTTGTGATTTATACAGGAACATGGGAGAGCTTTTGTTTTTGTGAGTCTTGTGGGGCCTGTGAAGGCATTTATAAAGAAGCAGCCAATGTTCTTTTCTCAACGTATTCCAGACTTATATGGCAAAAGGAAACAACAGCACAATAAAAAAGATCACTGAGCAGTCATCCAGCAAAGGAGGGTTAAGGTGTTTTGGGGACGATAGGCAGAGTGGACAGACCCAGTTGGAACCGAATAAAATGACCCCATTTTGATGTATCTTTCAAAAACATTAGCATCTGGGTTGAGCTATCGGTGGCATGCTTTCCCTCATTTTGTGGTAACCAAAATGTGCCTATCAATCTATAAGAAAACACATTGGATGGTCAAATACAAACAATACACGGGGATATGATAAATTATACAAGACTCCAGACCTTCATATGGTGAGAGCAAAGGAGGCTATTCTTAGGAGAGGATCATGTAGGTGTCATAGCTATGTTCATCTGATCATATGAAATAGTATTTATTGAAATGAATGCCAGGAAATAGAAATAAATGTTTTTATTTCTTTATTGCTGTTTTTGTTTTCTGTACCTTTTGTCTTGGTTAAGTCCATCTATTTTCTAGTATATAAGGAGGCAAGCACAGAAATGGAAGGACAAAGGATGAATAAATGCAGCAGTGGTACTCTCTAGACATTATGTTGGAAATGAGCTATACTTCTGGTGACAGGAGGGAAACAGTGGGAGAGAGCTAGGGAAGGAGTGACATTGCTCAAAAAGAAACATACCCATTACCTGACTTATGAAACTGTAACAGCTCTGTACATCACCTTTACAATAACAATAATATATATGTTGAAAATACTTCACAGAGGTAGTGAAAGCATTTTTAGTGTTTCCAGTGCAGATAATTGATACACATCAAAAGTTATAGATTTCACTAAACTTGATCTTATCATTACACACTGTATGAATGTCCATAAATAAATACATCAACTATATCAGTTTAAAACTTAACAAAGAACATTAGCCAAGCATCCAGTCTCTTCCTTTTCTCTCTCGCTCTTACATCTCAAATGTCCCACTTTTTCTAAATCAGCCCTTGGTTAGCTAAGTTAAATGATGTTAGAATTAATTAGGTTTCAAAGATGCTCATTTGTATTGCTCATTTGTATGCTCATCTGTATCAAGGGCCCAAAGAGTACTAAAAAATCTAAGCTCTTTGTGTAAAGAAATGCTTATACATAACAGGCATGGTAGTTATTATGAATCAGTTAAGATCATATAGGGAGTATTTGGGGGCAGCTTCGTAAGGTCCTTTAACAATCTGAGTCTCATGATCTAAGCCATTATTTCATTTATTTTTTTATTTTACTTTAATTTTTTTTTTACCTTTAAGTAGTGGTACAAAGGGGTTTTGATTCAATCGAAGGCATTAATTTAAATTCATTTCTAATGTTGCCCATCTTGCTGGGTGTTTTCTCCCATAGTGAATAAATACCAGGGTTTGGGCCTGAGAAGTCCAGGTGGAGAGTCCAGAGATTTATATACATTACAGACAAGCTCTGGAGTTTTCCAGGGATAACATGAACTCAGGTTGCACTCTGAGATATTGTTTCAAAATATAGCACGTCCATCATGTTGATTTATTAATTCCTAATAATCTGGGAAATAGGAAAAGGGACTGGAGTTGAGACTCTGTCTTCCTGGTTAACACTTTTAAATTTGTCTATTGTTCCTTACTTCCTCATTTCCGACAACATTGCCATTATAGCCAAATTTAGATGATCTTTGCTTTAGCTGAACAAAGAAGTTTTAAAAGACAGTAATAGAAATTTTTTAACAGTAATGCAAAAATTAGAGCTCACTCTTGGGATCTGAAAGTCTCACTTTGCAAAGTTAAATTTAATAGGTTATTAATAGCTTGCCAAAATAGCGTAAAAAACTTTCAGACCAGAGATTGGTTGGCAAGCTGTCACCTCTGGGACAAATCTGGCTTTGCTCTCCCTTTTGGTTAAGTAAAATTTTATTTGAGCACAGCTCTACTCTTTTGTGTATGTGTGGTTCATGGCTACTTTCTTTCTACAACAATAGAGTCAAGTAGCTGAGAAAGAAGCCAAAAATATTTACTATTTTATTTTTCTCACACAAAACCAGTGGTTGAATCACGTTTTGGATATGACAATTTTCACCCCCAATTGTTAGTGTCTCTCAAGGTGTAGAATTAAGTAGGGAGGAAAAGCCTAATTGACAAGTGGATTTCAATCTTTCTTAAATACCAACAAGCCTTAGGAATTTTGCTAGGCGCCTAATTTAGTATTCCATTTAATTTAAAAATTATCTTGACGAGATAGGTAAACCACATTTGCATTTAGTTACAAAAAATGTGAAATTTGACAAACTGAGTAACTCACATAAATTTACGCAACACTACAGTTATTAAGGGATTAGAGTCTAAACCTCAAGTCTGACTCCAATACATATAGCCTAGTTTTAGACTTCTTAAGTATGAACATGTGTATGTACATAAATTCTCAGTAGGGCTGATGTGAGCTTTGAACAGTGGGTATGACATACTCGAAAGTGTCTGATGAAACGGATGCTCAATAAATGTTAGTCTTGCCTTTGTACATCTGGATTGTTGAATTGAATTGAAATTGACTTAGGAAAATCAAAGTTCTGCTGATACATGTCCACACATGTGTCTGTACGTTCCAAACATATCCTCCATCTGCATAACTAATGTAAGATAATAAGAAGAAAAGAAAAAGTTTATTTGGTAGGGAAATAGCATGTGTAATTTGATTAGATGGTGGAAGTTACAAGAATTTCTTTTTAGGAGTACTCTGCCATTGTCTGATCAGATGTGATCAGAGTGAAGGGTGCTCTATGCCTTCTACATGCAGTCACCTGTTCTCCCTTGTGATTAAGAATCAGCCTTCCAGACAGGCACCAGTAGCTCATGCCTGTAATCCTCGCTACTCGGGAGGCTGAGGTCTGAGTAGCATGTTTCAAGGCCAGCCTGGGCAGGAAAGCCCTTGAGGCTCTTGTCTTTAATTAAATAAGCTGGAGGTGGAGCTGCAGCTCAGGCCTTGAGCAAAATAGCTATGGAATAGCACCCAGGCCTTGAGTTCAAATTCCAGGACACACACACGTGCGCGCGCACACACACACACACACACACACACACACACACACACACACACACACACACACACACACACACACACGAGAGTCAGCTTTCCAAGATGGAAGATGGTGGAGATAGATCTAAGCTATGACAATGGCAAAGATTTGATTTGATTTGTTTTTCCTTGCTCAGAGCTCATTTAACCCCCAAGGGACTGACTGCTTGATGTTAGAACCATTAGCCCTGTGCCATAACCAGCTAAGCTCATTGCACTGTTAGGATTCATAAAACTCCATTTCAAAAGCTCTAGGCACAGGGGAGACGCTACCTAAGTTCATTGGTGCCCTTGTCACTTGCATGTCTCTTTCCTTATGTAAGTAGGCTGGCAAATAATACATATCTGTAGTGTCAAATTATGCTCAATTGCTTTTTATAATTAAAATTTGTATGAATTTAGAAGTAGATGAAAAAGAAAAGAAAATTTGGGATTATGTGCCAGATTCACAGAGGAGTTGGATTCCCAGTGGGTCAGCTCTTGCTGATGGAGAAGAGGAGGGCTGGCCCCTAACTCCAGCCCAAGCCTCAGGGCAGACCAAACGATTCTTATTTCAGTCAGGTTGTTGGTTCCTTAAAAAACTTAGATCTTGGGCTGGGAAGGTGGCTCAGTGGTAGAGCACTTGCCTTGCACGCATGAGGCCCTGGGTTCGATTCCTCAGCCACATAAGCAAAAAGAAAAAATCCGGAAGTGGCGCTGTGGCTCAAGTGGTAGAGCTCTAGCCTTGAGCTGAAGAGCTGAGGGACAGCGCCCAGGCCCAGAGTTCAGGCCCATGACTGGACCAAAAACAAACAAACAAACAAACAAACAAACAAAAATCTTAGATCTTTCCCTATCTGGCCATAGAAATTAGTGCATGCTGGGTATTTACCAGGGAACAGTCTCCAGCTTATTGCTATTCAGTATTTTCCTAAATATTTGGGGAAGAGAGGATAGATACTGAAAGATTCCTCAACTTGGGTATTAAAGCTATAACTTAACCAGGTTTCTGGAGAGCATATTTGGTTGCATACTTACAAAATTCCTGTTCTTGAAGTCTAATTTGTTGGCATACAAAGAGTTCTTATCAATGAAAGTCCTACTAACTTCATTGTTGCATTATCTCCAAGGGTCTTCTTGACTTCTTTTCTTTTTATTTTTATGCCTTGTCTTTATGACTTTAGTGTAAAATCTTTGGCCAATCTTCCTATAAAGATAAGAGTATGTAGCCAGGCACTGGTGACTCACACCTGTAATCCTAGTTACTCAGGAGGCTGAGATCTGAGGATCACGGTTCAAAGCAAGCTCAGGCAGGAAAGTCCATGAGACTCTTATCTCCAATAAACCACTAGAAAATTGGAAGTGGCTCTGTGGCTCAAGCAATAGAGTGCTCACCTTGAGCTGAAGAGCTCAGGGACAATGCCCAAGTCCAGAGTTCAAGCCCCACGACCAAAAAAAAAAAAGAGTATGTGTATGCCAAGTGAAGGGCTCTTCTTTTACAGATTTCAAATTATGAAACCAAGTTTCCTTTTCATTTGGAAAATAAAAGATCAAGGGCTAAATCTGCTGTCTGTCTGAAGTACACAATCAGTTGTACAGCTTAATCTATATCTTTCCATTCCCTTGATCTCATGCTTATTTGCATAGATTCATATTACTTTAATTATAATATATATATAACTATTTAAATGTAACATCGTATAGTATGTGGATATGGATAGTACTTTTGTGCTAGCAAAGTTTACCCATGCCTACTTCAATGAAAGTCTTTTAACTTTCTTATCCAGACATCACTAATCAGTTATAGTTCTCAGACATCACTAATCAGTTATAGTTCTCAGTTTCATACAAGCTGGACACCACCTTAGATTCCTTTTCAAATCTTGAGCCATAGGCTCACTACCAATTACAAATGTATCCACTGCGAAACCTATTTGGTATTTTAGGTACATACTTTGTTTTTTGTTCACATTCAAAAATTATATACACTACTTTTTAGCTGTTATTTGAATGAAGTTGTCTCCTAATCTTTTAAATGTGAATTATAGTTTTTACATAATTAAAAAAGCAGTAGCACAAAATACAATAGCAATAGGAATATGTTAAAAGTAATCAAAGTAAATAACCATCTTCTATGATGAATCTTTTCGAAGACTGAGCATAGATTTCTCATTTCCTTCAGATCACTGACTTAAGAACAATTGGAATGTGCCTTTTTTCTGAATTACTCTGTCTGTTGAACATGGTGGAAATCTCTGTCTAGGTGTGACTTATCTCAGCCATGTTTTGTGTAAGGAAAATGACTTCCATATGTCTCTACTTCTCACAGCCAAAACATTTGCACACAGGTTGGGCGAAGGCCTCCCACAGGGTGAACGCTCATCATTTCAAGTCATGAGAAAAAAGATTCTGGAAAGCAGAAAAGGATTGTCTTCATTGTGTGTGTAGTGACTCACATACACCATCTTTCGGGACTTTTAAAATGGTGTTGGGCTCATTAACCTGCTATATGTTCATTAATGAAAATGTAATTATCCATGCTGGTAAGTAAATTTAAATCACAGATCATATAAAGAATAAGAAGGAGAGGGCTCTAAAAATATGTGGAATTTATCGTCATGTGTGTCTTAGAAAACTCCAGTGGTTTCCAATATGCTCCTTTCCTTTCCTGTATTTCCCATTCTCCAGAGTATTGCCCCGTACCAAAGCCAAGCAATTTTGAAAATTAAAAACATATTTTATTAATAGCTCAAATACAGGAAGAACACAACAGCCCTTTCCTGGTGATGTAATTGAACCTGATGATTTGAATTAAAAATATGCTAACATCTGGTAGTTCCAAAAACATAGCCTATTAGGAATGGGATAGGCTAATCTCTGAAGTAATGTTCAAGCTTTTTACATATTTTTTTTAGAAAAAGAACTGCAGTCCTTCAATAGCAATTTGCATAATTAAAAAGAAAATTAGAAACTATTTGGCTTTAAGACTATGTTTAAGTTTTCAAAAAATGTCGATTATGAAGTGAAAGGGTATCATCCCTCTGATGTGACATAAACTTGTTCCTACTAAATTGGAACAAACATAATTTGTATTTTCATCATGTTAAGTAGGAATAAAGGACCATACTTGGATATCAAGTTAAGTGAAATAAAGAAACTTAAGCAGATCTTTTAATTGTCATTTTGAAAAGAATTAAACTTATTGTGGCAACTTGAAACGTTTGCCATTAAATGCACATACCAAAAATGTAGAAAAAATGTACAAAATTATTTTATTTTAATTTCCAAGAATGGCCTCAATAGGGGTTTTTCACATGATAAATGCACAAAGACAACCTAAAAACAGCTTGCATTGTTCTAAATTTAGGAATTGCAAAAGGTGGATTGTGACAAATTCTTAGAAAAAGGACAGTCTAGTGAAGACTGAAAATTACAGATTTTTTTTTTGTTCAGTGTATGGAAAATTACTAGAAAGGCTGTCGAAGTTATTTCTAAAGAAGCTTCCGGTAGCATTGTGCAAGCGTTTGATTTTACTCCCCTAGCTCCACCTTGTCAAGTGATGCTTTTGTTTGAGGTCCTCAGGAACAAACATAGCCTGATAACTTTGCAGAAAATATGTCCTTTGCTTCTCTTTATTTTTCTATCATGGAAAATAACCGGCTCTGCCTGTGTCAGGACCTGGAGAGCCAGCTCTTACCTGCTTTATCCAACTAAAAGTGCACCTCTCCATCACTCAATGATTGTAAAAAAGGAACATTATTTAGATAGCAGAATTTAGCTTTTGTAATTCATTTATGTTTCTATGGTCTTGCAGTTTCAGAAAAAAAGGCAAGATGGGACAAGGAACTCATATACTACTTATAGACATACACAACTCTACACACATGTATGTGTGCTTGCAAATACATCTATGTTTATGCTGTGCTTTATCATTCTGTCTACTTCTCATCCTTTCTCTACCATATGTAGATGTGATATTCCCAAACATGTTCGCAAACTTCTGACAACTAAATCCAAATAAATCCAGTGATTTAATGATTTAATAATCTAAAATGATACAAATACTGTATGCGTATTATTTAGGGAAGCTGAAGACAAAACCTCATTGTATATTACATTACATATATATTTTTGAATCATTTGTAACTTCCGGCTATTTTTGCTTCCAATTCCAAACAAATTCTGCAGGGTTTTTGCTGTATTTTGTATTTCTGATTCTCTTCTCCAACAGTTAGACACCAGGCTCTGTTCATCTCTACTATAAAAACTCATTTGCTCCTGTCTAGAACACTTGAGAAACAGTTTCAGAGTTACTCATCATCTTACTGCAAAATACAAACTTACCAGGTAGAGCGCAATATTTGTTCGCAATTTCGTCAGGGTGTAATTTGTGTTTAGTGAGACAGAATAATTTCAAGCATACAATTGGATGAGTTTTGACAAACTTATATACTTATTTACCCATAGCCTTGCCAGGGTGATCAAAGTTTCTATTAGTTTCAATCAATGCCCTCACAGCAAATTAATCCAAACTAAGCAGAATAAGTAAAATAGTAAAGTGAAAGATTGATGAAACCAGAAAAATTACTAGCTACAGAGCAAAAATAGTCAATGAAATCATACCCTAATAAAATTATTAATGCGTCCTTAGCTACATTAATCATTATTAGAAAGAGAACAGAAGGTATAACTATTTATTTTTTAAGATAGTGGAAAATTAGCAAGGGAATATTGAGAACATGCTACACAATTTAATTTGTCAATGTGAATAAAATTGACACATTGCTTGAAGAAAATTGACACAAGAAGAAATTTTGGACTATGCCTCTACATAGGAAAGAAACTGAATTCAGTCAAAGAACTTCTGACAAATAAATCCAGTAATTTAATGATGAACTAACACTTTTGTTATAAAATGATATAAATACTGTATGCATATTTAAGGGAAGCTGAAGACAATATTTCCATTTCATCTTATTAGGTCAACAAAACTCTAATATCAAAACCAGGCAAAGACACTGGAAATAAAGACTTGTAAGTCAAACATTCCTTAGAACATGAATTAAATTTAGCAAAGTATTTTTTAAAAAACAGAGGAATACCAAGTGTGGTATATCCCAGGAATAAAAAGTTGGCCTAACTTTTGAAGATCTACTACTACAATTTACTGTAATAATAAGATAAAAGAAAAAATATGCAATTATTTCAAGGTGTAGAAAAACCATTTGAAAATATTCGCTTATTTATGACCTATGAAAATAAGTGATAAATAATAACTTAGAACCTCAACAAACAAACTAGGACTAGCTGATGTAACAAAAGTTTATAAATCAGGTGCAACATGTCACTCCTATAATCTCAGCTACTTAGGAAGCTGAGATCCACAGGATTTTGATTCCAAGTTAGCCAAGGCTAAAAATTTCTATGAGATTCCATCTCACAAAGAAAAGCTATGATGGTACAAGACTGTCATCCCACGAAGATCAGGAAGTAAAATTAGGAAGATCACAGTCTAGGCTAGACTATGCAGAAAGTGAGGCTATCTCAAAATAAAACCAGAGGAAAAAGTGCTAGAATCATGCTCAAGTGCCTACTCAGCAAACACAAGGGTTTGAGTTCATACCCCATTACTGAATTGTACCTCCTTCCCAATAACGTTGAGAATGAGGCAAGATTTTCAACTTCAGGACTTTTCCAGGCTGAGAAAGTCTTGAAGCAGTCTGACCCCAGTTCTACAACTGTAATGAAGAGAATACTAACTACATCGAGGTGGACTGAAAGACAATCCAGAGCTATAGCTAAGATGCTAATTCCAGTAGATTTTGTTGTTGTTGAATTTAATTCAATTTTATTGTAAAGGTGAGGTACAGAGGGGTAACAGTTACATAAGTAAGGTAATTAGTACATTTCTTGTTGAACAGTGCTACTACCTCCCTTGTTTTCTCCCACTTTCCCTCCCATCCAACCCCCTCCACCCCCAAGTTGTTAAGTTCATTTCCAACATATTGTCTTGTGAGTATTACTGTTGAATTGGTTCACCCTTTTTCCTTTGTCTCACCATTTTGTTATTCCCCTTCCTTTCTCCAAATCAGATAAAAGTATATACAAGACACAGGGTATCAAAAAAAAACAAACAAACCAAAAACCAAACAACAACAAAAAAAACAGTACCAACAGGAGATAAACCAAAGGGGTGAGGGAACTAGTGAAAAAAGAAGTAATTTTACACCATTCATTAAAACAAAAACAAACAAAAAAATAAAAACAAATGAAAAACCCTGTTTCCATTTCTTGGAGTTAAGTTAGCATCATTTTATATGGTCTTAGGTACATAGCTACTGAGCTATTGTGATCCTCTGCTAGGACTACTATCCTAGACACTTGAGAGACCACTCTGCTCCTTTGTAGCTACAGAAAACAAAGACATTCCAGTATATGTTTGAATGTCACTGTAAGATTCTCAAGGGAGAGCCCAGATAAACCATACCTGAAGTTTTGACGTATGGGAAAATATAATAAATATGTGTAATTTTAAACTCCTAAATTTCATGGTCATGGATATTTACCACCTCAACAAAAGGGATTTAGGCTGAGGATGTGGCTCAGTGGTTCTTGTCTAACATGTGGGGCTCTGAGTTGGATCTCTAGCACAACAAAATAAACAAATGAATGAATAATAAAACAGACAAGTGCACATTATATATATATATATATATATGTTTTCTTCTAGATGAGCTAACTTACTGGATCTTTCTCCATTATTCCATCCTATCTAAAGATTAATTTTTTAAAAAAAATCTAAGCCATTTATTTATATTGATTTATTAGTCACAGGGCCTGAACTCTGGACCTGGGTGCTGTCCCTGAGTAATTCAGCTCAAGGCAAGCACTCTACTACTTGAGCCACAGTGCCACTTCTGGTTTTATAGTAGTTAATTGGAGATAAGAGTCTCATGGACTTTTCTGTCCAGGCTGGCTTTGAACCGTGATCCTCAGATCTCAGCCTCCTGAGTAGCTAGGATTACAGGCATGAGCCACCAGTGCTGAGCTTCCACTATTATTTTTTTTAAAGCATGTATGTCTCCAACATGTAAATAGGGAGGGATTATCACTGCCTTGTGGCTGTGTAGTTTAGGTAGAGGAGGGATGGGCAAAGCTATTTTTGATGCATTTCTTTAATTGCTTCCTCTCTTCATTGTCCAATAACTTTGTTCTTCTTTTGGCATATAAATTCCAGGATTTCTGGAATAGCACTTTTCTCTGGAGTGTTAAAGTATGTGCTATCTCTTCTCTTGTTTAATTTGTATGAATCAGCTTTTAATCTTAGGAATTCCTCAAAACCTTCAACATAACATTGACCTTCTGCCTTGTTTTCAGTATTAATTTAGATTCGTTTTGGTATTCATATAGATGTTATCTTTAAGAAAGTTTATGAGCTTTGAGGAAGAAGCGAAATGCGTTTGATGTACTTTCATGTTATATTGGTATCATTGAGGTTGTCAGTTAATGAAGTAGCATAAATGTAATGATAAGACATAAGATTAAAGATGGCTTTGTGACCTACTCAAAGTCATTCTGCTGGAAAACTATACAGCTTGGAGCTGAGCATAAATTATCCAACTCTTAACCCAGTGTTCCATTGTCTCTCATTAGGACCTAAACTATAATGGAACTTCCTTTTTCAATAAACTCAATGTGCATTTATTGTGTACTTACATTCTAAGGCAAATTTTCTTAGAACTCTGATAACCCACGTGTTGAAATCAGAGTCTAGTGCCTAGTAATGTGTATTTTAATTATCTCTGGATTTCAGAGGGTAGTATGTGGTTTTGTATTTTCTCATGTACAACCCACAACCACATAGACCAGTCTGTTAGTTAGAGAGGTCTCTGTATGGTGCACACAAATGCTGTAGTGAGAACAGCTTTCTTGTGGAAGATGAGCATACTATGCCATTTTTCTTTTGATGTCTTAGTAATGTAAATTACAATTGCTTTGGAATTTCACTTGCATGCTCATCTTGAATGGGAGTTGTTCTCTCCCTTTGCCTAATGACTCCTGACAAATGATTTTATATTTTTACACATGATCCCATTTGTTCTTAGGTCAGGACTTACAGCCATAGCTTAAGGCTCTCCCATGTGCCATATTGTTTCCTAGACAGTACAGATCCAGTTGCTGAGCCAGATTTGTCCATGGATTATTGCAATAGTATTGGAGAGGTTAGGGGGAGTTCTTCTCAAACCTCCAGTTGAGCACCTAACAGTCCTGGTACACTATGTGGCTGTTTTTGATCCCTGTTACTCTCACATTCTAGAGCTGGATGCCCACAGATCCAGCCTAGAGGTATCATTCTTCTTGCTCTCACCTTTGTGAATCTCTGTTTGTTCATCAGTGGTTCTGGAAAATGCCAACTCTTGTCTTTATTCATTTGAATGCTTAAAATGGTGTCAGTTGCTGGGTATGTATGGGAAATAGGGGATGTTCCTTGTGTGAACTCACCGAAATCTGTTACCCTGAAGTTCTGTGATTTCTTTCTCCATTTGGATCAACCTATCAGCAACCATTCTCCTCTCCCCTATGGATGACTAGCACAGGCTTCTGCTTCTCTGTGTTTTAAAAGTTCACTGTGTTTCTGATAAAAAAAAATCTGTAATTAATTTATTCAGTTCAGGGAATGTTTAACAGCAGGACTAAGACGCTTTCAAATCACACATTGTGCTAGCCAGCTCAAGGGCCGGACAGATGCCAAAATATTTTTCATTTGTGTTTTGGTATTTTATATTTGCTAAATATGAGCCGTGATGTGATATATTTACATATATATGATGAGCATGAATCAAAACATTTTCCTTCTGATTTTCTTAATTGGTTGTGTAAGGAAAAATGTCTTGAATCTTGTTTGTAAATGATGTTTAATTTTCCTGGTGTTAATTGGTGGCAATAGGAAAGACTCTGAGTTGGTAAAACACGTACAAGAAGACCTTATTTACGGGTTTAATATCCTTACTTAATGATTCTAGCACCTGGAGTTATTCTGTATGACTGAATTCCATGTGAGTTGATTCAAGTGGTAACACTAGCAAGGTGAGTTGGAATATCTTGTAAATTACAGACCTATAAACTCTGAGGCAAAAAACCCCCCACACAACTGTAGGAGAATGAATTAATCAAATCAATCTTTACCAAAACATTTTTATGGGTACTAATCAGACTTTTTTCATCAAGGTATCTTGCCAGGCTAATCTAGATTATTAAAAAAAAAGGCAGGCAAGCATGTTCAGTGAATGGGAAGTGATGAGTATAAGAGAATTACTAGAATAAAATTACCAGGGTTATAACAACCTTTTGTAGCAAAAGACTTGGAATTAAAAATATCTAAATTGTCATTTCGTTGATCCAAATATTGTCCACCTGTTTCACACAAGCCCTCATCGCATTTCCTAAAAAAGGTTAAAAAAAGTCTTTTCAAATTGTGTATACCTTTACATTCAAAATCAGGAGAATAACCTTATGATTGAAATCACTGAGGTTTGTGACAAGGGCTTTTGGGATGAATAGTTGATCTGAATGCACATGAGACAGAAATAATTTAACAAGCAATCACAAGGTAGGCTTTCTATTCCCCTCCCCTGCCTCACATGCCATAAACAGATATCGTGTCTTGCTTGACTCACAAAATTCCATGAAAAGTTTCCAGATTGCTACATCATAGTTTATTGAAAATGTCCAAGGCCTAAGAGACATAGTTTTTCCCTCCTTATATGCATGAACAAACCAGTTCTTCTTCTACCTATGAAATTCCCCTCTTTTCCTGCTTTTTCCCAGTGCCCACCTGGGATGAAGGAGGCTAAAACTTTTGACCCATTCCGGAAACTGGTTTATACATCAAAATATGCAGTCTGATTAGCTTTATTATTATTCGGTCCCTCCTAATTCAGATATGATTGGTACCCATAAAGTTATACAGACTTTTTTATTACCTAGCTTTCCTGCTGTAGTGAAAACTACACTTTGATTAATTGTTGATTGCTACAGAGTTATTGAAGTTTTGGGGTTTTTTTTGAGGCTGTCAAAAAATAATAGGAAGAAAATTCAGCACTAAAGTGTTTTTCCAAAACAGCAAGACTCTATTGAATGGTACCTACAACATAACTAAAAATGCTTTGTCATTTGTCACTCTGTCATTGTTATTGTCCCAAAGGATGTAATTAGGATAAAAGCACAATGACCATGATCAAAAGAAGGAGGCCTAGTAAATATAGTATGGAAAAATGTATTAATGTATAAAATAAATGGGCAGAGCGGCACAGACTCTGGAGAGCAGATATTTTTTCCTAAGTGTTTTGAAGACAATGAATGGCAGAACCTGACTTGGGAGCTTAGCTTAGTGCGCATGTGCTTCAAAACCATCCTATATCTAGTTGATCATGTTCAGGATAACTTCATTTCATCAGGATGTGGAAATAAATGAAGAGCAGTGTTTTCAGATGTGAATTTGGGGGTAGATGGGGGTTGGAAGAGATGAGACAGAATGATGGAAGGGGTGACATTGATCAAGATGCAAAGGACTCAAAAACTACCGTGTTGGATTGAAACCCCTCGGTACAACTATATAAAGATAACAAACAAGATATGGGACTAAAAAATCAAAGGTGAATTCATATTGTCAATGATGATTGAAGTCACAAAGAAGAAAAATTACAGAGATGAAATTGCTTAATTCCTCCAGGTTCTGTATATGGAAAGTAGAAATGAGAAGCAAAGATATTTGAAATTGTTCATGTTCTAAAGCAAAATCTATGTATATAATGGTTTTAAGCACAGTATTATACTTTGAAAGCTGATAAGACAAGAAGTTTAACATCAGCAAAAGCCTTATTCAGAGGGTAAAATGATAAAGGGCGATATGACAGAACAGGAGTAATCCTCTGAGTTTCTTAGGCCAACGTTTCTCCAAGTAATCGGTGGACACAGGTAAACAGAAGAAAAAGCACCAGGGAAATAAACAAGGACAGAAGGTGGAGGGTCATTTCTAACAAAGTAATGTAAGAGAGGCTTATTTAACTCCAAAGTACTACGTTTACACTGTGGCATATTTCAAACTCTTTAATATGAAAACATGTTTTTTTATTTTAAAAGAGGATATTTCCAGAAGTGTGGTCCTTGTGAAATGAGTTATAGGGTGTGTGTGTGTGTGTGTGTGTGTGTGTGTGTGTGTGTGTATGCACGTATATGTGTGTGCATCTCTACGAACAAATGCTCTGTGGGAGATCCTTCAAAAGCTTCATTCCCCAATACCCTTATCTTAAAAAGATGGAAACTGAGGCCACATTATCTCCAAGCACAGCTCATGTTCATTGAGTTGCACCGTGCTGAGACCCTGTGTTCCTAACATTGTACTAAAACAAGATAAAGATAGGACTGGCACTGGTCAGAGCAGAATGGGCAGTGGCTGCCATGATCCTACTTAGAGACAGGAAGTCTGAGATACCCTCCATTGGACCACTAATTTCACAGAAGTAGAGTTCTTTAAGGGTCTTATAGGATCCTGAGATTTTTAATTGACCTTTGACATGACCAACTGGGAAGAATCTTATTTTTCCCCACCTTATACCTCAGTGTGGAGAACGTTCACAGTTGGTACCTTTGATTGGAAAAGGTGACATAGAAATCATCTTCTTCAAATAGAAGATGTTTTGAAACCTGAATAGGAAAAATAGAAGCCAGTACTGTTCAGAACTCAAAAATAGGTGATCCTGTTGATTGCAGTAGGCCTGGATGAGGCCTAATGTTCTACGTAACTACAATTTCCCCACCCATGTGAGTGTTGCCAGCTCATTGAACCATACTTTTGAGTTGCAAAGGAACGAGTTGAATAATGAGGCAAGGATTTATGTTTGTGTCAACATGGGCAAGAGAAGATAACACGGGTGTGGAGCCTAATCAAACATCTGGCTTTGTTTCTTCCCATTTTTACTGGAGAGAGGATGTGTTGGTCAGTTTGCCATTGCTATGGCAAAATTCCAGAGGAAGATAACTTGTGAGGAGGAAAGGTTTATTGTGTCTCATGGTTTCAGAGCTTTCAGAGCATGACCACTAGTCTTTGGTACCTATGGGATTGTGTGGTGACAGAACATCGTGGTGTGGTGAGGAATGCATGGTAGAGAAGAGCTGTTCACATCATGGTGGGCAGAGAGCAAAGAAAGAGAAAGAAAGGGATTGGAAACAAAATTTACCCTTGGGACAAAATATGCGCCAGTGATACATTTCTTCTCCCTAAGCCTTGCTTCCTAAGGTTTTTACACTCTTCCAATTGTGATGAAGCTTTGAATCTGTCTTGAAGATGGAGTCCTCAGAATCAGTTCGCCTGTAGAGGACCCCACCTGTGATCACCTGTGATGCATTGGGGACCAACCTTTCAGCACCTGAGCCTTTGATCAACACTAAGATCCAAACCATAACAGAGGAGGACTCTCCTTAAGACATCCAATATCTGATCAGAGATAAGAATCAAACATAAGCATTAATACCATCATAATTCTCTTGTTATTTCTTGGCTGAAGAAAACAGGTTAGTTTTCCCCCAGGGTCTTCCATTTTATTCACCCATTTTCTCCTCTGAAAGCAAGAAAAGACTGAAGTAGGAGATTTCTTTTCCCATTTACTATGTCTGTAAACTTCAAGCTCTTCTCTTGACCCTCACCCTTATGATCTACTTAGTGGATTAAAAAATATGACCCCATCAAACAAGAAACATATATGGCCTTCACATTTTTTCTCTTCATCTTCTCTTTGTTCCTGAAAAGGAACCAACAAACGGAATCTTGGGATGGAAGCAAGTATCCATTTTGGATCTAAAAAGAAAAATCTACACTTCCAAAACTATTGCCTTGTCTCTATTGTCACGGACACAGACACAGATTCTGACAAGGCCTCTGTCTCTCCATTAGTAAACAGACTTTTTATGCAGGGGAATAAGTGGGTGCATATGGCAGTAGGCAGGAGTGTTTTATTGTGGTTGAAAACATTTTTACCCTTTGTTCCCTCCCACAGTCCCTTGTTGCTATTTTTAATTAAAGATACTTATTTCTGTCCTATGAGAAGGTATTTTCCAGACAAATGTGTTGTTGTTTTTTTTTTTTTGTAGACTGTCAAGGATTAAGTTTGCCATCAACGTGCCAAATGTTAAACATTCTCTGTGAACAATATGGGCTCCTGAAAGAGCAGGAAACAATGTTGCAGAGCTAATAGTGCAGTCATCGGCATGTTGGGTGGGTGGATGGGTGGCTCTTGTCTCCTGAGGAGGTCAGCTTGTAGCCACTGGGGAGAGGCTCACACCCAGAGGAGATGATAGGGCAGTCTTTGGGGATTCTTGCATTCTGAGAAGCACACATCAGGGATATGGAAGGGTGCCTTAAAGGTCTGCTTTGCCCTGGAAAGGAATGTTTGCATTTGTTTAAAGGAGGCCAACACCTGTTAGTGAGTGAATGACCCAGGGCAGTATTGCTTCTCCAGGTGTTTGTATATAAAAGGAAATGGCAGAGTGGAGCTCAGGAGCAGACCCAACTCAAATAGCTGTGGAAACCAAAATTACTGAACTTTTCAGAATCTACATTTTCACATTTAAAAAAACTAGACATAATACTCATATTTAATTTTGGATCTAAAGCAAGAATTTAAGCAATAAAAAATAAAAAAATAAAAAAAATGTGAAATAATCTTACCATGGCAAAGGATTAAGGGAATCACTATTGTATTTTTAGACTCTTCATTTTATTATTCATTTTACTGTTGTTATTTCATTATTTTATTGCTCTTACTGTCATCATCTATCAACCTATCCCAGGACATTAGAGTTAACTCTTCCCACTGCCTGCCTCTCTCCCTAAGGGATTCATGGTCTTTGGTGATTTCAGTGTCCCCCATCCCACCTCTCCCTTGCCCTGCTTCCTCCACCTCCTTCCATATTGCTCAGTTCCATTGTACATTGATCTTATAAACCTGGCAGGCATACATGTCCCATTGGACAACCTAGTATAGGGCCAAGGCACAGAGCCAACTCATAATTACTTTCTAGAAAGTTGTTTTTCAAGTGCTAATGCAGCACATCCTAAATCCTATACACACAGGGCCTGGGATTAGCTGGAAAGTGTTAAAGTATTTTCCCTCACTGCTCTGTCTTTTATAACCTTGAACAAGTCATTTTCACTCTTCTCTTCTCACTTCCCTAATGGAAAGATTAGGGAGATAATATCAGCAAGGTGCTATCTAAATATGAAATGAGGTAAAAAGGAAATAAATATCAGACTGTGCCTGTCACAAAGCTGCTGATCCTCTCAGCAATATGTTTTTCTTGTGACCTTCAATCTCCTGGGAATGGACCAGGCAGCAATAAGGCAAGTCAAGAACTACTCAGTTCTCCATGGACTTCTTCATGGGCTTATTCTGTTTGTCTTGTTGCAGGCTGTTTCTTCAATTACTCGTTCAGTGAACATTACTGGATTCCTACTCTGGGCCAAATGATTGAGAGATCAGAAACTGAGAATGTGGGAATGAAAACAAAGGGCCTCTCCTCTCTCTTCAGAAAGATCCCATCTTCAAGCTTTGTAGTACAGGAAGGATGGAGATGGGTCAAAGATGCCATGGGGACCTAAACTCTGTGTGGAGGAAGGTGACTTTGAGGAGATGACTTCGTTAACCTAGACTTAAAGGTTGAGTTGTGCAGGATGAGTGGCTAGGCCAAAGGAAGGGACTTCCTGTCTCTAGCGGAAGTGCAAATTATGACATCCTGTATCCATGGGCTGCAGGGAAGGAGATGGGGGATGAGGATGATGGTGGTGGAGTGGGCATCCAGTCTAAGAGGACACGAGGCTGCTACCAGGCTAAGAACAGCATAGTTTGAGAAGAGGTTAGGATGCCACCTGACACAGTTGGTATTTTTTCTATGGAAGCAAAAAGGATGGTTTTCAATAGGAAACTTGTTTGATCAGAAAGGTGATTTCAGCTTTGCACATATTTGCTTTCCTTCTGAGGTCTACTATTTGTTCTCTTACAGTTCCTAGTCAGGATTTTTCCTTGCCTCTAACTGGTTGTCCTAACAAATCTGGTAGCAAGTATGTATATGTAGCTACTCATTTGCAAATTTAAGTGGATCAAAACTAAATAAAAATGTGAAAATGTATGTTCTCTCAACTACCTAATCTAGTGCCCAATAACGATACACAAAGGCACTTTATGTGGCTTACCATACAGGACAGAGAAGATGCAACACATTTCCCTCATCACAGAAAGAGCTACAAGACAATTTTGGAAACTTCTGCTTGTTTAGTTTTAACCACCAGCTTGTCCCTGGGACCACAGAAGTGTTAAACTTTGTTCTCTAGATTCATATCCTCCCTTTGCCATCCCTAGTTGGTTCAGAACTTTTTAACATTCCTAGGTCCATCTCCTGGTAACAGAGACTATTTGTGTCAAGGCTTAAATGAATTAGAATGTGCAGAGGATGACGTGGTGGACATACCGGGCACTAGATTAATGGTGGCTATCCTAACCCTCATCCACCTATTTGCTTTTGGTTTGGTTGTAAACACTTTCCTTCAAGATTGGCACTCAGCATTATCTCTGAGGTTGTCATTTGCCCATCTTGAATTCTCCTTTAAGTTTTACTGCTAGCCTTCCCAGTCTTCCCCCAGCCATTTCTGTCCCAATTTTGGGTCATGCAGTCAGTGACAAAGACTGAAATGATAAGACACATGGCAAAAAAATGATCTCATATGTTGAAAGTTGAGAGCGTGTCTTGGTGGGTTAAAGAAAGGGAGGAGGGCAACTGAAATTGAGCTCACAAAATTCTCCTATATTCTCTAGGCTACATCAAGGAATTGGATCTTTCAAACCAAAGGTAAATGTTTCCTTTCACTTGGAGGGTCTTCAAAATCAAGTTCATTCAGACCTATGGCAAAGCGGATACTTCAATATAACATTTCAGAATTTTAACAAAATTTGTTTTTTATGCTGAAAGGGGGAGCCTTGGCATTTTAGCTATTTATTGGTGCTTTGGCTAATGATAGAAAAGTATAAAATCTTTTTGCAAATGTCTTAAATAATGATCATGTATGCTTCTAGGCCCATTTTTCTCATTTCTTAAACCCATAATCATTTATTTTCTACTAGTAAAATTATATGTTCTTTATAATGAACTTTTCCTTAATAATCTGCTTTTGTTCCTTGTCAGAGCTCGTTTCATTTGAAAGTTACAACTTTTAAAGCAGAGATCATTATTTTCCTGCTTTTCAGCCAACCATTTCTGTACGAGAACTATAAAAGTGCCATTCATTCTCCCTCAAACTTCTTGGTATTTTGATTTTTATGCTTGTAATTTATAAATCTCGTTTGCGCACATTCTCATACAAGGAAAGTTTTATTTAAGCAATTATTTTGCACACAATTTTCTGTTTCATAGTAAGTAGGGCCTGTTCTCAATTGTGTTGAGGGGGGAACTTTGCTTTAACACTTACCTGTTGCTTTCTATGGGACAGGACATGTCTGTTGTGTGCTGATTTAGCTAATTTATGGTATATTACAAGAGCAGACACTCTTCTCATTACTGTGGGTTCAGGGCCAGGGCTCCCAAACTCAAATTTCTATAAAGATGATAGAGTTATTTGAAGAAAGAAGGGGACCAACTAAGAGGGAATGATGAGAACTACAAAGTAAATGCCCTGTTCCAGATCTGTAGATTTTTCAAGAGAACTTTGAGATCCAGATTGAATTTTAAAACATAATTTGGATATATTGCTTGGATCAAATAAAGCTTATTAACCTGTTGTCCTTTTGAAATCTTTTCCTGCTGTACTCAAATGTCTGAACACCAGCATGTACTTGAGTTACAGTTATAACTATTCATAAACACATGAATTATACAGTAATAAATTAGAAGGTTTCAGTCTCAAAGTAAAGTTATGGGGAGAATAAGAAGCAGGAATATTAGTTGCTTAAAAACATTCAGGAAAACCCACTTAATAGTTTAAAAAGAACCATCTGATCGTAAGTCAAAATATGCTGCTTCTATTAATTCTAGGTATGGTGGTAATGGCTAATAGAATTAAATATAGTGGGCAATGCAAATTAGTTCTTCCACTATATAAAATAGAATGGAGGTTCCTCAGAAATCTTGAAATGGGACTACTTTATGATTGAATTAAACCACTCCTGGGGACACTAGAATTAATCTAAGTGTACAACCGAGAATATTTGTGTATACAACTGAGAATATTTGTATGCACCTGTTAATTGTGGCTTTCTTAATTAGAGCCAGGGTGTGGAATCAGCATAGGTGCCTATGAAAAGATGAATGGGTAAAGAAAATGTGCTGCACATATACATGGAATATTATTCGGTCATAAAGAGGAACAAGGTATGTCACTGTCAGGAAAATGGATGGAACTGGACAGCATTATGTTAAACATAACAAAGCCAGATTCCTAAAGACAAATCTTATATTTTTTCTCTCAAATGTAGATTCTAGTAAAATAATAACAATAAACATTAAAATCGATTATTTTGGAGTATTTTGGGAGCATTTTGGAAGAGGAACAGGACCAGTGGGAGGAAGAAAGCAATGGGATGTAAATATAGTTAAAGTGCATACACACATTTTAAAGCATCATATAATATAACATGATATACATCATATATGCTAATAAAAAGAAAAAAAACATTAAGCATGATAAACTGGATACTTATTTCTTCTTGCATTCAGTTGTACCATTATATCATCCTAAATCATGGGAATTAAACCCCAAGTATTCTGCAAAGATAGGTCTAAGGATTCTTATTTACAGGTAACAATTTTAGGAAGAAATTTACCAAGAAGGCTATTAATGACAGAATTGCAAAGAATACTCACATATTGAATTCCTTCCCTTGCACACTTTTCTTTTCAATTTTGAATTTAAGCTTGAGCAAAACTTTCAGGAGTACTCTGGACCTTTTTGCTATCAATACATATAAAAGCCCCACAAGGGCATACAAAGTAGAAATTTATGACCATATCTTCATTAAAAGAAACTTTCCTGTGTACATGGTAAAATTTAATGATCTGCTTATGCCCTTGCAAATACATCCTTTAAATTAAAACAAATCCATTTTCTTGAAACAATTTATTTATGAAACCCAACTATCAAATGCAGAAGTTCATGCAATTCACCATTTATCCAGCTATTGCAAACAGGGTATGCATGTCAGCAATTTTGACTCTTCTCTCTAGAAACAACTCTTTGAGGTCTGAAAAGTTACTCATTTCTCTCTCTTTTTTTCCCATAGGAAGAGGAAAGCCAGATTACAGATTAATCTTAAGAGAAATGCACAAGTAGGTCATTGAAGACATATTTTTATGGAGACTTTACAACCAATGTTTGTAATAAGTATACTAAGGTTTTTTGGTGTGTGTTGGGGGAAAGTACTGGGACTTGAACTCAGGGTCTAGGCTCTGTCCTTTAACTTTTTCTCTCAAGTCTAGCGCTCTACCATTTGATCCACAGCTTCACTTCCAGCCTTGAGTTGGCTAATTGGAGATAAGAGCTTCATAGACTTCCTGGGATGGCTTTGAATTGTGATCCTCAGACCTCAACTTCCTCAGTAACGAGTATTATGGGCATGAACCACCAACTCCTAGTATATTTTTAAATGACTAAGGGTGGCAACAGGAAAAGAAATAATCAAATATCATGGTAAATTACACTGATGTCTTCCGTGTCTGTGAACAAAATGTGACATGAATCTAATGGGTACTAATTTGAGCTTTTAACCCTCAGGGATCAGGATGACAAGGCCCCACAGCCCTGGTTAAAATACAACAAAGCAGCAAGCAGGACTTTCTTCCCAGATGCAAGAAAATCTCAGGCTGTGGGCTCAGTTCCATTCTGAATTATACATCTTAGAACATGACGAAGTCAAATATTTGAGTGTCTGTAAAACTAAGCCTTGCCATTTCAATTACAATCTATTATGCATCTGTCTTTCTTGACAAGGCTCCTTTTAGGAGAGCAGCATGTCTTTTGCTCAACTAAGACAGATCTTCACAAGGAGTCTGGCCCAGTGGACTTGATTTGGGAGTGGTGGGAGGAGCTTCAATTTGGGGAGAGAACTCAGAAAATAACTGATAAAACATATCTTCTCTAGGAAATTGTTTTAAACCAAGTCTGTATCTTTTAGAAGTCATGTGTATGGGATGGTTGTGTAATGCTTCCTGATACAGTGATCTTTATGACTCTTGGTTTCAGAGAAGTCCAGGAGTTGACTACTAGAGGGTCTTCTTAATAATACCCCAGAGTTCCAGAGGCGCACAAGCTGGCCAGAAGTGGTGTGTGTGGTCATCCCATGAGTACTAAGACAACTTGTATTCCTCTGAAGCCATGTTCTGACACTAGTATCGAGTTTTTTTTCACCACCACATTAAAAAAATTTTTTTAAATTTATTTTGGTCTTGGGGCCTGGGCACTGTCCCTGAGCTCTTTTTCTCAAGGCTAGCCCTCTACCACCTTAAGGCACAGTTCCACTTCTGGTTTTCTGGTGGTTAGCTTGAAGATAAGAGTCTCATGGACTTTCCTTCCCAGAGCTGGCTTTGAACTGCAATCCTCAGATCTTACCAACCCCCACCCCCCACCTCCCTGCATCTGGCTCACATTCTTTTTTTTTTTTTAATGCCAGTATGGAAACTTGAATTTAACACTTCATCCTCTTGCTTTACTTTTCCACTTGAGGCTGGCACTTTACCACTTGAGCAACACCTACACTTCTAGCTTTCTACTGGTTCATTGGAGATAAGAGTCTGAAGGACTTTTCAGCCTGTGCTGACTTTGAAACAAGAGTCTCAGAACTCAGCCTCCTAAGTAACTGGGATTATAGACACAAACCACCCACGTCTGGTTTTATCCATCACATTTAATTTTGCTCCTAAGAGAACACGGTGGAAGATTTCACATGGGGATTCCAGAGCAAATCTCTCACTGGTGAAACTTGGGCAGACAATCCACCACTTAACAAATTGTCAGTGATGCTTAGGGGTAGTTTTGGAGAAAAGATTCCCATACATGGCACAATTGGAAGAGTGTTCTCAAGCTGGGCTATAGGTTCTAGAGTACTAAAGCTTCCCTAGGCCATGCTTCACTGCTGAGCTGTTAAGACAAACAGACCAGGGTTGGTATGGGGATGTCATGTAAGACCTCAGTATAAAGTGGCTGCCACAGTAAATTTCATTTGCTTTTATATCCTTTGTATGAGTTAGTGATTGCTGTGTAACAATCCACATAAGACACAGTGGTTTAAAAATGGAACCATGTACTCTCCCCAATCTTAAATTTTATTTTAATACATTTATATTTAAATAAACACATGAGATACAGTTAATCCACAGAGAGTAGAAGTCTACAATTTTGCACAAAATAATTATATTGTGAATAAACCAAGGGAAAAAACACATAGTGACATACTTGTTTTGAGTTCATTTAGTGGTGAGTAAATACCCCATTCTTCTTTTGCTGATGGGTCTTCAAGGCCCATCTGAGTAATTCTTCTAGTCTGTTCAGACTCATTCATGCATCTGTGGTCAGTGGAAGTTGGGTATGTGTTTTGCTAGTCTTGGTTAAATTTTGAGGATTTGAGAGTTTAAGATGGCCTGAGCTCACCTCTACATTTTTCTTCCATCTCTCTAACTAACATGCTTTCTTGTCCCATGTTCTCTTGCCATCTATTAGTTACATAACTTGGACAGATGATTTAATCCTCACTCAGTAAAAGGAGCACTTTCTTACCAAATTCACTGGGTTGTCATGTAAATGATGTTTTATGTGATGTAGTCAGCATTGCCATTAGTAACATAGAGTAACCAGTATTATTAGTTATGTTTTAGTCAGTCAGCTTTATTTAAATGCGTCTACTGTGGGAAAAACACTGTTTTAGACATTATGGTAAAACGTCAACAATTGTGCCTGACCCTTAGAATAATTTATAGCAAAAAAGAGATATTTATGTATTGGGTGAACATTTATCCATACTTATTTGTGTCTCGGAGTGCTAATTATCTCATGGAAGAAACCCCTCCCTTTGCCCCTGAAGATCAGGGAAGACTCCATGAAGCTGACTTTGAATGAGGCCTTAATTAGTATATACCTTGTCATGTGCAAGTGAACCACGAGGAAAGGCACCACAAGGACACCTGCAGCCTGAGGATCTGATCTTTCTGCGAAGGCCAGGCAGTAAATATTCCAGGAATTAAGGGCATTCTAATCCCCGCAGCAGCCTGTCGACTCTGCAGTGTGCCACAAAGCAGTCATAGACAATAGATGAAGTCACGGGTCAGATTGGATTCCAGTAATTGCTCATTGATAGACACGGAATTCCAATTTTGGGGTGATATTAGGCATTGGGTAATATTCAGCTTTTGAATTTTCCTTCAAACATTTAAAAATACAAAAATAACTTTTAGCTTGTACAGCTATGCTTTGAAATGTCACATGCTGTATCATGAATATGTACAAAGCACTTTGTGTCGATTAAACACACAAAAACCCCATATTTTTAGAAAAGGAATGAGCAACTAGAGCTAGTTGCAGAAGGTAAGGATGAAGGAATGTGATGGGGCTTGAATACCTGTGAACACACCAACCACATTGTGGGCTGTGGTAACTATGGAACTCAATGTGGACATCATGGCTTGGAGTAGTTTTTGTCTGTGGTATTGCAGATTATATTCCTATTGCATAAATAAGAAATGCAGACAGATTTATCTGATCAAATATCATACTTCTAAGAAATCACAGCTCTGCAGCCATTTTTTTTTCTGGTACCTTTCCCCATTTAATTCTCCTTTAGTTATATTGCATAGAATTCTTTTTTTGCCACGAATATGGCACTATATTATAAGTGATTCCTTCAAGAGTTACTGAAAAATTATTCCTAAAAATAATGTTTGGAACTTTTACCTATAGAAAGACAATGCCTAGAATCCAAGCCCAAGAGGCCAGGCAGGTTTTGCCAGATAAAAGTTTTTCTCAGAATGAAGAAGCAGTTGTGCTAGTTGAGTTTTGACTGCTGGTGACGTAAGGTTGGTCCTTGATCTCCTAGGAGGTGGGGACGTGGGTTGGAGTGGTACCTCGGATTAGAAATTGAACAGAGATACAGCCAGTAGGGACTCTTGTGGATCAAGTGGAATAAGATTTGATCTACCTCTCTGAATCGGCTTTATATAAAATACGTTGTTGCTTTCGTGTATAATTCTTGTGGTCCCAGGGCAGAGGAGAATATTGTAGCTTTGATCAGGTATGTCTTCAGAATTTGAAAGACCTTGCTTTCAGTTGTATCAGATGATACTGGAAGTGAAACCCATCTATAAAAACCAGAAGAAAACTTACAGGACACTAGAGTAACCGATAAGGGCAAAAGATAGTAAGTGAATACCAGGATAAGTATTCATACCCAAGAATTTGAAGGAATATTTGTGATGTAAAAGCCTATACATATAAACACATCTATGTCCATACAGTGTGCATATATGTTTGTATATACAAATACACACAAACATATTTATACATATATTTACTTATCTACATAGCCATAAATATATACACAAAAAAGTGTATTTTACATTTCGCATCAAAAGAAAAATGACCCCAGAAACCTGGGAACCTTAGGAAACTAGGATCATCAATTCTTTGCAATGGAGAAAGAAAGGCTCCAAGAAGAGATTCAAATGTGCTATATGGAGGGAGACATACTAGAGGTGAGGAAACCCTCTAGAACATTGTTGTAGAAGTGAGAAGTGAATGAGGGCAGGGCCAGGAGGTTAAAGGAAAGGAGAGGTAAACCAAGCATTTTAGGGGCCTGGCAACCGCTGGGATGTGGGAAGAAGAGAGAGGTGTTTCCTGAACACATAAGACCAGAAGATCTGAGGCAGGAAATTCAATTCTCTGCCCACATAGCCAATCTAATTTGTTACCTATAACATTCAAGTTTCTGCTCATCCAGTCTTTAACCTGATCTAGAATAGATCGAATTCTTTCAATACACAGCGAATTTTACTGAGCATATATATTGGAGATCTGTGTGGCTTCCTTCTCCTTTTGATGAGTGTGGGAAGACCCTTTATCGACATTCTCCCTCGATGGTACACTGAGCTTGCTGTCTCTATTCAGGCTGGACCTCAGCTCCTGAGATGTCAGCTTTAGACTCCAGCCTTAGAGAAGTACACATCTTGTAGCCTAGAGCCAGCACTGTCTGAAAGAACTTTCTATAGTGAAGTAAGGGGTTTCTGAGTGCCCAGGAAGGCAGCTCTGAGCCTCACTTAACAAGGGGACCCCTGGGTAGTGGCCAGTGAGACTGGGGAGTTCATTTTTAGTTTAATATCATCTTAATACATTGTAATTTATATTGCATAGCCCCTCAAAGCAGCTGGGTGGTTCAAGGCTAGATCTGGGTGTTCAACTTTCTACCCAAACAATGAGCACCTGGTGATTTTGACTGGAAGGGAGTTTTAGGTGTTTGTCTCAGCCACAGGAAGCGGTCGATGGGGAGGCCACAAGCACTGTCCTGCTGTCATTCTTTCATGTCTTCCTTCCAGGACTCGTGCTGGCAGGATGGATTAATTAGTACTGCATGAGTAAGGAAGATGAATGTAATTAATTATATGGATTAGAGTAGCTCAGATTTATTTTTTTTTAAGTAGCATAATAAAAACTGGACTATTCAGCCAGATCTCCGGTGAAAGAAATCCAGATCCCATGCTCTCCTTGTGTGCATGGGGTCCTAATTATTGAAATAGATTCTTTTGGCAACTCATTGGAGTCAATTGCAATGAACACAATTTTATTGTGTGGTACACTTCCCTCCCTCCTTCCTTCCCTTCCTCCCTCCCTCTCCCTCCTTTCTTTCCCTCTTTCCCCCTTTCTTTCTTTCTTTCTTTCTCTTTCTTTCTTTCTTTCTTTCTTTCTTTCTTTCTTTCTTTCTTTCTTTCTTTCTTTCTTTCTTTCTTTCTTTTCTCCTTTCTCTCTTTCTTTCTCTCTTTTCTATCTCCTTTCTTTCTTTTCCCTGTCACTCACTGATACTGAAGACCCCTGCTCTAGAACACAAATACACTATCCCTCAGTGGTTAAACAGCTGTGAACTATAAACCTCTTACCTAAGTTAAAATGTAACTAACCAAACTAATGGTAAAACTTAAAGAGACTGGCCTCATGTAGACAAGTTTTGCCTAATAATTAGAGAGGTTTAAACCAAAGGTGCTCATGCTTTCTCAACATTTGTCTATTAGATCAAGAGAGAAGTAGAGCCCAGCATGGTCACTGACACTTGTCGTCCTAGATACTTTAGGTAATCATAGCTACTTGGGATGCAAAGTCAAGAGAATTGTGAATTTCAGCCATGGTAAAGCTAGTGAGACCGTCTCTCACACACACACCTAAATAAATACAAATACAAATAAAAGGGCTGGGGACATGGCTTAAGTAGTAGAGTTTTTGCCCAGTGTGGGCAAGACCATGGATTCAATGAAAGAGAGGAAAGAAGGAAAGAAAGAAAGAAAGAAAGAAAGAAAGAAAGAAAGAAAGAAAGAAAGAAAGGAAGGAAGGAAGGAAGGAAGGAAGGAAGAAAGAAAGAAAGAAAGAAAGGAAGGAAGAAAGAAAGGAAGGAAGGAAGGAAGGAAGGAAGGAAGAAAGAAAGAAAGAGAAAGAAAGAAAGAAAGAAAGAAAGAAAGAAAGAAGAGGAAGGAAGGAAGGCAGGAAGGAAGGGAGGGAGGGAGGAAAGGAGAGAGAAAAGAAAGAAGAAAAGAGGACAGAAGGGTAGAAGGAAGGAAGGGAAGAAGGGAGGGAGGGAAGAAGGCAGGAAGGCAGGAAGGGAGAAGGCAGGAAGGCAGGCAGGCAGGCAGGCAGGCAGGCAGGAAGGAAGGAAGGAAGGAAGGAAGGAAGGAAGGAAGGAAGGAAGGAAGGAAGGAAGGAGGGAGGGAGGGAGGGAAGGGGGGGAGATTTGTATTTGTGTTTGTATTTATTTATGTGTGTGTGAGAGAGGGTCTCACTAGCTTTACCATGGCTGAAATTCACAATTCTCTTGACTTTGCATCCCAAGTAGCTATGATTACCCAAAGTATCTAGGACTACAAGTGTCAGTGACCATGCTAGGCTCTACTTCTCTCTTGATCTAATAGACAAATGTTGAGAAAGCATGCGCACCCTTGGTCTAAACCTCTCTAATTATTAAGCAAAACTTATCTATGTGAAGCCACAGTCTCTTTAAGTTTTGTGATTAGTTTGGTAAGTTACATTTTAACCCAGGTAAGGGGTTTATAGTTCACAGCTGTTTAACCACTGAGGGATAGTTCTAGAGCAGGGGTCTTTAGTGTGAGGGAGCCATGGAAGGGAACATTCCCGCTTTCCCCATGCAAATGTGGCAGGCGGGGATGAGCAAATCCAGTCCCATAAATATTTAGAATGTGATAATGACCTGTGAAGTTTTGATGTCGAGGGAAAACAACTCCTTCTTGTGCCAAGAGAGCTGTAGGGCAAAATCTCCTTTTATTTGTACAGTTAGGTCCAATAATATTTACAGTTTATTGGCCTTTCTTCTAAGGACTTCAAAGTATGATGTAACCAAACCCTGACATTTTTATTAAATATATGTACCATAAATTGCTAAGCCATTCAAACAAAGAAGTAGGGACATTTGCTAACCTTATGGTTTCCATACTTGTGCACATGCATTATATAGATGCACACGCTCACATATACATTTGAGTGCATGCACAGCATGCATACGTGTGCCTGTGTGTGTGCATGTGTGTTTGCTTGCTCCTTACACCCACAACAGCTAAGTGTAATGGACTGTATTGTTCATTTTGCTGGGAATTCACTTTCACCATTCTACCACTTACTGGTTATGCAACCTGGAGCAAGTCTCAAACTTCCTCAGCCTCCATGTTTGCTGTACCAAATAAGAGTGATAACACTTCCAGAGGTTCTCGAGCCAACGGAATCCCATAGTAGATGAAACACAAGTAAAATCGGGCAGCATTTCAGGTCAGTGTGTTTGATGCAGGGAGAGCTGCGGATTGCTCTTTCTCCCACATTGCACATGAGGACTTGCTCTGAAGTCTGGTGTGAGTGACAAGGGTGCAGAGAAGCAGATGGATACACTTTTCTGGACAGATGGCTGCTACATTCTGTACTACACACGCATGGCTTTCATAAGGTTGCCGTAGCACAGAGAGTCTCTTTCAGGAATCTTTATGGGGCTCAAGTATGTTAGGTGAACCTCAACGAACAGGGAGCTGGAGGTTTAAACCTAATGCAAACAGTTGCCCAGACGTTTGGCACTGAGTGTAAATAACATCTTGAATGCCACCAAATGTCAATACTGATGTGATACTGCATGATATTACATAAATTCAGCTGTAATTGAACAAAGCTAACCACATGGACCTGTTCACATTCTGGAATACAGAAGTGAAGTCTAAATCATGGAGATTTTATGTCTTGACTCTGACATGTCTCCCTAGATAGGATATGTGTATGTGCACGTGTGTGTGTGTGTGTGTGTGTGCGCGCGCGCACGCATTTATATTTCCTCAGCTTGACAAGACTTATCTCTTTGAGAACAAAGGCTAAACTAAATAGCCTTACTCAGATACCAGCTGTCCTAGAGGCTACTTGTTGGATGGGACAGAGGAAGGATGATTTACGCACCAGGAGAAATTGTTTATATTCTGTGTCAGTGTGTTCCTGCTCCACTGAAAATTAGTGACCAAATTCATCTATAACAACTTTAAGTAATAACATGGGTTCATATGAGGTTCAGTTACTTGGTGCTAGCACATTTACAACCTTGAAAGAGATCATCTGAGGGATTTAAACAGATCACTGAAAATGACCAGGATAAACTGTTGGGCATTTTAAACCACTGATTTTTAGACACAAAATCAAAGTTATCAAATGCTTGGTGCTTCCTAACCAGGTGTCTGCTGTTAATTTAGTTGCCTCTATGTAAAATATTTTATAACTCTGAAAAGGAAATGTGGCCAGTGAGCAATAAAGATTTTCCTATTGAAAAGGAGATGTCTGGGAAAAGATGAATTGTGGAGCCCCTTTGCTGCACACTCCAAATCTCATTATTAAACCTTTGATTTACAAAGGAAGAGTCAGCTTGCTCCAAGCTGACGTTTGCTCTCCAGGTTCTTTCTGCATTGTTCTGTAATTAGTCAAAGGGAAACATGGTTGTTTATTATTTTTTTAATAACTGATAACATGGATTATTAGTGTGCTTTATATCTCCTTAAGGGCAGATCACTTTTCAACAGTTAAGTGGCCACCATTTTTGCCTTTCTCTGAAGGATTTCCAAATCAGCCCTACTCTTCTTAAGACTTCCTCACCAGGAACACTGGTGCACATGCAGGGCCCTAAGTGTTCTGTCAGGCATTGTGCCAGCTTTCCCTGCAAATGTCTTCTACCTGCCCTCACCGTTACAGAGACACAAATGAGATCAATACATTTAATAACACATCGAGGATGCATGGCCTTTGATTTAGGGAGACAAGCATTGCCTGGGAACTTTCTTTTTTTTTTAACATCTTCTTTTGCTTAGTTTTCCTAATGACCTGTATTACTCACGAAGGTGTCTTTGGTATTCTTTATTTGGTGGATTTGCCTCGATCTTTAAATTCAATGTCAGGATGTGTTTGAAGCCACTCAAGGTAAGCTATGACTGGGGACCATCATCAGTAATATTGGGGCATTATTTAGGAAATATTTAGGGAAATGGTGCTGGACATTTGTGGGTAAGAGTAGCTAATCCAGGGCCATTTATGAGATAGGAGGATAGTTTCCAAACTGGAAGATTCAGGTATTGCGAATAGAAATCAAAAACCAACTGTCACCAACCTTGGTAGCAACAACATAAACAATAGGTAATAATGGCTCCTGTGTGGTGGAATACCTCACAGGGCCACTCTTTTGGTCAGGACACAAGTTGTTCTAGCTCTTCTTTGGAGGCCAGAACTGGGCCTCTGGTGAGGTCCGTGGTCAGTACAGGAAACAGATGCCAACAGAGTTAAGGTTTGTACCTTCATTTTGAGGAAGTGAGGAAAGAACTGGGAGAGGAGGAACTCTGAATTCAGCGATGTAAAATTCTGTTTGTTTGTTTCTTTCTTTTATTTGGTAGGTCGTGGGGCTTGAACTCTTGGTCTGGGCGCTGTCCCTCAACTCTTCAGCTCAAGGCTAACACTCTACCACTTGAGCCACAGCACGACTTCTGGCTTTTTCTGCTTATGTTGTGCTGAGGAATCGAACCCAGGACCTCATGCATGCAAGACAAGCACTCTACCACTGAGCCACCTTCCCAGCCCCATAAAATTCTATTTCAAATAAAATATACTGGGTATCAAACTAATAAGCTGACTCAGTTGATTGCCCCAACCTTCACATTGATGACCAGAAACTACATTTGTAGATGCAGTATGCCACTTTAGCATTTTATTTATGTTCTCCTGTACTTTATCACAGGGATTCATGTACCTCATATCCTTTAAAAGAAAATAAGGCAGAGCATAAATAAATAAATCTCTGCATCCATAAAGCAAAAAATAAAAAATAAAAATCATTAAATGGACTGTAAAACTTTGCTAGTTTATTTGTGTGCTGTACTTGCTGTGATGTTTACTTCCCAATATCTGTCTAGTTGGGCAAAATTTACAATTTACATAGGAATGAAAAGGAGTTGTTTACCTGAAGCTTTCTTTCTTCCCTTCCATTACATAATTTTTTAAAAAGCATCTTTCTCTCAGTGGATGTTTTTCCATAATATGGTCATTGTCTCGGAATAGATAAGAATAACACACACACAGTTCATCATATACTTCTCAGATGCATTCTCAAATATCCTTGGTAAATGTCAAGAGCAACTAATTTTAATCTAAGACCCCAAACCAAGAGCCCAGTGACACACAAGATGGCTAAACTTGTCCTAGCTGTGAGCATTAATAGGCTAATCTGTACTGGCTTTGATTTACTACACTGCAACAGGGAGGTAGGATATCAAATTGAACACCCCATTCCTACTGATGATGCATTGAAAATATTTTTAAAGGCTTTTTCCTGCTCAAGTTTTATTTTCCCACATTATTGGAGAATAGTCAATCTGCAGTGTAAATTGTGCTCTGTATTTTATTCTGAGTATCCCCTTTGCTTGTCCTTTGGATTTATTGACTTCTCCCAGGAAAGACAAATTTTTACTTTTGAGGGTTATGACTCGTGTGGACAGTTGAGATGTTATGAAATGTTTTCTCAGAAAACCATTTTTATGCCTTTGACTGAGAGCTTGGGGTTTGCCATTTGAACATGTGGGTTGATAGGCTTTGGACAAGAACTTGAATTAGGCTGTGTTCTGTTTACCTGGTCTGTAACACGATGATGATACTTCTCTTTTCATCTTATGAGGAACAGTTGAGATGCTTAATGCAGAAGGTCAATGACCAGTGCTCCAGTCACTTAAGCCATGGACTCCAGTGGCCATAGACTCAGCCTTCTAAGTCCCCTTGTCTTTTAAACCTTCTTTTATCTTGCTGTAGACCATCCTACTGTATGTAACTGCAGCATTCCTGTATAAACATAACAGTCTTGCCTACGGTCTACTCCTCCCACATCCAGAAAATAGTCCCTACTCACATTAAAGCCCTCTCTACCTACAGGCTTGGATTTAATCAGATGTTCTCAAGAACATTACACATGCGGGCTAGGAACAGGGCTTAGTGGTAGAGTGCTCGCTTAGCATGCACAAAGCCCTGGGTTTGATTCCTCAGTATTGCATACACAGAAAAAACCAGAAGTGGTGCTGTGGCTCAAGTGATAGAGTACTAGCCTTGAACAAAAGAAGCTCAGTGACAGTCCCAAGGCACTGAGTTCAAGCCCCAGGACTGGCAAAAAAAGAAAAAAAAAAGAAAATTACACATGCCTACTGAATATACTTAGTTTGTTTCTCTGGTCACAAATTTCAGATGAGTTCTCCATGATATTCTTTGTCTCTTGTTCTATCTGCCAATCACCTGGGCTCATATTTCATTGAGTCATCAAAATGATCAGACAAGAGACTTTTTCCTCTGCTTGCCATCAACATTTTCAACCTTGTCGCATCATGTTTGTAGACAGAACAGCATTGTGAATAGTGATTATTTCTCTGGTTCTATAATTCTTGGGTGGTGATACTTAATGCCTTTGAAATGGATTCTAAATCCCTCAAACCTGACCTCTACCAAACTATTGCATTGAAATGGTATTATATTAATCATGGAAATACTATAATGAAAGTCAGTATTATTAAAATGTGTGTTAGGGGCATATAAAGCACTAAAAGAGATGCGTAAGTTTGATCAAGCTAATGAGTAATATGACCTTTGTTGTCATTGATTTTTAAGTTTTATTTACATTTGAGGATAGAATGAGCATCCACATTTAAACATTATTCTGTTGGTAGCAGTGATACATACAGGAGATAATTTTCTGTGATTCATTCTACTTTAGACTGTGGCTGCGTTGCTTAAAACTCGGGTTGGAAGTAAATAAATAAAATCCCTTTCTTCTTGTACCTTTCCACTTACAAAATGGGTAAGAGCCCTGTTGGAGCCAGAGGGCAATCCATTCCACAGAGCAGAGCATCCTGGACTTCTACTTCCCCATCGGCCAGGAAAGGGGCTCTTCAGAAGTAGCTTCTCTGGCAAGCAGCAGGAAGACAAATTAGCAACTTGAAAAATAAGGGCATATTTGCACAATCTGTCATAATCTCTTTGATCTTGTTATGAAAAAGATCTGTCACATGTCTGACTCTCCTCTAAGTTATGACTCAATAAGGATCCTCATCTCCATGATGCTCTCGTTACCAAGTGTTCCAAAAAAGCTGGCCTTGATGTCTCTTCCCTGGGTTCTGTCTATGGTCCACACCTGAAGTGACAGAACACCTGAATACAAGATGTGAGAGGGAATAAAGATAAGAGTCTTTGGGCTTTACTTGCCTCAGAATGAGGCAAATAAATCACATGTTTAATGTAGCTGGTAATATATAGCAGGGTTAGATATAAAAGGTCTATTTTTTAATTTTTATTTTTTTTTGTCGGCCGTGGGGCCTGAATTCTGGGCCTGGACTCTGTCCCTCAGCTCTTCAACTGAAGGCTAGCACTCTACCACTTGAGCCACAGCGCCACTTCCGGCTTTTTCTGCTTATGTGGTGCTGAGCAATTGAACCCTGGGCCTCATGCATGCAAGGCAAGCACTCTACGTACCACTGAGACACCTTCCCAGTACTAAAAGTTCTATTTTTCCTGCTTTAATTTGTTTTTATCACCTTGAAAACACTGACCCTGTGAAACATTTCATTTAGAACAAAAAACAATGTATCTATGGCCCCAAACTTGGACAATATTTGTATTTTTCCTCTTCCTAAAAAGTTTGAAATGCAAAGTATTGGAAAAACTCTACTGTAGAAATTGGAGTGAGTTCTTTAACCAATTTATCTCAATTTATCCATGAAATAAAGACTAAGAAAATGGCTTCCTTGGATAGTTTAATGAATTGAGAGTCAATGCAGGTGTCTAGGAGCTGGTGGCTCACTTCTTTCATCCTAGCTTCGTGGAAGGCTGAGAATGGAATGGAAGGATCCTTGTTGTAGGCTGACCCAGGCAATAAAGCCCACAAGACTCTACTCAGTGAATGAAGCTGGGTGTGGTGGCCTGCATTTGTCATCCTAGATACAATGGGAAACCTCGCATAGCTGGATGGTGGTTCTGGCACATGCATGGGTAGGAAACAAGATCTTATTTTAAAAAATAACCAGAAGGAAAGATCTGAAGAAGTAGCTTAAACATAGAGCCCTTGCTTCACAAGTGTAAGATCCCAAATTCACACCCCAGAACCACCAAAATAAAAAGAAGGTTAAAAGATGCAAAAAAATATTTCTGACTATCTGACACAAGAGAGCTGGTCTTTCTAACCAAGTGTTTTCCAAACCTTTAAGCAGATAACTCGTTTACATTATATAAACCCTGAAGAAACTCTCTTAAACTGTTATGTCCCATGAGAGGAAGAGCATCCTGCAGGTAAGGATTCTGTGTTGCTTATTTGTACATATCCTGTTCCTGTCACAGTACATGGTACACAGTGGGCACTGGTGTTTGTTGAATGCGTGAACGGGTGCACGTTCCCCATCTCATCTCCCAGCCTAGCTTAGCTTAGATGGTTGGACTATTCTTGACACAGCTGGGTATGCTATTTTTTTCCTTCTTGACAATAATGCAGTGGTGGCATTAATATGTTATAAGCTATTGTTAGTTATGTCATTTCTTTACCTAAATTAATCATATAGGGAATTCAAAATCAACCATATTATTATTGCGTTACTGTTATTATTATTAGTTTGTGCTGGTTCAAGGGCTTGAACTCAGGGTCTTGTACTTGTACTTAGCTTTTTTTTTCACACCTGATGCTCTATCACATAAGCCATGCTTCCATTCCAGCTTTTGGCTAGTTGACTGAAGATGGAAATTGACTTAGTAAACTATTTAACTGAAGATGGAAATAGACTTATCTGTCTGGACAGGCTTCAAAATTTTCTCTACCAAGTCTCAGCCTCTGGTAGCTAGGATTATAAGCACCTGATATTGGCACCAGATTGGAATGCAGCATATTATTAATTCAATATTTAAGACTAGCCACGAATCTCATGCCTATAATCCTAGCTATTCAGGAGGCTGAGATCTGAGGATAGTGGTTCAAAGCCAGCCAGGGCAGAAAAGTCCATGAGACTCTTATCTCGAATAAACCACCAGAAAACTGGAAGTGGTGCTGTGGCTCAGTGGTAGAGCGCTCGCCTTGAGCTGAAGAGCTGAGGGACAACACCCAGGCCTGGAGTTCAAGTCCCTCAACTGACAAAAAAAAAAAAAAAAGACTAAAATGACAGAGGTATATTTAGAACCTCAAATGACTCTAGGTGCTGAATTATCCCCCATCAGACAATGGGGAAGCCTGTTTACCTCCGGGAGGCCAGATTTGGCAAGGACCTAGTTACATTTTGATTTTAGAATTCCTTTCACAGCTTCCTAATGGCTTTGGAGATGCAGAAGTTCTTGCAGTAATGGAATGTTAATTATTTGATCGCTATGTTGGGTGTTTAAACTTACAACTAGAGTTATGGAAAATGTTTCCAAGTGCATATCATTCCATTTGAATAAATTTACATTACTAACCAATACTATTTGCTTGATTGCTTTGATTTTCTGGATTCCCCCAAACAGTAGCTTTACTAAGGGGATCTAGTGTCTAACTGAAACTTCTTGTGTTCCTTGGACTTTTTGCTCAATTGAAGATGAATACAACTTTCCTATAATCCAAATTTGCACTTCAGCTTACAGAACTCTGCCTTGTATGTCTGATGAAGTAAATTGTACAGTTTGGTGAGGTCTCCTATCAATATTTTCCACATCTCAAGTGGGCCACTATCAAATGGTTCCTCTCAGTATGAGGCAAAAAATGTTAGCCACAATTTCCTTTTTTATATGAAAACAAAAACTTAGTCTCATTTTATTTCGATTTCATTTTTACCACATGATTCTTATAAGCATGAGATTTTATTCCCCAATAGACTAAAAATCCTTTTTACTTTTCCTTCCCTTTTGAAGATTTTTGCAATCTTCAAGAGCATTTCTTCTGCACCTTAACTGCTTATAACAATAATGGCTTTTATTGTTGATCATCTAAAAATATCTTCTAATATAATTTTATTATAAATAAAGTTATTACGAGGTTATCTTTGTCTTCAATTTTAGGCAGAACATTTAAGTGCAAATAGAGCTTGCATTATATTCTGTGGCAGTGTTCTGAAGCCTTGCAGTATGTATCTTAAGTTATAGTTTCAATTTTGCAGAAAGCATAGCAGAAAATCAGAAGACCAAATGGGTCCACCCAGCTTGTTCATTTCTGAGTGTACTACCCAGGCAACTTCACACACAAGATGGCCATGCAATTCTTCTTGAGCTTACCTGGAATTCTGAATTTGACTGATGTTATTTGAAATGCAGGAGCAGCACTGCTCAGGGATAAGAGAAACTAAATGGAATAATGGAGGTGAAGATACTTGTAAATGAAGACTGCTGCACATACATGAACAGTATAGAACAAGTGTTAAGTGATGCTCAACATGAGCCCAACTGGGCATTCTTTCCATCGTCACCCATCAGCATTCATATCAAGATGTTATAAGATAACAGAGCATCTTATCTTTACTCTTTGGAACAGTGAGCCTAAGAAGGGCTGTGTTGGCCTAAATAAAATTGGCACATTTGTTTAGTTGTATTCCAGAGTAACATTACTTCACTTGTTTGCAGCTTGATCTTCATCATGATTTAGGTCTACTCATAGTACTTCAAAAGATTTTCTGATTTTTGAGTCTTTGATAATCTAAAACAGAATATGAAGATTAGTGCTATATTTAATACATATGTTGAACTTTATATTATCTAAACATTTCTGAATAATATCTCACCCTGCTATGAGATTTTAAAATACTCTGATACCAGTGTGATATTCTATATGTATGGTTTGTATAAGCATATATATATATATATACATATGTATATACATATGTATATATATATATATATATATATATATATATATATATATATATATGCTCAAGTCTGGTGCTCTAAGTTTTTCTTTTTTGTTCCTTCCTAGTTTCTGGTATTATAGCGTTAGATTATTTATTGAGTTCTTTCTCTTTTTTGATTTTAAAAAAGCTAAAGCCTTCCCTTTTAGAAGTATTTTTTGTTCAGTCCTTTACCTTTTGATATATTGTATCCATATTTTTTCAATTTCTCATTTAATTGCCTTTAAATTCCTCATTGATCCATTGTTTTTGTAGGAGTGGGCTGTTAAATATCTATATATTTCTGGATTTTTCAAAGTCCCTCTTGATTTTGATTTCTAACAGTCAGAAAAGACTGATTTCAATCTTTCAAAAATTTTAAGACTTGTTTTGTGACTTAGCATATGATCTATTTTGGGGAATATTCTTTGTAACTTTGAGAGCAATGTGTATTGTGTAGCTGTGAATGGAGTGTTTGATATTTATCTGTTAAATCTGCTTGGTCTATAATATAGCTTGTCTGATGTTGTTGTACTGATTTTTTCTGCCTGCATGATCCATCCATTGTGAAAATTGGGTATTGTAGTCTCCCACTGTTATGGCACTAGAATGTGTTTCTCCCTCCAAATCTATTATGATTCACTTTATATATTTAGAAGTTCCAAAGCTAGGTGCATGTATTCTTACAATTGTTATGTCTCTTGTTAAAATGGACTCTTTATAAATAACCATCTTATCACTCAAGAAATTTCAAGTGTTTTTGAAACTCTTTGCCAGTTAAGTGAGGACAAAGAACAGGTATTTCTTATTCTCACCTGCTTCTTTTCAAAGACTAAACTTGGTATTTTAGAGTCATTTTAGATTCATATCAAAACAGCACCAAAATTTTAATTCCCATAGATACCTTTCATACCCAGTCAGCATAGGTTCCCCGTCAATACCCCACATCACGGTAGAGCATTTACAATGGAACTTTGTGACACATTATTATCACCAAAGTCCAGAGGTTTGTGTTTCCCAAATTATCCTTTGTGTTTCTCTCACAGTGGGGATGTGATTCATGATGGAATAGAACTTGATCTTTTCTAATTTTGTGCATGGTTCTCACTATTTACAAGGGCACTGTGTTAGTTACATAATCAGAAAAGAGAAATGAGATATTAGCTTTTATCCTGAAAAAGAACTCAGGCCTTCATGAACAGTACTCAGAACATTCTACTCAGCTAAGGTATAGGTGATCAGATACACTGAGCTGACAGAGTGGAAGGAATGTTCACTTTTCTTCAGAGCAAGTCTCTGGACTGGTAGGGGGTCCAGTGTTTCTTCCATTTTTTTCTGTGTGTTAGAATAGGAAGACAAGTTTCATGCCCTTGGAAGTTACCTGCGGGTTTACGAGTTTCACAAAAGGTAAGTCATAAAAGCTTCTCCAATGTGGCTTGCATGAAGGTTACATCTTGCCCCAGAGTTGATGAGCTCCTGAGAAGGGTTGTCACACACAGGGTTGCATTATGCAGGTATGGGCAAAGCACTGTATCCTTCTGTCTCTATCAAAGCAAGAAAGCCAGAGAAGACTATGAGACAAGGGGGTAGCCACAGCAAGGCATGGTTGAGTCTGTGGGGTCAGCCTTAGAGGGGGTGAGGAAAGCAGAAGCGATGTGTAGCATGTGACAACTTTGGCCCATGAGGTCAGTGAAGTGTATACATTGGAGATGGCAGCCAACGTCAGCCTCCTGCACTTCAGCTCCAGATGTACTGTATGTCCCTAGCCAGGCTTCTGTGGAATATCGCGTTGCATTTTCAGGTTGGATCAAGTTTTTTGTTTTTGTTTTTTAAATTTAAGTTTATTGAGAGGGGTTACAGTTACATACATAAGGTCGTGAGTAAATTTCTTGTTCGAACTTGTTACCCTCCATTTTTACCTCGTCCCTCATTTTTCTCCCACTTTCCCTCCTCTCCAACCTCCCCTTCCCTGAGTTGTACAGTTCATTTCCAACATACTGTCTTATGAGTAATGCTGTTGCGCTGGTTTGCCCTTTGTCCTCGTTGGGTTTTACAGAAGAGCTCAGATCTGAGTTTAGGGCTGTCCTGGGCACCATATGGAAAGTGGAGCATGCTTGTTGCAGAAGCTCATATCTATGATCCTAGCTTCTCAGGTGGCTAAGATCTAAGGATCCCAATTCTAAGCCAGTCCTGGTAGATAAATCCAAGGAGCTTCTATTTCCAGTTAACCATCAAAAGCTAACTGGAGGTGTAGCTTAAGTAGTAGAGCCTTAAGTGTAAAAGGCAAATGAGAGTGTAAGGCTTTGAGTTTAAGCCCCAGGACTGCCCCTGCCCCCAACAAAAGCTCAAAATGTGAAAAGTGGGGTTCAAGTTGGTGTACTGATTGATTAATCCCCTTTAGAATTTAGCCATGGGGAGGTACAATTCCCAATTAACAATTAAAAAAAATCAAGTGTGGGGCTCCGAAAGAACTAACTTTGCCAACAAAATTTCAAAGTTAATTATGATTAATCTCATTAGATTGGGAAGCAAAGAATATGCAGAAAGGATAAATCTTACAAAAGGGAATACTGTCTTTTCTGTTTTTTGAATGAAGAATTGGCTATTCAGCAAAGGAATGAAAGTAAATGTCACAATAATAATTCAAGATAATCTCTCCCATCTTAAGGCCCTTAACTCCCTCACAGCTGTGCGGTGCTACTTGCCACACAGAGGCCATGAACATCTTTGCTCACAGTTGCAGCTCCTATCACTCTGACTAGGAAGCGTGGTGTTATGATGATACAGAATAATCACACAAAATGTTTGCGCACAGATTTTGTAGTTTGATGACATTTCATCCCTAGTTTCAAAGCCTGTACATTTTGATTTAAAAAAAATATCCCTTGAAAAGTGATACACTATCATTGTATCACGTCAAAGCAATAAAAATGAACCTTGAACAACCACCATTTCAGTTATCCAAGTAAAGTCATATTTCTGCATCCATTACCTGTTGATGCACCACTTTGTTTCTGAAGATAGAAGGTATAAATGTGTTTGTAACAATTGGTAGCTTTACAACAGATAAGGCTGGGAAGTAGCTCAGTGGCAAAGTGCCCTAGCAAAGACGTCCTGGGTTCAATCCCTAGTACCAAAATAGAGAAGACAAAACCCAAAAAGCTTCACAGCAGATAGAAAACATTAGCCTGTTGGGAATCAAATAATGGGGAAAAATTTCGATGGGAGAAATTTTACTGAATTCTAAATGTAAGTACTTTGAGTCTTTGTTTCCTCTCCCATTTGCAGAACTGCTTTTCATTATGAACTCATCTGTAAGCTAATGAACTGTCGCCCTAAATACCATGCGCTTCCTTTTATGCTTTAAGAAATTAATGTTATAGTGAAAGAAAATTGCCTAATAAACACTTGGCTAGCTTCAAACACTGGTTGTGATCCTCAAATTCCCTCCTCCAGATGCTTAAATAAAAACAGGAGAGAGCTACGAATCAAGATTATAATGCTAGTAAAGAAGACTCCTAAAGAATGGAACAAAAAGGCAAAAGATTTATATGATCTGAAGAGAAACAAGAGCATGTCTTTTCTTGTGTCTTTTACATGTTATGCATATTCGGAGGAGGATTCTCATAGTTAAGCTTACAGTTTAACAAAATGAATACCAGGAAGCCGGAACATGTGTTGGGGAGGGGGGGTGGTGGAGGTTAACATTAGGTGATGAAAGGAGAGAGGAAGGATGGGTAAAAACAGGCATGATATTCAATGGATCTGCATGAAAATGGAACCAGGTAACTTTGACCCGGCTGGTGATTTTGACAGAGCTTGGAGGAAAATGGCCAAAGGGATGCTATTGATGGAGATGCATTGTACTCATTAAACAGATGATAGAATTGAAATCCCTTTGTATAACTCCTTCATTATAATAATAATTACAAGTAAAATGAGAAAAAGAAGGAAGAATATATGATACCCATATATGAAACATTATTCCCACCAATGCTTTTATTTCAATACTTTGAAATAAAGGAGGTTGCTAATGAATTCCTGAATTAAATGCAGGAGATAGTTGATGAATTTTCTAACATACATTTCCCCTTTCCTCCTGGTTAAGAGGATCTTAGCCAGATTATGTAGTTGCCTTTCATCCAACCCGGACTCCATTGATTGATCCAATCAAAATCCATCAGAATAATTTCCAGGCACTTGCCCCAGGATTTGGCTTAAGCCTGGTCATGTTCAGGAGAATTTGCCTATGATGTTGTCTAGTTGGGACTTTAGCTGATGGTTTGGCAACTCTTACTTTTGGCAGGCATTGTGTTATGCTTTGGGAATCCAGAAGAAAGTGCACCTGAGGATAAGGCTAGCTAAGCAGGAGAAATTTAGATTGGAACACACAACTGGATAAATCATAATCTTTGGTTCATATCCAGTTGTTATGGCATAGTTTTCTTGTCTGCTTATAGAATTTATCAAAACAAATACAGTAGTTAAGAACTAACATAGTACCAACACCTTTCATGAACCCATGTGTGGGTCCTACCTCCCCATAAAGTAACTATCTTGTGTTGCTGGTTTCCTTCTTTTTGTTTTTATACATTTGTGTATCTTACAGCATATTGTTTTACATATGTTCTTAAGGTCTGTTGAAGGATATCATATGTTATGTTGTCCTCTGGGACCTGTGTGGTTAGATAAAAACGATAATGCTTGTCATGAGGCAAGTAACTTTTTAATGTTCACTGTTAAGTAATATTCCATGATAACTACATTTTCATTTCTTTATACATTTCCCACAGTTTTTGAATTGTACACAGGATTCCATGATTATAAACTGTTTGGGTGAAGAATCTTGGCAAGCATCATGGTCTTTATCAAGGAATAAAATTGCAATCAAGGGAAAAGAGAAAATTATAATACAGCTTTATCATCTCAAATAAACTAATTTATATTTTCATTAATAAGTGTAAACATCCAATATATTGAGGCTATGACATTTTTAAATATTTGCTAATGTAACATAAATTCCAGTTTGAATCTTGGCATACACTTTCTAGATTACTAATAAGATTCAACATATTTCCATATTGTTGGTCATATGAATTCCTTCTGCTACTAACACTCATTCATATGTTTTTGCTAATTTTAAACTATAATTTTGATTTTTAAGAAGATTGACTATTAATTTTGGTCTTGTGAACTGAACTTTAAAATTTCTTATTTAAGAAATCTTTCATAATGTAAGGTCCTACATTTCCTCCTAAGTTATAAACTTTTCTTACATTCATATTCTTCATTATCTGGAAATAGATGTTTGTTTATTTGTGATATGGAGGTTTTAATTGTTTTTTCAGTGTTTCCATACAGAGAGCACAATTTCTGTATCATGTCACTGGCAGTAAGTCATGATACTATTATATTTCATTGTCTCACTCAGGGATTCTCTTTGTGGTATTCATCCTATTGTCAAGGTTTTTTCTATGTCCCTCACTGACATCTTTAGATATAACATTTTCTTTAAAAAATTAATATAGGTATTCACAGGAAGAGAATATTTTTCCATTCTTTGTCAAGAATTTATAAACAACTTTCTTCAGCTTTTCTTCAGAATAGAATTATACCCAATGTGGAAGTCAGGATGGTAGAGAAGTACTACCACTTAGATAGTGGTTGCTGAATCCATGAACATATTCTATTTCTCTACTTAGAATAGTTAGCACTTTCCTCTTCTTTGAAAAAAAACTTCTGAGTTTTTCTTATATTGTTTTAAAACATTGGTTTTTCCACCTTGTTTATATTTATGAATCATTTGAGAAATCTGAAAGATGATGTCTAAGGCCCAGCCAATATAATTAAACCTATATCTTCTGAAGTGGGACCTTGACAGAAATATTTTAAAAAACTTCCCTACGTAATTTTTAAAAGTTCCCTTAAGTAATTTAAATTTGTAATCTTTAATAAGAATCAAATTTGAAGATAAATCTACTGAGTAAATCATTGGTTTGTATTTGCTAAAGCAAGATGTTAATTTAATTATTTTTTTATTGTAAAGGTGATATAGTACAGCAAGGTTACAGCTGCATAAGTCAGGTCATGAGCCCATTTTCTTTTTGAACAGTGTCACCTCTCCCTTCATTTTTCCCAGTTTGTTCTCTCCTGAACCCCTTCCCTCATGAGTTTGTATAGTCATTTTCAACATAGTATTTAATGAGCATTAGTGCTAGATTAGTTCACCCTTTGTCTGACCATTTCTGTGCTTCCTCTTACCCTCCCCAAATCAGATAAACTTACCTACAAGACTAAAGGAACGGAAACCCAAAACAGCAACAGAAGAGGAAACACACACACACACACACACACACACACACACACACACACACACACACACACACACACACACACACACAAAGTAAAAGAAAAAAAAATCTCTTGTTTCCAATTTTTGGAGTCCATTTCTATAAGCATCATTTTATATGATCATTTGTACATAGCTACTGAGACCTTATGATCCTCTTCTAAAGCAGCATAGAGATTCCTCAAAAGACTAAACATAGAGCTACCCTATGATCCAGCAATCCCACTCCTGGGCATTTATCCAGTTGACCACAAACCAGGCTACACTAAAGCCACCAGCACAACCATGTTCACTGCAGCTTTGTTTACCATAACCAAAATATGGAACCAATCTAGATATCCCTTAGTGGAAAAATATATGAGGTAAAAATGTGGTATATAGACACAATGGAATTCTATGCTTCCATCAGAAAGAATGGCATTGCCCCCTTCATAAGGAAATGGAATGACTTGGAAAAAAATTATATTAAGCAAAGTAAGCCAGACCTAAAGAAACAAGTTATGTTTCCCTCATTTGTAATAATTAGAATGTGCCTGTAAATCTACAAGTAAACCTAATGGCTAGACAAAGAATTACACTTGAGTATGATAAATTAAACATAACTCTAAATATTAACAGTGAGACAGGAGGAAGGTACTAAGTTTTGTGTGGAATGGCCAAGAAGGAAATTTACAGACTTTTTGTCTCTTCATATGTTTTTTTCCCCTTTTGTCCCAATCTGTCCCCTAATTACCTCTTTTCAGAAGGACTTCTTCCATGTTGGGTTAGAGCCCTCCTTAATGATGTTTTAAAATGTTTTATCATTTCCTGCTTTAAAGGTTCTCTAGATAGGTTATACTGTGTGAAGTACTAGGTATTAGGACTTCTTCAGTTTTGGGAGTACACAATTCAGGATATAAAATGCTTCCAGCTTTCCTTTCTGACAGACTACCCAGCTTTTGACTTAGATTCAGTCAGTCAAAATCTTTAACCTTTGAATTTAAAACTCATAGAACTTAAATATTCATGGTAGAAAATTCTATCCGGTAAAGGCAATGCTACGATGACTAAAATTCTAAGTAGGATTCATCTAGGGAAGAAAGGATTGATACTATCATTGTCAATTAAACTTTCTCCATCTATAGAGCATGTATATCAATGACACCTTTCTTTCTAAATGCCAGGACGTGAATGAAGGGAGCAGGAAAACTGTTTAGTAGTCTTTACCATGCTGAGTGCTGGTGGCTCATGCCTGAAATCCTAGCTATTCAGAAGGCTGAGATCATGGTTTGAAGCCAGCTTGGGCAAGGCAGGAAAGTCCCTGTGAAACTCTTTTCTCCAATTAACCACTAGAAAACTGGAACTGGTTGTCTCCAGGAAACCGGAAGTGGTGCTATGGCTGGAAGTGGTAGAGTACTACCCTTGAGCATAAAAAGGGCTCAGGGACGATGCCCAGGCACAGAGTTTAAGCCTATGACTGACCAAAAAAAAAAAAGATTGTTACCTTAAATAAGTAATTAATACTGTTAACTATTCATATTTGAACTAAAGCATTAGCACAGAGTTTGCTAGGTATTGTTTTGCATTCAGTTTGAATGTTGGTTTGTAGTCAATATGTGAAACGAAGGCTAGGTTTTGAGGTAGCACAGTCTACAATGAAGTACAAGTGAGGACCCATCCCATGGATTGATATTCTACTCGAATTAAGGTAATTTCCCACTCTAGCTTAACTCAATCTGTCCCATCAGGGCAAGTCCGTGTGTAGGCAAGTGCCTGGTGGCTGTCTCCTGGCAATGGAAGCACTGGAGACTTGTTCTCACCCACCCGCTTAACTGCAGCGGATATAGGGTTCAGACCAGAACGTTCATCAACATGTGCCTTTCTGTTTGAAGAAAGTCTTGTTGTCAAAGATCCTTAGATGAACAAAATGCCATGTTGAAAAAGGACTTTTGAGCAAGGGATGTGGGATACACCAGAGAGTTCTGATTTCTTCAGTGCTCAGATCTTAGCTATCTTTCTAAAAATGTCATTATGTTTTGGTCTTCACTTGCTTATCAACCAAAACATTTCACTAATACAGGGATGTTCTGAAAGTGCACAATGGAATCTGGTGGATTCTGTGGGCCCATCAATTCAGAAGGGCTACTGGATCAAGGGGTAGGTAAGGACAACAAAAAAAGATGGAAAAGAAAAATTCCAAGACCAGAAACAGGTCATCTGTGGGCTCACAATTAGAAAAGTGTTGCAGCCAGAGAGAACTGGGACAGGATTTCAGTGAATCAGAAAGAACTAGGTAGTTCATGCCCTAAAATATTAGAGAAGATTCTGGTCTGTAGCCTATCCAGGATGGGATATGCACCCTCACAGTAAACTGTGGCAGCCTACCATAGGATTCCTGAGGAACTTGATTCTTGTGTTGTTGGGAGAGATAGAAGAGAAAAAGGAGAAGAGGGGGAAGATGAGAGGGAGGGAAGGAAAAAAAGATGGGAAGGAAGGGAGGAGAGAAAGAGAAAATGCTCTTTGGAAAGAACAAACCACAACCCAAAGGCAATAAAAAGAGTCAGATGGCCTTGCCTTGTGATTTATATTATAGTGCTGTGACATTCTGTAGCAGACACATTTTGGTAGGCAGTTGGCCCCCAACCCTCATTGTTTTCAAGGCAAAACAATGAAGCACTGCTGAATTTGGTGATTTGAACTCAGTTGGAGACTTCCACTAGCATGACAGGGACTGAAGATACATTTCACCCACTGAGAAGTAAAAGGATATTTGAAGAGGTGTAGCTAGAAGAAATAGAGTTATTTTCCAAATTAGCCAGGACATGCAAGAACAGTCAGGGAACAGATAATAGCTTCAAGTGTTACGAGATAGAGAAAGCTTTATTTATATATTTATTTTACAATCAAGTTGAATTGAGCATAAGGACAAGGAGTAATATGAGACAGAAGAAAAGCAAGAAAGGAGGAAGCTTACAATCCCAAGTGTAGGGCTTAGTGGCCTGGGAGAGGACAAGTTCAGAGACTAAGGAAGAGCAGTGAGGATGAAGATGCCAATGGCATGGTAAAGGAGAAGAACTACCATCTGTACTGTCTAGAAGAGCCAGAAGAATAGCCCTTTGCTTCTAGGGTTGGGTATTGCAGAGCCTTAAGGGGAGGTGGTATAAAAACTATGGAATTTCCATTGTGGTCTGGGAAAGAAATGTTAGAAGGTGAAGAACATGATCAGAAAGTAGAAGACAGCACACAGCCCAGGGGAGAGATTTACAGACATATCAATCAGGCCATAAATCCTTTGCTAATATTTTTCCTTTTCTCACAAGTAATTTTCCATTCTCTGTTTTTCTTTTTCTTTTTTTTTTTTTTTTTGAGAAAGAGATTTTTCTTAAGTGTCAAGTTGGCTAGGAACAAAGTATAAGATCAAACCAGCAGCTATTAAAATACAATGGAAATAATAATTCCCCTATTATGCTCAATATGTAGGTTGGCAATGAAACACAGCAAAGCAATAGGAAAGAAAAGGTCATGTAAAATGACTAAAACACACTCACGTTGAGTGTTATTTTTACTTATCATTTTTATTTTTTTTTTTCAAATTGTTTCTGAGTAACAATCTCTGTAAATGTTTGTTCACAAATAGAGGTATGAATTCAGTGTGGGTGTTAATACCATTTAAAAACTGGAATTACTTAAGAGGCATTATTAGTGCAGAGGGTGGTAGCTATTTTTTTCCCTCTTCTAACAGGAGAATAAATACAAATAATATTCTTGGAGGAGAGTGAAATCATTTTTCCTCAGTTGAATGACAATGTTTTTCATTTTACGACGTTCCTTACCTTCAGGTTGTTATTTTGCAAAGTATATTTAAGAATAATGGATTTTTTTCTCTTCCATTCTTTCTGGGAAACACTACACCTATCTATTACCAAAGACTGCTACCAGTTTAAACAGAATTCTGAAACTATAACTTTTCCTAGGCCAAGAAGCGGCCTGAAATCTCTAACTATAGCTTATTTTGTAACACTAACACAGCCACAGCATGAACCAGACTTTAAAGGAAAAAAAATTCTGACATTCCACCCTCATTCTTTAGCTAAAACCTTTGTCTACCAGACATACACAGAACAAACACATATAAAATATAACTCTGGGTATACTTCAGCCTTATTTTTTGAGTCCTTTCAGCTCCCAATAAATATGTATTTCTAAGTAATTTAAAAAGTATATCTTAATATGGGTGCATTTTTAGATAAAAATTCAAAACCTTTTCTATCCTAAACTTGATTCTTTTAAAATAAACTTGTATTTTAAAAGTTCCAGAATCCGTACCTTTCACCATACCATTAACTTATATCACAGGTTATACAAAGTAAACAAAATTACTTCTGTACTTCAGAAAAAGAAATGTGAATGCAATGAAGTTGAATTTAGTTCTTATCTGGATGTCTCCTGATCTTTAGAGCTAATCTATTAGTATTGTCCCTAGAGAAGAAATTCTATGGAAAGTTTTAAAAAATTATGCAAGCACGTGTTTGTATGAAAGAAAAAGAGAGAACACACATTTACTAAAATGTCCTAAATTCCCATAAGCAATAAATGATTCTAAGATACCACAATATAATGAAATTACCACAAGTTAGTTTATTACATTTCACTTCTTGTATATCTGATTTTTTTTAAAGCTAGAGAAAAAAAATTACCAAATGTTTATAGACAGATGGTTTAAACTTAATCAGATTAAATATCAACAGGAAAATCAATTCAGGGTCTGAAAATTCCAAGAATGCTTTAAAATTTCTATAAATGAGGCAGCTTCATAAGACAAAGTCAAGCAGAGCGCTCATATTTCATCTGTCGGATTTATTCTGCAATTGACTTGTTAAGTGTCCCTCAAATAAGCTGTCTTAGTAAATGGTTGCCAAAGTACATTTCTGAAGTTAGTATAAATGTATTGTTTGACAGTTGGGATTTGAAAAGTTTAACTAGTTTCTTTTTTTTCTTTAAAAACGAGCTTTTCAATGCAAGATTGCTTGAACTTAATAAACAGAATAAGTTCCAGGCTGCTGGGTCCCATGCTTAGCTTCAGATTTTTGGTGAGTGTAGGATATTCCTCACTCATGATTGAAATTCCCTGATGCTTTGTAGAGTTAATATATTATTTTTATTCTTAAACCTGTATGGCTCCTTTCTATCTCCTTCCAAAGAATAGCAATGGATCTATGCATCCAGGGAAATGATAGCTCTGCCCTAGTCAACTGAAGAGTTCACTGTACAGTTGAGGAAAGAGAAAATAATCAAAGGCTGGGAATGCGGTAGAGTGCTTGCCTAGCATGCATGAAGCGCTGGGTTCAATTCCTCAGTGCCACATAAACAGAAAAAGCTAGAGGTGATGTTTTGGCTCAAGTGGTGGAGTGCTAGCCTTGAGCAAAAGAAGCTCAGGGACAGTGCCCAGGCCCTAAGTTCAAGCCCCAGGTTAGGAAAACAAAAAAAAACAAAAAAAAACCCACGACAAAACTATAAGGAAGAGGCATTGTGACTCCAGTGGTAGAGCGCTCACCTTGAGCTGAAGAGTGCAGGGACAGCACCCAAGCCCAGAGTTCAAGCCCCACAACTGACCAAAAAAAAGAAAAGAGAGAGAGAGAAAATAATCAACACACTCTATGATGAAGCAAGTTTTTGACCAAGCGTGTATTAGTGCCTTGGATGACTACTCTTTAACACAAAGCTCTAAGACTAGATCAAGCCTTTTTTTCTCCTAAAACTTTACCAATAGCTTCACAGATTAGACTATGGCCATTTATGCCATTCTGCTTTCTGTTTACTTGTTTTTCTTCTCTATTCTAGCTTCATAAATCCTTTCAGAATCACTAACACCAACACTAAAGGCAAAGATGGAAAACTCATAACAATATAGATCTGTGAATGGAGTTTTGTTGTTGTTGTTGGTTGTGGGACTTATACTCAGAGTCTGGGCACTGTCCCTGAGCTCTTTTACTCAAGGCTAGTGCTCTACCACTTTGGGCCACAGTGCTACTTCTGGTTTTTGAGTAGTGAATTGGAAATAAGAGTCCCACAAAGCCTTCCCGGGCTGGCTTTGAACTATGATTCTCAGATCTCAGTATCCTGAATAGCTAGGATTACAGGTGTCAGCCATGGGTGCATGGCTCTGTGAATGGATTTTGATAAGTGATTTCCTATAGTAATATTTTTATCCTTATGAACAAATGGGCCAATTAATATGAACTCAACCCTATATTTTAGCAAAAACAATTAGCATCTAGGATGAAGTTTACTCTAACTGATCAAGATGACTTAAATCCAGATTTTTCTTTTTTCTTTTTTTTCCAAATTGCTCGTTCCCAACCTAATGTCTTTAATTAGCTATAACGCAAAGAAAATGTAATGTATTGAAAACCTGGCTCAGGTTTGAGAGGAAATGTGCAAGCTTGTGGTCCTCTAATTCATCTTTCTCTCCCTGGAGCTGTCTAACGTCTTTAAGGCTGTTTAAACGCAAAAACAGCATGTTTATAAAGTCCCATCCATCCTGGCAGACACTTTGGGGAACCTCGGGTTCACCCTCTATTTACATGTGTCCACTTATATATCTTACACCGTGTTTCAGTTGTTATTTTACATAAGAAATAGAATTTCTATCTCAATATGCTTTTTTCCCAAAGGTAAAGGAAATGATAAAAGAGTTTATAATGCTTGAATAGCTCTTACTTCCTCCCAAAGCCTATTTTATTGAAAAGTATAGGATTTCTAAGGCTTCAAAATACCAAACTCAGTGGGTTGTAGTCATGTTCCAGATCTCAGAACTAATCAACTCAGAAGGTTATATTTTCTTCTTCTTCTTTTTTTTTAAACTCAGGATACCAATCTGTCATATAATCACTGGTGAACAACGGAAGCTGGTACATGGAAAAGACAGCTCCTGTCATGGGAAAATGCCACTTTTACCTATTTAAACTTCTAATACTATATATATATTTCTTCCAAATACTTCAAGATGACAAGAAATTTCTGTCTTTTAAGATGTAAGCTTCGGCTTATATAACAATTTCTTAAACATTGTTTTGATCGCTTTAACTTCTAAATAAGAAGCTCAAAGGTGAAAAATTGCAACCTAACACATTTTCTGCAATGTCCTATTTTTCTAGTCGCAAATACTTGTTTGAGGAAAAGGAAAATTTCTCATGATTATATGAATAATTTCAAGCCAATTGAATTAATTATAATAATAACAGTAAGAAAATACTAAGCACTTAGTATCTACACTAGTCATCTTGTGTTACCTACTTCCTTTTTAGAGAGGATGGGCCTGAAGCTCAGGAGTTGAAGGCCCAAAGTGGCCATATGGTACAGGCTCTTTACCACAGGGTATGATGAGGCTTTTTTCTTGGTTGTGTCACATCCTGAAGTGTGTATCTGTATCTTTGTGCACTAATCTTTCTCCCTTTCCTTATAAAGTTATCAGGACTTAATTGTGGGTGGTCTAAACTATTGGCCTAATATAATCTAACCACCAAAGTCTTCACCTCTTAATAGTGCAGTCAGATTAAGTTTCCACCTCCTTAGAATCATTAACCTAAGACTTTGGTGATCAAACACATGCATGCATTTGGAGGGACCAACCATAGCTAATAATAGCACTGCTGTTCCATAGCTCTATAGATATTCACACTCTCCAAGATCTCTATATAAGACTGTAACTCCTAACTCATGAAATTCAAGGTAAATACTGTGATATTGTGGTATAGCACCCTCAAAACACAGTGGCTTTGATCATTTTTTGGTATGAATAACCCTGAGGAGAGTTTATCAGAAGAGCGTTGCTCTCTGATTCACTGTCAAGTAGAGCAGACGCAATGTCGCTGGAGAATACATTTCCAATATGGCTAAACCTTGTGGTCGGCAACTGTTGGCTAAACAACCTTTAGATGGGCTGGTAGCAGGGGCTGAAGCTTGGGAACTTCAGTTATCCCTCCACGTGGGCCGCTCCAAGTTGCCTGGGCTTCCTCCTAGGATGGTGACTGTATTCCAAGGGCCTGTGTCCTCAAAGGAAGCCGTGAAGATGCTCCGTCAGCTTTCAGACCTGAATCAAAGCATATCATGCCTACTCCACTTTCTTCACTAGGAACAGGAGGAAAAGACCAGGCTACATTCAACATAATTTCAAAGGGAAGGAATTAGACTCAATTTCTTTATGAACAGAGGTGAAGGGAGGTTATCCAAAAGATTTATAGATGTATTTTAAAAACCACTACAGTATAGAATAAAAAGTGCAAGCATACACAAATGTATTCACTGAAATATGGCAGATTCAAGGGAGAACACAAGTAGTGTAACTCCTTAGAAAGGTAAAATCAAAATTCAACAAAATGAACACCAGGGAACAGATACTAAGAGCTGGAAGTATAGGGTCCTGGGGAGTGTGGCAGAAGAATAAAGAGGAACAGGGAGAGAATGCAGTCAAGAATCCAATGTATATCCTTCAAAATTAAGAAGCGTGGTGGGGGGAAGGGATGATGGGAGGGCATGTGGAAAGGGGTCACTTTGATCAAGATGTACTTATATATGTTTATTTATTTATAATTATGTATTAATAAACTGCCTTTTAAAATGACAACTCCTTTGTATCATTATGTAAAGATAACTAAAAAATAAAAATAATTAAAATTTACATTAAAGAAAAGCTAAGATATGTTGATGGATAAGTTACAGTGGCCAATAAGGATTAATTCCCATTTTCATTACACTCTTAAAGATTCATGAATTTCTCATGCATTATATTCATGGTCAGTAATCCATTCTTATGCAAGTTCTAAGTATTTTCCATTTTATAGGTGATACTAGTCAATCATAGCCAGAAGTTACTTGTCCAAGATCTCATAGGTTGTAAATGGTGGCACCAGTGAGCTACTTTCAGCTACCTGAGTGCAGTTCTAAAGAAGGGTGACATCTAACTCAAAAGTTGGCTGCTAGGTGCGATCTGAGTGTCTAGAGAAGCATGGAATGTTCTATCTTTGAAGAATAATATGATAGCATTTATTTAAAAACCATCAGACAGTTTCACAAGGATCTTTTGCTATGGTCAGAATGCCTGTGTGGACATTCTCAGAAGCCATATTCAAAGCAGATGTGAGCAGAAGACCCTTTTCTTATGCCCGGGGAACTGAGAAGTCTATGCAAAGGACAAAACATAGGTCCCTGGTGCATAGGGTATAGAAATGGTCTCTCCAGATAAACTAGTTCTCACATATTTGGGAGATAGTCTTGTGGGATCTGGAATATTAGAACCATGTGAGGAATCCCACTAATAGCTTACAAACAATCTTTCTTCTCTTGTGGAATGTTTTCTAATCTATAAAATTATCCACCTGGAATTCAGTATGATATTTTTGTGACATAATCATAGCTGGTCTATAGTTAAGTGGGTAGACAGTCTTATAGACCACTTTCCCACCCACATTCTTTAAGAAGTTGCATCAAATGGCTATTTTGAATCTTCTTTAAACCAGTTCTCTGAGGTATGTTGACTGTACATATTCAATGTACACAAGCCTGGTGAGTTTTAGATAAGTATAAATTTGTGAAACTCTTATGCAAAGTGTGTACAGACATCTCCATCTTCAAATATTTCACCTTGCCTCTTTATTGCCATTATTTTGTGATAATAAAACACAATGCTAAGATTAAGAAAAATTTTAAGTATTTGATACAATCCTATTAACTAGAAGCATTATTCTGTACATTAAATTTGTAGTATTTATTTTGTATGGCTGAATCTCTAGTCTCTCAAATTTTAAGAAGCGGTTTTATCTCTGTCCATTTTGAGCTCTGAAATAGTTCATTCTTGTACTTAATTTTTTACACTCATTTTTATGTAACATAAACATTTATACTGTACTTAACATGATTCAGGCATAATGCTAAATGCTTTACAAATATATTTTAAGTACAGTTGTAGGTTTTGTTATACTATGGTACTTATGATTCCCAGTGTAAATACATATAGTTAGTGCTTGTTTTTATTTTTTATTTTTTGGCTACAAGGAGGCAGAATATGAATAGGATAAATCCACCTTGGAGGCATCTCTCTAGTGTGAAAGGAAGGATTATGAAAATTGCCGTCTTTCACTAGCTTCTCTGAACCTTGTTCTCTTCTCTCTAACATTTCCATGAGAAGTAAATAAAATAATGTTTAGAACATGCATAAAAATGTGTTTGTTGTAATATGAGAGTTAGGAAAGGGCAAGGAAATAGAAGAATGGCTACAGAAGTCATCTGTGGGCCAGGCTGTCTCTATTGGATGTGCTTAGCACAGTTTCTTTTAACTTCAAGACCTCTTCATTCACAGCTCCTCCTAGGTAAGCTTCAGCCTTACTCATTCCACGGGCTTTACTCATAACTGGAAAACAAAGCATGAGTTCCAAATGCTAAAGGCAAAGATACACACTTATCACAGCTCCCCCATGATCAACTTTACCCTGACTCCACTGTTGTCTTTTCAAGTGTCCAGTGCATTTGCTAATAAGCATTGCTTCCTATTGTACACATTTACTTGTTTGTGACTTGAATGCTATTCATCCCAAATGCTACCTTACTATTTGCAGCCTTGTGAAAAGATATCAACCCTACTTTGCTCTGAATCATTTGTGATACCCTAGTGTGCTATAGATAATACATATAAAACACATACATGCATAATTTATACACATGTTATGTTTTTCACAAGTGTTTTACACTTTATACATTTTTAACATGTAAATTTTTGTTTAATTTAATGCATATTTAATTTCTGTCAAGACTCATGGGATCTTCATATAATTTATTATTGTTGTTATTATTTCAAATAGTTGTTCAAGGGATTTCAAGATCTCCATATACTTTTTTTTATTGTGAAAATACTATCCAGAGGGGTTACAATTACATGGGCAAGATAGTGAGTACATTTCTTTTTTTTTTTTTTTTTTTTTTTTTTTGTCGGCCGTGGGGCTTGAACTCTGGGCCTGGGCGCTGTCCCTCAGCTCTTCAGCTCAAGGCGAGCGCTCTACCACTTGAGCTACAGCGCCACTTCCAGTTTTCTGGTGGTTTATTGGAGATAGGAGTCTCACGGTCTCTCCTGCCCGGGCTGGCTTTGAACCGCGATCCTCAGATCTCAGCCTCCTGAGTAGCTAGGATTACAGGCGTGAGCCACCAGCGCCCGGCGTGAGTACATTTCTTATCAAGCATTGTAGCCTCCTCCTTTGTTTACCCTTCCCATCCCTTCCCAGCCTCCCCCGTCCCCCCACCTAATCCTCCCCCCCACCAAAGTTGTAAAGTTCATTTTCGACATGACAACTTGTACTTCTAATTGTTGCAACGGGTCCACCTGTATCCTTATTTAAACGACTTGTTTTTCCCCTTCCCCTCCACAAATTATACCGACATCAAATACAGTGAAAGCAGGGGTTATACTGTGGGGGAGGGACATACAAAGCAACAAAGAAATAAATGCATGAAAGAAAAAAAAACATTTAAATACATATCTTAGGGTTCATTTTCCTAACATCACATTATCTGATCTTTTCTGGTTGACTCATATATATACTAGATATTGCAAATAAGGGAAGCCATGGGACCTATGTTTCTTTGGGCCTGGCTTACTTCACTTAATATGATTTTTTCCAAGTCTTTCCATTTCCTAACAAATGGGGAAATGTCACTCTTTCTGATGGAGGCATAGAATTCCATTGTGTATATATACCACATTTTCTTGATCCATTCATCTACTGAGGGGCATCTGAGTTGGTGCCATATCTTAGCTATGGTAAATAATGCTGCAATAAACATAGTCGTGCTGGTAGCTTTAGTGTGGTCTTGTTTGTAAACATTTGGGTAAATGCCCAAAAGTGGGATTGCTGAGTCATTGGGGAGCTCTATGTGGAGTCTTTTGAGGAACCTCCATACTACTTTCCAAAGTGGTTGCTCCATATACTTTTAATGTATGCAAATGTTATAGTGATAAAAAATGAAATGTTATTTGAAAACAAATAAAGTTGAACAACATGCTAAGTCTTTGAGTTTCAAATGTTTGAAAATAGTTCTAGTGCTTAGTGATAATATTTTGTGATATAATACTTTATGAGAGTTATTTTATGTCTGACATCTCATGATGTATTTTTTTCTTTTAAGAAGCTTTTACAATTCTATAAAAAGTCACACTTGCTTAAAAAAGATAACAAATGGTGTAATCATCATAAATCTGGCTATGATGTAAACTATTATTTCTCAAAAGAAACTAGAGCTATAAATAACTGTGATGTTTTACAATAACAGTAATCCCAGCCATTAAAGAGAGGAAATGATAGAAACCATCTACTGAGAACCAATGATCTACTCTTGCAGAGTCTTTCATAAACATCACCGAATTTCATGCGCATAGCAATACCCAGGGTAAGCCATGCTCATTCCCATAACCATCAAAACCAGTTAGGCTCCAAGAAGTGAAATGATTTGCCCTGGAAATCGTGGCATCTAAAATCGAATCTATTCTTCATTCTATTGAGGAAATATGAGGCATTGAAGACAAAGTCATCAAACACAAATGGCAATGTACTGGTCATCTTGTGATTATAGATCTTTGTTGAGATCAAGCTGATCATTTTTCTGATTTCTACTTCATTAGGTAATCTATTTTGGAAAAAAATAATTTAGGTTGTCAAAGTACTTAAAAATTATGATGTACTCTCCTGTGCATTTTCTCTCATATTTTTCCACATTTGTAGTCTTTATACAAATAAGACACTAGTTTGTATTACAATTATGTCAGTAGATGTTGATCATAGCTATACACATGTCACCTTCCCAGATATAAACACAGAAAGTGCTCAGTAAATGGTTAGTAACTGAGCAAATGTTTTTTAAAAAAAAAGGCACCAGTCCTTGTTACTGAACCATCATAAGTAACTGCTAATGCCAAGCAGAGAAAGTCTGAGCCTTTAAATTGATGAGAAGAGCTCAAGGAAAGGTCAGAGGGCAGAAGAAGATGAACCACAGAACCCATGGAATGACTTTGAAAGCATTGACTACTTAAAACACCCGTGACTTAACCACTGCTCACGGGGTTGATCTCCTGTTATATTTTAAACTGTCATTCTGGTTTTTTTTTCAATTTGTTTTTATCTTTAAGTAGTTACACAAGAGTTGCCATTCAACATTGTAGTATATGACAACAATGCATCTTGAACAATGTCATACCTTTCATCATTCTCCCCCACCCCTCTCAACCCCATCCTTCCTTCATTGTTCTTAATTTTACAGAATATGCATTGGATTTTATGACTGTATCCGCCTCTTCCTCTCTTCATTCACCTGCCTCCCTCCCTTTGACCCCACTCTACCACCTTTGAGTACCCAATTCCTGCAACCATCATTCTTGAACTGTGCAGTTTCTATGCATTGGATCCCATATTGAATACAGTTTGGTAAAAGCAAACCTGTATTTAATAATAATGATAATGATAATGATGACGATAACAATAACAATAACAACAATAATAATAATAAAGGAAAATAGCTGTTTTCAACATTCTATCAGCTTTGTAACAGCCTTGCATATAGTGGTATTTCTACAACTCTATTAACTAGTTGATCAATTAAAGAGAAAAGTTAAAACAAAAAAGAATTTTTAAAAAGCCCAGGATGTTACTTGAGAAATGAAAGCAAAATTAATTACTCATCAATCAGCTATCTTTCTGTACTTACAAATACCATAGATGTATTCTTTTTTGTTTTGTTTTGGTTTTTGGGTCCGGTCATGGGGCCTGAACTCTGGGCCTGGACGCTGTCCCTCAGCTCTTCAGCTCAAGGCTAGCACTCTACCACTTGAGCCACAGCGCCACTTCCAGCTTTTTTCTTTTTTGCTTATGTGGTGCTGAGGAATCGAACCCAGGGCCTCATGTATGCAAGGCAAGCGCTTTACCACTGAGCCACCTTCCCAGCCCTATAGATGTATTCTTAAACAGACTAAATTATCTGTAACCTTTTGCTTTGTACACAAGAGGTGTACAGATATTCTAGGGGATCAAAGACACCTGTGCAAAGACAATTTGTGATTAGTTTTACATTTACTTTTTAGCCAGGAATATTTAGCATAAGTGATGCTTATTACGATGCTTTAATAGAAACATAGAATCTTCTGTGTTCTTCTCAATCTCACCACATGCATCCATGAAACACTTCTATAACTCTTGTAAAGCTGGGAGGCCATGAAGGTGTAACTGAGCAATATTGTTGGAGGAGCTATTGCATCCAGAGGAAACAAGACTAATCTGCTATGCAGAAGTGCAGGGGCAGAGCTACTGCTCTAAGGTACAATCTGGAACTAGGACCATAGACTTAACTATACATTTGTAAACTTTTAAATTATCTCCATGTGTAGTAAAAGGACTGACAACTATTATTCAGAGGGAAAAAAGAAATAACGTATCCTGGTGAATCTACTATTATAAAATCCTTTTTTAAAAGAAGGTGCTGATTGCATTTGATACTGAACTCTCCTTTTAAGAGTATGAATAAGCTCTGAGCGTGGTGGGAAACCTAGAATGGGATCCGAATTAGGCCAATGAAAAATGTGGTTCTATTTTTATTGAAAGTAGAGTGATCATCTTCAATTTAAGTCTTGGTATCATAATGCTGACATATAACTTACACATAGGCAATTTCTCTCAGGGTGGAAGGTCAGTCAATTAATCCATTGCATCACCTACTCACCTATGTGTGTGCCAGCTGTTTGGGAGAACTTGAAAACATGATGGAAAATTCTTAATATTCTTTGACAGGACAATATTTGTACTTAGAGTCTGGCCATTCCAGAATGATGCTTCCCTGTTAGAACGGCCAGTCAATCTCACTGCATGATGGAAAACAGATGTAAGATTAGGAAGCAAAGTAGTTTTCCAGATCCTTGGTCCCAGCATGCTGCAGAGCTGAGCCCCAGAGTTAACCAGCCAAGTGCTGACACATGTCTTACAGCAAAATATCCCTCACAGCCACAGTTCAAAGGCCTCGCTACCCTCCAGGGCAATTAATACAGCATCACGTTCAATGGTGCTTGAACCAAATCCATTGAATCCTCAGGGGAGAAATAACGAAGCAATCGCAGAGCTCAGACAAGAGCAGCAAGCAATAGGGGCTAAAGTTTCAGTCCCTGAAAATGGAGCTGTGCCTGAAAGCTCGGGTTGAGTTACAGGTTACAGACTTACTGGAAGAGAATTGGGCTCAGATCGGGCAATCCACTTCTAGGACAGTATTTGTAAAATAGCAGAAAAAACGGAAAAACAATTAATGGGAGAAGCAAAGAAGGAAGGAGAGAGGGAGGAAGAGAGAACAGAAAAAGGAAGAAGAAAGAAGGAGAAGAAGAAGAAGAGGAAAGAAGAAGGAGGAGGAAAGGGAGGAAAGAAGGAAGAAAGGGAGGAAGGAAGGAAGGGAGGAAGGAAGGAAGGAAGGGAAGAAGGAAGGAAGGAAGCAAGGAAGGAAGGAAGGAAGGAAAGAGGGGAGGGGAGGAAGGGAGGAAGGGAAAAAGAAGAAGGAGGAGGAGAAGAAGGAAGAGGAGTAAAAGAAGGAGGAGGAAGAAAGGAAGGAAAGCAGGTAAGGCAAAAAGCAAGGAAGAAAGAGGAAGTAGAAAGAATGAAGAAGAAAACCTACCTATACATGTTGAAAGTTCCCATTGGTGTGTTCTACCAGAGGAAATGAAAAGAAGACCTTCTTTCTAAGACCTAAAGCATCTTGCAGAGCAGATGAATTTAAGAATGACACTTTCTCAAGGGCTTAAGTACTTCTTTCCTTAGGCTTCTGGAAGCAAGCAAACCACATGGGCAAAATATGAAAACAGAATAAAACTTAAACCATGACAAGCTCTATCTCCCAACCTTTAACTTTTTTAAAATTTATTTTTCTTCTTGCTGTTGTTTGTAAGTAGTTGTCCGAAGGTAGTACAGGTCCATAAGTCCAGTTATGAGTACAATGCTTCTTGGTCAATATCATTTCTCCCTTTATTCTTTTCTGTTTTCCTCTCCTGACCCTATTCTCCATTTGTAAGGAATGAAAAGACTTGGGAAAACATCATAATAAGTGAAATAAGCCCGACCTAAAGACACATAGGTCCCATGTTTTCCCTTATTTGCAATAATCAGTATATGTCTAGAATAATCTTAGCAGATGAGCAAGAATAGCTTAATAGCTACATACATATAAGATGATAAGTGAAATGAACCCCAAGACATGGACATAAGAAGTTTTTCTTTGTTGTTGTTGTTTTTCATGTACTATGTGATTTCTCATTCTTGTTTCTTTTGTGTGTTCTTCCCCCTTTAGAATTTTGAAGGAAAGCAATTGTTCAATAGCCAGAAAGAAGAATTGAGTACTGAAGGCATCTCTGTTTCAAGGATGCTGAGAAGCAACGTGATGCAACCTGGAGTTATCCACATGCAGAGTACCCGTGTGGCATGCCATTTGTGACGTAGGTCCCTCGTGGGTAAGTGAGTGCCACTGTCCCATATTGTGTGCCTGGGTTAGGCAGAATCTAATGCATGTATAGTTCTTTTCCTTCCTAAAAATGGTTATAAACAACATATTGTTCACCACAGAGTATGTAACTACACACAAGTTAAAATCTAGTCACTTAAGGGTAACCTGAGAAATCTTGAAGGATGACATTCTATGTTTTGTTTCCTGTAGGTCTAAATACAAAGGTGAATTTACAAGCAAAAAGCCCATGTGTTGCTATACAATGACAGGCATTATGTTGGAGAGATTGGGAATGTGGACCCTATAGCCAAACTCCCCACATTTAAAGCTCACATCTGTCATTTACTAGCGGTTTTACTTTTTGGCAAATCTGTTAAAATGTCTAGATTTGCTTTCTTTATTGAGAAGGCCAGGGACAGTATCCTTGAGGTTGAAATGGGTTATCATATATTAACTATTATCACTATTATTACCTCTTTTACATAACTTTTTTCACTTAACAGTGAATATATTTCCACAAGAATAAATATACATGTATGTCTTAATTTTGAAAGGATATATGGAATTAAATACATTCTGTGGTTACCATGGCATACATTATTATAAATGAGGAAGGTCTAGCTATTCTCTGCTGCAAACCACATTATATAGAAGTTATATTTTCATACCTTTGTAATTCTTTGGTAAATAGGTAACAGTGGAGCCAATAGATAATTTTTAATTTTTTTTCTTTTATTCACCAGCTGCCCAGGTACCAAAAAATTATGCCTCTGAAATCTCTTGATGTCGATGCCACATGCAGAACAATCAAGATGCCTTACATGTGCCACTCACGGCAAAAGCCCTTTTTTGCCAATAGATCATTTTTAAAGTTTTTGATTTGTATGGCCAAAATGTTCTTCAGGAAATTTTTACCTATTTTATTTCTACGGTGTGTGACTCTGGATCAATTCATTTTCTCCCATTCTTGTTGACATTAAATATTTTTTAAAAAAATTTAAAAATCTCTATTTAATATTATTGTCATTAAAATTTAAGATTTCATTATCATTAAAATATTATTGTCACTAATATTCAAGTCAAACACAAAGACTTGACTGGAAGAGAATGAGCTAATAGTATTGGTATATTTATGGGGAATTTCTTTTCCTCATGAAAGATGATGTTATGTATTATAGATATGCATTTGTTTATTCATAAATATGTTATACACATGTATATATGGGCGAATCTATATAATATATGTATGTAATACAATTTTCTTCATTGATGACTATCAGAAAGCAGGAAGATGTATAAAAAACCTTTCTCATTCTGGGTTATAAAGGGTATGAAAGGCTGCAACTCTCACAGAAGGTATGTAGGGAGAATTTGAGATAGAGAACTTGTACCAGCTGAAATAACAAAGGGACAGGGGGAAGAACTGGGGGGGGGGGGCATCATGATACAAGTCCAGAAATGCTGAGCTGATCAGAATGGGAGGAACAGGAAGCTCATACCAGAATTGGTAGCAGAGATGCATGGTGCTGAGTGAACTGCAGATAGTGTTGTGTGTGTATGGTGGTAGGGTATCTGGTTGGAGACCTTGTGGATAAAATCTACTAGTTGTGAAGTTACAAGGGATGGGAAAAAGTGAAGGAAATAAAGGCCCTGGGAGAGACACCCTGTAGAGAAGTGTGTTTAGGAATGAACAATCATGGGAGGTCTTGCATGACATTGAAGTGTAGCCATTAACCTGTATGATGTATTTTTAGCAAAGTGTAAACTTGTTCAACCACTCTGGTAAGTAGTATGGAGGTTCCTCAAAAGACTAAACATAGAGCTCCCCTATGACCCAGCAATCCCACTAGGACATTTACCCAAATGACAACAAAGAAGGCCATACTAAAGCTTCCAGCACAACCATGTTCATTGCAGTATTATTTACCATAGGTGAGATATGGAACCAAGTCCCCCCACAGTGATTTTCTACTTCCATACAGCTTTGTGTGCTGTACTAAAAACAGAACCAGATAAAATAGTGAGCTTAAGAAATAGTCAACCTTTTTTTGTAGCATCTTGTTCATTGAGATGTTTCCTTATTTTTAGCCAATGAGAGCTATACAAAGAAGAAGAATGAAGTTACATAAAATGTGTGTGTGTGTGTGTGTGTGTGTGTGTGTGTGTGTGTGTGTGTTTCCTTACTGGATCAGTCAACTTTCTGTGAATGAGATAAAGTTTCTTAGAATGAGATAAAGTTTATCTCTGTTCACCATTTTGGAAGTTTTAGTCTATAGCTTGCTGGTTTTAGTCTATAACTTGTTGGTTGTATCAGGGCCTGCAAAGGGAGCACATCACAGCAGAAGAATGAAGAGGAGAAATCTTCCTACCTGATGTCCAGGAAGTAAAAGAGTGAGAGGAGACATGCCTAGGTGATGGGAAGATGTCACACTAGGCCCCATTCCATCTCCTAAAGCGTCCACCACCTGCCTGTAACACAGCCTAGGGACCAAACCTTTAACACATAGACCTTTGTGGGAGCATCCCAGATCCAGATTGTAGCACATGCTTATGCATTCATTGTTGCTCTCTCCTTCCTTTCATCTTGTGATGGGAACAGTGGGTTTGTTTCTCTGACTGGCTCAATTGTCCATCAGAGTTCAGGGAATGTGAGCAGCAGTGGACATACATCATAAAGGAAGAGCTTTGCATTGCTCCTTCAATCACAATGTTCCTCATTGCACAAATCTCATTCATTTCCTATCTTTTACCTTATTGTTTGTGCCTATTTTTTTAGCACAGACTTACAAAAAGCAAATGAAGCAATAAAGACCATTAAATATTTTTAAAAATGAGGAAACAGAGAGCAAGATTCATATAAATGTAAGCAGACACTTGAGGTTGAAACCATGGAAGGTATCATTAGTTAAGAAGAAAGGAAGACCTAGGGATGCTGTGGGTTTTCATCTCAGAGGGAATTAAAATCTGAAAAGTTGTGCTTTGTATATAGGGAAAAGCACAGCTAGCCTCAAAGATTCTAATATGATGTGTGGAAAGACTATTTATTTCTTGATAGTGGATCCACGAGAAATGAGTAAAACTACTCCCTGAAAAGAAATACACTGTCCCATATGAATTTACTTAAAATTTTCACTTGGAATGCCTTTAGTCCATTTTATAACTAAATATTCAGGGTAAAGGGAAGGGAAAGATTGAGAACTTTGTGACATCTTAACTTCTTAGTCAGTGAGAACATATGCCCTGGATGCTGCTGTCAGCCAGAATCTATTGCTTTTGTCAAATGTTTTATTAGGCTTTGCTGAGACTGTGCAACGCTTTACAAGAATGTAATTCCAGAGTCAAATTCTGATACCACTTAGGTTTGTATGATGATTCTTTGGGCTACTTTCACCTGACAATTGGTGAATTTAGATTCTAAGAGATGATTCTGTGCATTTCTATCCAATTATTCCTGAAGGATACATTTAATAGAGTTGTTGTCACCTTATCTGATGTTAGTGCCACTGAGAAGTACCTAGCTATACTGGTAACTCTGTTGTGTTTTGTAAACGTATCTTTCTATGGTTTAGAAGACAAAAGTATTTTAATGACTATAACCACATTTGTTCATCTCATTTTCTTCCAGCATAAAACCTTGTTCAGATAACGACTATTTGCCAGTCCTGGGGTTTGAACTCAGGGCCTGGCCATTGTTCCTGAGCTTCTTTTGCTTAAGGCTAGTACTCTGCCACTTGAACCACAGAACCACTTCTGGTTTTTTCTGTTTATGTGGTACTGTGGAATGGAACCAAGGGTTTCATGCATACTAGGCAAGCACTCTACCATTAAGTCACATTCCCAGTCCCATACAATTAATAATAACTAATTAATTAATAACTAATAATTCTGACAACTGGTGTCAATCATTCTTTCTATTTTCCAGTTGTGATTTGTAATTCTCATGTTAAAGAGGATACCTGCTCAGGTTCATAGTTTAAGTAAGGACCATGAGATCACACAGAAAGAGAGATTCAGTGTCCCACTAGCTTATGATCATGGGGGTGGGGGTGGGGTGGATGAAGGATGGTATCTATTTTTGCTCACCAACATTTGCCAGTGTCTAGTCCATTGACTTGGCTGTACAAGTACTCAAAAAACAATATAAGGCTGGGAAGGTGGCTCAGTGGTAGAATGCTTGCCTTGCATGCATAAGGCCCTGAGTTTGATTCCTCAGCACCACATAAGCAGAAAAAGCCAAAAGTGGCACTGTGGCTCAAGTGGTGGAACACAGCCTTGAGCTGAAAAGCTGAGGAACAGGGCCCTACAACTGACAAACAAACAAACAAAAAACAAAAAAACCCAAACTATAAAACTAGGAGAGAATAAGGGAGGGGGAGGTGACACTGTTCAAAAGGAAATGTATTCATTACCTGACTCATGTAACTGTAACTCCTCTTTACATCACCTTTACAATATTTTTTCTTTTATTTATTTATTTATTTTTATTTTTATTGTGAAAATACTGTACAGAGGGGTTACAATTACATGGACAAGATAATGACTACATTTCTTATCAAGCATGGTAGCCTCCTCCTTTGTTTCCCCTTCCCATCCTTTCCCATCCTCCCCCCGCCCCCACCAAATCCTCCCCGCTACCCCCCCCCACCAAAGTTGTAAAGTTCATTTTTCAACATAATGTCTTGTACATCTCATTGTTGCAATGGGTCCACCTTAAGACACTCTGACAGCAAGATTAAAGAGTGAATGATCTAGGTATATAATTACAAAGTTTGAGCCCAGTCACTTCCAAAATTTGCAAACATGTAGTGAGTGTGGTGATACATACCTGTAATTCCAGCCCTCAGGGGGTTGATCCAAAATGATCATAAATGTAGGGCCAGTCTGGGGTATGTAGTGATACCAACAAACAACTAACAAATAATTTACAAGAAGGTCAGGTGCAGTTCTATTCATTCGATAATAAAGTTTCCATGGTTTTAACCCAAAATAATTTTTAAAAATTATCAGATGAATTTCAGGTGTATTTTTGCTTTGGAAACATTAAAAATAATAGTATTAGAGGGTCATACACCTTAATATCAAAGACTTTAAAGCCTAACATGAAAAGCTGACAAGTTTATCTAAGTTCATGCAGTTAAAAAAAATTTTCCCCACTCCTTCAAATCCTCAAGTTTGAGTGACTTTTTTCAGTCTTTGATCACAGTTTTATCTAATGAACCAACAGCAGTGACTGGTCTGGACGTTGATCCTGCTCTACTCTTGTCTTTGAAACTCCTAAGCAAGTCCTGAGGATGCCCATTCTTCAATAGATCATTGTTGAGAATAGACACGGTCCAAGAGTTGCTAGGAGCTTCATTCCACATAATGAATCATTGCTAATGCCACAGCTGGCACTCTGAGCATGCTCCTGCAGCCCAGATGAGGTGACACCAGCTGCTTAAGCCCACCTAGTTTAGAACTCATTCTTGCATTGATACAGTTAAAATGAAAATAAGATGGTTTTGCAAGTAAGGAGTTAGCTCCCCTGCAAATGTTTGCAGTGTTGGTAGTTGGAGTTCATGTCCATTCTTATAATATTTGCTATATTTGGAATATGTCAAGAATATAATATTAGAAATAATATTAGAAATACATTATGAGTAATCCCTATCATGTTTAGGTAAGAAAATCATTTGTCCATTGGGAACTTAACGTAAGTTTGGAGATGAAGAAAAAGAGAGTAAAACTATATCACTATTTACATTTTATTTATTTTTACATATTTTATTTTGATATATGAGATATATCATATCACAAATCATATATGTGATATATGATATATATCATTGACATTTCATTTTTAATTGTAATTTTTATTGTCTTTATGTAATTGTACAGTGTGATTTCAATGCAACATGTCAGGTGATGAGTACAATGCATCATTTTCTCTCATCTCTCCCAACCCCACTCATACTCCCCAAGTTGTATATTAGATCAACCTTTCCCAATCACAGAAAATAGCTCAGTCATCATTTTGAAATTTAGATGAATAATACTACATGCTCAGCATTGAAATGATTCCTTCTAACTTAATTTGTTAAGTCCTCATGTATGTAAAAGCTCAAAACCCAGATCTTATGATTTTATAGTATTAAGGACAAGACATAACCATAAAGAGTGCTTCTGGAGAGACATCTGCATTTGAAAATATGCGATAAATGAAGGGGAACAGTTCTATATTTGCTCAAGGAAAAACATCTAGAGTAGTATAATGGATATGCAGTTTTTACTTATTTTGAAAGGAATATTATTTTGTGGGTGCAAACACCAATTACTAGGCTACAAAGTAGGGGAGTCTAGAGAACCCACTGTGGTAGGAAAAATCAGCTATTTTCATTCCTTCCTAAACCTCGACAAGCTGTGCATTCAGTCATCCTTTGCCATTTTATATGGCATTGCCTTATTAACTCTGAAATAATTCTGCATCCAAAATAGCTTAAAGTGTGACCACAGACTCTCATCTGCAGGCAGAACACATCATAAACACTTTCGTGCGCTGCAATTTTCCAAGTAAGCAAGACTTGGGATAACCTTCCTGGGCTGATGCCTGTGGTCACCTGCAGCCTCCCACCAATTGAACTCACAGCCAGAGCTGCTCAACTTGAACAGCAGAATGCATTTCCAAGGCTCCTTTGCTGGCTTTTACAGTTTTCTGTCATTCTCATCATAGCATTTGTGGCTTTATATCTGCTTTGCCTATGCTTTCCTTAGATAATAAATAGTCCCAAGAATGCGTTTTTTTTTTACTCTATACAAGGATACTCAAAAGACATGGAAGGTTGATTTAAAAAATCTCTTTCTGCCTCTCTTTCCTCAGTTTTTAATAACTTGAAATAAACTCAAGTGATTAAAAATAACATCTGCAATGCAATTGTAATATCTTAAGTGCTTTATTTTACATGTCTGTATTTTATGTGGAGCATAGCATAATGTTCTAGAGCTACCCTGGGTACTCATCCAGTTTTTTGTTTGTTTTTGTGGGTTGAATCAACTTGTGTTCAAAGATTTTAGGGCTTGGATAATTAGATTTTTTTTCTAGAGGAGAATAGTATTTGTGATGAAGAAATTACCTGGTGACAGCTATGTCTTTTGGAATCAATCTATTGTTATAACAAAATGCCAGATTTGGTGATAAAATTATCAGAGAATTCTAGATTGCCTGTTAACCTCTACTGATACTCTCCCTCTCTTTCTAGATCTATTTCTTTTCCCTCCCCCCCCCCCGATTTCTGATAGATGAGGAATGAATGATGTATACTTTTCCTGATTCTCTGGTTTAAAATAAACAGAAAATTCTACTGTCTAGCTGTTGCTACATTGAGGCTGAGAAACTTCTCTTTATTTTGTTTTACATCTTTCATTGGTCTCCAGGGGAGGAAAAATCAGCATTTTTAAATATCCAAAAGATTTGTTGGAAGTTGTTGATGTCACAATGATTTGTAGTCCTATTAAAATGACATTTGTGGATGACATGATACAATGACTTGCATCATTTCATCTCAGCAGGAAAGCACACAGATCTTTTCATCACAGCAGCACGCACAGGTAATCTGGTAACCCGGGGCTCTAATGTGATCAGCCACACCGCTATCACTGGCATTTGCATAAGTGCTTCACGGCAATGGACTGCATTTCTAATTCAAAGTCGAGTCAAGGAAAAATGGCTGTTACAGAATGATTTAGCCCATTATTGACTAAATGAAATTATTCAAATCCTCAAATCTGTTCTCTCTCCTCTAGAATTAGAATTTCAAGTGCCTTTGCCCTGGTTCTATATTTGCATCTTAAACACACACACACACACACACACACACACACACACACCATCACTACCACCAACAACATAGACCATGAAAGGGAGAAAGGGGAGGGAGAGGGGCAGATGGGAGAGGGAGAGAAGAGAAGCAATCTTGCAAAATCAGTCACTTGTTACCTGAAAATAGTTTAAATCAAGTCACTGCTGTTGATGAGATACTGTTGAGAATTTACACACATTCACTATACACACAAAACCAGCACAACCTTAGCTTTCCTTTCTTCCCTCCAGTCACAGAGAAAAACAATCAGTTGGCAACAGATCAAAAAGCAACAGGAAATTCTTTGAGACATACAAGACTGAAGCCAAAGTACTTTTCACAAAGGAGACAAGACTCTATAGCCAGAAAGCTTCATTCTGAAACAGTGAGTGAACTTCATATTCCAACTTGGGCATCAGGAGTATAGCGTAGAAAAATATAGAAAAACAATCAAATAAAAATGAACATAAAGTTCTTTCAATAGATTGTTCAGTACCAAATACATTTGAAGAAATTTGTTCTGTCTCCCCTGCCAAAAGGTATTAACTAATTCTAAATCAGGTTCTAATATCGGATGCTGAAACTTTCAGAACATTTGCAGGTCAAAATATCAGAAGGGTAGTTTTGTCCTGTGCTATTTTGTTTTATCTTCTGTGAAAACAGTAGACTGTGGACATTTCACTCTGCCTGCTTTCTTGCTCCATGTTACAGGCTGCTCAGATTTGGATGTTCCAAGTTTTGCAATCCATCGGCATTTGCCCATCAATAGTGAAATCTGCCAGTTTCTGACATAAAGTCCACGTGATGACAGAAGCAAACTGGATATGAGACTAAAAATAAGGTCCACCTGGCTCAGCAAAGCCCAGTGTTCACATTTGGCCACAGGGCTGGCCTTGAAGATGAATTGTGACAAATCAGATAGACGAGTTTTGAAGGAAAAGTTAGCCTATTTTTTTTAATGCACACCTGATGCCATTCCTTTAAAAGGAATTCTCATTCATTTCTCACTCTCTCATTCTCTCATTCTCTTAAGGCAATACTGTATGTTTGATTATTAGCTATACAAAAGAAAGGAAAAATAGAGAAGAAAGAGAGGGGGAAAAGAAGAGGGAGAGAAGAAAGGCAGGAAGGGATGGCAGAGGAAGGGTGGAAAAGAAAGGGAAAAGAAGAATAGGGAAGTTAGGGAAGGAGAGGAAGGAAGGAAGGAAGGGAGAGAGGGAGGGAGGGAGGGAGGTAAAATGGAAGCAAGGAAGAAGGGAAGGAAGGAAGAGAAAGAAAAAAGAAAGAAAATTAGCATTATGATATCATGGCTTCACAGTGATAAAATATATGTTATCATGAAAATTGTAGTTCTAGGATTCGATTGATGTAGAATTGTCATTACATATTTTTGCTTCTAAGCTTTAATAATATTACAAAAAGGACTTCTGAAATCATAATGCAATATTAATAGCATTTTGTTCTCGAGCTTCTGTTTACAAACTGCTTACATCTGCTATAGATTTTATTCAACGTGTTACTGTCAGAAATGCCTTACCCTTTTGAAAAAAAATGAACAAAAGTATACACGATAAATAACATTACAAAACTAATTACTAAACTGTTCTTATTAATGAGATTAATAGTGCAAAACATTCTACAGAATGAAACATTAATGTGAACATGATGGTGAGCTGCAGTAATATCTAGACAGTGATGTCTTATGGCTTATAACATAATTAAAGGTAGTTTTCCCCTTTCATCATTTTAGGAACTTGGAGCATTCTTTTATTTTTCTGGCTGGTACAAGGCATTGAGCTGAAGACCTTGCACTTCTTAGGAAGTGTTCTATCACTTGAGCCATAACTCCAGCCTGAAACTTCTTTTATTCTAGGATTTTATGGTTATATAGTTGGGAAATATAAAATGATAACATACAACAGCTTACTTTGACCTGCTCCATAGATCTTACAGCCTGGCAGGATTGAGAGATGGACTTTACTAATCCTCTAAAACAATGGCCCCGTTTGGTGTGATATTCCAGCTTTTGAAAAGCAGCAGTTGAGTTAAAGCAGATTTCCCAGGCCTTTTATAACAACCCTCCAACTGTAAGCCTGACTTGTAAAACTTCACACTTCTGGCTCTGATTTAGTAAATGTCTGAGCATATCTATGTTAGTTTGGTGGAGTTGGGCAGTTTTTGAATCGTTACCACTTTTAACTAGGCTAGCATGTAAAAAATTACTTTCAAATTTGACAGTTCTAATATTCTTTACATAAAACATCTTTTCTGGGGTCACTGTTCTCAATCATTCAAAATGTTTGATTTTTAGAAATGTGCTTATTTCATGTTCACTACACTCAATTCATCTTACCCTCTAAATGTTACCTGATGTATTAACATGACCTTGAAGTAGCTCTGTTACCAGCAAAGTGAAACGGGGAGAAACATGGAGTGTGCTTTTATGGATAAACTTTGTGGTTTACAAAGTGCTTCTTACACAAGTCATCGGTTTAATTTTCCCAGCGGCATGGAGAAGAACACTGATCTCCCATTACTATTATTAATGATTATTATTGTCAGTACTGGGGTTTAAACCAAGGGGCTTGTGCTTGTTTGGCATGCTTGCTGGGTGAATTATCTACCACCTCAGCCATACCTCCATACTTGTCCTATCTCCTCACTGCCCCTTCTCCAACACATCTATCATCTATCTGTCTATCAATCAATCAATCTATCTATCTATCTATTTATCTATCCATCCATCTATCCAGAGTCCTACATACATACACAAATACATACATGTACATATTTCTTGTGTGTGCTTACATTACATATATGTTTATATTTTAGGTCTAACATCCATATGTGGGAAAAGACATGCAACTTTTGTCCTGAGCTTGGATGCATTTGCTTAATGTTTACAGATTTATCTACTTCCCTGCAAATGATATATTTTCTTTGCTTTTTATGCCTTAATAATGGTTACATATATAATATATATTACATGCACATTTATATGAACCAAGAAATCTATATATGTCTCTCATTTTTCAATTCATTTTCCAGGCTTACAGGTGGTTGTCAGAGCTTGGATATTGTGAAGAATGCTGCATTAAACACAAGTGTGATGAGTATATTGTATCATGATTTGTATTCCTTCAAACAAATGCCCAAGAGTGCTACTGCTGAATTGTAAATTGATTGTTGTTCATTTATTTTATTATCTTTAAGTAGTTGTATAAATGGGTTGTCATTTAACTAAGCAAGTTATGAATATGATGCATCCGATCAATGTCATCCAATCATCATTCCCACCCATCCCTCTTGACACATCCCTTCCCTTACTTTTCTTAATTTTGTAGTGTTAAATTATTCTTGTGGTATTAAATTTTGTAATATTAAATTCTTGAGGACTGCTTTCTCCCTACCCAGTCCTTTTCATTCATCTACCTCTCTGCTCTTGGTCCCACTCTTCCTCTTGTATTTTACCCATTTCCTGGTGCTTATTTTGCTTACTTTGCCTTTCTAAACACTATTTGAATTCTCCCTTGAATCTACATTTCAGTTAAGACACTTATCACTATTTGTATATAACTCAACCCATCAATATCCCAACATCATTCTTCAGGGAGATAGTGCCAGCAACCCAAAACTTCACAAGGAACCACAAATGACCCCAAGTAGCAAAAGCAATCCTTAGCCGGGAAGTTAGTGCTAGAGGTATAATAATACCAAACTTCACATTGTACTACAGAGCTACAGTAATATAAACAGCTTGGTACTGGAAAAAAAACAGGCCTGAGGACCAAGAGAGCAGAATAGAAGACTTAAATAATCCCACAGACATAGATAGTCATCTAATATTCCAGTTAAAAACATAGGCTGGAAGAAATGGTGCAGGGAAACCTGAACATCCACGTTCAGAAAATGGAAACTAGACCCTATATATATATCACCATGCACCAGCATCAATTCCAAATGAATCAAAATCCTCAATGGATGACCTGAAACCATGAAACTGTTACAGGAAAGAGTCAGGGAAACAGGGCTTCTCAGCACAGATAGAAACTTCCTGAGTAAAGATAACACAACAAATGAAAGAAAGCCTTGGTACATGGGATTGCATCAAGCATAAAAGTTTCTATATGGCAAAGGACATAGCCAATAAGCTAAATAGAAAGCCTACAGAATGGAATAAGATTTTGCCAGCTTCGTATCAAACAATGGCCTAAAATCTAGAATAAACAGAGGACTTAAAGAATTAAACCTTCAGAGAACTAATAACCTGGTTAACAAATGGGCTAACAAGCTAAAGAGACTTCTCAGAAGAAATGAAGATGGCCAACAGACACATGAAGAAATGTTCAACATCTCTGGCCATAAAGGAAATGTAGGCTAGCTCTATGTTAAGGTATTTGGGGAATTCCCAAACTGAATTGTATAAGATTGAAAACCCACCAGTTGTATATAAGGCTTCTTTACTTTCCCACCTTCTGGGCAGCATTTGATGTTGTTGTGTTCTTAACGATGATCATTCTGATTGAAGTGTGAGGTGGAATCTCAATGGTGTTTTGATTTGCACTTCCTTTATGGCCAGGTATATTCAGCATTTCTTTTCATAATTATTAGCCATTGTATTTTCCAAAAGGAATTCTTTTTTAGTTTCTTTGTCCATTTATTAAATAGGTTATTGATTGCTCAGTGGTTTAATTGTTTAATCTCCTTATATATTCTACTTGTTAATCCCTTGTCAGATGTAGCTGACAAAGACCTTTCTCCCATTTTGCAGGCTCTTCTCAACCTAGTATCTGCATTCTTTGCTGTGCAGATGCTTTTTAGCTTTGTTGATCCTTGCTCATATTTACTAAGCTGCAGAAGTTCTATTCAGAAAGTTACTTCCTAAACCAAGATGAAGTTCTAATGTTTTCTCTATTCTGTCTTCTGTCTCATAGAAGTTTGAAAGTTTTAGATCTGATATTAATATCTCTGACCCACTTTAAATTAATATTAGTACAGGGTAAGAGACAGAAGCCCAGCTCCAGCCTGCTCTATGTAGATATTTAGTCTCTCAGCACTACTTGTTAAAGAAGCTAGCTTCCCCCCACCCAATGTTTTCCAACGCATATGTTGCACATTTTATTTTTGTGTAAATAAATCAGTTGATTCATTTCTAGGACTTCTAGTTGGTTCTCTTGGTTCTTTTGAAAATCTTAATAAAATATAGAATTTTGCAAATAATTTCCAATTCTCTATCAAAGATATATTTACAGGTATAATCTATGAATATCATTTCTCACCTACCTGGCCTATCCTTTACACACACACACAATGATCATGCAGGGGATTTGCATACAGCATATATAAAGAACTTAAAAAAATTAAACACCCAGAGAATAAATAATCCAATCTATACATGAGCAAGTGAAAGAAATAATATACTGTATGGGATCCATATTATATACATAATATATTATATATTACATATATTTCAAATAAAGAACCATAAATGGCCTATAATTACATGACAAAGTTCAACATTGCTTAGCTGCTTGAGTATTACATCTCTAGTCTGGGAAAAAATTGATTCCCATCCTAACACCAAAAGCTAATTATGTTGGTATGTTGTTGCCCTAGTTGTAGCAGGAAGCATAGAACAGGAGGATCACAGTCCAGGCTGCCTCAAATAAAAGTAACCGGAGCAAAAAGGGCTAGAGATATGGTCAAGTAATAAGACCATTTTCTAATAAGTGTTCTGAGTTCAAAGCCCAGTATCACCACAAACGTGCTCAATGTTTTTAGCCATTAGGAAAAGCAAGTCAGATATGATGAGGTCCTACTTCACTCCAGTCAGCATGACTATCTTCAAGGAAATAACAATAAAACCTGTTCCTGTGATTTAGGGAAAAATGAATCTTTCTGTACTACTACTGGTTAGTATGTCTGTTAATGTAATTTCTATAGACATCCATATGGAGAATCCTCAAAACAATTAAAAATGGATCCAGCAATACTATTTGTATATATATGCCCCAGAGAATCAAAGTGAGTGGTCTATAGAAATACCTGAACAGACAACAGAGACTCTATAGATTAAAAAGTCAAGTTATGGGATAAGCCCAAGTGCCCAGCAACAGACTGATAAAGAAAATGTGGCATGTAAATATCACAATGAAAAGAATGAAATTATGTCAGTTGCAAGAAAATGGATGATGCTAGAGATGATTACGTGCAGCAAAATAAGCCACACGCAGACAAACACGTCTCTCATATGTAGATTCACGGAGCAGGTATTCAAAAATATGTGGAAATAAAAAAATAAAGACTGTTGGGGTGAAGAAGCTGGAAAAGGAGAGGTAAAGGAAGGACAAGAAAGAGTAATGGAAGGGTTGATTCTCATCCAAGTAAATTAAATGCATGCATTGAAACACCATTATAAAACCCTTACTAGGTACAATTGTTAAAATATATTCTAATAAGATAGTGTAAATAAATGACATAAGAAAGAAGACAAGGACTAGGAATGTGAAATGCTATCTGATTATCATGTTTTATTGAGCAGGCCAAATTAGAATTAGAAGCTGTCAGATGTTTGCAGGCAACAACCCTGGGTTTGCTCAGATAAAGGGGAGTAGTGTCGAGATTACTGGCTGGAGCCCAAGGGAGAAAAAGCTTTCTCTGCTGTAAATTGCCTCACACTTCGACACAGTGCCAGCATTGTGAACGGGACATAGCTCCTCTCTTACTAAAGCCAAAGTATCATATTTACTTTGTCTGCATGCAATAATTAAGCCATTAAGCAGGAGGCTTCTAAATTGGACAGTGTTTGAGGGGAAGCATTAGGAAAGCATTAGGAGAAGGCATCTTGTTTTTGAAACACCATAAAGTGTTCAGCAAAATAAAGCATGGTAGACAGCCATTACCCAACCCTGGAGTAATCATCTGAATTTACCTGGGAAACTCATCAGGAAGACATGATCAACGGCTTGGTCTAGTCACCATCCAGAGGATTTTGTCAGTTCACCTGGGTTAGGGCAGTCTATGAGCTGAGAGAGGAAAATGGTATGAATGCATTTTCTCAGTCTCTACCTGGAATTTGGCATTTCCTTTCATGGCTAATCAAAACGGCACATCACTACAGTATTAGCAGCCCCTTAACCGAAGCCATCAGCTATTTCCATGTGAAAGTTGTGGCAGAAATTTCAGTATTGCTTCAGCTTAGCACTACTTTGAAATCACTGTGGTTGGAGCTGCTGTTAGACTTTGTTTTTGAATAGGAAACATAATATTGCCGTGACATGAATTTACTTTTACATATTTTTGGTGACTGTATTTCAGTATAATTGGCTATTTTTGTAACAATAGACACATTTCGCTGTATATATTTAAAACTGCTATTCTGGGAAGGAATATGTAGACTTTATCATAATGTCAAACAAAAAAGTTGAATACCTTTGATAAGAATTCCACTGTTGAGATCAGCATCATTTATGTCTAGTTTAATTTGTGTGTGTGTGTGTGTGTGTGTGTGTGTGTGTGTGTGTGTGTGTGTGTGTGTATGTGTATGTAAACACTTGTGCAGGAACATGCATGAGTTTATAGATTCTTTTGGGCACTGCAAATACCAGTATAAATAATTAGATTACTATTCAATTAATGAAAATCTAGTGAAAGAATATGTCACAATCTCAGAGGATTGTAGCAACTATTTGTGTCAAGTATTCTGTATGCATCATAGCTTTTAATTTTTATCTGTATTATTTTATTATTATTATTATTATTCCTGCTCTGGGGCTTGAACTCAGGGCTCAGGCCATGAAGCTGACTTGAGCTTTTTTGCTCAAAGTGTGAAGTGCTCTACCACTTGAACCACAGCTCCACTTCTGATTTTTTGGTGGTTAACCGTAGCTAAGTGAATCATAGACTTCTCTGTCCAGGCTGGCTTTGGATCATGATCCTTAGATATCAACCTCTTGAGTAGCTAGGATTACAAGCATGAGCCACAGTGCCCAGCTGCATCATAGCCTTTTTTGTTTCTTTATGGATGAGAAAATTATTGTATAAAGAAGTTGAATAATGGGCTCAAGCAAGTAACCAGAGGAGCTAGGATCTGGAGCTAGGAGATGGACCTCTGAGTCCAAAGGCAGGATGGTCACACTCACCTCTTTCTTGTCATGAAGTACAGGCATGTAGCTGCACGGCTTCCTCAGTGGGAATGTTTGTGGGTGTCATTTCTTTGGGTTAACCCGGAGAAAGCTAGCAGGATGGCAGCAGTCAGCCAAGTCAGAAGGAAAATCAGAACACTCTGAACCAAGAGAAGGCTAGTGACACATAAAATGAGGAAGATGTTGTGTTCTGTTAACTGCTAACTATGTACCAGAAACAGTGTTGTTATGCTTGGAACTGGATGAGCACAGTAGCAAATTATACACAAAACTCTTTGATTTTTTTTTTATTTCTTAGTTGATCTCTTTGTGGTACTGTAACTGTCCTTGTTATAGCTCATGTTTGTTTAGTGGTTGGATTAATGAACTAATTAATCTAATCATTGATTGGCAGTGTTCATGGCAAACCTCAGAGCCTGAATTTCAGTCATGGGCACAATAATTCATTTCGACTCACTTTATTCTGCTTATCACAAAGAGATATCCGAATGCCACTTGCCCTTTCACTGTCTTGATCGTTTCAAAACTCTAAGACAATTTGGAGCAGTGGTTATTGAAATGAGCATGCATCATTATGAAGTCCAGATTCATTATGCTGTCTAGATTCATAGATCTAGATGTAATGGCCAAAAAACGTGTTTCTAACCAGTTCCTAGGTGATGCTTCTGCTAGTAGTCCGCTGGTGTAGCTTGCAGCCATGTTGCTGCAACAGAACTCTCCCTACGTCATTTCATACAACCTGAGTATAGTGAGGATTTTATAATGGGGAAAATGGGCTGCAGACATCGGCAGAGCTTGAGTCATTCTCTTAGCATGATATATAGCAGCAGGACCTTGAGAGCTGTTTTATGTCCCTCACCACAGCTACTAGAATGTATGTACAATTGCTATTTGATATACAGTAATAGCCAATATGATCAGGTTGCTGTTGTGGGCCGAATACGGGCATTCTTCTGTAGATTTTTCTATGGAAGCTGTTGTCTGCAGTGTGAAGGAACTAGGAGGTGGGAGTATTCAGAAAGTAACTAGGTGTAGATGAAGTCTTGAAGGTTGGGCAGCCATGATGGAATCAGTGCCTTGATGAGAAGAAGGGCTCAGAACTCTCTCTGTCCCAAGAACTCCCTGTAGGAAGGCAGTGGTCTGCCAACTAGGAAGAGAGCCCTCAGGATGAACACACAGAAGCAGCATCCTGATATCTGACTTCCGGTCTCCAGAACAGAGAGAAATAAATTTGGTTAGAGATGTTAGAGATGTTCCAGCTGACTGAGAGTTCTGATAACCGTGGTTCATTTGCACAATCTTAAGTAATTCTTGTCACAAGTCCACCCTAATATATATGTGTATACATATAACATATATATATGGATAGATAGATGGTGATATATAGAGATAGATATATCGATATCTATTTCTATTATTTGTATAAGTTTGTTATTGTGAAAATGCTATACAGAGGGCTTTCAATTACATGAGCAAGGTAATAAGTACATTTCTTATCAAGCGTTGTTGCCTCCTCCTTTGTTTTTCCCCTACCATCCCTGCCCTCCCATCTCCCCAACTACACTGCCCCCTCCCCATCCCTTACCCCCAACCCAAGTTATAAAGTTCATTTTTTTTAACATAGTGTCTTGTACATCTCATTGTTGCAATGGGTCCACCTGTATCCCTATCTAAACAATTTGTTTTTTCCCTTCCCCTCCCTAAATTATACCTATATCAAATACAGTGAAAACAGAGGTTATACCATGGGGGAGATACATAGAAAGCAACAAAACAATCACCTTATAAATAGGTTAGAAACAATAGCAAGAAAGAAAAAACCACTTGTGTCCTTATCTTGGGGTTCATTCCCCTAACATCAACTTATCTGACCTTTTCTGCTTGACTCAGACATACACTAGTTATTGCAAATAAGGGAAACCCAAGGACCTGTGTTTCTTTGGGCCTGGCTTACTTCACTTAATATAATTTTTTCCAAGTCTTTCCATTTCCTAACAAATGGGGCAATGTCATTCTTTCCAATGGAGGCACATTATTTTATCTACCTATCTACCTACCTATCTATCTATATAAAAACTAAAGCATGGCGAAGCATTCTTCGCAAGTATACAAAGAAAGGGCCATGTAAATGAGTAAATCCAGGTATCTCCAAAGCCTTTCATCTTACTCCACACAAAATGGCTCCTTGATGCCTTGGCTTTGGTGAATGGCCAATCTCCCTCAGGGAAAACATCTAGTTTTGTTAGGACAACTACCTCCCCTTTTCTGCCTCTGTCCTTCTTCCTGATCCAATGGTCATGCCTTAGTCTTTAGTATGCATTGTGTTTCTATTCATTCTAGCAGACACAGTGAACAAACTTTTGACTTGGAAGTATTCTCAGACAACGCAGTTCATAATGACTCAATTCAATTCTAGTAAAACAGTCTCTAGTATGATTTTTTTTTCACTACGTTCTTAGGAAACATTCTTTCTGTGATTGTGGACATTTGTGTCATAGTGCAATTATCTCCTATGTTTACTTTTCTTTCCTCTTTGTTGGAAACAAGTTGGAGAAAGACAGGTGTCTTTCCATCTTTTGCATTTCCCATTTATCTGGACCGAGAAGGCATCTTATAGATCTTAATCTGCACCCAGCGCTATTTCATATCTCCACAACCTAAGTCAACATACAAATGTGCACTGTATTTTATTTAGTATTTATGTCCATCATAAGCAATTGGAGATGTACTTCAGCTGATACTTTATCCAAGAGGTCATTGATATCTAAATTTAACTGATCAATTTTAAGTGGCGATTCATCTTAGATATCTACTTCCAAAAACAAGTAGATGTCTAAAATGATCACAAATAAAATCCAATTAAGTACTCTTGAGCTATCCTAGATTTTTATGGCATATTTGCCATGGACTAGGGTGTTGGAAAATGATTAGATCTCTAGTCAGAATAAAGATTGTCTTGTACCAAGCCTGAGTTACTAGCTTTCCTCGATGTTTTTAGATTTCCCATGCATCAATTATACATTACTGTTATGCATTACTGTATTTGTAATTCTCATTATGCAGGGAGGTAACTGGTTTAGAGAAGTTGAATAACTTACCAAGGGCTATCAGCACTAAGGGCCACACCCAAATGTAATGTCTGATGACAAAACCTCAACTTGACCATATTTCTCTGTCATCTTCCTCACAATGTTTTGAAACAGCACCAAAATAATTGCTCTCACTCAATGACAAAATTGTTCAGACAAGGACTTGTATTATATTACAAATAAAGAAAACATGCTAAGTATCCTTAAAATCATATTTTTTTTCTATTTTGCTTGTAGAGTTGTGAATGCAGCTTTAAGAGGATAAAATGCCAATCTTGAATAATCAAATGGAAATATATTTCTTTTTTTGGAAATATATTTCAATTGTGATATTTGAATAAGTCTTAAACATCCTTATAAATAACTGACAAGTTCATTCTGAGTTCAGAAATTCTCACATTCCCTTTAAGGATTCATTTCTTTGTCTCTGAAGGCATAATTCAGTTCCTTTCTTTTTCTAGAAAATGTTTGTGAATACCAAAAAAGAGAGCACTCTTGTTACTTTGTCAAAAAAATTGCCACTATAGGAAAAGTAAATCAAAAAGAGGAGAAATGTATTGCTCACAGCACCTAATTAATGCAGCTTGGGACCCATGTTGTTTTAAGTTTACTACTCCTAGTCGCCTTTTCAAAAAGTTGCTTGATGAATATAATCTTTCCCCAGAGATCTATAAAACTATTGATCAGGCATCTTAAGTTGCACAAGAACATAACACATAAGAATGCTTAAACTGAGTCACACCAGCAGGTCATTGAGCCCTATTATTCTGCAAATTTGCTAAATATGAAGATAATTTCTTTAACTTTAATGTAATCTGTAGGTCCGCAGATTGCTTCGAGTACCGTGGAACATTTTTTAAAATATAGTTCTTAATATATCACTCAGGATAAAACAGTTTTATTTTGGACATGATGTGTGGAATATCAGAGCCAAGGAGCAACTTAGCTAATAGTATCTCCTCAGTAACAGAGCAGAAAAGAAAAGTGCCAGGTGGAATGATAGGAATATAATATGATCCTTTTGTATAAGCAAAAATACATACAGGATTTGGTAATATTCTTCTGTAGCACTGATTCTAGACCTAGGGATCTTCTACTTTCTAAATTCTACTAATGAAATGCTTATAGTAACTTTCTGGTGTAGACGTACATATTACTTTCAGATGAGGAAACTGAGGCACTAAACTTATTCAAGAATACACAGTTCCTAAGTGCTTGCAAGCTAGGATTAGAGTTCATACATTTGCTTCCAGCAATTCTAACCAAAATGCTTTCCTGTTCTTTTGCTTGACTATGTAAGCATAATGGTTATAGATTCCCTTATGACAGTTACAGAAATTGGTTGAAACTTAAGAACACAATGTATTGTTTCCTTCCTTCCTTCCTTCCTTCCTTTCCTTCCTTCCTTCCTTCCTTTCCTTCCTTCCTTCCTTCCTTCCTTCCTTCCTTCCTTCCTTCCTTCCTTCCTTCCTTCCTTCCTTCCTTTCCTTCCTTCCTTCCTTCCTTCCTTCCTTCCTGCCTTCCTGCCTTCCTGCCTTCCTGCCTTCCTGCCTGTCTGCCTGCCTGCCTGCCTTCCTTCCTGTCCTTTGCTGATAGGTATTATGCTCTTCCACTTAAGCAGCCCTTTTTACTTTGTCATTTTTTTCCTAAGATGTTGTGTTTTTTGTATTTTGTTTTAATAATTCTATTATATTTTTAAAAATAAATTTTATTTTATTGTAAAGAAGGGTTACATTTTCAAAAGTAAGGTAATGAGTACATTGCGACGATCATGTGGTTCTTCCTGTTGATGTGTTGAATTATATCAATTGAATTGCATATATTGAACCAGCTTTGCATCCCTGGAATGAATCCTGTTTAGTCATTAGTTGTTGAAGTCAGTTGGCCAGAAATTTATTGAGTTTTGCCTTGATGTTCATTAGAGAAATGGATCTATATTTCCCTTTCTTTGATGAGTCCCTATCTGGTTTGGGAATGAGGGTTATGCTAGTCTGAGAAAAATTTTGGTAGTTATCTTTCACTTTAAATTTCATTGAAGAGTTTGAAGAATATTGGAGTGAGTTCTCCTTTGAAGGCCTTATAGAATTCAGCTATGGATCCCTCTGGTCCTGGGCTTTTCTTAAATGGAAGGTCTTCTATTGTCACTTGTATTTCAATACTTGATTTGGGGGTATTTAGTTGCTTTAAATCTTCTTGGTTTAGTTTGGGTATATCAATATTAGCTCTGAAGTCTTCCATTTCTTCCAGATTCCCAAATTTGTTAGCATAATTGTTTGCAAGATATTACCTTATAATGTTCAATAATGCTCTGAGTCTTGCTCATTTCTGTTGTATATTTTTATTATTTTTAAGTAATTGTACAAAGGAGTTGTCTTTTAGTGAAGCAGTTTTTTGAGCACAATGAGTCTTGATCAATGTCACTCCTTTCTTTTCTTTCTTCTTTTTTTTTTGTCAGCCTTGGAGCTTGAACTTGGGGTCTACGTGCTGTCTCTGAGCTCTTCTACTCAAGTTTGGTGATCTATCACTGTGAGCCACCCTTCATTTCCCATTATCTGGTGGATAATTACAGATAAGAGTCTCACAGACTTTTCTGCCTGGGCTGGCTTTGAATTGTGATCCTCAAATCACAATCCTCAGATCTCAGCCTCATGAGTATATAAGGTTACGGATGTGAGCTACCACCACCTGTCTTCAAAAAGTCACCCATTTCAACATGCTCACCCATCCCTCCTCATCCATCCCTTCCCTCACATTTCTTAATTTTATGGATAATATATTGACTTTATCTATTTTTCTTTGCCTTGGACAATCTTGGATTTAACCCTTTTTACCTAAGCTTCCCACATGACTTGATTGTAGTCTGACCACCAGGACTAGTTTCTGTTTGTTGAGATGAGGTTTCACTAATTTTTTGCCTGGACTGGCCTGAATAGCCTTTGACCTGGAAGTATTCTCAGACAACACAGTTCATAATGACTCAATTCAATTATAGTAATGAAGTCTCTATTATGATTTTTTTCTTTCCCTACGTTCTCAGGAAATATTCTTTCTGTGATAGTGGACATTTGTGTCATAGTGCAATTATCTCCTATGTTTACTTTTTCTTTTCTCTTTGTTGGAAATAAGTTGGAGAAAGACAGCTGTCTTTCCATCTTTTGCATTTCTCATTGTATCTGAGAGGGGCTTATTTGTTGTAAGTTGTTACCTGCTGAATACTAACTGGGATCACAGGAGCCTGTGCTACCATGTCTGGCATGTTGTATGATTAAGTTATCTTCTAACTCCTCCCGAATTAGGCTCGAAGAACAGAGACATTGATGAGAACATACAATAAACCACAGGTAGATTACATTATTAAAATTTCTGTCAGAAAGCTTTGATGAGTACTACCAATGTATTCTTGAAGCATAGAAAATAGAAAAGGAGCCATAGGCTATCTTTGATGAAGAAAGAATAGTGAAAGCTGGTGAATAAAGACAAGTAGTACCGGCTACATGGTGACTGCCTAGAATAAATGCACTAGGTTCTGACAGGCAAAGGGGGGCCCAGCAGTACCTGTAGGGATTTGAGCACTGGGCATTTTCCAAGGGAGTTTGCCAAACAAGCAAAACAAACATGAGAACAAGTTAGCTACAGCGGTTAAAAAACATCAGAGTGCAGAGAGCTAGCTAAGGAGTTAGGTAGATTTCATTTTACTATTAGCTATCCTGACAGGCTGACAGCTACTTTTAGGATAAAGACAAGGAATTAGTGAAAAGCCAGCAGGGATCTGAGGCAGTGGCTCAGTGGTAGAGTGCTTGCCTAGTCCAGGGCTTGATCCTCAACACTACATGGAAGAAAACAAAAAGGCAGTGACACTGGTGGGGATGGAGAAAGAGGGACTGTTTTACAAGATCCTTTGAAAATATAAGCCAGGAAGGTGGATGACTCCAGAGAGAACACCATGTTTTGCAAGGCACTGGCTGAGACATTTGATGGACACATGCTAATCCCATTGAAGCCCCAATGCAAGCACACTCACTATGTAGGCAAAGATGAGTGATTGTATTCCAATAAAACCTTATTTGAGGATGTCGATATTTGAATGTCACAGAATTTTCACGCGTCACAATGCATCATTCCCCCCTTGATTTTTCTCTGACCCTTTAAACATGTAAAAGAACCTTCTTATCTCAAGGGCTATACAAAACCAGGTAATGGGGAAGATTTGACCCTAAGGCCATAGTTTATACTGGATGCCATCTAGGAAAAATAACCAGTTTCAAGGAACTATGCATGTGATTCTAGACCCATTTTCTCTATGAGACTTACAGAAATGTTACAAGAACGCCTGATTTTCTGCGTGCCAAGTATGGATCTGAACTCTGGAGGTAAAGGATGAACAAAAGAGAAAATCTCCTGCCGCTATAAAGCATATATCTCTTACTTTTCTTCAATGGATGTGAGAGGAGAAAATAATTAAAATGTACTGGATACTGAACTGGTGCCCTGAGCTGGGAATTCCCACACCACTTTGTCCCTGTCATTGCTGAGATGTGCCAGCAAAGTGGCCACTGAGACACCTGCTGCTGGCTGCCCTGTGTCTGACGTGAACAGTGCTCCCTGGAACTGTGATGGGGTGTCTTTGGGATCTGCTATTTCCTTCTCATGAAATAAGATATTTATTTATCCTAAGTCAATTTGCTTGGAGGCAAGACAAGATCTAGTATGTATGCTTCTACACTTTCTTGTCTTACATTTTTTTCTTCTAATGATTGTACATACACACATAAAAAAAAAGCCCTAAAGATAAAACAATCACCTTGTGGCATTCTTTTCTAAGAGTATATGAAAAGGTGAGGTCAAGTTCAAGTACAATTCACTCAGCACTCTTTCCCCTTAGATTTCTTTTGTAGAACCACTGAACTATAACTGGGGATTTGACTCTATGGAAATAAAAGGTTTTTCCCCAGTATTGTATTTATATAACATGCACATTTCCTTAATATATCCCTTCTATTTCTTTGTATTCCTTATAAGTAATATATTCCTCTATTTCTTAATTATATTTATATCATCATTTCCCCCTTAATGTTATTCTTACATCTGTATTTGGTTATGTTTTTAGGTTAAGTTGCATCCCACATGGGTTTCAAGATATATGTCTCTTCTCAATTCCTTATTTCCCACAGTCTAATATCAACTTTGAAAGTTCCCACGAGACTTTTATGACTATATTTAAATGTGATGAGCCAGCTTTCGAAAAATGAAACCCTTAAATTTCCCATTTTACCAGACAACAAAACAAACAAGCAAGTGGGTGCTCAGGGTGGAGGAAACTTTAATGTAGCTGAAAAAGAAGACATGTGTCCCTAAATCTGTATCAGCTTGGAAACCAACTTGATAAAGTGAGGAAGAAAGAGACCAAGTTTTAAAGTCACCCAGAGGTATGAATCTGCTCGTTATTTCTCATACTGGAGTTCTTCTTTCCTATTTAATAAAGTGGCATTTCCTTCATCCGTTTATATGACCCAGCCAACTACTTTTGTGAGCCACATGGATCTATCTGGAAGGAGAAATCTTACAATGCACTGCTGAGTAACCAGACTGGAAATGGGCTCAAAATCACCTGGGTGATCTAAGCAGTAGATGAATTAATTCATGAAAGAGAAATCATGGCAAAGTTAAAATATCTCTAAAATTCTTATGATAAGTAAACCAAAATATCTCTGTGCTTCAAACAGTGCATGGCAGAGTAGTTACGTCTGATGCATGACTGTGAATAATTTTTATTCTGACCAGTAATTCTATAGTTAAGAAAATTCTGGTATTCAGCCAGATGGGGGAATGCAGATGTCTCCAGTGTGGTCCAGATGTGCAAAAGCATCTCATTGGTAGCCAGGTCCATAGAAGGATGATCAGTGTGTTTGGAGTCAGTGCTAACCACAACGTACATTGTAAGGCCAAAGCAGCTTGCGATTTCTGTTTCTACGGTGAACTGAGCCTGCTGCCCTGTTTGGGCCTCCAGCTGAGCCTGACTTAACTTCCTTGAATTCTGCTACCATTTTTTCCAGCATCCTTTTAAGTCCTGTTTCTTTGTCTCCCTTTCTCCTTAAATGTTCATAACCTAATCCCTACAGCCTACATATGTCTGATTTGATATGGTGAAGATATCTTAGAAGAAGTAAAAGTTAATTTGACTTACTATTTCAGAAGTTTCAGTTCAGCATCAGCTGGTTTTGCTTTGGGCCTGACATGAGACAGAACATCATGGTTGATGAAGTGTGTATTGGCGAGGGGGCTTCCAGGGCAACCAGGAAGGAAAGACGGAAAATGAGAAACCACAGGTAAAATATACTGTTCAGGAAAGGGTGGTGTGACATGTCCTCCAATTAGGGCTTATGTCCTAAAGTCTGTCACCTTTCAATAGTCTATACAGCTATGACTCTACCAACAGAATAATCCATTGATGAAGTTAAGAGTCCTCATGAACCAATTATCTCTGAACATTGGTGCCTTGGGCATCAAGCCTTTAACACATGAGCTATTGGGGGCCACTGCACCCAAAGTATACCACATTATACCATACACTCAAAGAGGGCTCCGATGGAGGAGCAGAGGCTCCTGCTTGCCAGAGAAGGCAAGCAGACAGCAACAGAAAAAAAGAAGTTGAAGAGATGTGAAGATGAGAACAGTGCTTGGACTTATTTTATTGTTGGAAGGGGACCATGAGCCAAAGCATTTGGGCAGCATTCAGATGCTAGGGTAGTGAAGGTAATAGATGTTTACCTAGAGGCTTAAGACGAAGCTCATTCCTGTAGATCCATTTTAGACTTCTGATCTGTCATTTGTCATACTTTTGTTATTTGTGGACATTTGTTTCAGCAATAATAGTCAACGAATATACACCTTGACCCCAAATCCTCCTTTTGTACTGCACTTTGCTTCTGTTAGACACGTGTGTGCATATATAGTATTCTAAATCTTATTAATCATGCTGGGTATGATGAAGCACAACTTTAATCCGGAACTCTGGAAGATGAGTTAGGAGAATCAGGAATTCAAGACCAACCTAGAATACATAGGGGAATGCTGCCTCAAAAACAAACAACAAAAACAAAATAAAGTGAAACCTATAATGCCTAAGAATTGCTTGATGTTTTTCAAATAAATTTTCTCCCACACGATCATTACAATCAAGCTAGATGAGCTTTATAATCAAGTCTCGACACCCTTTAAGTTCAGATCTTTAGTGGTGGTACGCCATCATATTTATGTTCCATGTCTTCATGTAACTGTCCATAGCTTGGAAGGCCAATCTTCCAAGTAGTAAGATTTCAGGCCCATCATACTATTCATGGAACCTTCTGTTATTTGAAGGAAATCTTCCCATGAGCCCTATGTTAGCAAGAGGCACAGGCCTGGCCTCACTCATTTTCTGACTCAGGCTCCCACGTAAGCCCTTTTCATTCTCTCTAGGAGACTCACCCTACTGCCATGACACATGGCAAGCTCATGTTACTGAACTCCTCTAAAACTTCCCACACACTAGGAACTCTGATATCACAGGTTGTGAGCAGGGTTGAAAGAGACATTTGCTCTTTCACACTCCGATAAAAGGCCTTGCAGAAGCTCACCTTATGTCCAGCCCCGTAGGAAATCACTTTGAATAACTCTATCAACTTTGGCCTTTAATTCTCCATCTCTGTAGTTGGTCTGAATGATATAGCCAGAAACAGCGATGGATACAGTATGAAACTCTTCATCACGCTATTAATACTCCATCACTGAGGCCTCCTGTCTATAATTCAAATTAAAAAGAAGTCTTATGCATGTAGATGAATTAAGATATCTAGTTTTAATGACTGGGAAGGGAGGACGTTTCTCTAGACTGGATGCATGTAGAAAAATTGATAACTGATACTGACCGGTACTCTGACCTGTACTTCCATCCTTATTTAGAAACCCTGGTTTGGTAGTATATTGCTGTTATAGCTTTCAGCGTCCCTCTTGGCCCTGTATTTTTAGTCTTGTTGATACCTGATCCTGCCTCCTTGGAAAACAAGAGAAGAACTATTTAATAATTCAAAGCCCATTTGGAGGTCATCTGACAAAGTCCTCAAATTAAGACCTTTCATAGTGTGGCATTAAGCAGTTCTCTTCTGAGTTTCAGAGAAACCTCTTTATTTAGACCAATGCTGATTTCATCTTGTAGTTAGGTACTCAAAATAATCTGAAGAAGGATCAGGCTGCCTTTGCTTCTATATTTCTATGTGTTCTTATGAAAGCATCTAGTAACATAGGAATAGATAAACTGACTTTCAGGCTCTGTGCATCTCATCACCCAGGGACCAGGCCAAGATGTAGCATGTGGCAGATTTGATGTCAGCGGTGGCCTACAATTTGGTACCTATTTTGGAGATCTTGATGCCACGTTCTTTGAGATGGGACTCAGTGGCTCCACAGGAATCTTATTGAAATTCAAATCTATTGAACGTTTTGTACATACCATAGTTTAGACTAGGGCTGAAAAATGAATCTTTAGAAGAAGGAATGAAAAGCTTTTCTTCAAAACAAAACAAAACAATCCCCCCCTTTTTTATCACTTCTGTCTAGTCTATCACCTGCTATTATACTTATTTGGAAAAAAGTAACCAAAGGAAAAGGGTGGTACGCACAAAGAGATTAAAAAATAGGGGCTGGGAAGGTGGCTCAGTGGTAGAGCGCTTGCCTTGCATGCATGAGGCTCTGCGTTTGATTCCTCAGCACCACATAAGCAAAAAGAACAAAGCCGGAAGTGGTGCTGTGGCTCAAGTGGTAGAACGCTAACCTTTAGCTGAAGAGCTGAGGGACAGCGCCCAGGCCCAGAGTTCAGGCCCCACAACCGCCCCCCCCCCCAAAAAAAAACAATCTCTAGGTTATGACTTTTATTGCATTCACAAGTCTATGCAAACAATTTGTCTTTTGAGATTCAATTTTATGCTTTTTAGACCTGATATAAAAATAGTTGTTAACTTGTTCCATTTATACTTACAGATATATTTATATAAAGTTTCTATTTGGGGCTGGGAAGATGGCTCAGTGGTAGAGCGCTTGCCTTGCATGCCTGAGGCCCTGGGTTCGATTCCTCAGCACCACATAAGCAAAAAAGAAAAAAGCCGGAAGTGGCACTGTGGCTCAAGTGGTAGAGCGCTATCCTTGCACTGAAGAGCTGAGGGACAGTGCCCAGGCCCAGAGTTCAGGCCCCACGACCAACCAAAAAAAAAAAAATAATAAAGTTTCTATTTATTTTTTGTTTCTTTTTCAATTTTTTAATTTTATTTTACTGAAAAGGTAATGAGTGTGTGTGGGGAGGGGCTATAAAGTTTCCCTTTCTCCCAAATATAAGCCACAGGAACATCCCCTGAGATTCAAGTCTTATTTGATTCCTGAATTTGTTGCTTGGGAATATTTATTTATTTATTGTCAAAGTATTGTACAGAGGGGATACAGTTACATAAGTAAGGTAATAAGTACATTTCTTGTCAAACTTGTTATCCCTTCCCCAAAAGGTTAAACATTCTGCAAAGGATATTTGTCAACTGTTACATGCCTATATGTGCTTTTGTACTTAAGGGATTTCAGTCCATCAACTGAAGTGGGGTAGAATAAGGACAAGTTTTTGGACATGTATTTTAGTTACAGAATTAAAAGGAAGAAAGGAGACATTTCCATGTTCAGTTTGCAGGGGCAATCCATTTCATGGTGTGGTTTTTCTGGCACGTTTGCTCCCTGAGGGAATAATCTCATGTGAATTGCTCTTCCTGCACTGCATTGTCTACCACAGTGGACAAGTCCTAGGTACTCAATGAATGACAGTTTTTCAAACAAATAAACACAGCTATTCAAAATGAAGAATTTGAGATTATTGGTTTCTCCACTTGATGCTGCCATGTGAATAAAGTACTGTATTCAACTGAATCTTCTGCCTCACAACAGAATCTTACATTTTTAAATCCTTACAAAACTACACACACAACACAAACAAAACTTACAATGATGCCCATGCAGAATTTACTCAAAATCATCTGAGTGATATTAGTGAGTAAACTAGTTTGGAGAAAGAAATTCTAGGCATTGTCAAATAAACATAATTTTGCAGATGGCAAATCTCTCATTCTTACAAATGGTTTCCATGTTCTTTCTTTGTCTTGAGAAATTCATGTCTCCGGTTCCTTTCACTCTGGGCTAACCTATGAAACAATATCTTTGTTATCAACTAAGCATATTCCAGTAATGCAAATCTTATCAGCAAACTGAAAACCATCCTTTACTAGCAATAAAACATTTAACATCTGCATTTTATTTCATGGAAATCCTTTTCCAGCCAAGTTATGTAGGAAAGTAGGAAAGTTCAGATTTTATAGAGAGATCTTGTTCAACAATGTGACTCTTGATTCTTAAAAATAAAACACTGAGTTTCTCTACAACTACTAGTTTATCTATTTTCTTAGGAAATAACCTATAAACCTCTAGAATCATGTGGATTTTTAATTTTACTCTTTAATTATTCTTATCTAAGAGTTACCATGACAGACAAAGGAATTCATCATAGCCTATGTTGAGATTCAAGCATGATTTGATTAGATAATCTTATAACTTATAGAATAGGATAATCTTCTATATCTCATGATTTAGAAACTGGAGATTGGAATGTTTTAAGTTCAACAAACTTGTAAAGCAGAGTGATTTGAACTCTGCCATCGCACAGGTTTGTGGGAACGTCCCATGAATAGAAGCAAACTTTCTTCTCTCTCTTTTTTTCCCCCTTTTTTCTTTCATAGTTTCAAGCTGATTTTATTCTACCTGGTATGTTATAAATGGAAAAAGACATCCTTAAGCTTACTGTCAATTCAGAGATTGCCTTAGTACAGATTTCTCAGTAGACTGCCGGTGAGCTCGGCTCACTGGCAACTGTGATCAGAAGCATCGTGCGGATAAAGGCAGAAAGGTTTCGTAACAGCTTTAAAATTAACAAATGGCAACTAACTTCCTTTGCCGATCTCAAAATCCCTTACATGAAAAGTCAGTCACTAAAAGTATTGGTAGGGGTTCATTTACAAACATCATTCTAGAGGAAACAAAAACATGCCATTTTCCTCCTTAGAAATGGCCAATGTCAGCCTAATGAGGAAATGCACACTTATCATTCCAGCAACTAGGTAGGCAGAGATAAGGGGATCAGGTTTCCTGGCCAGCCTTGTTTGAGCAAATCAACAAGACTCAATCACAAAAACAAAATACAAGCAAAAATGTTAGGGGCTGGGAAGATGGCTCAGTGGTAGAGTGCTTGCCTTGCATGCATGAGGCCTTGTGTTTGATTCCTTAGCACCACATAAGCAGAAAAAGTTGGAAGTGTCACTGTGGCTCAAGTGGTAGAGCACTAGCCTTGAGCTGAAGAGCTGAGGGACAGCGCCCAAAGTTCAAGCCCCATGACCATCAACAACAACAACAAAGTGTTTAGGGCATGGTTTCCAGGTTAGAATGGTCACCTTATGTTCCCAAGGTTCTGGGTTCAATAAACCCCAATACTTCAAGAAAAAGAGAAAGGAAAGGAAAAGAGAAAAGAAAAGGGAAAAGGGAGAGAGGGAGAGACAGATTGAGGAGTGAGACCCAATGTCTTGTCACACATGAAATAATCCAACAAAATGCCAAGAATCCAGGTCCCATCGGAATTTCCATTGTACCTCTTGAATCTTGATCCTCAGCTCTTCTGTTGCCCTCTTCATTTGTTTCCATAGTTCCATAGCATTCATGGTTCCCTTTACCAGATTCTCTCTGCCCACAGGTCTTTTCATGAATTCACTGAAATGCTGTCTTTGCACAGACTGTCCATCATTCATCCTCTGTGATTTAGCTCTTGCTGTGACAGTATAAACTCTGCAAGAAGCTTCCTTTTTGTCTAGTGCTATTGTCTTTACCAGTGAATTGTTACGAAGTGGGAAGATGCCATCCAGTATTTGCTAAATAGCTTTTTAAAAAAAGTATGCTTCTTATTCTTATGTACCTTAATTTAACAAAGTAACTTAGCTTCAGTGGTCTACTCAAGATCAAGTCATCAACTGATGAAGTAGCATGGTTGTCAATTGTTTTCTGCTGTCTTGAAATGAGAATTATTTTGTGTTAATCTTTGCCTTTGTTTTTTTTTTTTACTGTTTTCTTCTTTTTTAAATAATTACACTCTTCTCTAAATAATAGTAAGAAAGCACTTGTTTTGTTATTTAGAGAAGGATGCCTAGTTTATGAGCAACATTCCCAGTTTTCCATCCAGGAACCTGAAGAGTACATACAATCTGTGACCATTTGTGTCAAAAATTTTTTAAAAAATCAACATTTAGCCGGGTGCTGGTGGCTCACGCCTGTAATCCTAGCTACTCAGGAGGCTGAGATCTGAGGATCGCGGTTCAAAGCCAGCCAGGGCAGGAAAGACCGTGAGACTCCTATCTCCAATAAACCACCAGAAAACCGGAAGTGGCGCTGTAGCTTAAGTGGTAGAGCACTCGCCTTGAGTTGAAGAGCTGAGGGACAGCGCCCAGGCCCAGAGTTCAAGCCCCACGACTGACAAAAAAAAAAAAAAAAAAAATCAACATTTGTGTGTGCCTGTATGTGCATTAGGAGACTCTAGAAGGCTATGCAATAAAGCATAAAGGACATTCAGTGAGAGGTAGAGACAATGGATTAGAAAAACAGATAAAATAATATGTGACTCTACAAATTGTAAAGCATTTGGAAACCTTTAAATACTAAAGTAGTAACACTTGTCACACAAATTTTTTTTAAGTATTTACATATTAAAGGTCACACATGGTCATTTTTACTCTCAGAGGCAGATGGGCAATGTGGTGATAATCTGCATGTGGTCACTAAGTTGAGCAGTTGGGAGTAGGTCTCAGGGTCATTAGTTGTCAAGTTGAGCTCCTGTACAAAAATCCAGAACACATAAGAAGTTCTAAATGTGAACTAATAAATTCTCTTCCACACTAGATAAGAAGGGAAAAAAAAACTTATTAAACTTTGGTTGAGAAAACTTAAAGACAAATTCAGATTCCTTTCCTAATTGAAAGTAGCTATTCTTTTATTCGAATGACTTTCATGTTGTATAAGTGAATACCACATTCACAATTGTTGCAAAATCTCCCATCTTGACTCATAACAAGTAGGAGAATTGGAATTTAGAATGAAGATTTCATTTAGATGGTGACCATTGACATTGAAAGAAATATAATGATTTTTAGGAGATTTTATAACATGGCTGGCTAAACTCACCACAAACCATCAGACATAATTAAGGTTTAAAAAGTTGATTGACAGTTATGAATTAGTGTGGGGAGGCTAAAAATATGAAAGGCACATCTATGTATACAGGTAAAGATGAATGAACTAATTTTTCTTGGATTATAGGCCTATGAATTTGCAGTATTCCCAATGAATAAAAGAATCCTCTATATAAGCCTTGAGATATTTCTCTGTATTTTCACATTGCATTTTTTTTCTGGGTTAGCGAATTTAATTAAATCTTCTCTAAAACACTAGATGTTAAGAAACATATAAAACCTAAGATCCTGAGATCTCCCATTTTAGCTTTGATTAAAATCGATGAGTTTGGAGTTTTCTGTTAAAACTTCTAGCTTTCAGCAACTCTTTCTTTTTGGAGAAACAGCTTTTCTTTGTGTAACAAAAAGGCTTAGGAGAGCTTCTTTTTGGAAAAAAAAAGGCTTAAAGACTGCTGAGTCTTAAAATAGCCTTTGAGAAGAGCAGTAGAGGAAGTAAAGGTGTACAAATGTACTGGGTACAAAACTAAAGGAGTGCAGACTTCCTGATTTAGCAAGAGCCCTCTGTTGGGGTTACAGATGCCAATTCAGGCTCCTGCTGTGTATTACCGTCCCCAGAACTCATTACTAAGAGAACAGGCCTTTTCCTTTGTCTTTCCCACCCATTTATCCCATTCTTTAAACAGCCCACAATATCTCAGTGCAAACATTGTATTCATAATGTCATTAATTGACTACACGTATAGAAATCCTGCGTTAGTGCAAAAAATATATTTCTCATGACTTTTTTTCTTTAATTGCAAGAGGTTTGAGATTTATTGGGTGTCTATACTAGAAGTTCTTAGAAAAGAGACATTGGCTCTACCCTTAAGGAATTCCTCAGATAGAGTGAAGAAGACAGAGTATGAAAATTCTGTGTATAAGATTTTTTCTGTTATAAAAAGTCTCATTTCAGTTAGATAACCTAGCAAAAAGAAAGACTAAAAGCAACAAAAAAAGACAAAAAGTAATCCACAAATAAGTCAAGATGATATCTTCAATTAATATATAAATCTCTAGCCATCAATCACAGTCATTTGACTCTGAGATTTAGGATTGACCAAAGCAATGGGAAAATGAATATGGCAATCATTTACCTCAGAATTAGCTAAAGGAAAGCTCAGTGCAAGATGTACTGTGTCACCATGAAATTTTGAGAAAACAAAGACAGATGAGATGTTCTTCTGTTTGCTCTGAAACTATTTGGAAGATAGGAAGGAGACAGGTACTGGTGGCTCATGCCTGTCATCCTAGCTACTCAGGGACTGATATCTGAGGATTGTGATTCCAAGCCAGCCCAGGCAGGAAAGTCTGTGAGACTCTTATCTCCAGTTCATCACCAAGGAAACCAAAGATGAAGCTGTGGACTAGCCCTGAGCAAAAAAGCCCAAGGACAGCACTCAGGCCCTAAATTTAAGCCCTAGGACTGACAATAATAGTAATAGTAATAATAATACTAATTAAAAAATTCTGTGTATGTTGATTACCCATTTGGACATTGCTTGATTTTCTAGTCTTTCCATTGCTGTTTGGAATGGTGGGTAGAAAAGAGGCTCCTCTTTGCAGTGGATTGGTAGAGCTGGATAAGTTCTTTAGCAAACCAACTCCAAACTGCGTTATAATTCAGTGCATAAATGCATTTCATGTTCACACAGAAGGGCAGATAAACAGGTTGGTGGAATTCTTGGCTTCAACAAGTCAATCCAAGATGAAGATTAGAAAGGTATAGCCATCTCCAGCTAGGTAGCTCCTAAGGTTACTCTGAGGTGGTCTCCATTCTTATAGAAAGGAGGAGATAAGTCTGGAAGCGATTCACATGCTATTTCAGTGAGCTGTACTTGAAGTGTTTCTGCTCACTGTTTTGCTGACTAGAGTTTAGTGGGTACCTGATGACTAGGTAAACTGGGAAATGTGGTCTAATTCTGAGCTCAGAATAAAGAATATAGATTTTAAGGCATACCTATAAATCTCTGATTTGAAGCAGAGATTTTCCCAGGCATAGCACCCTGCCACATCAATTTAGTTGATAAAAGTCTTCTTTATCTCTCAAATATGTCAGAGTCAAATAACCGTGACTAATGGCTAGAGATTTCTATATTAATTGAAGATATCATCTTAACTTAATTGTATATTACTTTTGGTACTTTTTTATTGCTTTTTGTCTTTTTTTGGCTAGGAGATTGGGTTATTTAACTGAAATGAGACTTTTTATAACACAAGGAAGATTGTATTTATTATTATTGTCCATTGTTTCAAATCTATGTAAAAGATGCCCAACAAATCTTTCTTGTAATACACATAAGCAGATATACTATACTTTACAAATAATTATTTGCACTAATGCATTTTAGTGAATACCATTGCTGTGATTCTTACAAGAGTTTGCATATTATTGCTATGATTTTTTTTTCAAGAAAGGTTCTGGAATTAGTTGCAAGGAGAAGATTCATCTAGGACACATTTACACGCATTCTTTCCCCCATTTATTCTGCAAATATTTACTGTGTTCCTTATATATGCTGGCCTGATGCAATGGGCTTGTTCCAGTCAATGGGCATTGATAATATGTCAGAGGCAAAGCTGGGTGGCACACGTCTGTTTCCTCTTTTAATCCTCCTGAAATCCTTCTGAGGCAGAAGTTAAAGCCTCTGAAAAATTGAAGAGCTGCTGAGATTCAATTATTTAACCAAGGTCACTTATTAGTTAAATAGAGTAGCATAAGTAGTTTTAGAGAACCAAATCCATATGATTGAAAACTGTTCTTTCTAGCAACCTAGATTTTTTTAAGCTAAATGTATATTGCTCTGATCATTAGCATAATAAGACTGAGAAGTTGATACTTTTTGCACATAAAATAAAGCAATGGGGTAGGAAAGAATTAAATAATTTCATTGATGATACTGGGTTTTTTTCTCTCTCTCTTTTGTCGGTTGTGGGACTTGAACACTGGGTCTGGGCACTGTCCCTCAGCTCTTCAGCCCAAGGCGAGTGCTCTACCACTTGAGCCACAGCTCCACTTCATGATACTGGGTTTTTGCTCAGTACAGTAGGGCTTGAGCTCATGGCCTTATGCTTGCATTTGACTTTCTTATTCAAGCTGGTTCTCTACCACTTGATCCATGCCCCTTCTGGCTTTTTACTAGTTAATTGGAGATAGTATGTCACAAGCTTTGCTGCCCATGCTTGCTGTAAACCTTAGTTCCTGTAGGATTGCAACAGTTTAAGTCGAAGCCATGGATTTGAAGTGCCAAGCACAGATGTGTTCTTCTGCTGGCAACAATTGTGAAAAGCTTCCTAACGAAACATGGAGAAAGACCATAGAAAAAATCTATGTCTTTCTGGGGAAATTTAATATCACGTGCTTTCTACAGGAACTACTTCTAACTTCCCGAAACTATGGAAGTAAAACAATGAAACTTTCACAAGATTGAGAGATGCTGGAACATAGAAATGTTATGGCTGTTTGCCTACAGCCCAGTTGATTAGTACAAGGTGATGATCCCAGGCAAAGGAGACCTATGGTATACAGGTACCAACCAACCCATTAGCCTGATTGCATTACTAGGGGTAATTATGTGTCCTTGTGAAAACAGGACAAGAGAGGTCATGAAGAATAGTTGTGATTAGCATAAATACATTTATCACTCACTAATTAATGTCTGATTCCAACTTTGATAAAGGGGTTGCTTTATTGAAGAAGACATCAATTTATAGAATATTGATTTTTGAAAAGTATCTATAAATCTTTGCCCTAAATGATAGGATCTGGAAAAGAAATGGCCCAAGTTACCTGGCATAATGACATGCTATATTAGTTGACTTTACCCTAGAATGTTCATTTATAAGCTTCTTATTATCATATGTACCATTTATAATATACTCTAAATTGTTGGGTCATTTAATAGACATCAGTGGAGCAGCTACAGTACATCTAAGCTGGGAATTAAGTGTTCAACATGTCAACAAAATCCCTGTTCTGGTCACACTTAGCTCTTCTAGGGAAGACAAGCAAGCATGTAAATAGAAATTAAATGGCATTTAAGGTAATAATGCAAATTAAAGTATTTAGAGGTGAAGGAGCAACTTTTCTTAAAAGAAATTGAATTAAGAGACCAGAATGTTTTGGTAGAGAGAGAAAGTCTATTTAAATAAACTATGGAGGGGTGGAGGAACTATTTGGGGAAGGAAATGAGTGAATAGAAGCAAACACAGAAAGGGGGTATTTAAGGCACAGGAAATAACAAGTAGTGAGTCTGATCCAGGAAAAAAAAAAGGGGGAGGATAAAATTAGAAATAAATTAATAGGTAGCCAGCATCCTTGCAGACCATGGCAAAGACTCTGAGGAGACGCGGTTGGCTTTAAAGGGGGGATTAGAGTAGTTTAGTGAACTGCACTAGCCTAAAAACAGAAGTAGAACATCCATTCAGAAGGTGCTTAGCTTTCTATGTCTAGGACATTAGGGTTGACTTTGCCCAGAATGACAACATTAAACAAAATGAGACAGTTAATTGTGAGTCATAAATTTCCAGTTTTAGCTATGATTTATATTAAAGGTCAGGCAGGTAAGTTCCATGTCCCTTTTCCAGAAAGCTTACATTTTAGTAGAGGAGGCAAGAAATTGGCAGCTAAATAATGGCATGCAAGTCAGAAACCAAACCAAGCAGTGGCAGATGGGTTGAAATAGTGGCTATAAAAGGGACTATGAGGCCAGAAGGAACTCTTCTTTTTAAATTTGTTTTCATTTCCCCCCCCTTTTTCCCATTTGAAGTCCATATAAACCTTTGAAGATAAGACTGCTCACTATATTCCACATGGAATATACTTCTCTCTCTTTCTCTCTTTCTCATTACTCCCATTTGCTTTTCCCTGAACCATTTTATGACAAATTACATAAATGATGCCCCTTTACATCTAACTCCATAAAACTTCCAATTTTATAAAGGGATATTTTCTTGCATAGCAACTCCACAATTATACACATAAGAAAACTTGTATTGCTACAATACCATAACCTAATATACAGATCTTATTCAAGTTTGACCAGTTTTCTAACTAATGGCATTTTTTTTCCTCCTGAAACAAAAATCCTAAAATAGGCATGACACTCAGTTTCTATATTTTTTGTAGATTCCATTAATTTGGGATGATTCGTCAGTCTTACTTGCGTTTCATGACCTAGATAATTTTGAAGAGTATAAACCAACTTTTATGAAGTGTCGTCGATTCCCAGTGAATAGATTGAGAATCTGTAGTTAGTTGATAGGAATAAAAGTGATATTGAGCATTTTTTGCACATGCTCATGAGGTTGGTTTGTTCCATTGCTAGTGAGGCTCATATTGGTCATTTAGTTAAGGTTTTGTTTATATTAGCAATGGTTAGGTAGACAAATTTCTTGAAAAGTTACAGTAAAATTCCTATTTTCCCTGTGTATTAGTAAGCATATTTAGAGTTGATCCTTTAAATATATTGTAAGAAATGGTGGGACAAAAGGTACACTAATTCAGCAGTGAAACCTACCAGACACTATGTGAGAAATTAACTATATACTGTTGATGGGTGAAGGGGCAGCTCAGAGAGAATGAGGGGAGGGGTGATACTGTTCAAAAGAAAATGTACTCATTACCTGACTTAGGTAACTGTAATCTCTCTGAACATCACCTTTACAAGAAAATTGAAAAAAATTAAAGAGCCTAGGACTTTTCAAACTTTCACTCACTTGCTATTCCATAGACCTTGTGATTTTCTTGCCTGAATCATTTCTTTCTTTTTTTTTTTTAAATCTTTATTGTAAAGGTGATCAACAGAGGGGTTACAGTTAGGTAAATAAGGTAATGAGTCCTGCATTTTCTCTGTTTTAGTTTTCTGTACCCTTTGTCTTGTTTATAAATTTATCTTATCCTTGGAAGGGACAGGGAATCACAGAAACAGCAGGGTGAAGGAGGAGAGTCGGGAGGGGTAATCAGGAGAAAATCAATCATTTCTGATGATAGTTTCCAAATATTATTTTCTAATCTCACCTTCCCTTCTACATTTTCTAGCTGGCTTTCTCTTCTATTGATTTATTTATATTAGTGTGGACTCCTGGATTCATATTTTATTCAATAGCTTGAATCATTTAGTATTATTTATTTTGACTTGTGTGGATGTCCCAGATTTGACCAGTGGGAGCTCTTCTGTGTGTCCTCTGCTCTTTGATTGAGCACGTCCTTACTTTCTGGCACAATGAAGTTCTCCAGTCTCATTGTTTATATTTCTTAACTTAGAACTTGAAGGGATATCATGTTTTAGAAGGTCTTTGAAGCTATCATACTAATGGCATAACATAGACAGCTATGTGGTTGTCTTGGAGTTAGAGTGGGTGTGTAGGAATCATCAGCACATAGTCCAAAGGTAGTGATATTATTCCAAGTTCAAGGATCAGAAAGAAAGTTTTTGTGACTCAGTAGTGGTTTGAGAGGGAGAATTACATCAAATGAGGTCAGAAGCACTCAGAGATTTGCAGCAGCATCATTATGAGTGTAAGATTTGCATGACTAATGGGAAAGGATGAGAAGGGGAAACAAAGGAGAAGGCAACAATGCTTGTTAAGAAATGTACTCATTACCTTGCCCATGTAATTGTAACCCCTCTGTACAGTATTTTCACAATAAAAGAAAAGATTTGCATGACTAACACCATATATATATTAGCCATTGCTAGAGATGTGTTGAATCCCACTCAGACTGAGATAAAAGTATCCCTTCAAAGGGCTAAAAGATGGGGGAAAGACATGTGAAGGGAAAACACAACAGTAAAAATAGAATAAACCAAAAGAGATGCAAATAAATGCTCATCCCTGGACTTCACTAAGTTATAATTCATTAGCTGAGTAAAGGGAACTTTCATAGATTATTTTTCAGTAGATCTTAAGCAAAAAACAACAGATAATAGGATGAGTTGTATGTTTTCTCAGCATTCAGGGAGACATATTTATGTTTCTCTAGTGTCACAAAGGAAGAAAAATAATTATCATGGAAACATAGAAAAAGTAGAGGGATATTGTACATAAGAGAGATCATTCTATAGTATAGAAGATGTGCTTAAGGAAAGAAATGGGTATTATTCCAAGGTCTCCATAGGCAGCAATCTTCCGAGACCACTACTGAGAACAATTACTCTTAGTCTATAAATAAATGTAAGTCTCAAAGACGGGATACTTCAGGAAAGAAAAAAATGCAAGGTAAATCTTCCTACTACAAGGCTGTGGAGAGAACAGATTAGCATTTTCTAGTACCGTAGCACTGATCATTAGAAAATATCACCTTTACTTGAAATCTGTATAAATTTTGACCATGGTGTTTGGATTCTACTCAATGGTTCCTCCGTTTCTAAGACCTCACAGGAAAAGAACTCCATTCAGATACTATGGAAGTGGAATCACTGAAAAACTTGAAGCAGTAGAATGAAACATCCCTTCGTGAAGGAAGGATTTTCTCCTCCTTCTAAACCAGTGCTAAGTACAGGCTACGATGGGAAATGTTAAATTACTCTCTCCGTACTTGTCCACATCTCTCTTTCCCTTTCACTTAGTCTTAACCAGTCCTTCCTTCTTGCTTTCCCCTGTCCTTTATGGATTTATTTATTGATGTCAGTGTGGACTCTTGGATTCTTATTTTACTTCAATGCTTTTACTATTAGTAATAAAACTGTTAGGTATGGTTTGTACATTTATTGTTATACTTTTGTGGCTCTATATTTCAATTTATCTAATGCAAATAATTTTTGATTACACCATTTAATCAAAATCTGTGTGAGCCACAAATACTGCCTGACACAAAAGACAAACTCAATAAATGTTTTATTGACAAAGGACTAAACAAAATGAGAGAGTCCCAGGGACATAAGTATCAGCTAATCATCAACTACTTGAACAGATACTATAGTAGATTTTACTGTTATTGGGTTGGCATTAGTTTTTCAGAACTCTGTGTGTGTGTGTGTGTGTGTGTGTGTGTGTGTGTGTGTGTGTGTGTGTATGCGTGTGGTAGAGTGTATAGGTTGCTATGACTGTAATAAGATAGCAGTTTAAAAAATATTTCATAAATGTTCCCTGTAATGAAGACTGTTAAATATTATTTCCTTTCTATGAGGATTTATCTGTTTCCCACAAACAATTTAAAATAAGCTCCTCATAGTCTGGCAAGAGAACATGAGTTCTCATTTTTGTTTTTGATTGAAAATTGAACTGTAGGACTAAAAGGTGCCTAAGGACTCAAGCAGATGAGACATCTCTCTTTTCATTGTGAGGGCCTCCAGGCTCCCATATGGAAGTGGCATGTATCATAGTGTCCTGATCTGGCTCTTGAGCATCAGCATTTCAGAGCTCCAAGGTCCTTACTCACCATGTGGTTATGACCCCTTAACTGCTATGTGAGACTTCATTATTGTGCTTGCTAAAAATAAAGCAGAGACGCTGGAGAGAAATTAAGAGAGCACGTGGTTAATGGTATTAGTGGTGTTTTAGATTAAAACTGAAGTGTAACCAAGTCAGACATCTTTTCCTATCTAAGACCATTCTGGTGCAAAGGTCATTTCTTTCTTGTGTGCTATGGTGGTGATTAGTACACAAGGGTTTTGAAGTTATTCCGAATTTCTAGCATCTGTTGCCAGGCAGATCTTTCCATTTTTAGAGAGTTTCAGGAAGTGTAGGGGAGGCTCTCTTGCTCCCCTTTCTCTACTCAGTATTTAGGTCTGAGTCCAGCATGCTGTAGGTGTGTAATAAATAAACTTAGTGATGAACATATAAATGCATGTGTGTGCATACACACTATCCATATATAAACTGTTACGTGCTGGGTTAGGGACGTCAGAAATTAAGAGTAAAAACCACGTTTGGTTTGTAAAAATCTTTTTTGCCAAAGAAGCAAACAAAAGAAAGCACAAAGAAACAACAGGAACTGTCTCTCCAAAATGATGTCAGTTGGAAAAGGTTTTAAAAAAAAAACTAAAAAAAAAAAAGTTCTTTCACAATAGCTTATTTTTTTTTAAATAAGGGCAGAAGTAATTTATAATCTAATTCTCCCAATACTGCAGCATGTTTGCTTAAATGAATGAGTCAAAAAGTAAATGAGAGAATGCTTTTGACAAAAACAAAGAGCTTTCTTTGGAATTGGTACGACTGTCTTCACATCCAATCTATTTTAAATATAAACTATGCATAAACTCATTGTATACACACTACTTCTCTGTCTCTGTCCATTTGTCTGTCTGTCTGTCTGTCTGTCTGTCTGTCTGTCTGTCTCTCTCTCTCTCTCTCTCTCTCTCTCTCTCTCTCTCTCTCACACACACACACACACACACACACACACACACACACACACACACACAAACACTCTTTTATTCCCAGGCTGTCTCATGGGGTCCGTAAGTAACCTCACCTTTAGGTATGCTTTGGGGATTGTAACTTAAGCCTGTTTGGCAGATCTTGAGTAGGTGGTGGAGACAGGGCAGCTCTGAATGGGCCCTTTGATAGAGCTTAGCATCAGCTATCACCAGCACCTCACTCTCATTAGCACTTGCCCCTCAGGGCAGCCCTCTGCCCAAGGAAAATTGGATGGGAGCTGGCCTCACATTGGCCCATTCCACTCTCTCACCAGGACTTTCCTTGTTGGCCTTGCTGCACAGTTGTCAGGTGTTTACTTAGTTCTCCATTCAGACACTGGGGCCATCTTCTGCACACTCTGCCTGTCTCTCCTAGGTTGCTGACATGAAGTCAGGCAAGGACGAGGCAGCTTCTGGGGAATGTATGGCCCTGGAGGCTCAGGGTGCCCAGCGGCTGGCCTGCCTCCATTGTGTGCCAGTAAATGCTCAGAACTTTTGCTCCACTCCCAGGGGACTCCCCATTAAAATGATTTTGCATTCACTACCTGCCAACCGTTGCTGTAAATGAGCCAAGAGGAGCAGCCGATTAGGCATAATTATGAATTCTGAGTGGAAGGGAGTAGTTTAAGATTGTTTTTCCTGAAAGACCTATTTTATTCCCCCCCCCTTGAAAATTCACATAAGGAAGTATTGAATGCTCCATGGAGTCTTTATATTTAAATATGCTTTGCAATGAATTCATCTTAGGCTTTCATGAAACAGATAGAAAACCTCCCAACTTGAATTGGATTTTGGTTTGCTTCAGGATTTGTATCTAATTTCCCAGAGAAGCAGTTTAACATTTATTAACAAGAACTGGTACCAAATGTAACCCTCAAGACATTTCCCAGGCTTAGCTGTCAATGAGCACTTAATCCCTAGGGACTCCTAAACCAGCAAAGCCAAGTAAGGATTCAAAGGTCTCTTACAGGCTGCTCCTAAGTGCTTCACTCGTGGGCACCAGCAACAAGCCAATTGTTCTTCTTTATTCTTTGTCTTTCCTTCTTCAGAAATGGGAAAAACAATCCAAGATGTTGAGCATTTGAAAATATTTGCATTGCCTGCACATACCACACTAACTCACTGCTATGCACGCTGACAATTTTTGTGACAGTGTTCCCTAATTTAATTTAAAATGAGCAAGTCTCATCAGAAGATCCCTTCATCTTGATGATACGTCTCTCCAACTGTAAATACTTTTATCTTCAGAGAATTGTAGCATTCAAGACTGCCTAGTAGCTGTTCCACCAAGGTTGGTGTATGCATTACAAATTATTATCCTATTATTTAAAAGCTAAGGTAAGAAGTTGCTTGATAGTAAATGAACATGTGTACTTTCAAAGAAACTCAGTAAAACCTTGGAAAGCAATAATTATAATCATAATCATAATATTCATAGCAGCCTGAAGGAACCACATACTTGTAAAGTGTCACATACTTTCACATCTCTTATTTCTTTGAATCTTCATAGATCTATGAAGTAGACATCATCATCATCATCATCATCATTATTATTACTGTTATACATATGATGAGTCTTGGAGAGATTAAGTCAGTTTCCTAAGACCATGAGGCAATTTTGGGGAGAGTGTATGTAATTTGAGCCCTGACATACATATGTTCCATGTATGCTAAAAATATTTTCAAAAAATCTTTTATTTAATTGCTTTCAGAGTAAGCTTATAGAGGACACACAAGAAAAATCAGTCTCATTTCTTTCTAATTGCCTTTCTATAAAACCCTCATGTTTCCCATATTCTTGAAAATTATTTAAATATATTCACTGTATGTGATGTAAAAAGCAACTAATGCATTTGGTTGAAAGAGAATCCAGATGTTTATTCAAAGCTACATAGCCCCCAAATCCCAGGTGAATTAAATTTTCACTTTTTATCCAATTGTGTGTTTGGATTAAAAAAGAAATCCACTTTTATTTACAATGTTAAAACAAGATGGCTTATTTTTGTGTTTATTTACAAAATTATGTTTAAGAATTTTTATTATATTTGTCAAAATATTTAAAGATGAAGCAAATGTAAGTATAAAACACAGAAAGACACATTCTATATTTGTGTATTCTACACTTCTTCATATATTGAACATCTCTGGAATTAGTAGTTTGTGCCTTTAACCCTATTAATAACATTTTTGTTATTAAAGGTAGGATATATAGCATCTTTAATTGCAGATATTTGATTATTTAAATGGCTTAAAATACAATCCAAGGAATTCTCACATTTTCACATTGGGGATTTATTAAATAGAAGACACCTTCCCAAGGGCTAGGTTTGGTGGCTTACACCTATAATTCCAGTTATCGAGGCAGGAAAATTTCAAGTTTGAGGCCAATGCAGCCAAGTCAGTGAGACTGTATCTTAAAAATAAAACAAAAACAAAAGGAATAGAGTCTCAAGTTGAAGAGCACTTGCCTAGCACATGTGAGAGCCTCCATTCAGTTCCTAGTAAAGGTCTCCCTCCCCCATATCTCTATATACAACACCTTGCTAATGTAAGATTCGTTTCTATTTTTAACTTGTCTTGCTTTACATAAAATAAAAAAAACTTTGATCTGCTTACACATTATTTGATTACCATTAAAATCTGTGAATGGATGCTGCAGGCAGAGTACAATTGTTGCTTTTCTCAACACTGGAATGCCTAAAGGTTTTTGAAACACTTTCACAGCAAAAGAAAAGCTGCATTAAAAAAAAAAGTGTGAAGGGTCAGAGTATTTATCTAGCCTAGTTATTTTCCCCTCCTCTCCCACTTTCATTATTCAAACATAGTGGTGGCCATGCAGAATGGACCTGGAAAAGCATCAAAGGAATGGTTTTCCCATTTTATATGTGTGCATTCTGGTCTTCAAATACCTGAGAGGCCTTAGAATGTTTGGCTGAGCCCCCTTCTGATAATAAGCCCATAAAACCAACTGGTAGTTGATGAATAACAACTGCATAGCCCCTATGGGTAGGAGTGAAGAGAGGTGAGGAAAGCCATTGAGTCCTTTATGCCTCTGTGGTAGTATAAAAATGATACAAATGATGCCAAAACACTTGCATTTTTTCCTATTTATAAAATAAATATATCTGTTAGAGAAAAAATAAACCTGAACATCCTATCTGTAAGTTTTCTTTATTAAAATTTACTGATTATTTTTATTAACTTTAAATAGTTATACAAAGGGGTTTTAATGTAACAAGTCAATTTGTGAGTACAATGCATCTGATCCATGTGATCCCTTCCATTATTCACCCTACCATCTATCCCAGCCCCATCCATCCATCCTAGCAAGCCTCCTGCTTCCATTTTCACATTTGCATCCTGAGTTTTATGACTCTATTCACCCGCCATTCCTGTCTTCATTTGTTTGTCCCTCTCCCCTTCTCGTGCAAGACATATTTCGACTTCCTTGTATTCATTATCTTAAACCACATGTTAATTATTTAAAGTACTTACACGTAATTTAGTTTGATGGTGTATGTTGCATATGGTCCTGTATTTGTTTTCAGACGTTTATTTTTGCAGATCTTACTTTCACATATGCCTTTCTGGGCTTGACTTACTTCACTCAAGATATTTTTCCCCTTGATCTATGCATTTCTTTACAAATGACATAATGGTATTCTCTGACTATTTTCTTGGAGAATATTTAGCAAGTATATTTAGGACTGTGGTAACTGGAAAAATGCATATTAGGTTGTTGGTAAAACTCATGTTGTCCTTTGCTTCATGGGCTTTACTGGCTTTGTCTTTATTTGCAGAGTAAAGAACACATAATCAGCTCCTCTTAACCCTAACCTTACCTTTATGCTTCCTGCCCTCATCTTTTCCTTTTTCTGGCTAAAGACTCAAGATGGTGAGTGTTCTAAAGTACCCCCAAGTGTAAGTGAAGGATGGGAAGTTTGAGTATGAAACTCAGAGTGTGACACTCAGAACCAGAGAAAGCTAAGAGGCAAACTCAGAGCACCCTGCTGTTTTCCTGCTTAAAGCATGTGTGAGGTGTGATAAAGACATGGTATCATGTTACATACAGAAAAGGAATATACGATGCCATTGTGATGGAATTCCATAGAGCATCTAAGAACTCATGGTTTGAAAGAGTCAACGGCGCATTGTTAAGAAGCAGTCATCATTAAAAGAGAACCGAAATGGATTGTTAACAGTGTAAATAATTCTAACTTGAGGTGGGGATTTTCAGGTAAATTTCTAGAACTACTAAATAATGATGATTTGGGTGCAGGAAACACGGATAATACAAGTGAGTTATTTTCTTTATTCTTCTTATGTAACTTTCTCAGCATCCCACTGAGCTTGGTGTCTCAGAGGAGACAAGTAGGATATATTAACAATACTTCAAGGGATGTTAGGATTCTCCAGAGAAAGAGAACCAATAGGGTAAATGTATTCCGTATGTATCAGGCTAGATGCCCTTCTACCTATACGTATATATGTACAAAAAGGTATCAGCTTACTTGATTATGGAAGTCGAGCTGTTCCATAGTCTGCCATCTGAAACTTGGAGGAGAGCTGAAGATGGTCATAGCCTGAGTCTAATAATCTTAGAGCCAGGAGAGGAAATAGTTGAAGTTCCAGTCCAAATATGAGAGAAGATTGATGGGCTAACTCAAACACCAAGCCAAGAGCAGGTTCACTCATTCTCTGCCTTTTGTATTATATAAAAGCATCTTCCAAATTAGATGAATAAGTCCAACCCTCCTGGAGGAGGGTAACCATCTGCTTTACTCAGCTGTTTGACATTTGAACTATTTCACATGCTAATATCATCCAGAAACAAACCTCAAAGACACACCCAGAATAATATGTAACCAAATATATGGATATGCTGTAGCCCAGTCAAGTTGACACATAACATTAACTATTACCAGAGGATTAGTGAGTGTGTGACACGTTGTTTGGATTCTCAGCCAATGGAATGAAAAACTTCAATGCACAATAGCAAGCCAAGTGATGGCATGTTAAGAATTTTATAACGTTAAGCCAAGCTTGATGGAGAAGCAATAGTGGAAACTACATGGAGAGGGATGATAGAGAAGGAATAGTGGAAACTACATGAGTTATTTATTTTAGTTTTTACAGGGGGGGGGGGTAGTAGGGTGGGAGATAGGGATATTTACATAGCAAAAATCAACAAGGGCATCTAATCTGTGTGGTAAATAATATTGGTGTTTAATATTACCTAGAACTATATCTTGGAAGTTACTCGTTTTTCAAGCTTCTTTCCTAAGGGCTGTAAATGGAGGTGCAGAACTACTTACTTGTTTGTTAAAATACTGTTGCGTAAGCAGGTATCCAGAGCAAGTTAGGACGTTCAGAGAGTAACTGGAGAGCACTCTTCAAAGAAAAGCAACACTGTAAAGGTGAAAGCTGAGCTCCTCCATGGTGAAGCCAACAGGTCACTGTGGAAAGGACCACACAGGACCAGCGGGCTGGCACCATGTTCTTGTGGCAGGGCTGATGTTTCCTGCATGCAGAACAGTTCTTCAGGTTAAGTGCTGAGCAGCTGCAAGACCTAAGCCCCTGTTGTTCAGCATCTGCTGATGGTTTGTGTCCCTGGTGGGATCACAACCCTTTCACTTGCTCCTGGCTAAGTTTGCTGTCGGCTTCAAGTGACCCTAGCAAGTCTTTCTGCCTCAGACAGGAAGCTGCATGAAAGCTAATATATGACTATAAAACAAAGTTAGGCCTTAGTCTTCCTTCTCCTTCAGCCTTCTCACTTTCATCCTCTTGTTTTATGAATTCAAAAAACATTTCATGTGTTCATTAAAACTAAAAATTGTAGGGGACTCTGGTGTAATCGGTGCCCTGCTGAATGGTAAGTGGGATAGAATTCATCTAAAACGTTCCGGTCCTTGGTAACAGAGGAAGGCTACAAACAACTAAACAGTTTGATATTTTCTAAAAGCAACTGCTAGGAAGCAAACTGGCAACACACTGAGAATGAATGGAAATAGCCCTAATCTCACAGTGTGGACACAGGAAGTCTCAAGAGATCTGTGTTGGCACCTGAGATGATGAGCCAGCAAAGGGCTTTGGAAAAGCAGAGAAACCGAAGTGGAAAATGAGCCCGGCACTTGAGGCTCATGCTTGTAATCCTAGCTAATCAGGAGACTAAGACCTGAGGATCACATTTTGAAGCCAACTTGAATAGGAAAGTGATTTCCAATTAACTACCCAAAAAGCCACTAGTAGAGTTATGGCTCAAGTGGTAGAGTGCCAGCCTTGAGCAATAAGTTAAGAGAATGGGCTAAAGGACTGAGTTCAGTCCCAAATAACAGCAACACATGCATACACACACACACACACACACACACACACACACACACACACACACGAAAAGTTTCTATGTGAGAAAGAACATGGGGTATACATGCAATGCTTGAAATGAGCCTGTGAGCACAGAGGCACAGGAAATATGGGCCCATGAGTCTGTCCATTTACGTTCAGTCTTTAGGTAGGCTGTAGACCACTCTGCCTGAATTACCAAGGTTGACAATCTCTTCTCCAGAGACCATACATAATGATTAAATGAGATGCTGCATAACACAGACACCTAAATCACAAAGTTTTCCCTTCTGGTACAAGTGATTTATCTTCCAAAATGAAAGACATGGCCTCTTGAGAATTTGACCCTTGGGAAATTTAAATGATTCCTTACTTTTTAAAAACATTTAATCTATTCAAAAATTAGACTTAGTTCATTGACCTGATAATGTAACCATCCAAACTAAGTGCAAAAACAGTTTAAAAACACCAGATTGATTCTTTTTTAATTTAGGTTTTTTTCCCCCATAATGTACTCAGCTGTAGAAACACAGACTTCAGCCATAAATCCTAAACATAGTAGAGGAATTAAATTCAAAATTAAACCCAGTATGATGAATTATCAGTAAATAAATGATTAGCAGGTTAGAAAAAATGGAAGTGGCTGACAGGGTACCTAGGTTAATGGTGACTTGAACAAAGTGGCCTGAGCAGGTCACCATCTTGGACGGGATGGAGGGTCTTCATTTTGGATTTTGACATTATCTGTCACTATAGCCCAGGCCTGGAAAAATCTATTTGTAAACTGAAATTTCCTCTGTAAACTATGATACTTTACAGTATACAGTGATCCTGAGATTTGAGGAACTAATACTTCAAAATCAGAAAAATGCAAAGATTAGAAGAGTCACGGGTGAACTATGTAGTGGGTTGATGATTCAGCTACTCATTCTGCATCCTAAGCCTGCTCAGTCATCCATCCTTGCTTAGTCTCGGCCTTCTTCTCAACAGCTGGCCACTTTTTTTTATTTCACAAGTGTGATAATAGAGTTTTTAAATTTTTCTTCTTCTTATGAAGGGTGAACAGTTCTCTCATACTGAATGCTGTATAAATAAGTGATGGTTCTATTTTCTTTTAATGAGGCTAAACAGTGATTTGGAAGCTATTCAATGAAATGTAATAGTTAACTATGCATTAAAACATAAAGCTCTGTATACATATTATATATGTATATGTATGTATGTATGTTTGTATGTGTATTATATCTATCTACCATCTAGTCCTCTTTCTTGTGCTCTCTCTCTCCATCTATCTTTCAGTCTTTCTACTTCTCTATCTATGCAAATCTCACTTGGGAGAAACTGTAACACGATGTTTCTTTATCTAATAATGGGAGAAAAGAATGAGACTACCCTCCAGTTTTTCCAATCCTTGCTACCTTTTCTAATTAGAGGATTCTTCCCATCTCAACTACATCCCCACCCGCCCCCCCACATGAATACACATGCTTCTGCTTATACATAGCTCATACAGAGTAGTCAAGTCAAATTACTTCTGTGACTTAGGGGTGGATAGAGTTCTTATCTCTATTTAGAAAATGAAAGAGATGCTCTTCATAGTTTCTGTCCCAAGAGATGTTTATCGCAGTTCTGAGAAAAGTCTGTAAGCCTTGTGGAGGAAATGGTGTGGTGAGCCGGTGAAGGTGATGAGTGAAGCTGCACAGTCCCCGCTACCTGCCAGGACTTCTCTGTTCACTTGGTAGAAATTGGGAACGTAGAGTTTCGGCATTATCTACAGAGCCTTTGTTTAAAAATGCATGTTTGCAACCCAATCAATGAATGCTTTCATTGGCTCCTGATTGGAGTTGTAGCAATACCTCATTGCGGGAAGCACAGCCCTCATCCATTGCTTTCTATTCAGCTCTCTTGTCTGTCACTTGGTAGCTACGTGATTCACCTTTCAGAGTATCACTTTTCTTAGCAAAAAGATGGTAGAGAGCCCTGACCTCACAGATTTAAAGTAAATTGAATTAGTCAACATATGGAAGAACGTGGCACTGTATCTAGAACACAGTTCACACTTCAAAAAAAAAATGTTAGCTATTACTAGCTGTTTATCACATTCAGCAAACTTAAAGAAGGAGATATAGGAAAAGCAAGATTTGATATGAAGGAACAGGAGGCATTAAGAGAGCAAGAATGAGTTAAAGTGAAAGGAGAGACCAGACATATCTCCAGAGGACTTGGTGAGATCTTACTTCTTAAAGGATTGCTGTGATCATCTAGAAAGCTTGGCTACTAAACAGAAAAATGGTAATGAATGGTCAGGACCACAAACTATTACTTCCTTGTAAACAATTACTTAGTTTTCACTTTATAACTTGTTCTAGGAATTATATGGAAAGTATGTAATAGTGTATGTTATAGGTAATATCACACATGATATTATATATTACTTATATAATATACTTTCCATTTATGGGTGTAAAATATTAAAGAATAGAAGGGTTCAGTAACAAGCCCAAGGACACAGAATGAGTAAGTAGCAGAGCCTGTGTTTGCTGATCCCATGCTTCCAAGTTCCATAATTTCAGTCATTAAACTAAGCTTCACTTTATATCATCCATACAAGGCGTGGTCCTGATGATAGGGCTATGCTTAGTATTTTCTTCCTTCCAGGATCCCCACTTTCTTGAGTACTTACTTGTGTACATATACAAGTACTGTGCCTCACGAGCCTGTAATTGTAGCTACTCAGGAAGCTGAGATCTGAGCATTGTAGTTCAAAGCCAATCTGGGCAGAAAAGTCTGTGAGACTCTTATCTCCAATATGCCAGCAAAAGCCCAAAAGGAGAGCTATGCTAAGGCACCATCTTGTAGTGAACAACTAGCAGAGTGCCCAGACCCTGAGTTCAAGTCCCAGTACATACATGCAAGTGCGCACACACATACTTGTAGTTCAAAGCCAATCTGGGCAGAAAAGTCTGTGAGACTCTTATCTCCAATATGCCAGCAAAAGGCCAAAAGGAGAGCTATGCTAAGGCACCATCTTGTAGTGAACAAATAGCAGAGTGCCCAGACCCTGAGTTCAAGTCCCAGTACATACATGCAAGTGCGCACACACATACTTGTAGTTCAAAGCCAATCTGGGCAGAAAAGTCTGTGAGACTCTTATCTCCAATATGCCAGCAAAAGGCCAAAAGGAGAGCTATGCTAAGGCACCATCTTGTAGTGAACAAATAGCAGAGTGCCCAGACCCTGAGTTCAAGTCCCAGTACATACATGCAAGTGCGCACACACATACATAACACACATACACAAGTCTATTTGTCTACCTGTTTTTAAACTTCTTGTGCATTCTCACTCATGTATTTTATATTTTCATTTTTCTAGAAAACTTGGAACTAATAAAATAATTTTACTTCATAACTCACTTAATTTATCAGATTTAGTATGCATTTTCTCTAGAAACATCCATTTCTTTTCAGTTGACTATACCCTCTGTGGCATATGTCATTGTTAGTGACCATGATCAAAATCTGCAATCGATTTGTCAAAGATAATATACTTTTATTATAATTTTTTATAAATTTCATCTTTAAGCAGTTGTACATAGGAGTTGTTATTCAACAAAGTAGTTTGTGAATACAGCATGTCATGATTAATGTCACCCTTTTCAACATTCTCACCCATTCATCCCAACCCATCCATTCTCTCACTTTCCTTAATTTTGTAGGATGTACATTGAATTTTTGATTGCATTCCTGGTGCTTCATGTAATTTAGAAAGAGGTGCTAATTCAATCTGCCTGAGAACTGTCAACATTCAAGTGCATTCATTGCTTCTGTTCTTTTTATGCACGCACTATGAAAGATTTGTTTTGCCTATGAGTGGTGAATTTGTTATCTTTTGGGGGATGTCAACATTCAAAATTATAATGCAGTTTTTTTTTTTACTTTCTTAAGTATTTCCAGCTATAATGTCATAAAGCTATTAAAAGACATTGAGAAACATAAAATTATTTCTACAAATAACTTGTTTTAAAAAATTGTAAAAAGGTGAAAATGAGAATAATTTTTGTTTAGTTACTCAGATATACATGTAGTTATTTTTGTCTTTTTTTCTACTCAGGTGAATAGAAATCACCAGGAATAAAAGTCATCTCTTCATCTACTAGACAAAATAGGATGAGCACTGGACAGGTGTCTGTATGAACCACCTCTGAGCTGGAGACAGCAGCTTTAAGATGATTCTTCTGTTGAGAGCAACTTCCTGTCTCTGGATGCTTATTCAAGATTCTGGCTTATTTTCACAGAGCTCATGCTGGCCATTTTGAAAGATGTTCTGATTCCCAAGAAATCAATAAAAAATAATAAAAATGTAAAAAAATTGTACCTACATTTAGCAATCACTAAGACAATTTGAGTTACGAATTATAGTCTTAATTGTGATTTTGCCATCATTTAAGTTATTTAATGCACATGACTTAGAGACATTTCATCTCCATCTTAGTGACTCAGAAGTGAAATGAAATAGCCAAGAAATGCCATAAAATACCCACTGTTTGTCACCTGAGTGCTTATCCTGCAGAAAGGTGGCCAGGACTGGGACCTCAAAAAAACAAGGCCCAGGTGAGTGTGAGGCCCAGTTTCTCTTCTGTAGTATGTTTGGCTTTTTTTAAACGTTGTGTGTTTGGGGGGGAAAAGAGCAGAGAATATGCATAGAATATTTTCTTTTATTACCATCCTTGTTCTTTCTTTTGGGGAAACCCACTTGATTACTTTAGTCAGGTAAAAATAGTTTGTAGATGAGCACTGAGGCTCACCTGGACAATCTTAACTATTCAGGAGACTGATATCTGAGGACTGTAGGTTCAAACAAGCCAGGCAAAAAAGGAGGAAGAGGAGAAGAAGGAAGAGGAAAGAGAAGAGGGAGAAGAAGAGGAGGAGGAGGAGGAAGAGGAAGAAGAGGAAGAAGAGGAAGAAGAGGAAGAAGAAGAAGAAGAAGAAGAAGAAGAAGAAGAAGAAGAAGAAGAAGAAGAAGAAGAAGAAGAAGAAGAAGAAGAAGAAGAAGAAGAAGAAGAAGAAGAAGAGGAAGAAGAGGAAGAAGAGGAAGAAGAGGAAGAAGAGGAAGAAGAAGAGGAAGAAGAAGAGGAAGAAGAAGAGGAAGAAGAGGAAAAGGAGGAATAGGAGGAGGAAGAGGAAGAGGAAGAAGAGGAGGAGGAAGAAGAAGAAGAAGAAGAAGAAGAAGAAGAAGAAGAAGAAGAAGAAGAAGAAGAAGAAGAAGAAGAAGAAGAAGAAGAAGAAGAAGAAGGCGGTGAAGAAGAAGGGGAAGGCAAAGAAGAAGGGGAAGGATAAGAAGGAGAAGGGGAAGAAGGGGAAGGGGAAGGGGAAGAAGGGGAAGGGGAAGGAGGAAGAGGAGAAAGGAGAAACAAGGTGGTTAAAACTCATTTTTAAAGCATTAGTACTTACTAAAAGAAGATGAATGACTTAAAAACATTAGTAGTAATCCTTTTCTAATTCAGTAACAAACTACAGCTGTCTCATCTTAGGTATAAAAGAAGAAATTGAGGCCCAGAGATACAAACCTAATTTTCATTAAGCAAACAACCTTAAAACAAATGATGAAATATGACACTTCAATCATTCATATTTCCTCAGGTGTTTATGTTGTCTATTTTCTACACCTTCAAAGACTACATAAAAATGATATGTCGGTAGTCAGTTCTGGGTAGTTTATGGGAGATTTGGCATCAACTCATTGTTATAGATATAATCCTGGTTACTTCAGCCTTGTGGGTCGATTCCTTCCAAGACTCACCGGTCCTACGAAGTCACAGGAATGAGGATTTCCTTTCTACACAGACCCTGAGGTTTCCTTTGCATCTTCTTCTAGCACATCAAATGGTCTAAGAAAATAATCACACCATGTTAGTTTAAAGCAAAGCCCCGTGCAATGAGTGAAGCTCTTTGTGATCACAATTCAGACAATCTCTTGCCTTTCCTACTCCTGAAAACCATCCTAACTCGACTCTGTACGTTGTGAACACCTTGAACCCCAGCCATCCTTCCCCTGTTTGGCTGTTTATATTCTCCAAGTATTATCATGTCAACCTGTTAGTCATCACTCTGGCAAGCGTGTCTGGTGCATCAATCTTGCCGTGTAATTTGTGCCTTCCAATTCCTTTATCATTTGCCCTGCTTGTCTCTGAACTCTCTCCAGTGCATCTCTTGCCTTCTTTCCATTGCTGTGAGGCCCAACTTGACCGTGGTATTCTTAGTGTGACTTCACTACGCCCATCCCCACATCTTTTGTCAGTCATAACGCAAGACAGAACTCGCCCGAGAAGAGCCGGTTCACTCCACAGCACCATGTAACACAACAAACGAAGGTATAAATCACCAACAGGCCAGCTTTCTATTCTTAGTCATCTTCACACAAAACTAGTGTTCCCATTACTGGAAACTGTAAAGAGGAACTCCCTGACTTCTTATTTGTTTTAAGATGCATATTTAGAAAGAATACAGGACTCCCTTGGTCTTTTATATAATACCTATATCAATATGGGCACTGCCTTTATTTATTTTTGAATATTCAATAGGTCTTTCTGATAGCAAATATTTCCCCAACATACAACCCAGCTACTGACCTACATTTTATTTCAGTCTTCATTTGGAACAACTGGATGCTCTTTATTTAATATTTTAAAACTCATGGTAATTAAGACAAACAAGGAATGGTCCAGATCTACACAGATAGGGATAATTTTGAGAGATGTCTCAAGTGCTTTTCTTGCATGGGAAAGTGCCAGGAGAGGTGTTAGGTAGTGGAACCAGATTCTGCGATCGTTCTGAGCTTAGAAGGAGAGAAGCACATTAGTCTAATGAAGGGAGTGGAAAAAAATATCCCTGCACATACTAATTTGAGCAGCAAAATGATCTGGAGAAGTAGGAGATCTTGATAAATGGGGCCAAGTAATTGACAGAGTGTTATAATTAGGGCAAGACATCTGCCAGTTAATTATCTTTTCCTGAATAAATAATTACAATTTTTACATGTTCCCAGAGCTTATAATTCTTAGCTGTGATTATCTTCTGCATCTTCATCTCCGTAAGCTTTGAGAACAGACAAGAATTGACATAAAAAGAATTGCTTGTTTGTCTTCTCCAGAAAAATCAAATAGGCAATTCAGGGCAAGAGATTTTTGGCTGAATAAGCTATTGGTTTGGTAGAAGAAACCGAAATGAGTCAAATGAGGACTTGAAATCTCAGGTTGCTTTTATGTGCAGTTCAGAGAAACCATCCAAGCCCAGTCATTTATTTGCTCAGTTGTCCATTTATACAACAGACTAATACTGGATATTGTAATGACTAAAGGGGATACAAAGGCCTAGAAACTTGTGACCCAGAGGAATAAATGTACACATAAACACACAAGCAAACAAAGTGATAATGGGGGAAAAAGATGACATCCACTATATGATATCTATTATATGCCCTATATAACAAGTGGTGGAGGGCTAGGGAACGATTTTAACAGGGTAAGAAGCATGAAGCATTAAGCATGAAGGGGAGCTAAGGACTCTTAGAGCAGCAGTCCCTCTACTTCAGCTGCATGTACCTAACAGGAAAAATAATTGGAACATTGACTCTCATCATGTGTACATTTGTTTATAAATTATGTGTGTATGTATGTATCTAGATAAAATGATGCATATGCTATATATGTGTGTACATATATTCAGTGGTAACCTAAATACTAATTTAGATATTGTAAAAATTCATTTTATTTAATGTTATTTAACTTTTGAAATAAAATACATAGGAATGGAGTTTCTGATTTTCTTTAAAAATATGTATTTTTATGTGTCTAGAGTATTGCACATCCAACTTTGAAATCTCTTTGCTCCAGAAAACTTAGCAGTAAATGCAACTTCCAAGGTGGCTCAAGCTTATGATATCTGGGCAGCAGAAATGAGAGGTGACACTGGAAAGTTAAGCAATGGTCAGACAATAAATAGTAGTGGAAGTTTCTCTGGACATGTTCCCCAAAGTGTACGCCACTGAGTATTAGTAAGAATTCCCTGAAAGGAAGGTATGAAATTCTGTCACTATGGGGCTAATATGCCAGGATGCAACATGACCCCATGGTTGTGTATTTTCTGTTCAAACTCCTGAGTTGAGGAAAAGTATTTTCTATTTCAATTTGTAATTGAATTTTGACCTCTAGCAACAAGAACATTTTCACTCCAAAGGCGTTTCCTTTTTTGCCTAATATTATTTTCACATTTTTGATTGTTTGTTAATGAACTGCTCGGTTTAGGTTTGGATCTAACATTAGTTATGAAAAACCACCTTTTGCACACCAGTCATCTTTGGAAACAAAAGAAGTCACCTCTTTGGGTTTTTAGTTGAGGGTCTCCCAAAGGGTCCACTTACTAAAGATCTCCACAATTGTAGTAAATGTTCCCACTAAGGTCTCCTGACTTCCAAAGATTTCCACTGCCCAGGAGAAAAACATCTGGATGAGTGAATTTACCCTTTATTGCGTAAGGGTATGTAGATTTTTAATTTGGAGAGAAATATTTCTCAGCTACTCTATGTAATCATCCTGTCTCAAAGATGGCATAACGAATACCAGCTAACCTTTACCCAGTGACACCGAGTTGTGATTATAGTCATTAATCACTGCATCATGATTGATGGGGCCAGGATGTACATGGGAGTTCTTGCTGGGTAAGGGTGATTTTTCTTTCCCTGTACTAACTGAACCTAAACTGGGTTCTTAAAAAGTAATTTTGTCCTCTTTTAATAATTGTCTCATAATTAACTGCCAAGTATTTACATATATACATGCATACGTGAACAACGAATATATTTATGCTTGCACAGACATTATAATATACACACGTGGTCATTAGAGATGAGAACAATGTGGCTCCATAGATTTAGTTTGAAGGCATTTATTTTATGCCTTATCTTTTTTCACATTTTTAACTAAACATTAATGAATTGTTTAATAATTTTATTTTGATTTAATGTTAATAATCAAATAGTATATATACATAATATGGTATTTATTTATATGGATAGCATGTAACTGTACAGTTGCTACTCATGATCTAGTCTCTGGTGGCTTCTAGCCCTCTTTTTTTGATTAAACCAGGTAATTCGTACATGTGATAACTTAATATAACATAATATAAGTAATAATGAGAGAACTCAGTTATAATACAGCTCATATTGTCTAGTTGGGTCTCTCTCAAAGATCATCACATATTTATTGAGCACTTAAGAAAAGCAGCAGATACTTTCACATATAATTGTCCCTTATATTTGTGCAGACAGAAAGCAAATCAGTGATAATTGCATTTTTAGGTAATAAGGGTTTCCAGGTATAGTGAAGGACAATGTTGGACTTCCAGTTAATGCTGAATTTCACATAAATAAGTGAATACTTACATTTTAATACAGGTATGTTTCCAGTGGCAATAATTACAACTCAGGTTACTGGATAAAAAAGTTAACTGTGTTCATTTGAGGACACTAGGCAATGTGGAACATTTTACAAATCTTTCTTTCTATATTCAAACTCTAAAAGTGCCCAGCAGTATAAAGTAATTCACTCCTTAGTAGATGAAGACCCAGCATGTTTGACAAGGGGTCTTCTGAAGACCAGAGGCTTTAATCTGAACATTTAATTCATTGGAGGAATTCTCCAGTAAGTGGACCTGTGGAGAGGCTCCTGCAGACAACCAAAGATGGTAACTTATTTTGTTTCCGCAGATCACCACAAGACATGCTTAAATAAAAAGTGACTGCTAATTTATCTGAAACTCACACTTAACTGAGTGTTCTTATTTTCACATAGCAACCTTACAGTTTAGAAGAGGCAGTTCTGAGGGCTTAGGAATCTAAACAAATTTGTATAGCTAGGAAGTATTAAGGTTGAGATTTGGACCCTGGGGTCTTGATTTTAAGCTTAGGGTTCCCAACTGTTTTTAATATTACCAATAATACTGAGGGTGCATCTTCCAGATAAGCAGGAAATTAGTATCTATGAGCTACAGTACTTGTGTGTGAAATCGTTAAAGTATTACTTTCCTAGCATTGCTGTCACAATTCGCAATTCACTGAGTGGCTTAGGAAAAAAAACAAACCATACACACATTTTCTCATGGGTTTGAGAATAGAAGTCCAAAAGTACAGTGTTGACCATGTTCTCATTCTGAGAACTCCAGGGAAGGGTCTTTCCTTGCCTCTAGCTATCTTCTAGTGGTTTCTGACAAGTTCTGATCTTCAGTTATATAGTACAACTCTAACCTCTGCATCCAGTTTTTTATGGCCTCCTTCCTGCATGATTCTGTGCTTAAATGTTTCTTGTCTAAATTTTAAAAAATCAGTTAAAAGATTAGGGGCTCTATACATAGTATGACTTCATTTTAACTCTCTCATCTCTGTGTGCCATTCAGCTTTCCTTTGCCTTGGCAAGTGCTTGGGAACATCAACTTATGAAGAAGAAAGGTTTATGTCAGTTCACAGTGTTGAAAATTCAATCTATGATTGGTTAATCCTCTTGGCCTTGTGCCTAAGGCAAGATAAGACTTCACGGCAGAAGCTATAGCACAGAAAGCTATTCACCTCCTCCCAGGATTGAAGGCGGGAGTGAGGAAGTGGTAGAGGTCCAGATAACCCTTTAAGATCACATCTCCAATGAACTGAAGATCTCCCATGAGGCCCCATCTCTTAAAAATCAGTACCACTTCCCAATAACACTAAAGTGAAGACCAACCCTATCACACATAGGACATCGGGAAAAACACTGAATATATAAACTATAGCAATCTACAAAGGTAACATTGATAATCAATATAAATGTCTTGGCTGTTAAGACTTGACCATATTTTGATGAAAGCACAAAAACTCAACCCATGTAAAGTAATCAGAAGTACAGATTGGAAGATTAGAAAGTTCTTACTAACTCAACATACTTGTTAGGTTCAGTTCAAGAGTTGGAGGTTTGACACTTTGGAAAGCAGTATGGAGGCTCCTCAAAAGACTCTCAAGAGCTCCTCAAAAGAGCTCCTCTATGAATTAGCAATCCCACTTTTGGGCAGTTACCCAAACGCTCACAAACAAGGCCATACTAAGGCTACCAGCACAACCATGTTTATTGCAGCATTATTTACTATTGCTAAAATATGGAACCAACCCTGATGCCCCTCAGTAAATGGAAGGATCAAGAAAATGTGATATGTATATATACATATATATATATTTCATTATATATATAATGGAATTCTATGCTTCCATCAGAAAGAATTACATCGCCCCATTTGTTAGGAAATGAAAAGACTTAGAAAAAATTACATTAAGTGAAGTAAGCCAGGCCCAAAGAAAGATAGGTCCTATGGTTTCCTTATTTGCAATAACTAGCATATGTCTGGGACAAGCAAAAAAGGTCAAAAGCTATGTACATATGACCAGATAAGATGATGTTAAGTGAAATGAACCCCCAGGTAAGGACACAAGTAGTTTTTTTTTTCTTTCTTGCTATTGTTTCTAATGTATTTATAATGTACCAAATGATTTTTTTTGTTTCTTTGTATGTTCTTCCCCAATGGTATAACTCCTGTTTTCACTGTATTTGATGTCGGTATAATTTGGGGAGAGGAAGGGAAAAAACAAAGTGTTTAAATAGGGATACAGGTTGACTCATTGTAACAAAGAGATGTACAAGACACTGTTGAACAAGGAACTTTACAATTTACATAGGGGGATGGGGGGTGTGGTGAGGGGGAGTGTAGTTGTGGAAGTGGGAGGGAAGGGATGGTAGGGGAAAAACAAAGGAGGAGGCAACAATGCTTGATAGGAAATGTACTCATTACCTTGCTCATGTAACTGTAACCCCTCTGTACAGTATTTTCACAATAAAAATCTTATTAAAAGAAAGAGTTGGAGGTTTGAGTGGAGACTGGGGCTCCCAGAAAATGTAGCATTTCTGCTGGGGTAGACCCAAAAAATACAGCATAAAATTTGGGAGATGAATAAAACTATCTATAGATATTTTATATGTTTGCCATAGCCAGGTACACCCACAAGTCTAGGCATAAAGGAGTACCAGGTGGCAAAAACTATGATGTTTCTATGCTACAGGTGAAAAAAATAAAAACAAAGATGGTAAACAGTTTGTTAAATCCATGAACCTAAGATGGAATACAATTGAGATGTAAGTGTGCAATCCGACTTGTGATCTCAAACTTAGGCAAGCATCAGACTAAAAAGGAGGACTCCTTGAAGCATGGGTGCAGGGCCTCCCTAGAGTAACAGGTTCCACAGGTCTTGGCTAAGGCCTGGAAATTTGCATCTCTTGTACTTTCCCATGGAATACCAATGGGCCAAACAGGGACCACAGCTTAGGAGCAAGGGAGAAAGCTGAGATGGAGTGAGAGCAGGAAATAGTCTTCTAATTTTAAGGAAAGACAATAAAGATGTGGCAGGAATAGTTGGTTATTTTATAGGTCAACCTCAACTGCCCTTTTAAAGGTAACTGTGAAACACTGTGTGGGTATGTGTGTACATATTACGCACACACACATACAAACAACACACACACACACACACACACACACACACACACACACGTCATTCTCACAACTCCTTATAGAAGTTCCTGCATTTACAGCAATCAGAAAGCACCATAAAATTTAGACCTCTGCTAAATAGGACTTGGATCCAAGTCCAGGCTTGTCTCTAAATTAGTCAGGAATTTCTTGCCTTTCGGCCACATTCCCCTGTCCACCATATAAAATAAAAGAATTGAGATAGAAAGAATAGCTAAATACATTTTGGTATGTAGCCAATAGTTGCCATTTTTGAGACAAATGATGTGGAAAAATAATATGTGATATATTTTTCTTACTAACTTTTTACACAAACACGTTTGTTATAAAAATTACTAACACACTCAGGCAATCTATCTATATAATCAGACCTTTAAATAAATATAGCCAAAATTGATATTTTATGTGTTCTTTCAATAGATGGTATTCATGTATACATTTATTCTAAGATATGTACTAATTTGAGGTCATCTTTGTAGCCATATGCCATATTCAAGTTTATGTATTCATACAGGTATTTTAATGTCACTGTTTTTAATACTTTCACGATACTGTGTAGCATAGATATCCCACAATTCATGTAGGTCATCCTTTCTTGTTGGTGATCTAGGCTGTCTCTAATGAAGAGACCATTAAACATGATAGTAGTATAGATGAATGCCTTTTGTTGTACACTTGGACACACTTTTCCATCGTAAAGATGAAATTGCTGGATCAAAGAATAACCTTGCTTCAAAGATTCATAAAATACTAAATGAGAAAAGACTGCACCATGTGTCCAGCACTGCCACTTTCATGTACAAGAAGAGCTAGAAAAGCCATGAGTGGATGTGTAGCCATATATCCTTAGGTGTGTAATGCAGAAAACTCTGAGGAAATAACCTAATGTGTCATGTTTCTTGCACCAGAATGATTTTTAAAGTTTACTTTTTTGTAGTTTTCTACATTCCCTAATTAGTCTCCACTTGGCTGGAGGTTAGTTGGGTTTTGCTGTAGCCAGCGTACTTGATTGTAGTGGCTGTAGCCACCTGGTAATTGGAACCAGAAAAGTAAGAAAGGAACATCTGCATGTGGTAAGAGATAGCAAGAGAGGAATGCTTTCCTTTCTAGACAGCAAAGGAAGAATTTGGCTTAAAAGGAAAGAGAAAAGCTTTAGCAAGGTTCAGATGAAATATATCAATTCCCTGGGGTCTTTGAGCCCCATCATTCGCACACAGAAAAGAGGCAAGAAAGTCTGAGAAATCAAATGAGAACAGAGCCAAAGCCAGCAGACATAACCGGCACCAAGGGCTGAGTGTGTGTGCGGGTTTCAGGTAAAGACACTGGTGAATTGAGTTCTGTCTTTTGTGAACCAAAGACCCCAGAGCTGATCCAACATCTTTTTGCTGGAAAGGCTGTAAGGGGGTGAGCTGCAGGAGGGACAGGCATCAGGGAGTCCTTCCTGCCCTGAGACCATTCAAACAGCAGAGAGGGAGAGACAGAGACAGAGACAGAGAGACAGAAACAGGGACAAAGAGACAGAGAGAGAGAGAGAGAGAGAGAGAGAGAGAGAGAGAGAGAGAGAGAGAGAGAGAGAGGGAGGGAGGGAGGGAGGGAGGGAGGGAGGGAGGGAGGGAGGGCGACAGTAGGGGAAGTTAGGGCTCAGCAGATGAGTGCCAAGGAGCCTCAGCCTGACCGGTGTTGTGGCAGTGTCAGGGTTCAGAGCAGCAGCATCGCCAGGACCCCGCGGTGCCCAGAGTGACAGGAGGAGGCGGAGGCTGCCCCAGGCTGTCTGGGCACGCAGGAAATGTCAGAGGCAACATCCTGCTGGAAGCGCGGAGAGCTGGAAGCAGCTCTGCGTGGGAAGGCATCGTCCGATTGATTCCCTGCTACACAAGCTGGTGACGTTAGTCAATCAGCACAGGATCTGTGTGGGGTGGGGAGAACGAGGGAGAGTGGGAGGAGAAGAAGGAGGTGGGAGAAATGTGCCAAAAGAACTAGTGGTGCCTTGCAGAGCATCTACTGAAAGCAAGCTCACTAATAGCCTGCAAGAGAGGAGAGAGCTGCAGTCTCCTGCTGCTGTGGCTCTGTGGCCCAAGCGGTCCTCTGCAGGACGGAGGACTCATGTCCAAGGGGGGTATGGCTGCCTGCGAAGCAGCTTGTTCCCTGGAGAGCTGAAGGAAGGCCCTGTCTTCTTATAATCGAGGACCTGTGACTGGATTCACAGTCAGGACAGGTGCGTGCTCTGGGCATCCTGGACGGAGAGGCTGGGACCCAATCAGCCATTTCCCTGGGTTTGTGATCTTCTTCACCATGAGAACATCAGCAGCAACAGAAATCCTATGCAGACCCCAAACCAAAAGACTCAAAGGGTCTTCCAAAGAGGTAGCTTGCAGTTGCATTCCTCTGAGAGAAAGGAAATCTTTTTTTTTTTTTTTTGTCAGTAGTGGGGCTTGAACTCTGGGCCTGGGCGCTGTCCCTCAGCTGTTCAGCTCAAGGTGAGTGCTCTACCACTTGAGCCACAGCGCCACTTCCAGCTTTTTCTGTGTATGTGGTGCTGAGGAATTGAACCCAGGGTCTCATGCATGCAAGGCAAGCGCTCTACCACTGAGCCAACTGCCCAGCCCGAGAATCTATTATTTTTAAATAAATAGATCTCTGTCAAAGTGCAAAGAGAAGATTTAACATAAATAAATGAGTGAATAGAGAAATAAAGATGAAGCCCCAGAGGATTATATACACCTTTACATTCTCAGGAAGGAGTTCAGCATTTTAAGAGTGGAGAAGAATCTAGAAAGTCTGATAATGTTCCTAACCCACACAAGTAGCCATTTTCAAGGGGTCATTGAGCAGCTACTTTGGTATCTACTGATAGAGATCTTACTTTGACCAAATTGGTCCTTCCTCCAAGAGGCTTTCTTCACAATCTTTTGTGGAATGACCACCAACAACCCTTCCACACCTCTATTTCCTGCTGGGGTGCCTATCATAGCATTTGTTTCAAGGTCACAAGATATAATTAAAGCACCTATCTATTTCTTTTCTGCCTATCTCCACCTCAAGAATACAAACTCCATGAAGGTAAGAACCACGGCTGGCCTGGTCCCTATTCTATCCTCAGAGTTACATCGGCTCATGGCAATATTTACTGAATGAAGTAAACGTGAGTAAAAGACAAGCTGTGAGAAAACACAGGCCAAGTGTTGGAGACAAGTCTGATGGTGGATTCAGGTAGGCCCCTTCCAGAAGGCCACCTGTCTATACAACCCAAGGACACTCTTAAATGTGAGGGGAACAAAACCTCACGAGGCGGTTTCAGATTCGTTGACAGTATTGATTGACAGGGGAGAGTGGGGGTAGGGGGAAGATATTCTAGAAATTGTACCATCCTCAGAAGCACATTTATTTTTACCTGTCTTCGCCCTCAGAGATTCACCAGAACATGAACTCAATCAGAAGAGGAGAGGCAGGGCACTGAGTGTTTCGAAGTACTTGCTGTGCCAGGGAGTTACGCAGTTTATACACAGGACCATTCCCTTACCTTAGGCTTATTTGTGAATTAGGTATTAGTGTCGGGCACACCTTTCAGACGGGAGCTAACAGATCTCTTTGGAGTCATTTCTGGGAAAGCCTGCTCAAGGGTAAAGCCAGGATATTGACCTACATTTACTTCTGACTCCAGCACCTGTAGGTTTTTTTTCCCCTAGGCAGCAACCCTACTTAGTGAAATTTGTCTAGCATAGCTGGTTTTCTAGGAGTTTATGTATTCCAAGGCAGTCTGAATTATTCATAAAGCAGCCACAGTGCTTGCTTGCTTGTGTGTGTGTATGTGTGTATGTATGTGTAGTGCATGTGTCCATACATGCACGTGTGTTGTTGTGTTCTAAGTGTCACTAAGCGTGTAAATAGGCCAAACCTTTGGGATAACCTTTCCATTTCAACTGTGTCACCTTCTAGTGAAAGGAAAGAGGTGGAATTTTAATGCCTGGTGGCATCAATAATAAAATCAATAGTGTATTTACTCAGTGTAGATTACAGATCACGTATCTAACTGTGTGCTCACACATATACTAGCAAGATTGAGAGCTGGCATGTCTGCTTACATGAGTGTACCTGGGTTATGAAAGAATAAGCAGTCCCCTTAAGTGTTTTGTCCTCTCAGTGCCCTTGGGATTCACCTTGTTGGTGACTCTGTGGGTAGATTATTCTGGTCTGGATTTACTCAAGGAGAAATCCACAGTCAAGTTCATAAATAATGTCTCTTCTACACACAGGCCTCTGTTTACCACTCAGCTCTCTCTCTCATTTACTTTTCTTAGTAAGATGTCCTTTGAGACCAAACACTGGACCCAGTCTGTGGGTGGGTGTGGGGTGTGAAGGCTGGATGGTCTCCAAGGAACCTGTTGATTCTTGAAGGGTAGTCACCTCCATAGAGGACATGAGTCAGAGGTGAGATGGGGAAAATGGTCAGCCACTTGCCTTTGTGTTTTTGTTCTTTTACTTCTCTTTTTCTTTCTACCTACAGAGATAGCTCTGCAGTCTTACTTAATGTGCTTAAGCTCTAATGTCACAGATGTGTCCTCATTCGACTATAAATGCAAAATAGAACTAAGGCAATCTTTATCAATGCACTACTACTGTCTCATTTGGGGCATCCATGACTGTACTCATCTCCTGCAGGAGAAACAATTGTGGTGGAGCTTTATTTATAGACAGGATTGTGCATCTGGAGAGGACTGACTCCTTGTTGTATATGCCAAGTGGACAGAAGATACTGGGCTTTGCTCTCCTGTAAAAGCAATTTGTAGACCAAATTAGTCCTGTATACAGGGCTAGGGCGGCTCTCAGAGTGACAGGCCTCATGGCTTGAGAGGTAAAGAAAGGTCTTTTCATGTCGGAAGAGACATTGTGCTACCCATCAATCAGGGTTTAGTTTCCTCAAGACAACACCTCAGCTGCCTCCTGACAGAAGGCCAGAGGAGCCACTAGGAGGAGCTAATGACTGACCAAGTTTGTGCTCACAATATATAAAGCAAATTGCCTCCCAGACTGTCCAACCTTGGCTAGCTACAGGCTCAGGGTGTTTAATTATTTACATGGTAATGGATGGGCTAGGAATTGTGTCTGCCCTTCAAGCAGCTCACTGAAAAGAGCAATTGTGTCTCCTTGTTTCAGTTGTGGGGTTTTTCCTATGATGAGGAAGGCATTTCAGCCTTAGTGCAGACAGAAGGATGGAGGAAGGGCTGCATTAGCAAAGCTCCCAGAAGGCTCCCATTTAAACACACACACACACACACACACACACACACACACACACACACACACAGAGGCATGCGTCCCCATGGGGGCAGGTGTGCCCGTGTGTGTGTGTGTGTGTGCGCGCGCGCGCACGCGCATGCACACAGACACAGACACAGACACAGACACAGTTTTTCTGATGGTAAAAGGCATTTGGGGGGGGAGCCTTAGAAAGTTCTCTCTTCTGTAGTCAGGATGTAGAGGTAAAGGAGGAAGAGACCTTGAAGTTCAATGCCCAGATGTGAATCCTACATGTGCCATTTAGAGTTTGTCTATCTTTGGATAAATTTCTTAATCCCTGTTCTTCTTTTTCTCTCTCTGGTTATGGTGAAGATAAGGCAAGTCAGGACATGTGTGTGCATGTGTACTAGGTAGTGTTCTGTTCTGCTTGCAGGCTTTTTAATCTCTTATGACTGACCCTGTGCATTCCAAATGGACACAGAATTCAAGTGCAGTAACAATGTTCTTTACTGATTTTCCATTGCACAGTTGAACACGGTTACTTTCAGAAGAATCCTTCAGTTTAAAGTAAAAGTAGACAAGAGGGTCTCTAAAAACCATTCTAAGAAACCATGTTATATTATCCTGCTTGACTTAATTCACAATTGTTTCTTTGCTTTTAGCAGGAATGCTAGAAATTCAAGTTTTGGTTTGTCCAGTTTTCTCAGTCAACTATCTTGTTGTTCTATGTCTTTAAGTATCCTTTAAATGGTTAAAAATGATTAAACACAATCTTTTAAATTAAACAGAATCTTTTGAACTTTGAGAGTCACAAAGGGAAAATTAAAATCTTCCTTGCTAAGTAAAAAAAAAAAAAGAAAACTGTTATTTCCTTAATAAATACTGCTGTAGCCTGCCTCCCTCCCTCTCCCCTCCTCTGTCCCTCCTTCCTTCCTTTCTTGACCAGTGAGCTTCCTGATGAAGTAATTGTGGTAGGAAGTAGCTGAGGCCCATGGCACAGATAACCTGGGACCTCATTTTGGAGCAGTGGCATTAGTGGCATTAGTGGGAGCCTGTCACCTAGTGTAGATACAGAGGATGTTTCCTGAGTTACAGAAGTAAACTTTACGATTTTCCCATCGTCCATCCCCACAGCATGAGACAGTGAAGAGCCACTTTCCTCAGTCCTATGATGTGTGCATGTGTATGTGTGTGTGTGTGTGTGTGTGTGTGAGAGAGAGAGAGAGAGAGAGAGAGAGAGAGAGAGAGAGAGAGAGAGAGAGAGAGAGAGAGAGAGAGAGAGAGCAAAGCATCCTGCAAAACAACATCTGACTACCTAGTACCTAGGGAAAGTCTTTCAAATGGCCAGCTTGTCCTTTATTTAGGGTGTTCTCAGTGTCTCCGCAAGCATGTGGGTGGGTTTAGGACATACCTACAAAGAAAGGAAGGGAACACATTTCCCTTGTATTTCTGAGTGGAGCATGAGTATGTTTGCAACCTTGCCTTGGTCTCCAAGCGCAGCCTGGTCTCTCCTGTGAAGATCAATAAGGAAAGAATTAGTGGAATGACTGCTTGGGGACTGTGGATTATCTGAGATTTTCACCTACTCCGAGTCGGCCACCTTGTCCTAGCAGGAATTGCATTTGGTTTCTAATATCTTGCCAGAGACAGAGGCCAGGACCTGCATATGTTAGCCCTAAAATGCATCGTTTGTTTCCAAGAAGGATAATGTGATTTGCCTTGCAGAGGATCTCAGCGGTAGTTGGCTCACCCAGAGCTATGTCAGGGTTAAGTTACTTAGGAAGCTGAATGAGTCAGAGGGCCTGGGTAGATGGATGGAGCAGACTTGGCAAGCTCTCATCCGGAGATGGCTCTCCTGTCACAGGAGCCTGTCCCTTCATGCACTGCCTTTCCAGGATGGTTTTCCTGGGTGACACCGTGGCCAAGGAAAATATGCATAATGAAGGCCACACTTGATTTCCAGACTGGACACCACAGTCTCCCTCCTCCATTCCTCCTGACCTTCTTCCCCATTGTGCACTAGAGCCAAGAGATTTCACACAGCTTGAATGAAACAGATACTAAGTCAGGGGAGACTTTGGATTGGAGCTGCATGCACACAACACTGTGGGATAGAGCAGGTGCTGTCAAATGTCCAAGTGTTAATATCAGAGAGATTATGAGAAATTCCTTTTTGATTTAAGCAAGCTCCTTTTTTTTAAATAGAAGCCGATGTGATTCAATTAAATGTGCAAAACTGCCAAAGCCTGTAAGACATATAAACTGAAGTAGGCTAATAAAGTCTTGAGGTATGTTAGCAAAATCCAACATGTTTGTGCTAACAAAAAAAAAAAAAATCAGTGATTCAAGGAACTCACACGCCTGTAGTCTCTGAATGAGAGAAATGGCTCAGGAGGTGTGAGTGACTCACTTCAAATACAAGTCTAGACATTCCAGAACTTTATGTGCATGTGTGCAATGTTATTGAAGGAGCCCTATGAAACAGGAGAATGATTAGATAGCCCATCTACTCTTTCAGAAGATTTATGGAACAATTAATCAATTCAGACTAATGTATTTAATTTACTGAGGGTGATAACTAAACAGCATTAATGACAGAGGAAGAAAGACGCCTGGTCAGTCCCACTCAAGCTTATTTAAAGAGTGGAGATGGCATCTCCTACATCAACACCAGGGTCTTGCGAGGAGAAAGAGCTATATTTCACGCAGGGGACTCCACCGCACTGTTGCATTTAGTTTCAACATGTGTGAGATAAACTTTTAAAACTGTTTAGCTTCCAAGTTAACCTCAGAGTGACTCTCCTGTAGAAATAAAAATTCTCACTGGTTATTCTGATCCCCCCACCCCTTGAAACCTCTCTCCCTTCTGCAGGGTTAGAAAAACAATTTAACTTTACAAAAAAAAAAAAAAAAGGAAAGTAAAGAAAAATAAAGAAGCCCTGTAAGAGAGCTTATAGAGATTTTATGCTTAATGTATATAAGGGACAAAATACAAAAGGAGAAACAGAGGGAGGAGAAGCGGAATTCAGCAAATATTGACACCCCATAAACTAAACAACGTGTGTGTGTGTGTGTGTGTGTGTGTGTGTGTGTGTGTGTGTGTGTGTGTGTGTGAGGGAGAGACAAAGAGAGAAAGAGAGAAAACCACTATTAAAGGCAATTTTCACATGGTATCTTTTATCATCCCACTTAAAACTGATGCCTACTATCTACCAATCTGAAAATAGCCTATAGACGAGATGAGGCTGTGGCAGGTCTGTCTTTGAGTGCAAGTCATGCCGGAGATGAAAATGTGGTGCGCGGGGAGTTGAAGGTAGGCACACACAAGTGTCTCACCTTGCAGCTGTCCAAGAAGGCAGTAGCTTGAAAGATAGGCAGGCTGGGTCCCTCCTACTCTCAGACAGCTCAAGCTTGAGATATATTTCATCCTTCTGTCTCAAAAAGGAAATACCCTCAAGATAAGCATAGAAACTGTCAGAACAGATGCTTTGTGCATGCAATGAATGGGGGCAGGGAGCACCAAAACACCACATGCAGAACGAATGCCACAGTGTTTCATTCTTTGTGTGCCTATGACTTCCTGATCTTGGAGGTGGATCCTAAGGAGATCTTTTGATGAGTCCAAAAAACATACATGGAGTACTCATTGTGAAGATGTCCTTTAAATGGGGGAGGGGGGAGGATATGACAACATTAAAAAATAATCTAAATTATTTTATTTTATTTTATCTGTCATGGGGCTTGAGCTCTGGGCCTGGGTGCTGTCCCTCAGCTCTTCAGCTCAAGGCTAGCTCTACCACTTGAGCCACAGCGCCACTTCTGGCTTTCTGAGTGGGTTATTGGAGATAAGAGTGTCAAGGCCTTTTCTGCCCAGGCAGGCTTTGAACTGCGATCCTCAGATCTCAGCCTCCTGAGTAGCTAGAATTATAGGCATGAGCTACCATGCCTGGCCAAATTATTTAATTTTTAAAGGATGTCAAAAGTGAACAAGGATTAATACTAGAGCTCCAAATGTGCTGAATGATGAGAATTTGGCTCAGGCCAAAAGCTGCAGACAAAAATAAAAGAAGAAAGAAGGCTGGCTTTCCTAGGCCTATTCTTTGGGAGCTTATTGCTGTGAGATTTTTTTTTTTCTTTTTCTTTAAAGTAACCTCTTCAACAAAATGGAGATCAGAAAAGGAAACGGAAACCTCCACAATACAAACTGGCCCCTGGGAGCCAGGACTGATTAATGCACAATTTTATGGCTCATTTGTAATAAAGGAAATTGTAACAGAGCCCTCTGTTTACTTTGCTCTCACAATTCATATCAAGAGGACAGAAATTAGAGATGTGGGAGGATGGGGCATTGTGAGATCTCCACTAACTAGAGCAAACAGATTATGGGCATCTGTGCATTCATGAGCCCAAATTACCTGGAGATTTATTACAAATAACGATTGTCAGGGAATGACAAAATGCTAGCACAGTTTTTATTTTCCTCTTTTTACTAGCCTAGATGCAAGATCAAATAAAGCAGGAGAAGCTTTGGGTTAGCTTCTCATTCTTTTTTCTTAGCCCACAGAGAGTGCCTCTTATACAGTGGTGGCTTGCTGGCTTGCTTGAGCGGTTGTGTTCACATGTAGAAGAACATGCCGGGTGGGATGATCACGAGCCGGGTCCTTGAACATGTCAGCATGCTTGCCTAGGTTAAGACGCTTGCTAAGCAAGGTTGGTTTTCCCCACTAGACTACCTGACCAATTCCAGAGAGAAACCCTGCTGATCTCACCCACAGACAAGTTGGGTGTTCACTTGGTCCCCATTCCTCCAAATTTCAAAGAATTCCACTTGAAATTCAAGGATAGATGGATGATGCTCTCCACTGCTGGTATGAATTTGTGTGAGTTGTATTTAAACCTGTGTTCCTGAGGCTCACTCTTCCCAAGCATTGTTCTACAGTCCCTCATTCCGAAAAATGAAAATCAAAAGAAAACAAACACTTACGTGGAAAGAACAGGCCACGTGGGGCTCACTGGAATGGACTAACGCTGAATGGCTTCCCCCTTGGAGATGGCACAAGGCAATGTCTGCTAGAACCTTCCATACACATGATGTTTGTGCTGTTGTGGCCTACAGTTCCCGAGGTACTGCTAGATGCCTGTGTATCATTGCAGAAGGGTGGTCTTCCATCCTCCTGAAAACTTTCTAGAGAGGCCTGTTTTCTCCTGACACCTGTCCAAGGCTAGGCCTGGGCTCTCCTGTTTGCTGCTACATGTAAAAAGGTCACCTTTTACTGTAGAAGTCCATGTTCTTTTGGTTATAAGTGACACAAGGTTAGCTTGAACAAGTTTGTACAACGTAAAGTAGGTTTGTTGACTCCTTGTCACCAAACACCACAACTCACATGTAGGTATAGATAATGCTGCTGGGATGCTTCTCCAATCTTGTGAACTGGTCTTGTTCTCTTCATAGTAGCCAGCCGCACGAAGTTGGCCATGTGCTGTTGAGCAGTGCCAGCAGGGAGCCTAATTCGTTGTCCCAGTGACAGTCTCTAAATGCCATGAGGCATTCATGTTGCTCACCTGAGTCATAGGACCTTTTCTAGACCAGTTTTAGGGCTGGAAGGAGCAGAATGACATACTATCGTGGGTTGAGTTTTAGTCCCGGGTCCATCCTTTGTTTCCCCTATAAAGAAAAGGAAAGAATGTGTATAAGCAGGATGGACAGCATCAAGTGTGGCCATTCATCTCCACTAGATTCTGCACCCACTAGGACTTCATTCCTGCTGGTTACAATGACCAAATTGAAAAATTAGTCATACTGTACCAAAGCCTTCCAAATATAGCTTGATGCCACACTATTTCCAGAAATATGGCAAAGAACATGGCAGTATACAGAGAAGACAACTGATAACAAAGAAAGGATGAGGAAGAGATTTCCTTGTTCCTAATTTTTACAGTCGGCAGCTACTGCAGCTACTACTACAATTTACGTTACTTTTTGTTGTTGTTAAATAGGGAGAACCTAAGCCAGGTACTAATGGCTCACACCTATAATCAGAGCTACTTGGAAAACAGAACAAGAAGATCATGGTTCGAGGCTGGTCCTGGCAGAGAGGTTAGCAAGATCCCTTCTCAATTTATAGCTAGGTGTGGAGACATGCACCTGTCACCTAAGGATTCATGGGCAACTGCGACTGGTAGGATTGAGATGTCAGGCCAGTCAGGAGCAAAACATCCACAAAACTCCATCTCCAAGAAGGGGAAGGTGGACACAGTGGGCCATAGTGTGTGGGAAAAAAGAGTGTATCCTAAAAATAGTCATTGAACAACAAAATTGCAGAATTGCAACAGCATGACTAGTGCAAGGCCTTGAGTTCAGACCATCAGTGATGGCAACAATGATAATAATAAATAATAATAACAACAATAATAATAATATAAAAGGAAAACCTATCAAAATGGCCTGTTAATAAATCTCACAAAGCCGGACACCGGTGGCTCATGCCTGTAATCCTAGCTACTCAGGAGGCTGAGATCTGAGGATCGCGGTTCAAAACTAGCCTGGGCAGGAAAATCCGTGAGACTCTTATCTCCACTAAACCACTAGAAACCCGGAAGGGGTGATGTGTCTCAAGTGGTAGAGCACTTGCCTTGAGCTGAAGAGCTGAGGGACAGCGCCCAAGCCCAGAGTTCAAGCCCAATGACCAACAGAAAAGAAAGAAAGAAAGAAATCTCACAGAAATAGATCTTGATTTTTGTTGCAGAATTAAGAATTATAAATAGGATTCAGCCTATGTATAGCATAAAAAAAAAAGGGAAAATGTAAACCAAATAACTGTTTCTTTTGTTTTTTGCTCTTCCTATTTTTTAACATTTTATTTGAAGTTGCTATACAGAAGGGTTATAGTTACATAAGTAAGGAAATAAGTACAATTCTTGTCGAACTTTTTCTCCCACTTCCCCTCACTCCCCACTTCCCTGTTTCTTAAACAAATTATAGCAATAAGTTGAATGACAGGATTTATTTCATTTTTTATTTTTGGTTTTTATTTTTTGTCGGTCATGGAGCTTGAACTCTGGGCCTGGGCGCTGTCCCTCAGCTCTTCAGCTCAAGGCTAGCGCTCTACCACTTGAGCTACAGTGCCACTTCTGGTTTTCTAGTGGTTTATTCGTGATAAGAGTTTCACGGCCTTTCCTGCCTGGGCTGGCTTTGAACTGCCATCCCCAGATCTCAGCCTCCTGAGTAGCTAGGATTACAGACGTGAGCTACCGGCAATTGGCAAATGACAGGATTTATTAAAATAATGGATTTTTAAAAATAAATTATTTAATGAAATACATATTAAATGTGAAAAAATATGAATAGACCTAAACATGAGGATTCTAAATCTTAATTTTGTGAAAGTCCCTATGAAAAAGTTAGTTAAAACAGTGAAAAAAGGTCTTGATAATATTGAACTAGTGGGGTGTTCTTTGTCTCCTTGCATTCTTCAATTCTTTTGCATTTTTCATTTTTTTTCAATATTAGTCTATAAGCAGAAAGCAATTACCTTAAAAATATGTCTAAGGACATTAAGTGGCAATTCAGGTTTCTGCTTTAAAAAATATAGTGTGGTTCTCTATTATAACAGTGTTTCTACCCTCTTAACTGTTCATTATAAATAAGAGCTGGCTGAAGTTTCAGCAGTACTCTTTTTGGTGTATTACTTTATTATTTTGTTCATTAGTGTGGTTGGAAATTTAAAGAAAAAAAGAAAATGGAAGATTTGGTAAAATTCTGTTCTATTTAACTGATTGACTCCCTACAAAAATCATGAAAGTTTTTTTTCTCTAAACCCTATTTCAATTAATTAAAGAAATCTAATCATTTCTAAGAAAATACTAAAATATTCAATACACACTGGGGTCTTTTCCTTGGAAAGCTTCACAGTGAATAGTTGTATTGAGTCTCAGCTACTTAACAAACTTAAGCTTCAAAAATGTCTCATCATTATGAGGCAATCCGGGCTTATAAGGAAATTTCATTACTTCTCCTGTTGTGCCCCATAGTCTATTCTCCTCTCCACGTTTGACTGAGACTACGATTAATTTTGGAGGGAGTCGGGCAGCTGTATCTAGGGAAGAATAAACCTCTAAGTGTATAATTAGTAATTACACACTTGTTTCTAAGTCCTAACTTGTGGAGATCGATTTTGTTTTCTCCAGTTAAACACAATAACTGCATTGAAAAAAGATATTTTTTTTTCTATACTTGACCAGTTACACTGGTTGCTTTCTGGCTGGGGGGTTATGTGAAGGATTTTTTTTTAATGTAGGTTTTATTTTCCCTTAGCAATAGGTTTACATTTCAAATGCTTAGAGTGAGCAGCTAACCTTTTCTGTATGGCAACTTTGGTATTGGACAACAAAGCTAGTTTGCATCACATAAAAGGGCACTTGTTGACATCTGGGTTTATTATAAAAGATGTGATTTGAAAGGACCTCCAGTCTCTCTCTCTCTCTCTCTCTCTCTCTCTCTCTCTCTCTCTCTCTCTCTCTCTCTCTCTCTCTCTCTCTCTCTCTCTCTCTCTCTTTCTCTCTCTCTCTCTGTCTCACTCTCTCTCACTCTCTCTGTGTATGTATATACATCTGTATATATACATATACACAGACATACACACACACATATATATATATATATGTATACATACACACATACAGATATACACACACTTATGAGATACCCTCCACTCTCAGGCATCCCTTTAGAAAGTGGTGTTATTTTGAACACATCATCATGAATAGCATTTGTTCAAAGGATAGCCTGGTTGTAGCACCTTTTGAAAAGAAGTTTAAGAAAATTCCAGAGAGTTTGATCAGTTGACTGAGTAAAGACTTACCCATTTCCTGTTTTCTCACACTTAAAGCTCTTGATGCTTTACTTATGTTAGAAGGGACTTTATGTATGCATGCAGGTATGTATGTATGTATGTATGTATGTATGTATGTATGTATGTATGTATGTATATATATATTTTGGTGCCATTTCCAGGACTTGAAGTCAAGTCATGAGTAGTGTCCCTGAGCACTTTTGCCCAAGGCTAGCACTCTTATTTTTTTTCTCTTTTAAAAAAATTATTTTATTTTAAAAATACTATACAGAGGGAAGGCTAGCACTCTTGAGCCATGTCTCCATTCCTGGCTCTCTGTGTGTGTGTGTGTGTGTGTGTGTGTGTGTGTGTGTGTGTGTGTGTGTGTGTGTGTGTGTGTGTGTGTGTGTGCTTAATTTAAGATAGAAGTCACATGGACTTTCCTGCTTGGTCTGCGGCTTCAAATTGTAATCCTCAAATCTTAGCCTCCTGAATAGCTAGCATTATAGGTATGAGCCACCAGTGCTTGGCTCCAAGGGACGACGTTGAGTGCTTCCCCTCCGGCCTTCAAAAGAGAACATCTAAGATGTGGAGATAAAATTGTGCAGCTCCAGGCCCCTCAGCTCATGAGATCCCATTTGTACTAGTGATAAGATAACAGTTTTGCCAAATAAAGAGGATTCAACTCTTTCTGGTTGGAAAGTCACTATTAGTCATTTGACGTTCATCTGTGCTGCCTCAAGGTAATTATTCTGCCCCTAGGATTAGGATAAGCTTCCAACCTGCTGGCCCTGTCAACAGTGACAAAGGCCTATGTCCCCTACCAGAGTGGCTAAACTCTTTCCATCAGTGTCTCTTCTTTCTCCCATGCCTCCTTTCTCCCCAGCAAGAGCCAGAGCTGTACCTGGCCTCCTTCCTAGATTCTTCTGTGTCTCTCCTGGCATAGCAGAGTTCTTACCTGTTTTTGTTTTGTTTTGTTATCTTATAGTTTTGTGCCCACAGACAAACTGAGGACTCTCCCACTCTCTTCTTCACATAGGTCTTCCCTGTGGCCTTTTCTCTCTCCTGTAGGAGAGAAGCTTGACTTTTCTAGAAGTGATGTGACTTTTCCTTCATAGGAAGTATCTCTTCTGCTGGCTTAATGTCTATCCTACAACCCCACTGGATAGAAATGAGGTGTCTCTTATACAGCCTTGGAGGGACTGGAATCCCACACTATGACTCTGATTACAGGATGTCTTCTCTGCTCTCTTCTTTCAAAACCTTGTGGGAATGGGCACAGTTGGGCCAGGCCTAGCTACCCAGGAGGCTGAGATCTGAGTATCGTGGTTCAAAGCCAGCTGGGGCAGGAAAGTCTGTGAAAGTCCTATCCCCAATTGACTACCAGAAAACAAACAAACAAACAAATAAACTGAAGTGATTCTGTGCTCCAAGTGGTAGAGCACTAGCCTTGAGCTGAAGAGCTCAGCGACAGCGCCCAGGCCCAAAGTTCAAGCCCCAGCTGGAAAAAAAAAGGATAATAAATAAAAAATAAAAACCTTGTGGGAGATGGCCACTTGCCTGGATCTGAATTACTCACCAGATTCACAGGATGGGGCTTTGCCTTGTCTCTGGGTGTTTGCTTGATATTCAAATCAAGCTTTTGAAATGGCTCTTTGTTGAACAATCAAGTTGATATATGACAGCAAGGATAGTTAGCACATCTGAAAAACCGTACTTCTGCCTAGGTGTTTTGGACACTTAGTCTTCACCAGGTGTCAAAGAAAGTAAGCAGGTAGCCCCACCCCCCCAAAAAAAAAAACATACTCACAAATGCACGACACATAACACGTGCCCAAGCAAGCATGCTCTCACAAGAGTCATTTCAAATATCATTCCCCACTGCTTCCCCTCACACCATTTTCTATATTTTTGTTTCCTCTGTCTGAAATGGTTTTTATCTGTTGTAGTTCTCATCAGGCTTCTCAAAGTCACCTCCAAGAAACCTGGTCTGACAACCTATCCCTAAACTCACGTACTCCCTATTTCAAATAAGGTTTGTCCATTGTGTTTGTGATACAAATCATTAGAATTTTTTTTTTTTTTTGGTCAGTCATGGGGTTTGAACGCAGGGCTTAGGATCTGTCCTGTGCTCTTTAGCTCACAGCCAGTGCTCTACCGCTTGAGCCACAGGGCCACTTCCGGTTTTCTAGTGGTTTATTGGAGATAAGAGTCTCACGGACTTTCCTGCCAGGGCTGGCTTTGAACCAAGATCCTCAGATCTCAGCCTCCTGAGCAGCTAGGATTACAGTCATGAGTCACCGGTGCCCAGTTTAGGATTTCTTTTTTCATTGTTATGTCATTCTCTTCACTGAATGCTGGTGTTGAGGACTGGAAAATGAAGTAGATAAGCTAAGTGCAACTTTATGAATTATAAGCTGAGAGGAACCACCTCAGGCACTGATACACTGACTTTGATATCTCTGTTCTCTTTCTATCAGGATGTCCTTGCTTGGGAATGGTGAGGAAGGAAACAAAGGACACTCTAAATTTAGGGGGAAAAAATGGTTGATCGCTTGAAACTCATGCACAGAAGCTTTCCCAGCTGCTGTCTTCAAGATATTTAGTATCTTTCCCTTATTAAGTCCCCACAGAGAATATTTTACACGGTCTCCACTAAGCATACTTTCTCTTGCATGAGCACCATTATTTAACGTCTTTTTTTTTTCTGCTGCTGTTGGAACAGCCTTTTATCCTATAGGTTTCCATGAGGCTCCTCAAAACTATCTTATGGAAACCTGCTGCTCAGAGGAGCTATCCCCAATCTCGCTGGCGGGTTCTTGCTGCTCCATGTTCCCCAAACCCCCTGGAGTGAACTCCCATTATGAGATTTATTGTGTCACTTATAGGGCATTGCTTATATCCCAGTATCCTTCACCAGATGGTGATCTCTTTGAAGGCAGGAGCTGAACCCTCACCACCTAGGACCGCGCAAAGAATAGCAATGTCAGGCACATACTTTCAACCAATATTGGAGAAATGAATGGCTTACTACCAATGGAAGAGCCCAATGAAAATAAACAGAATCAAACAAAAAGGGCAAATGGAAAAGATAAACTTTGTTCATCTGTTTTTCCAACGAATAATCTAGAATTTAATAATCAGTGAACCAGAATCTACTGGTATGAAGGGAATAAATTGCTCGCATGGTAGCAGACGTATTAATTCTTTGGGGCTATTAAGATCCATTTTGATTTTGATTACACAATTCTCAGATTGCCTGCTAGCATTGTGAGAAAATCAGTTAAAGCTGGTGGAGTAAATCCTTACATTGGCAAGGAGCCAAAACTAAATTACTGAGGTGTTAGCTTTTTATTTGGGAAATTGCAGGTTTATAATTTTAAGGTGAGTGAAATGCCAGGTCTGCTTTAATGAATAAATAATATTTATTTGTAATTATCCAAGGACGTTTTTGATATGTAAATGGATATCCTGCTAGTTTAACAAAAACATTTTTTTAATAAAGTTGCTCTTTACAAATAATCTCATAGTAATCTTGTCTGTACAGTTCCTTCAAAATTACCTTAAATTTTTTTGTAACAATGCAAAGGTAAATTTTAGTTCAACCTAGGTGGATGCATACCAATTTTCTTACTAGCAAGGTATAAATTACAGAGATCATATTTTATCCTGTGGAATTCAGGGTTCTTTTACTGCACATGTTCTTCTTACAACAATGGTTATATGAACATTCATGTCTATCATCAGCAGTACCTTAATCCTGCACTGTAATCTATCTAAAATGAAAATATGGTATGCTGCATGTCTGCTGTAAACTTCGCAGTGGCTTTCCAATATGCTCAAGTCAAAGTTCAAATTTGCAACTTGTTTCTTGTTTCCTCCATCCCTTCCTTCTGGTCTCCCGCAGCAGCTACTGTGTTCTTCCCGACAGGAATCTCTTTGCTCTCTATGCATCTGGCTATACCTAGGTCACTCAAGATCAGCTTCACCTCCTGCCAAGGTGGCTCATGTTGTCCCTTGCTCCCAGGTCTGGGTTAAATCACATCCATCTTCCCCAATATAATTTAATTAAACTGAACTTGAGTTTGTCTTTCCCAGGCTGTGTCTTCCACAAGTGTTTGAGCTGTTTGAAGGCAAGATCTTCATCATATTATCTTTGGAGATGTGATTGTACCCAAATATTGTAGGCATCAAGCATTTGCCAATTGCACAAACAAAGGGGACTCTTGTAGACACAAAGTTATCTTCAAGATCTTGCTCCACAGACTTGAATGAAATTACACTCCACTTAGCCTTTGTTGTTGTTGTTGCTGCTGCTGTTGCTGGTCATGGGGCTTCAGTGCTGTCCCTGAGCTCTTCTGCTCAAAGCTAGTGCTCTACTACTTGAGCCACAATGCCACTTCTGGTTTTCTGCTGGTTACTTGGAGGTAAGATCTCACAGACTTTCCTGCCCAGGGTGGCTTTGAACCATGATCCTCAGATCTCAGCCTCCTGAGTAGTGAGGATTATAGGCAGAGCCACTGGCACCTGACTTTCCACTTAGCTTTTAAATATATAGTTTTTAATGGCAGTGGTACAGCATCATCACATTTTCCTTCACTTTTATTTACATCCCAAAGCACTTCTTAGCTATCATTTTGTTTCTGGAAAGTTAGTGGTTTGGGAGCCAGCCGTTGTATGGGGAATTAGAAGAATTTAACATTCTTCTTTACTATCTCTTCCTATTCCTTGCTCCACATCTTGGCAATTCCACCAAGATTTTCTCTGAAGCTTACACATATCAATTAAGTTCATTATTCCTGTCGTTCATAATTTCTGTCGTTAATGTAGACTGGTGTATATCATTTCAGTTTGAAAGTGGGTGTTTTTTTTTTGAGCATCCTGGCAATCTCAGAAAATGAGCTGTGACTGAGGCGATAGAGGTAAGAATGCCCATGAACTTCCACCAGCAAATGAACTCTGCACTTTACCATCACATCTGTGAAATGGACTTACCTCCCACTTCCATGAAGATAGGAAACTGACAAAACTCTAATTGATTTTGTCCTGGTAAATCTTTGTATCTCTGATCTTTTCCATCTCAAGTATCTTATATCTCTCTGGTAACCAATCATTTATCAAAACTGAAGATGAGTTTTAGAATTATAGGTTCCCTGATCAGACTTTAAACCTTTTCTTACTACTATTTACACTAAGTTCTTTGAGATTTGTCATATACATACACACCTTAGTAAACAGTGTAGAATGAATGAGTATAAGATTACATCTCAAACTCTGTGCTGATTATTTCTTCATCACAGCTTCATTCCCTTGGAACATGAAAGCTTATTTATTCTTGGATGCAAATGCCCATGGGGGAAGCAGAGCACATCATTATTGTTAGCTAATATTTATGGGGGATTTATCAGCTGTCAGCTTAGATCTGCCAGAGGACAGGAAGTAGGAGTTTGTGCATAAGTCTGAGAGTTTAAATACACACACATATGGCAGGGGATGGGGGGAGAGAAAGAAAGAGAGAACGTGGGGAGAGAAAAAGAGAGAAGAAGAAGAGAAAAGACAGTGTCTCTGATGAGGTGGAAAAGCCTGGAAGCTGGGAGCACATTCTATCCTCAAAGACTCCATTCTTCTCACTGATTTGACTACAGTTATTTGTCCTTTCATTTCTATTACCAAACAATTTGATCTTCAAACCTGGTTTTGAGTGGCTCTTCATTGAGATATTCTAGTTGTAGGAAGTTTTCAAAACATCTCTTCCACTTGCTTTAAGAAATGTCACTTAAAAAAAACAACACTAGTAAAGAACTTAATTTTCCCTAGGTACCTAAATATTCTAGGGTACTCTTGTAGGTTGAATGGACTCTGTTTGATTTTAAAATGCTAAACACTGATTTGATTATTTTGCAGTGTGTTAGGTAGCTTTCCATTTTTATAACCAAAAATGACTGAGATGGGTAACATGTGAAAAGGAGAGTTTTGTTTTAGCTCATAGGTTAAGAGAATCCAGCTGATGGTCAAGCAGGTGGCTGTCTGGAGGTGAATAGCATGGAGTGCATAATAGAACAAACTGCTTCCATCATGTCCATAAAGCAAAACAGAGAGAGGAAGATGCTGATGTCCTACAATTCCTTCAAGGGCATTTCCCCAATGACTTAGAGTCCTTCCGCTAGGCCCCTCCCCCTATAGGTTCCCTAGCTCCCCAAAGCTCTACCCTGTGAACAGGACTCTGATATGTGAACTTCTGGGGGATGTTCTACCTCCAACCTCCAAAGGCTCACATCTACCTCATAACGCAAAATGTGTGTAGCCCATTTTCAAAGGTCCTCAAAGTCTTAACAGTTCCAGAATCACACAAAAGTCCAAATCAGGAGTCTTCTCCAAGACTCAAAGTTCACCACTGAGCCTCTGTGAAATGGATAAAGTTATAGACTTTCAAATATATAACCATATCTATGTAATTTTAGGGAAGGCATAGGTTAAACATTACTGTTCTAAGATGGCAATCAGAAAATCGTAGGAGGGATCACCTCATCGCAATACTAAACCCCAGCAGGACAAACATTCCATCCTAACGTTCCATGTGGGATATAGACTTCAAAGGACTGGGGCGGCTGCTTCTCTCTAGTCTGTCCCATTGCAGTTCACATGCCCTCAGGGTGGCTTTGCCTGCTGCCTCCAGCTATCCCCGAGAAGGCCTACATGTTTCTGGCACCTCTGTTCCTGGAGTCCCAATCAATGTTGTAAGCTGCTTACAGGGATCACAGCCCTGGAGCACACTGCCTGACTTCTTAGGCTTTCCTTTGAATTATCACTCAAAGCCACCATGACCCCACAGCTCTTTCATTTTGCATGCTTGCAAAACAGCATCATGTGGCCAACACCCAGGTTTGCTGCTAGTGTGACCCATAACTGGGCCTAACTGAACTATGACTGTCACAGTCTGACTATGTTGCTGGCTAGACACAGCACAATAAATCCCAGGATAGTCCTGCCCATGCAGGGTGTCTGTCTCAAGACTTAAACATTGATTTGGGTCTTGGAAAGACTTTGAGACAAATGCGTATTTGCACATCTCATAGCTTTGAGGGCTGCAATTTTGCCAATTTCCAAGATTGCCTTTGAATAGCTTTTATAATGTCCCAGAGCAAAGCACTTGGCTTCTTTTTATCTGTGCTAATCTCTTCAGCAACCCAATGCTTCTTGGCCACATATTTATAGTCACTGTTTTTCTGGACAAGCTGGAAATTTTCAGAATCTTTCTGCTTCTAATTCTCACCAGAAGTTTGGCTAACAGTGGAAAACAATACTGGTGCTACAATGTGAATGCTTCCTTGAAAGCTCCTCTTCCAGGTAAATTGGAACCTTTAAATTTGATACTTCAAAATGCCAGGGCAGACAACACAGTTCAGACTTTGCCATGCCATTACAATGGGGTTCTCATCTCCATCTGAGCGCTCATCGACATAGCCTTCACTGTAAGTATTTCTAATAGTATTCTGTTATTCTGAATCCCTACCAGAATTACAACTCTTGCTCAGTTTACAGCATTCTCAATTTTCTCTAATCTGCTCGCTCTATATCTTGCCATGTCTTTTCCTAAAACATTTCCTGAAGAGTCTTCCACATGTTTCCTAGTACCAGAAATCTGTTTAAGTCAGGAACTCTCTACAGAAAAATAACCGATCTAGTATTGGTAACTGAAAAGACCCATGATGTCTGTCTGCAGCCTGCAGGGCCAGAAAAACAAGTAGTTGCTAAGTCCAAGAAGCCGGAAGCCCGAATTGAGAGAGAGGCCAATGATACAACCCTTGTTCCAGGCTGAATCATCACTAGAGCACGTCTCAATTCAAAAGTCAATGAGCCTTGAATACGGAGTTCATGGGTATCAGAGAAACACACCTGCCTTGAAAGGGGGAGGTAGCTTCACTCTGCTTCCATTTTTTCTTTCTGATCAAGTCCTTAGTCTGTTGTCTAGAGGATGGACCTATACCTGCCTCACTGATCCACATTGCTGATCTAGACATGCCCTCCCAGAACTTTGGGTTTCTCCCCATTCAGTCAAGGTGACAATCAAAATTAACAACCAGTGTACTCATAGACATAAACCTGAGTCAAGAGCCTTGTGGTTTTCATATTTTTGGACCTCAAATACTTATGATTTTTGAAGGCTGACTGTCTCACTAAAGCAGGGGACATTTACAAGCAAACAGTACAAGGCGGTTAAGTAGGGAAGAGATCTGGAGCAGCTACTGCCTTCCCCTTGGCCTCAGCCCTCCAACATTGTCATTTACTCTGGGCTGGGGCTGTGTTGCTTCAGCTGTGAAAGTTGATGGGCTTCAGAATAATCCTCTAGTACAAACAGTTGGGAACCATGAAAACTTGGAAGCAGGAGAGAAGAACATTCCAGTATGTAATTTTTCCATGAGTGGCATCCTAGGGAGTAAAATAAAAAAGAAATACTCTCATTGGTTTTGTAGTATTTCCTTGTTTTCTGGCTGTTCAGAAGGTCTGGAGGGCTATTCTGGCCTTAGAACTGGATAAGTGGTCTGATTTCAAAGATGAGCATGACTTGTTAGAACACTAATATGATATTTTTCAAATTTACTCCAGTTTGTCTTTAGTAACCAAAAATTAACAACAGAGACACAGGGTGTTTACCAGAGTCTGGTGACTCCTTGGTTAGACAGAATGGACAGTGTATAGTCCTTCATCAACTCAGGATGCAAAGTAATCAACAGGTAATCCCAACAGTAGCACTAGTGCCTAAGCTGCTAGCAGTGTTCCGAGTGCCACCTTTAAACGCATTACCTCTTATCTCTACAGCTCTATGGAAAGATAAGGGATGACATTCAGATTTTATCGGTGAGGAAACTAAGTGTCAGAGAGATAAAAAATATTGCCCTCTTTATCTTTTTTAACAGCATGCATTAATTATACAATAGGAAGGTTTTAATTGTGATATTTTTATAACGCATGTAATACACTTTGATTTGTTCTTGATTAGTTATGAGTGAAAACTCAGGCTTTCTGCTTCTCTAAGTCATTGCTCCAAACATTTTCAGGGATCGAGAATGGAAAACTTTACCATTGTCAAGGGACAGCTTGTCACATGCAACTCTGAGCTATGAGTAAATGATCACAAAAGTATCCTTTCCCATAGTGAAAGTTTATAATGTAAATAAAGAGCATGGGTTTGGATAACCATCTACAAAGCTGTCTGATAATGGTTTGACACAGTTAGATTACATTATTGGATGTCATACTTACCCTTCCAATGAAGGATTGTATGGGACTAGTTTCACAATATTTTTGATATTTCTACCAGGTAAACATATAATAGAAAAAAGAAAATCATGACCAGAAATTGATATATTTTCATTTTTAAGAAAATCAGTGTATTCTTATCACTTTAAGCATATGGACAATTAAGAACAGTTCTAATAGAAAATAAAAATCAGCCATAATCTCATCAAAAATCTAGAACTTCTGTTTTTTCATAGTAAATATGCTGTATTAGCAACTTCTGTTGGACACTTGAATTTTGGTATAAATTCAGCATCCTTCCATTTCCTTGAAAATACTTCCTGGACAATTTTCACACCTTGCTGATTTTGCATCATGTGGCTGTATTATAATTTCCTTAGCTTTCTCCTGTTTTTAACATGTAGATATTGCACTCTGTTTCCAATTTTCTCTCTTTATACAAAACCAGGGAAGAGTGTGTTCTGCTTTTCATTTTCACATAATTTCAAATATGAAAAACGTTGCAAAACTATTCCAAGAAATTCCCATATAACTTTTTACCAGAATTCACTAATTATTTACTTTTTGTACCAGTTATTTTATCAGTCTCTTTCAGCCACACACACACACACACACACACACACACACACACACACACATCTATTTTTAAAAAAACTATTTGAGATTGTCCCTTTATCCCTAACACTTCAATGCATATTTACTTAAAACAAGTACATTTCTCTTCATAAGAACATAATTTTCAAAAATTGGAAATTCAATATTGTTTCAAAGAAGCCATCATGATCCAGCCCACATTTTATCTTTAAATTCATTTTGTTCCAGACTACAATCTAATCCAGCAGAAAAAAGTACATCTTTGTATATGAATTTTTATTTGGTTTTATAATGATCTCCTTAGTGTAGATTCTTAAAAGTAGGATTATTGGGTAATTGGACAACATTTGGGCCTACTTGTACAACTACAACAGAATATTGGAGTCTGAGTAACATATAATGAACACATTATATTGTCTGGGTAGCTCAGAATTGGAGTTCTGGTATCTGTCTATGACCTTCCTGTATTATCATCTCATGACAGAAGTCAGGAAGACAAAGTGGCGGGGGGAAGGGGGGAGTAATAAGGAGTTAAATTTACTTTTTTTATCATACTACTGATCTTGCCCCTAAGAGTGTTGTAAACACTTTTTAAGAGTCTCACCTCTTAATTGTTGCAATGACAATACAATTACAATGTGAGGTTTAAAGGAGACAAATACTTTAAGTATGTCTGTTTGGACTCAAGTCCCTGCTTGGTATGGTTCATGAGCAATCTAGGACCACTCTGGTACAGAGCTTAGAATCTCAAATTTCTTAAACATGAAATTGAATGGCAGTGTCCACTATTATCAGTTTAATTTATGTACTGAAGAGTCATGTTATAAAGTCTTGTTATATATATTATTGTATAGACTTAGAGGTAAGGAGAGACTTCTGTGCTACATTTAGTTTTCATGAAGGTAGAATTCATAGGAGAGTTTTATGGGTAGACAAGAATTTACGGGCAGTGTATTGAGGTTATCTGGAGTATATGTGTAAATTTCATGGCACAGCAACCAAATAAAAGCTTAAAAGTGGAGACTAGAAGGATAACAACCAAGAAAGACATTCAGAATCAAAATCAGAGATCTAGGGGAAAATTGAAAGAACATTCTTCATGGAGACATTACAGATCTGTTAGGAAAAGTAATGAACACATGAACACTTTGAAAATCATTGACTGATCATCTTTCATCTAAGAAAAATATTATGACCTTTGTATGTCAAGCATAGTCTTGGTGTTATAAAATAACAAGAGGACTAAGATCAATCTTTTTTCATCCTTGGGTTAAAGTCTCCATGGGAGAACAGTGCATGTGAAATATCACACAGCACCATTATGATTACGAAGCAACACACAGGTTCACCAGTGTTTACTAAGGGCCTATTTCTAATATGGGCCTCTCTGTAATCTAGAAGAGGTAAAGGAAGGTAGAAAAGATTTCCAGCTGAGGAAATAAACAGTGTTTTGCAGGTTTATGCTTACTTCAGGTTATATAAAGCATTAAAAGGATCAATCCCAAATTCAAAGTATATCAAAATATACCCATAGATGCACTGAACGTGCATACCAAAGATTGCTATGTATCAATGTTGGGACTATAAGACATGAGGCTCCTAGTTCAAGGTGCTCCTAGAAAACTAGGTCTCACATGAAATAGCCCAGCTGAGAGCTGCCCATGGAGACCAGGAAGAAGAGAGTTCTGTCTGGTTCAAATGTGATATTAGGAAAGAAAGCCTGGATATAGGTGCCAAGGGTAGATGAGCTCACAGGCAATGAAAGCATAAGGGAAGGGCAGGAGACTCCTAGAGGGAAGAGTAGATTTGGTCTTGGAAAGGTATGATCAGCACCAATGAAGCCATATGGAAAATGATGAGTGAAATCTGGGCATGAACCTCAATCCAACTGTGTTCAATCTGTGGCCATATACAACGCCTGCCATGAGCAGCCCCACCAATGGCATGGTCCAAATAGATACAGGAATTTTTAGTCTGAATAATGACAGGCTTTTATTTCATTTCCTCAAAGCCATGAAGTAGGTCAAGGAATGTAGAAATAACCTTCAGCATTGACACCATTCTTTCTGGATACTTCTGCAGCTCTTGAGCCTGCCTGAGTTTCCCAGTCTAGGAGTAAGGGCTCTGCCCATCAGAACACACACATACCTGCAGGTTGAATGTCACCTTGGGAGCTTGGAGGGTAAGAGAGGGAGAAAAGTAGTATTCACAGAGGTGGCAAGGTCTTGAATTTTACAGCCGAAGCCTAAGGAACTGGAGACTAAATGGTTAAAGGAACAGTTCATTTTAAATATAAATAAAATACTATATACTCTGTTTTATGAGCAAACTGCAGTTCAGAAAAGCAGGCTTGGTACAGCACTAAATGTTTTAATTTTTTTATATGCTTCACATTAGAGCTTGCATTTTCTCATCCCTCCAAGGCATAGTCTTTTATGGCTCTGGAGATAAAAGATTTACATTTAAATCATGCTTTCCTCATGCCACATTTTAACAATAGCATTTTAAGTTCTTCTGTTCACCCAAAGGTCAGAACACTTTTTTTTTTAATATCTACATATGCTACCACCTTAGCCAAGTGAACAAATCCTTTCAGCTTTGAATGTCTACACATTATTTATAGTTTATGTAAAATGGAATCCAAATGCCAAGGGTTTCTCAACAAAAATGGAAACAGGGACGTGTCATCATCCTGGGATTGTTGGGAAAAAGCAAAGACATTGCCTCAGTCCAGGAATTCAAAGCTAGACAGGATATGTCTTCTCTTAGAGGGGCAGCTCCTTGTGCAAAGCATGCTACCAGATGACTGTGTTCATGTTTATAGAGATTCCTGAAAGGTACAGTCTGGAGAATAAGGAAGCAAGACCTTTTTATCTCCGACTATTGCAAAGTTTTGAGCTTCCCTTTACTTTCTTCCCCTTCATAAGGAAGATGTCAGGGAAAGAAAACACAGCCCATGCGCGCGTGCGTGCGCACGAGCACGCACACACACACACACACACACACACACACAAATCACATCTTAATAATTATTTGGAAATGGGATTATAGACTGTCTTGGAACTGTCATTAATACTCATTCTCAGCTCATCTACCATCTTGTTCTGATCATTAAAAGCAGGAGGTAGACTAGAGCACTTGTTTCTCAGGATTCTATAGCTCCTCTTCAGGGATACTTAAGAGGTTGATCTCATAGGCTAAGGCATTGAATTGTACCTTTGACACTTTACTTACAGCTCAGTCTGTGATTTTAAAATTGCACTACAAATAAGTGGTTGTCAGGTGCCAGTAGCTCATGCCTGAAATCCTAGCTACTATGAAGACTGAAAATTGAATTAGAACAGTTTGAAGCCAGCCTGGGCAGAAAAGACTGTGAGTCTCACTCTCCAATGAACCAGCAAAATGCTTAGCTAGAAGCATTACTCAAGTGGTACAATATCAGTTGAGAAAATGCAAGACCTTGAGTTCAAATCCAGAAAAGTTAAAAATAAAAATACTAAATAAAATGCAAAAGGAGAAGAGAACTTATTTTTTTTTCTTTTTGCTTATGTGGTGCTGAGGAATCGAACCCAGGGCCTCATGCATGCAAGGCAAGCGCTCTACCACTGAGCCACCTTCCCAGCCCAAGAACTTATTTTTTATGAAGTGAAAGTAAGGTGTTTTGAGAGGCATGTATCATTTATCTATATATATATATATACTTATATAAGTATATATATTTATATCATGTATAAGTGTATATATATATGTATGTAAGTGTGTATATATATATATGTACAGGTTTGGGGACAAAGAATAAGGTTATTTTCAATAATTATTAGATAGCTAGTTATTCCTTGGAATATCTAAATATTTATCCAGTAGCTCTTTATATTCAAGAATGATGTGAGCAGGGCCCAAGACCTTTAGTAGAAAAAGGAAAACCAGAGAAGCTCATTGACAAACCATCCCAAGAAAAAGGAAAAAAAAATCATTTAGAAAATTTGCTCACTTATGTATTTGCTCACTCTGTGTATTCCTTATTAAAAAAATAAGGCTGGAAGAAGGCATTATTTTTAAGTATGTGAGAAATTTTCTGTTTCCATTGACATGAATGTATGAATTTTCTCTGCTTGAGGGTGCTCTTAAGGTAAGAGTCAACTGAAGTTAAATGTAACTTATTCTTTTAATTTCAATGAAACATGGTATCAGGAGAACCCATTACAGTATGATGTTAAAATTGAACCCACAGTATTACTCCAACCTCTTCTGTTCTTATATCTCCTAGCTACATGATCTTTTAGAAAAGAAAATCTGGGAAGACTTTGCTTTGTCTACTTTGGGCAATCAAGATACAACTCTTCTTCTTAAAAGAATATGGAGGTCATGTTGTACCTGTAATGTTTTCATAGGCAGAGGCTTCACCAAGATGCATAGCCTAACGTATTAATAACCATTTACATTTACCATTTATTGTCAAGGTGATGTACAGCGGGGTTACAGTTAGATACATAAGGTAATGAGTACATTTCTTGTCGAACATTGTTAACCCCTCCCTCAGTTTTCTCTCACTTCTGTTCCCCCCATCGTACACTCCCAAGTTGTAAGGTTCATTTCCAACCTATTGTCTTGTGAGTATCACTGTTGCATTGGTTTGCCCTTTGTCCTTTGTCTCACCATATTGTTGTTGCTGTTGTACACATTATTGTGACTTCGAAAAGTCTAGTGAGAGTCTTCTGAAAGGAGTTCTGGTTGCACATCCGTTCATAGGTCTATGTAACAAAACTACTCTCCTTTCAGATGAGAAAATTTATTTATTTAAGAGCTACAGAGTGCTACCAAGAGACAGCCTCAGGCATGCCAGAAAGTTGAAGAATTTTTCCTCCATTGCTGTCTGAACCTCCCCTCATCTATCTCACCCTTATTCACTATCTTTCTTTCCACTCTAACCAACTATTACAACATTTGAACACCGACCTTACTTTCTCTTGTCTACAATTCAGTCTGTAGACGGCATTCAACACACCATTATATCATAATGTAGACTTACTCATTTATATTTTCTCCTCTGTTTGGTTTTGTTTTATATTCTTTAATACTTTTTGTAGACATTCAGATTAGTCAGTAGTTAAATGCAGTAGAAGACTCAATGATTTGTGGAAATCATTCCATGAATAAGCTTCTACTCACCTTACTCCAGCTTAAACTTCCCAGAGTAATATTTATTCAGTTTCTCACATCACAAGAGCCCCAGAACCATCTATGATATCTATCTGGCCCCTGGATGCCTTGACAGATATTACTGATTCATCAGAAACAAACATATTCCATGTGAGCAAGGGCAGATCTCTGCGTTCTCAGATTGCAGATATGTCACCAAATCATCAGACTTTCAGGCACACTCAGAACAGAGTAGGAATGACAAAATGTAGTTACCATTACCTTGGTGTAGAGTCCTCTTTCCACATTCAATCCATGCCTAAATGTTCTAGAGACACATCTCAGATTTGATTTGAGTCTTGCTAGAAGATACTATATTTTGCTGGAATGGATATCTATGGGTGTAATAAATGCTTAGAGCTTTGTACAACCAACTCATGGAGGAAGGGTTCCTAAGAATGAAGCCAACACATGCAAGAGCAGAAATGAGAGATAGGGAAACACGTGCCTTTGTGATAGTTCAGCCTTTGGGCAGAGCTGGGCTTGAAATCAGCTACACCTCTGGACTCTTCATTACATTCTAATCTGAAATTGGTGTGAGTTGGGCTTTTATCATTTGTGACCACAGAAGTACTATTTAACCACGAACTTCGTCATCAGTCCTGTCCATGAAGATGCCAGACAACGGATTACAACTATGAACACACAACAGATACGACTGCTGTGGCCAAACCCAAGGTGACATTGATGCTAGCCTTTGTTGAATGTCTGCTTCATGACAGATGATAGCGATGCTGCAGACACACGACCCCTTCCACCCCATCACTGGCTTTTGTCTGATAGGTGATTCCTGATTGACAGTAGGAACACATTCCTGGAGTAGACAGCAAGGTGGTATGTGACACCAAGCTATTTTTTTCTTCTCAGTTATTTAATAGTGCCTGCTGCAACTGGATCCTTTTTGCCAAAGGTCATCCAAAAAAAATCACCCAATTGTTGGTCCATCCTTGCTCAGTTGTTGATGTTAATGCCATGTGGGCTGAAATCAAAGCCTTGCTGAAATTTGTCTATCTTACATCTGTTCCTGGCTTGGAACTTAATGAGATGCATGGCATAATGAGATGTGTGTCTGGAGTGTGTAATGAGATTCTTGATTCAAGTGTCTAATGAAGCCTATAGCCTAATGAAATATATAGTCTAATGAGATGCATAGCTTACGTATACAGTGTGGGTTTGAAAGTCCTTAAAAAAATAACATTAAGGATGCAAAAGTTTTCTTTATCTGCATAAACTCCACCCACATTGCTTGGGATCTTTCACTTATACTTTCTCAATGCTATTGTCATCTTTGCAAAGAATACTTTCTATATCCAGAACTAGGATCGTGACACTGGCCCTCACTTCCCCACACTGGGAATCTGAAAACACACCAAAAATATGTTTGCCTCTGTAGGAGAGGAAATGTGTGGTGTTTCTTCCAATTTACGTCCTGATTTTTAATATAACCAATATCACTGTATTGCCTAAGAAAAAAGCTAAAAATGTCTGGCTTGAAACAATTAACATTAATCAAAATTGTAGTCTACAAGTCATTGGAGTTGTTCCTTTGGACTTGAACGGAAGCAACATTCTGTTTGCAATAAGCCAGGTCAGAGTCTCTGCTGATCTTGGATGAGCTATCTCATGTCTTTGAAGGCCAGCTACCTATAGGTATATCCAAGAAGACCTTGCTTGGTTGGGACAGTTGGGGTCACTTTGACTTGGTCTTCTATTGTTTAGACAGCTAGCCATGGCTGAATGCAATGGTGATGGAGTAGATGCAGATGGATGACAAAAGACTTGGTTTCCATTGTTTAGACAGCTAGCCATGGCCCGGGCTTCAAATGTTTATTCTAGTTTTTTATTCACTGTTAATTCAATCACGTTATTTGGGGGACAAAGCAAATCCATAGGGATAGGAAAATAGATTCTAATGTGAGGAAGAGTTCAGTCACATTGAGGTAAAGGGCGCATAGGAGGAGAGAAACACTTTTGTACTTAACCTATTAACTATGAAGTAACGGAGATCATGTTTACATTCATCTTTCCCTCCTTGTACTACTCAGGAAATTTGAATGAGAGAATGTGTGTAAAAGAATTTGCTTTCCTATAAAGGCAGAAAGTGGTACCCTACATTGTACTCTTATCTTCTGTGTGTTAGCAAACGGTGCTCCCGGTGGAAGAACGAGGGGAAGTACCAACTTCCTAGAAACAAGCAAAAGAAAAACTTTCATAAGAGTTATCCCTAATTCTCCTTTCAACATTTGAGCAATACCTGATAGCAGACAAGATTAAGAGTCTCTCTCAATGTTTGAATTGGATCTTGTGGATTTTCTCTTTGTTTCAGAGATCTGCCTTAAGTGCATTAACGATTACGTTCTGCCAAGAACTACTGGTGATTGACCCCAGGCCTGTGGTGTATGTTACACAAACTTACCTTAAAATTTCTGAAAGACTCGGGGAGTCTTAGTAGTGTATCTCATTTGCAACAGTCTCCTGGATGAAACCCAGGACACTCTTTTGAAAATTTATAGGGACCTGTGTATCCAGCAGTTTAACAGGCAGTCTGAGTTCTTTTTTTTTTTTAAACAAACCCTTGCCAAGGTTTTATCTCTCTCCCATCTCCCAGATTGAATATCCATTATCTCTGAAGATGCCATTACCCCCAGATGCCTCAGATTTATTTGTCTAGCTATTTTATAGAATAAAGGCCTGAGAGAGTCCTTTTTAAACACACATCCTAACCACATTTTAGAAACCAGCAGTTGGTCCCGTCATTCCCCTACCTTAAGATTTTGCTTTTCTCTTGCCCAAGGATCATAAATTCTACTCCCATGTGTACTTTACAATTATGGAAAGAAATGAATCAAACTAGATATCCAAATATCAGAGTGGTTTTCCAACTTATTTTCCAGCTGTGTTTTCCTATCCATGGTATAGTTTACTTACATACATGTACCTATGATCCCTACGCAGAGACTCAATGGTTAAATGATTTATGGATTATTTAATTCCAAATCTAGCATCAATCTGACTAGCCCAATCAGCCTACATTCTCCTGAGTCTCACAAGGTGAGAATTAAAAGAGTTCTTCTTCATGTATCATGAAATATTTAGGCATGATTGTTCTCAAACAGAGTCAAGATTTCTGTTACCTAGATCGTATGTATCATTGTAGACTAGTGGCTCCTGATCAAACTCGAGTTATCTCCTCCTCTGCAATTGGCCTGCACAAAATGACAGCAAGCAAAGATGATTTGATTTTCATGAGTTTCTTCAGTGTCCAATGTTCTTGGAAATAGGTGGGGATCCATATCACCTAGGTGCACTGCTGAAAGCCCAGAAGATTGCTGCTCAATCTCCTCTTCCCTGGGATTTGTGATGACTTGTGTGCTAGTATTTCTCCCAGCATTCTGTCCACTCCATTTCTGTGGACAGGCAAATCCACAGCTCATTTAAACTTGTCATCATGCTGTGATATGCGCAGGTCCAGTCCGCAGCAGCTTAAAGGACCTGTAGACATATCAAATTGCAGAACAAAGCAGAATAAGGCAGGTGAGGATGGGAGTATGTCTCATGAAAGGCTGGAAATCACTATGTAAATACAACTTGTACGGAATCTCATGGACTTCTGCAAGGGACAATATCTATGAGGTCAGGATTTCTTGGAGTGAGATCTTCTCATCACATGTAGGAGTCACTTGAAAAGTTTACAAATAATGATACTTTTGGGCTCCCACTGTTTGCAACTCTTTGCAATATCTGGCGAAGATCTGAAGAAATGTGAACCTTACGAAGTTCAGAATTACAGAGCTAATGTACTTGTATGCTGAATATTCCAGCATACAAGTCTGTGCATAATCATCATTAAACTCTGTGTCTGGCAGCTTGCATATGATGACTGAATGAATAAGGACTAATTGAACCAATTGTATTGGTACCAAGGTCAGAACCACACAATCTGTTAGTGGTCCAGCCCCAGGTTAAGAATGTATGAATACAAGACAACAAATCAATGAGGGCAATCATCAACAAAAGAAAATTTGAGACTACGCCAAATGCTATTGAAGTGGCCAGTGTTTGATATGCATTACTTCACTGCATTTTTAGATTTTTAGATTTTTAGATTTTAGATTTTTAGACAGAGGGAAGTGAATAGAGCTGGGTTAGAGGACTCCTCAGCTCCCTTCTGTTCCCAAATCATGTAAGGAGATACTGGGAGTTTTTCATACATAATGAGCTATCATCTCTAAAACACATATTATAAAAAGAATTGTCATAAGGGTTTATTTTAAATGCAAATATGTTCAAATAGATATATTTCTTCATCTCATCCATTCACAGTGGCTCCAGTTTGGACTAAATCCCTGTTCTTGATGACTATATTGCTCTTGATTTCAAATAATGGTAAATGCTTGTCTTACACAACCAAGTGTGTGTCAAAATTTGGCCTTCCCAAGCTTGATCCAAACCAACTTTGCAACTATTGGTAGCACCAGGATGTTAGCAATCAAAGATCACAGATGGTTTATGGCTGCAAAAACCTATGAGATTACATAAAACAACCCCATCATTTTATGTGAGAATACTCAGGCTCAGGGAGATTAAATTCTTTTCCAAAATCTCACCCTGAATTACCATCATGCCCTAGTTGGCGATCAACTCAATTGCGATATGAATAGATTCTATTGTTAAAATTGTAAGTGGTCTTGAAAATTGTGTTTCCTTTTTGTAAGTGACCTTGACATGTCCTACCACAGTCATAGAAAGATGGTACCATCAATACCTAATTCTGATCATATCATAGTGAACCAGATTACCAATTTAGCACCTAACACCTCAGGTCTGATAAGATAATAGCATGTGATGTCATATATTATTTTTTATACAGAACATGCTTTTTATAGGTCAGTGTGCCTTGAAGAATCTGATAGAGGCAGTTTCTAAAGTCTAGCAAAGGGTAAATGATGGTTTAAGGTAACTTGTGGATGACAAGGATAGGCTGATTTGTTGTTTAAAATACCCATTTATAGGAGGAGTTTACAATTTCTTTGAGGAGGTCTTATCTAGGTAAATGTCAGGGAATTTGTTGGCTCTGTTTCTCACTTTTAGCAAACATGTGGATCCCATTCCACTCATCCATGGAAAAACAAGATTGTATATTTTAATTCATCTGAAGTTTTACCACAGAGTCTATAAATATTACATAACAAATCTGAGCATTACTACTTTCTTGTGCATTCAGGATACATCTCCGTGATCACTATAATCAACCTAATTGAGCAAGACTCTCTAAGTGAAGGCAATAACATTTGTTTACTTCATTGTAGGGATGTGCTCACAGTCTGGTAGCACCAACATTTAAATTAGTTTTTATCCCAAACAGAGAGAAATGCAGCCTTCAGTCAACACAGTCTGTTAATTTGAATGTGTTTAAATTAACTGTGTGCTTGCCCTGAAGCTCTGCACTTTGTGTCTTGTGAGAGACCTGATGACATTGAGACCTTTGTCTCTTTTCATATTTTGCAGAGGACAGAGGAGCTCTTAGCCCTCCTCCATTCTCCGAGGATGTGTTGGTGGTCACATGTCCTGAGTTGCCCTAGGAACCAGATTCCTGACTGGAATAGAAACACAAATGGTTCATACTGAGTGTTCCATGCATAGTTTAAGAGAAAAAAATGCAGGGCTGAAAAAAGGAAAGAGCAGAATAATTACAACACAAGTCAGATGAAGGTGAGTTGTTCATGTTATTCATGCCTTTTCTGTAGGAAAGTTGAATTTCTCACATCTTTTCTGTTGCAAAGCTGTGCTTTTTGATGCGTTACCTTATTTTCCAGAATTAGCCTCTTAGGCCCAGATGTTTACTTCAAAATTGTCCATTTTTTCCTAATGGAAATGCCACGTCTTCTACATCCCATGCCCTACCTTTCTCTTCGCTCTTTGCCTCACAAACCTTTGCTCTGGATATTAGTTTCCCTTCATTCTAAGCAAGAAGTGTCTGGGGATAACCAACCTGCAGACAAAGGACAGGAAGAAATTTGAAGGGGGGAAACATTTAGGTATGCTGCAAAGTACATGGATTCTTGTTGCCAGTGTTCTTGTGCGAAGATAGTATTTCAATATAAGCCATTTTAGGAAGAAGGCAACCATTTCTCCAACATGGTAAGACAACCGGACAGAAGAGTGGATTCTAAGAATAGCACTGTTTATGCCCATAACTGGGGGCAGACAGTGGTGCCCATTGATGGGAACTGATACAGGGTAGCTGCAAAAGTGAGGTAGATAATCAGCTTGTGCCTCTTGCCTGTGTAAGACATAAGCACCTATTAATACAGAGAATTTTTGCATGTGTGTGGTTTGGGGGATCAAACCCAGGACCTCATGCCCGCTAGGCATGTCACACTACCACAAAGCAATATCCCCAAGCCTTTGTGAACTTTATTTTGAGATAATATCTCACTAAGCTTCTCTGGCTGAATGCAAACTAGTGATTCTCCTGTAATAGCCTCTTGTGGAGCTGAGATTACAGGCATGTGCCACAGTGCCTGTCTACACAGAGAGTTTTTACAGCAGGGAAATTACTTCCTGTGGTACTGTGTGATAGATACATGCCATTACACATTGGTCCAGTTAAACACCGAGAGTGAATCAATCCCCAGTGTAAACTGTGCTCTTTGGGTGATTATAATGTGTCATCCTGGGTTCATTATTTATAACAAATCTACCACTCTGGTAGAGGAAGTTGACAAGGGGGAAAATGGGAGAGACCATGCTTGTGGAACTAGAGTTGGGCAGGAAGTAACCCCTACTTTCCTTTGAACCTGGAACTCCTCTAAAGATATAGTCTTAAATACACACACACACACACACACACACACACACACACACACATACACACACACACACACACACACACACACACACACACACACACACCCTTTATGAAAAAAAACCTATGTTTTCCTATGCATTGTTTAGGAAGTTTAATGTTTTAGTTTACTCTCTCAAAAACAACCTCTTAGCAGCCAGATTCTACCTGCCAATTTTCAGGAAGGGTCAAGGATTATGATACCCTGAGAGTCTTTTTGACAAATATACATTTAAAAAGAAAAAGAACAATCTTATCCTCTGTATCTGGTAGTTACCTCCCATAATGTTAGCACACAATTGGCCCTTATTAATTGTATACTAAATGCAAGTCATACCCCACACCTTTTCATTGGCCTACTCTGGAAATGTTAATTATGAAACAAAGTATTTTTTCAGAAACTATAATAAACTCTAATTATCTAGGTCACACCGACTGAGAAGTACCATTTAGCAAGGATAATGAAATCACAGCAACTATTTGGGCTGGACTCTTGGCAGAACACATACCATGTGACTATTTTTTCTACCATTTGTGGACATTCTGAGGTACCTACCATGTCACTAAAGGCAACCATGGATCTTATTTTTCTTCCTTATTTCCCCCTTGCTCCAGCACAACCCATCTTGTTGATTTTAGCCAGAGCTGGGATCCTGGTGCTCACCTTAGCTGAATGGATCCCTGGTTTTAATTATAGGAGTCTTTTTTCTTCTTCTTCTTTTACAATTTTTCATGACAGTAACTCAAATCAAACTTGTTGGAACAAGACCAGGAATTGATCAACTCACATACCTGGAACAGCCATGGGTAGACATTTCTCCAGATACAGCTGGTTCCAGGTGCCTGCAAATGTCATTTGGATTCTGCCTCTTTCTCATCTCTTAAACCTCTCTGGTGGCAGCCATGAATGGCAACCAGCAACCTACAAAATTCATCTCCTTTGAGATTTAGTAACTACTGAGAAAAAGGCAGACTTTTCCAACATGCCTACAGAAAAAAATCCAGTGAGAATTCTAAGGAGTCTGGTGTGGGTCACCCACCCCTCCCTCACAGATTACATTTTCTGAGAGATGAACATGCTAAGTGTGTCCAAAAGTTGTTCTGCATTGAAGAGTAAGTTTAGCTCCACATGACCTGTAGTGAATGAAGTCTCCATAGGAAAGAGAGATCCTATTAATAATAGAGAAAAGGAAAGGGAGGACAGGAGAGAGGTGAACATGTGTTCCCCACCTTGCCTCTAAGACAGCATTCTCTTATGTTTCTGAAATCATGAGCTGGTTCCCCAAGTCCCAACAGAAACTAAGATAAGGTAACCTCTGGACTCACATGTTGATTTCTTTTTATTTATCATGAATGTGACAGAAAACCTAAGGCATGAATCTTTTTATAGTGCTTTAACATACATATAGCCCTAGGTAGCTAGACAGTCTATAGCTTGTGAAACTCAGTGGCGAAACAGTGGCTGTGTCTTATCTGCTGCCTCCATTTGTGTTTCTGTCACCTTGAATTCCTTTTCCCATCGTAGATACCTAGCACTCAGAGTCTGGGAGGCAATTCCAGTTGATTGGATCCATTCATCCATCATACATGAAGTTCCATTGAGTCATCTAAATAGAACAGGCCTCTACCCTCTGCTCAAATGCCACCAGTTCAATTACCCTTTCCAGACCTAAAACAGCACCCAACCTTGTGTACCATTTGCATTCATATCCTACTTTCTTTTTCTCCACAGCACTTATTTCTACCCCATGTTATGACACATTTGTTTGGTTATTTGTTCATTACATGACTTCCCCATTACAATAAAACTAGTAAGATAGGCATTTGTTTTTCTGTTATTTTCTGTTTCGTCTCCCGTGCCTAGAATCCTGGCTGGCTCATACAAGGTGTGCAATAGCTGTTTATTGTGTCAATAAATAAATGGATTAAACAAATAAAATTATGGCACATATAGATCTTAGGCCATCATTCTGGGACCTGCAAAACACACACACACACACACACACACACACACACACACACACACACACACACACTTAAGCAGATGTTTAGCTAAAAAATGCAAGTGGCAATTATTTTAATGCATGGATAAACATGTTTTAAAAAAAGTCCTACACCATGCCCTACAATTTTGTTTATGTTACTAGTCTTGCATCACTTAATTTCCTTTTCCTTCACTTACTGATATATATATATATATATATATATATATATATATATATATAATTTCTAGAATAGTGACTAAGCTAATAGGATTACCTAAAAAAAATCTCAAAATAATGTATCATAATGTAATTCATGCTAAGGGAAGTATAAATTAGAGGGGAATGGAACATTTATATTAATTCCAAAGAATTCTATGAAACAAAAACAGAGCCGGTACTTCCTCTCTTCTCTTTGTGACTAGAAGTGCATTTCCACTCTTCTTTATTGTCAGGAAGGGGGTTTTCTGCCTTTCAGTCAGCTTATTTTTAGGTTTCTACTCTCTCCTGTGCCATTGTAAAAGGTCACGGCCCCTACAAATGAGGACAAATGAAAATCAAATTCGCAGAATTTCGTCTCTCACCAAATTCATCCAGCTCCTTTGTCTTTGGGGTGCCTGGGGGCTGCGGGTAAGACAAAGCCAAGCAGAACCAGTAGCCTGTTCACGAGGCTCTGCTACCCCTCAAGTGCAGTGGGAATTCCTTTTCGCCTGAGTGAAATGTCTAGTCTATAAAACTGGTTAGTAAAACATACTGTAATTTGGAATTTGGTAATACGGACTTCATTTTGATAGAACCCAGGCTGACCCACAGCATTATGTCATGAACAGATGTGAATTCTAGAGGAGTGAAATGATTAAAAACTTATTCAGAAAGAAAAAGGAAAGTTAGTCATAGGAAGTCTTTGTTTTTCTATCATCTAGGCAGTTAAGCCATGTTTAACCCTATTTAGCCCAAGAAGTCTTTGTCTCCAATGGTAGCAACCTTCTAGAAAATTAGAATCACCTTTGTCTCTCTTGATATGAGAAGAGTCTAGTAATGTGCATCAGTTGATGCTTTTATTTTAAAATGTAACTTTTAAAGATAATAAAAAATGTCATTTAGAGCCAGGCGTTGGTGGCTCATACCTGTAATACTAGCTACTCAAGAGACTGAGATCTGAAGATCTTGGTTTGAAACTGGCTCAGGCAGGTAAGTTTGTGAGACTCTTATCTCCAATTAATCAGCTAAAAAGCCGTAAGTGGAGCTATGGCTCAATTGGTAAAGTGCTACATTTGAGCACAAAAATCTCAGGACAGCACGCAGGCCCTAAGTTTAAGCCTTAAGACCAGAACAAAAACAGAACAAAAAACATACAATTTAGACACTTTAGAAGCCAGGTATAGTAGTACAGACTGTAATCCCAGCACTTGGGAAGATCATGAGTTCTCACTTACCCTAGACTGCATAAGAAGAGCCTATTTCAAAAAACCCAAAATCCACCAACTAGCCAACAAACCAAACACACACTGTGGACTGTCTGACACATGAATGTACAGGAATACCAATAGGCTAATTGAGCTGTGCCAACTCCCTCAAGATACCCAACCCTCAGCTTTTTATGTAGCAAACAGGAAGAATAAGACCCTATGTGGAGCTCTCTTGTAAGAAAAACAACACATTAAGTGTGGAGTTACAGTAAAGACTGAAAGGGCACTGAATGCATGAAAGTGCTTCCCAAATTATAAAACATACTAGAATGATTACCAGCAGTCAGCAGTAACAGCAATGGACAGATAGAGATAACGCCAATGACTATATTGTATGAATCTTTATTGCTAGTGTTTTTAAAAGGTTAAACTGTACTCTGGATTTTTGATAATCCATCAAATTACATATCCACATTGGATTGGAACCACATTGGTTATTTAGTCACTTCAAAAACCAACTAATATTTGATTGTAGGAATATAAATAGAAGGGCAGATGATATATGTATGTATAGAAATATATGCATATATGTACTTATACGAAAGATAGATGTAAATAAATACACACACACATATATAATGCCTCATACGTACTAGCACAGGAAAGTTTATTAAGCTTAAGTTTACTATCAGTATAATTTTACCAAAAGATAATTCTTGCAAAATAAAACCCATGTTAGGCCATTTTAAAGTCATTCAACTGATAATATTAGCTTGATTACTTCTAAGGTAAAATATATCCAAGGAAAAATAGTCCTTATTATTGTATGGGGCTGGGAAGGTGGCTCAGTGGTAGAGCGCTTAGCTTGCATGCATGAAGCCTTGGGTTCAATTCCTCAGCACCATATAAGCAAAAAAAAGCCAGAAGTGGTGCTGTGGCTCAAGTGGTAGAGCACGAGCCTTGAGCTGAAGAGCTGAAGAGTGCCCAGGCCCCGAGTTCAGGCCCCATGACCGACAAAAAGAAAAAATCAAATATTATTGTGTAAGATGACATCTACCATCAAATTTAGAAATCATATGGTAAACAAATATAAAGTTTGTCTATTTTTCTTGGGGCCTATACTTAACATTAGTCAAAGAGATTCTTTGAACTTCGAACATGAATCAAGTGTAAGTCGATCAGCATAGAGTCACTCAGCAACGGTTCTGGTCAGTGAGGCTAGAATGGAGAATGAAACGATATTGGACTTAACCTCAAAGAGTTTATATGACTAAACTTATCAAATGGGATGAGATAGTCAAAATAGAATGATATCCAAAGCAACAATGATTTCATGATGCAACACAGGCTTAGAATACTGACCCTTTCAACACGACTGGTATCTTTGATCCTTTTCAACTAATTCTTCAGTTCATTTTGTAAGTTTTATGAACTTAGCATACTACAAATGGCAAGAAGACATCACAACAGGGAAGTCCAATTACTTGCCAAGACTTGTTCCTGTGACTTAGACACACATGTCCTTGTTTGAGGCCGAGTCTTCTTGAGTTGCTGAGCTTGTGTTCTGTGCCCTGATGTCCGGTATCAGCCAGGATACTTCTTGCTGTTGCATCTCCGAATGATGACCACAGATAATGCATTGTGCTCTTTACCTGTCCCTGGCAGCATTCTTAGCATGCTACTTAGAATGCACATATCAGGTCTTGAAATAATGAATGGCACTCCAAGGTTCTATGCCCATAATTGCTTGAAGTGTAGCTGTATAAGGAAGTCTTCAAGTTCTTTTCTTATATTGCAAGTGTCTGGCCATAATTGCGCAGTTCTACCTCCCCAGACTTTGACTATATGAAACCAGGAAAATCCACACGATTTAATTAGCTTTCCCATGACTATTACATTATGTATATTTCAAAATTTGGAGAATTTTTAAAAGGCATTAAGCACTAATAGTGTTGCTAGTCATCCTGGTGCTACCTTAATATTATTGATTAAGAGCATATCTCAAACCCTAATATTTAATCCCTCTCAGTTCTTTTACAATGAAAACTCTTTAATATGTAAAAAACATAAAGAACTTGGTATAAGCAATCTTCATCTCTTAGCAATTATCATTTTAGTTTTACTTACACTTACATATTTTTATCACAATCATAAATTTGAAAATTGGTGACTGATGTTGCTTCCAGGTGACAAAAGAATATAAGAGGAAGGGCTGGGAAGGTGGCGCAGTGGTAGAGCCCTTGCCTTGCAAGCCTGAGGCCCTGGGTTCGATTCCTTAGCACCACATAAGCAAAAAGAAAAAAGCCGGAAGTGGCGCTGTGGCTCAAGTGGTAGAGCATTAGCCTTGAGCTGAAGAGCTGAGGAACAGCGCCCAGGCCCAGAGTTCAGGCCCCATGACCGGACCCAAAAAAAAAAGAATATAAGAGGAAGGGTTGAGAGAGAAGGTGGAGAACGATGAAAAGAAGGGGTGATATTGATCGGGATGCATTGTAGCCATAAACTGACATGTTGAATTGAAACCTCTTTGTACTACTAAAATAATATAATAATAATAATAATAATAATAATAAGAAGAAGAAGAAGAAGAAGAAGAAGAAGAAGAAGAAGAAGAAGAACATGGGAGAACAAGCAATGTCTGGATTGCTTTTGGGGTAAGGAAGAGTGAGCACGAAAGGAAGGGATGAAGACAAAGGGTCACTAGACCAGAGGATGTATGCACATGGAAAATCATATTCCATTGTATGGTGGGTCATTCACACTACACAAACAAGAAGACCTCAAGTTCTGTCCTCGAGAACTGGTATTGCTAAACCCCCAGAATGTGGCTGAGGTTTAACGAGCCGTTTCTGCATCTAGCCTAAGAAGTACTAGAATTTCCCCTTTTCTCCCTCTTATTGATACTCAACCATCACGCTGTAAGGATGCCCAGTTGTGTAAAGACCACTTGAAGGCAGTGACCACAGACAGTCCTGAATCCTAACATCATTTGCTGACCATCAAGTAGACCATTTTAGCAATTTCCAGCCCATTCAATGGCCCATGTGAACAAAGCATCACCCAGTTGAAGCAACTCACAGATTATGTAGAGACAATGAGAAGAGTTTTATAGCTAAGCCACTAAGTGTGAGGGGGAAGGGGGGATAATCCACAGGAATAAATCATTGAAACTGCATTGGTACTGGAAGTATGGTGCTCCAATGGCAGAAAGGAGCTTGGCAGCATTGCCTTGGGAATTGGGGCAGGAGGAAGCTGAAAGAGCCTCGTGAGACTGCTAGTGAAGGGAATAAAGACCAAGAAAACCCTGGAAGCTGGAGGAAAGAGGACCCATGGGATGAAATGGTAGAGTTAGTACATGACAACCTGGAAGACAGAGAGAGAGTAAGGGAAGCTCCTGTAGATCTGGCTAAGACTAGGTCTAGAAAAAATTCTGAAAGTAGATCAGTCTATTAGTCAAACCAGTCACAAAGCTGGCCAAGATTCAGGGAACAGGGAAATAAAGTCCACTTTCTATGGGTGGGAGGAAGGCAAAGGGAGGGTTGCTTAGAGTAATCCATGACCAGGGACAGCAGATACTTGAGGAATAATTTTCAAGCCAGATAAGTCATACACGACAAATAAGAAGTTACCCTGCATCCTGACTTCATAGCTAGATGGGAAGGCAAAAGTACGCAATGGCAAAAGAGCAACATGCTGATTTAATTTTTAATTAAGAAGGTCTACTGATTCTATAAACCTGCTGTATGCCTCCTCTTTTGTCCCTAAAGGTAATCAAGCAAGCCAGTGTGAATAATCACAGGTATAAATAGGAAAGTTGCTCTATTATAAGATGATAAGCTAATGGCATTGTGTGTGTGTGTGTGTGTGTGTGTGTGTGTGTGTGTGTGTGTGTGTGTGTGTGTGTGTGTTTAAATTATGTTGAATTAGGCAGCTGGTCAGGTTTTTCATTTAAACAGAACTGAAATCCACATCCATGTGAATTGCTTGGCTCTGACTTCAAATAAAAAACCATCATTGTCAAGATAGAAGCTGTTTTATTTTTATCACAGGGAGACATGTTAAGGTAAGTTAATCTTTAGGAATTATTTATCCCTGAAAATCTCCAAGGCATTACAGTATAAGAGACTGGGAATTAGGAAACATTAATCTGAAAGGAAAAGCAATTTCTGTCTTCCTCAATACTAATATAACAATATGGCATGGTTATGGCCAACCCCCTTAAATACCTAAATAATTAGGTCTTTCTAGTCTTAAAAAAAACACTGATAGTTAACAGCTGTGTTCTATTAAGTTGTTTGTGTGTGTCCTAAAGAAGGTTAACAATACCATTGCACACAGCTTTTATTTAGTGGTATCATTGGAAGGTTCATGAAGAGGGCCTGGGAAAATGGAAGGATGTTGCTCCCTTCCATATAGATCACTTGCCCTCCTTTTCTCTGGCTTCTCAATAAAACCTTCCCTTCCCAGAGAAGATGAGGTCTTTGGTGCTCCTGCTGCTGACCAAATTCACATAGGTCAGGAAAAGGAAGAAAGGGGCTAGGATGGAGGTGGGCGACCAGGAAGAGTCAAGCGCTGTTGAGTAGACAGGCATGTGCTCCTGCATTCATTTCATAAGAGAAAAGACTTAGAGCTCTGATCTCACATTCCTCAGATCCATTTAATGCCTGGCTGGTGTAGGGCCTTAATAGGCACTCAAAGCGCTTCCAATTTATTCCTTCGATTTTTAAAAAAGAGCGGAAACTTTAGACAGTGAGTGGGGGCTTTCAGCAGTCTGTGCTTTCACAAAAGCCAGCTGGAGAAGAACATGGATTGCTGTAAAAGTTGATAGAGAGTTGGTACCATTAAAGTGCTCACCAAATTTCCCTGCCTTTTATGCCCTGCTTCATCTAAAGACAAACCATTTGCCTAGCTAAGGTTCTATGGGATTCCCCTGGTCCCAGTACATGCTAATGTGCCTCAGACCACCAATGATGTAGGGTCACCTTCTCTCAGCCAGGCCCAGGCTTAGGACTTGGCAATGGTTGTGCCTAAATCCATATTTTCTCAAGTAATTGGATCAAGTACCATCTCTAGTTCTAACAGCCTTGGATGACAGAACATAAGCTGTGAGTTCTGCCCAAGTCCAGTGTTCCTTAGCCATGGCCCAAAGGGCCTGAGCATCCATGTGACTTCCTTTCTTTCCTCTGCAAAATGCCTTTTTGTTTGGATAAACACGAAAAAAATCATTAGTCCAGATGAACAAAGGAACGTAGTCTTTGGAGAAAAATTAACTTGAGTTTCTTACATGGGAGCCAGCTGGTATTTCTACAATATGTGTTCTATTCTGAGCCAAAGTGCTAACAATAGCACACAACACAGTTGGGAGCGAAAGGACAAGAGCCACTGAGTGTGAATTTCCCCCAGTATGTCACAGCCACACAAACATCTGTTCCGAAGGAGCAGGTGTGATCTACGATGGACATTGTTTGACTGGCTCCAGAAAGCCTTTGTTGTTACATTGCGCTTGGTAAGATGAGTGGAGGTTTTTGAATTGGAATAAAAAGTAGGGGGAGATTGGATTTTTCATTTGTAAAGTCTGGTTAGCTTCCAACAGTGAGGAAATACCCTCATTGAAGACTGTTCAACATTATCAGAACAACAACAACAATAACAATAAACAACAATGACAAAACAGTGTCAAAGGGTCGGCCAGAAAACACTGAAGCCCAGGTGGATAAGAAATGAATACAATCTTGTAGTTAAGTGTGGAGGAGAACTCAGTCAAGGTGGAAGTCCAATTTAGAGGGTGCTTTCCTTACTTCTTCTTCATCATCATCAGTATTAGTGTTATTGTTTTCTGTTAGTCTTTTGGATTTCCAGGCTAAGAACATTGGAGTTGTTCCCCAAATTTCTCTGTCTTCTCTATCTTTGTGACTCTGCTTCTGAAGTGTCTTTTCCAATCAACAGTTTATGCTCCTCACCCTTCAACAATCTTGTTTTGGCCTACATAAGTATATGAATACCTCCATAGAAATGCTGTCTTCCATCAGGTCCATAGCTCTTTAGGGTTTTTTTTTAATCATTCTTATAATATTTATCAAATATTGCCTTGCTTTGGTGTGGTTTGTATTTTTGTCTGGTGTCCTTACCCTACTAGATCATAAATAGATGTCAGGCAACATTTCTCTGGTGATCAATTTTTGCTGTAGCCTTTGTTCCACACCTCTATACATGATAAAGTTTTAATTTAGTTAATACATTGAATTTAGTAGACTCTGAGTTATTTCTCTGGGTCCAAGCAGCCTATGGAGTATGTGAGAGTAACTAGAAGATTAAGAATAAGTGGTCATCTGAGCAGTGGTAATAACAATAATAATCAGAGCAACAATAACATAATTTATTGTATGCATATTGATTTCAAGCCCTGCGCAAATTACTTGATATATTTTCTTTTAGTCTAAGAACAAATTGGTATGAGTTTTATTTGCTGTTTTATAGTTTTTTTTACATCACTTTTAGAGGTTAGAAAATTATGGAAAAGAGAATTTAAGTACCAAAACATCATCCAACATATAAGCATCAGAAAGCCTGAGTCTGAGAACCACAGAGGAGGGCATTCTGCATTTCTTTCTGTCTGGATTCCTCCTTTAGCTTGTGAAAGACAAACCGTTTCTGGTCTGTTCTCAGACTCTGTCTTCCTCTAACTTCCCAAAGCCTCCTACACTGCTTAACTTGTAGGTTAAGGGCCCTAGACTGTCCTGACGTTCCTGCACAGGTAGTCCACAAGCAGATAGGACCACCTCCATCTTCAGCTGGGCATTGAACAGGAGAGCTGGCAAGCACTGAGTGTGCTAACAGAGCTTCTGGCACTGTTGCTACTCCAAGGACTTAACATTCTGATGATTCCTAAGATACAAATCATCAAGCACAGAGTTGTGAAAACGACCAATGAGAAAATCAGCAGGGGAAAAGAGGGACGAAGGCTGTTTTAGAAATGGTCAGAAATGTTCCTTTTAGAACTTCCACTTATCAAAGACCAAACATTTATGCAGAAATGTCCTGAATTTGCTCCGTCGCAATATTTCAACTTCATTTGATATTTTCTGTTGTAGCAAAAAAAAAGAAGTTGGCAATTAACTAAATACAAGTTTAGAATATGAACATATGAAGAGACTGAAATACCCTGTAAGGGCTGATGTGAGCAAAATCACAAAGTGGGAGAAGGTGATGAGGACATGAGCCCATCGCTTCCAGCCTTCAGCAGCCCCATCTGTGGAAAATCTCCCCCTCTCAGCTGCTCACTCTTCTTCTTTGTCCCTCAATGGATATTAGCATTACTATGTTCTCATCATCTGGTTGCCAGAAATATGAAGCTGCTTCTAGTAAAAACATTCGATCACAGACCCAGACAGGTACAGACTTATACACACTACATATAGATGCACACAGGTAACACACAAAGAAACACATGTACACATAGACATAGAGCTTCATGCCGTACTATGTCTCCCAACGCTATGAACACAGCTATATACATAAACACACATGTGGATAGATTCTAGCACCACATAATACATACAATATGGTCACATACACAAAAGACACACAAACACATAAAACCAAACACAGAAACACATGTCCATATGCATAAACACGCAGAGACACGCTTGCATGTATATGACACTGGATGCCTGGAGATACACAGTGACTTCAAGACTTTCAAGGTGTCCTCATTTGGCTTCATGAAATCTAAAACTTCTCCTTCAAAAAGACAGACTGAGAGGACTGAGAGGACATACAGACACATATGCAGACACGCAAACCTGCACAAGGGGGGAAAAAAACAATGGATTCCATGACTCAAGTGGAAAAGTATCCATCTGCCTAGCAAGAGCAAGGTCCTGAATTCTAACTCCAAAATATATAATATTCATAATAGTAGTAGTAATAATAACAAGAATAACAAGAATCATCAACAATGGTAAGCCAAAGGGGAAAAAAATCTCTGTTTTTTCGATTGGAAGCTTTACCCAGCCAGGGAAGGCAGGGATTGGGGCTGTACTGGCTCAGCACTTCTGAGAGCAAGCCCCTCCCTGGCCATTACCTGTTTATACCTGAGAGGCCTGTTATAGATCATTGCTTTTCAATTTGATGTGTTTATCATGTGGGTCTTAGCTTTAAGCTCTTGAAAAAAGACATCCCAGGAATATATTTTATTCAGATTCAGTCTGCTATGAAAACAGCCGTTTGATCATGAGACCATTTATGACACAAGGGATTAGAAGCTGGGGAAAGAAATGACAGTATTATTTCTCAGCTGTCACATGGCTCTGACTTGGAGAAAAATAGATCTCTGGTCTTTCCTAGCCAATTACTCTTAATAAATTTAATTAAAAAGTATCCCTGCTATTTATAAGATTATGCCAAACATAATAGATAAATTTCGTGTGTTACTGTTTTGGAACCAAACAGAAAGACAGGAGCAAATGATGCCTTTTTATTCTGAACCATTCTTTGAATTTTCACTTCTGCACAGATCAGATTTCTATGACTGGGGCATTGTTTGCAGTCGTTACCCATTTCAGAGAAGCTCAGCAATTATAGGCTCTGCTGACAAAAAGCAAGGGAATCCAAACATGCTTCCTTATTTACCTTAATACATCTTAGTCCTCTGTATTGATTGTCTACAAGACTCTGTAATGAAACACGGGGATCAGGCTCAGTAACACGGCGTCCTTGCCATTCATCCCTGAGCACATTAAGTCCATTAACAGACAGGGCTCAACAGCATCCATTTTAGGTCAATGGCTTTTAAAAACCTGGATTCTATACTTCAGAAGGACTTTTCCCACAAGAGGCGGGGCAGGGGGCTGAAAAAATCTGGTTTAAAAATAGCACTCAGCATTGTACTCATGAATTGATATGCTGAATCCAAACTCTCTGGTACAACTACTTAATGATAATAAAAAAAATTTTAAAAAGGGAAATAAGACTCAATCCTCAACTCCCTCTTCTAAAACCAAAAACAGAGGGATCAGAACCACATTATCATTTGCACAAATTATTTTTTTCCTCCATTTCTTTCTTTCATTGCTTTAGAGGCCCATTATCTCTGTCTCAGGATCTTGAAGCTAAGAATTATAGAAGATTGGAGATCAAAAGAATTAGGTCTCTAAGGCTTGAGACCTGATCCAACATGTGATCGCTGGTGTCTAAGAGATACTCAAGAGATTCCTTGATGTGATAAATTTGGAGATAGAAAGGCTCACAAACTATTGGAGAGGCCAGCTTTGATTATTCTCATCGTTAATTGGCATGCGAGACAATTTTGAGGTTTTTGGATGAGAAGACTGATGCCATGCTGACAGTCAGAAAACTGAGGGAGAAAAGGAGATGACAAGAAAAAGGTGAATGAACAAAATGAATGATGCAACTGAATGCAATATGCCATTTTGGAATTTTCAAACTCCCTGTTTGCTCATTGGCTCAATCTGCCATTAGTTAATAAATGTTGACTGTCCTAGGCACTGTAGATAAAATGAGGAACAAAAGAGACTTAATCTTTGACTCCATGGAACTTATATTCCAGTGAAACATACATTGATGTACATGTTAATAAAGTTTTAGTAGTCTGTGATATGAAGAAAAATACTAGCAAGGAATGAGCAATAGAAATATGGTGGTGTGACACTGCAATGGATGATATGGAGAATTCTGACTCATCGCATTTGCTGAAATGCTATAAACTTTCCCACCATAGCTGGTTTTGACTGCAAATGTGACATCATTGAACATGGAGATGGGAACAGAATCTCCTGCAAGATGGGACCAGCTGGCTACAATAGCATTGAATGATGGAGAAGGCTTTTTTAAAGTGGGTAGATTTGAAAGGAGCGGGAAAAGTGAGGAAAACGCAGATCTGTGATAGAAAGAAGACCTTGTGCCATACTCTGGTAGAGGGCTCTTCTGCCTGAGTTAATGGAACACAAAGAGACCAGTGTAGCTAGGGTATAAATTCAGTGTAGCTACAGAGGAGGGTGGGGGCAGAACTTAGTAGAACTAAGAACTAAGATCACCATACAGACATTGGATATGAGAAATGATTAAAGAAATTTGAGCATGGATGTGGTATTAGGTGACTTACCTTTTAAAAGGATCATTCAGGCCACAGATAGTGAGTAGACTGTAGAGATGACAGGGGTTGGGACAATAAGAGAAGCAGACAGACCAATTCAGAGGCATTTGTTAATGACCCAGGCAAAAGAAAAAGGTAGATTGAACAAGATAGCAGTAAAAGTGGTGAAACATCAAATGTGGGAAGTATCTATCTATCTATCTACTTATACATTCATTCCCTTTGTCTTTATACATATTTATGAATTTTAATTCTGGGAATCAATTTGCCTTAAGACAAATTGGAAATGGTCTCTCTCTCTCTCTCTCTCTCTCTCTCTCTCTCTCATATATATATATATATATATAAAATTTTTTTTGGTTGGTCATGGGGCTTGAACTCTGGGCCTGGGCGCTGTCTCTCAGCTCTTCAGCTCAAGGTTAGCTCTCTACCACTTGAGCCACAACGACACTTCTGGTTTTATGAGTGGATTATTGGAGATAAGAGTTTCCTGCCTGAGTTGTCTTTGAACTGTGATCCTTAGATCTCAGCTAGGATTATAGGTGTGAGCCACCAGTGCCTGGCAGGAAGTGGTCCATATTAAGCCCCTCTCTGCCAGCTCAAAATATGATACTACTTGAGAAGTGTGGTTGTTTTGAAACAGACCAGGGTTTGAAGATGCTCCTGACTGCTGATGTGAGGTTTGAGATGTACACTGAAATTGGAATGGGTGGTGTGTGTTAATTGGTTAGATCTACAGAACTAGAGAGAAAGTGTGGGGTTAATGCTGTCTCTCTAGTTCGTATCTGAACCAACATGGTTTAGAAAGCAATGGGAGAAACATGTTTATGTGGGAAGGCTGAGCTGTCCGGGTGATGCATTACGAACATGAGGCAAAGGAGAGGTGGCTAGAGATGGAGTCTGGAGTTAACATGACATGTCGGCAGAGACAAATTTGGACTTTGTCAAGTTTGTCGAAGGTATGTAACTCGATGAATCTATTGATGAATAAAAGGAGCAACAGAGGACAAATGTGGAGGTCAAAACCTTAGATCCTCTACAATGTACAGGTTAGAATTCAGAAGAACACAAAGAAAACAGGAAAAAAAAACTATCTACAAAGTGAAATAAAAACAGAATGAGGTAGTTTTTATTTTTGAGATGCCAAGATAAATATGGAAGAATGAAACAATCAGCTTTACCAAATGTTGCTGAGAGGTCAAAATGCTGCTGTGATGGAAAACTGACCATTGGATTTTTCAATATTGGTGATCTTGATTGACCGTGGCAGAGTTCCAGTGGGATAGAGAACCAGTAAGGTGCTGAGGAAAGGTTCATAGGGGTGATTTTGAGAGGCAGTGCAAGTGGGAAATGGAGACACTGTTTTGAAGTTTGTCTCATTGTGGAGCCACAAAAACAGTGCTGGAGAGTAATGTGGGATGAACAAAGATTTCCAAATAATAAATATTACAATGCTGGCTATAATGACCCAGGAGAGAAGAAAAACCATCAGGATTCAGTGGGAGAAAAATGACAAAAGCAAAGTGTTTGCAGAGTACAAATGGCCACCCTGTCCTCAGAGAAGCCCGGACGATTCACCCAGCATGACAGGAAGGAAGGCAGATGAGATGATTCAGACGTAGACCAGATGGAGGCTTGCTGGTGAGCAGAGAAGTCTTCTCAGATAGCTTCTACTCTCTCAGCAAAATGAGAAGCCAGACCCTCAGCTAAGAGTACAGAGTGGAGGGGCAAGGTGTGGGGTTCCGGAGACGAGGAAAAGGTGTGGATAAAGCCACAGGGGAGGCATGAAGGACTATCCCAGTGCTGACTTGAGATCCACCATCGTGTACACAAAAGATGACCTACCACTAGCTGACAAGGCCATTGTTTCCTCCTGAAATTGAGCTTGATGATGGTGGCTGTAGAACCTGAGAGGCACTGAAGGAGATCAGGGTTGGTTTCTTCAGGCAGAGAAGAAGGAGATAGGGAAGGGCAAAGAAATGGGCTGTGATTACAAGGTATGTTTATAATAATAGATGATGGAAAGGGAGAGTACATGTCAGGGCTGGGGGGTATGGGGGGCACCTTATGTAGTGTATTGGTAGATACCAATGGATCTGAGGTCCAGTGTGTGTGTGTGTGTGTGTGTGTGTGTGTGTGGTCAGATGGTTGGAGTTGGGAGATCTAGAATGAATTGGAAACATAGGAGGAACTGGTTGGAGAGTGGAATAGGTTTAAGTGAGGCTGTAGAAATGGTGCACCCACAGGTGATCATGAAGAATCACTTGGGGTTATTTAAAAAACACATTTGAAAATTGAATTTAAATTTCAGAGGAGTGGGATTTGGGCATTGGTATTTAAAAAATTCTCCCCATCGATTTTAATGTGCATCGAGAGGAGAGAACCACTGCTCCAGGGATTGTTTTTTGAATTGCTGTGGAGCAAGGCTGAGATATTTGGATTTTAGGAATCTCCTCTAGGCATACCTTAACCTAAAGCAAAGGTTGGAAGTCATCAACAGGGGTTGTTAATCATTTTTGGCCTAACTTCCAAGTTTCTGATTCACTGGGTCTAAATACCAAGTCTGAGTTCATGTGTCAACTTTGTTAGTGATAATGATATTGCCCATCCAGAAACTACACTATAAGAACCAGTGACGTGAAGTATTTATGATGCAAGTAGATAGAGTCATTGAGAAATGCTTCTCACATGTTTAATCTGTATGCACATCACCTGAAATTTGTTAAATAGCATTTTTTTATCTAGTAGGGAACAGGGTGGACTATGAGCTTCTGTATTTATAATAAGGTTATACAATGCTGATAGGGCTTCTCAGATAACTCTGAATAGTTAGGACTACTTGTACTTATTCAGCCACTGATCTATATGCCAAACATTGGAGAACTTTCTGTTAGCAAATTATACACAAGTAGCAGGAATTTACTAAATAGATTCCAGGCTTCATTAAGTGCCTCTTGCTTGATTACAAAAATAACATGTTGGTATTTTTCAGACAGTCTGGAGTGACATAATGCTGTATTCTCAATTTTTTTTTTCTGAACAGGATTTCCATATGTGGAGAATTCTGGATACTGAACCCTACTTGGGTGAATTGAAACAGACCCCTTTAAGGTTACCATCATTTAAAATTATGATAATTCATGAATGGCTATTTTTAATAAAATATTTTCCTGACCATCTTCAAGAAAATTCATATTCTGTCCTTGCCTTTGGGTTTTGGGTTATTCTTAGAGGATATAGAGTAAGCGTGAATGTTTTCATTGTCATTAAGAGAAGAAGGAAGAGGGCAGGAGTGGAGGGAGGAGGAGGGCAAAGTGGCAAATGGAGGAATAGTAGAGGAGGAGAAGGATGGCAATGACTCGTTTTGTAGCCACTACAGTGTTAACCTACCGTCCCAGTGTTATGAAGGCTCTGAATGCTTTTCAGACTCCAATGGAATGGAAATTCAGGCCTCACCGCGGTGGAGTCTAGGGCTGGCTCCTGGATAGGGGTATAGCCCTTATAAACTTCACATTAATGATCTGCATTCAAATAATCTTTACTATGACCATAAATATACATTTCCATTCAGTCTTGAGCCCAGTACCTGACAGACAAGAAAGACATAATCTCAATGTTAGCTGTTCTTGCTCTTTGCTTATACACGGGAAAGAGTGGAATTGGATTTGGATTTAGGTTTAGATTTAGATTTTTAGGCAAGCTCGTCTCTTTTTAGGGCATCAGTAGTCTTCCCTGGAAAATGAATGGAGAGCCTAGAGCTGAGCTTCTCAAACTTCCTTAAGCACCAGAATGCACGGAAGTTTCTAATTCAGCAGGTGGGAGTATATCTAAGGAGTTTACCCCCCAGTAAAATATAACAGAGGGTACAAAGAACTTAATAATCATGTTCAAGAATTAAGTGAATTGAAAGAATGTGGAAAACTGTGCAGTTTGGAGACTACAGCTGGCTCAAATGAAGGCAGAGTCAGGGTCCTCACACCAACTCAGATGCCCCTGTTGCTCACCACACTTCTTCCTTTACTGGAACCAAGAAAGAACCCCACTGAACCAGGACAGAAGTTGTTTGTTTTTGTCAGGCATGGGGCTTGAACACTGGGCTTCAGCATTTCAACTCAAGGCAAGCACTCTACCACTTGAGCCACAGCACCACTTCCAGTTTTCTGGTGGTTAATTGGAGACTTTCCTGCCTGGGCTGGCTTTGAACCGCGATGCTCAGATCTCAGCCTCCTGAGTAGCTAGGATTACAGGTGTGAGCCACTGGTGCCCAGCTGGGCAGAAGTTTTGATTAACTTAGACTAGTTTAACCAGTGTTTGATTGAATTTGCCCCAGCCATAGTATGTAAATAGTATAAACTTAAAATAATAGTTACCATGTATAGGATCTTTGACCTGTGCAAAGAGCACTGAAATAAACATTCCCCTTGCCTGAGCATTTACCATATTCTCCCATACATAATGTCCAAATGTTTCTAGTCACTTCTAAAAATACCAAGAGGTCTCACATGTGGTCACAGACAAGCTGGTGGCTTTGTCAACTTTTCTCTCCCCGACTCTGTCCCCTAAGGGCTATGAGCTGCTGGAATTCTCTTTCCAGGCTCCACTGGATACATCAAGATGGTGCTTTCCCATCTCATTGGTCCAATCCCCCCCCCCCCCCCCCGGGCTCTGCCCTGCAAGGCTTCTGATTTGGGCACTGGGAAACTGCAGGCATAGCCACACGTATCTGGTGCTGCAAAGGCAAGCACTACAAAATCTCTGGAGCCTTCAGTATGCCAACTCCTCCCTGTGTTTCAGGCAGATAGTGGAGAACCACAGAGGCCCTTGCCCACACTAAACAGCACCTGCTGCTTCAGAAAGTCACACCGCACGAGGAGATATAACTGTTGGTTTCTTATTCAAACAGATCTAGAGGGTCCCAGGTGGGTGTCATTGATGAGAAAAAAGAAGTGTCTTCTTCCTTTCTGTCAGTCTTGATAGTTTTATTGATGTCTTTTTAGTGGTTAGGCTATTTGTGGGCCAAGACACACCATTGGCCTGATTCAAAGGGAAATCCTCGAAGAATATGACAATAGGAAGAGAGTCAGATGTTTGGCCGGCAGGGGGTTGTTGACTGCCTTTGTGGTGAATCAAAGGGCTGATTAGCATTTTTTTTGTGGGGGATTCTGGGAGGGGAAGGAAAGTGGGAGAAAAACGTGAGAGGGGGTAACAATGTTCTACATGACGTGTACTCATTACCTTATGTATGCAACTGTAAGCTCTCTGTACATCACCTTGACAATAAAATAAAATTTAAAAAAATAAAATGCACCTCTAAGAACTTGAGAATTACAAATGAACTGCTATGAACCGCGGTTACTTACACCCCTGATCCAACTACCATTGATATTAACCCTCCTTTATAATCATGAGACAATAATCAAAACCAGGAAATTTACCTTGGCCAGTACTATGCACTGAGCTGCACCTGATTTGAACTTTGGTCAATTTTCCCACAAAGCTTTTACATTTCCAGGATTAGATACAGACTCCCCTTGTTCTTTCGGTCATTACTTCTTTAGCTTTCTATGTTTATTTACAGCCAGTAGGTCTTTCCTTGCCTTCTATGGCCTGAGCAACTTGGAGAAGCACTGGTGACTTACTTTGTCCTTCAGTCTGGATCTCTTTGAGCTCTTTTTGGGCTACAGTGACATCACCATCTTTCCCGCAAGAACGCCGCACACAGAAGTGATTCTGTGTCTTTGACAACTGGCCTATCTTGTGCTATTAACCTTATTAATCTTGATGAGTAAAGAATTATCTGTAATATTTCCTCATGATTATTGCCTCATAATTAATATTTAGTAATTGATAAATATCGTTAGAGAAATACTTTGAGACGAGACATGGATTGTTTCCCCCCACAATTTGTTTTAATCCATCATGTATTCAATTATTATGCTGTTTGCCTAATACTGACTATTCTATTTCTCTCTTTCTGCCTGTATATATTATTTGGAGTTCTTCGGTAAGTTTAACTTTATCCTCCATTCTTTAAATATATCATTACAGATGTTGCATTTTATTCTGTAGGTTAAAACCCAAGGTCACTTAACATCATTTAAACTACTCTAATTATTCCACTTCAGCCACTCAGGGCTTTTTTCAGGTTGGCTACTGTATTCAGAGGCAGTTTTACTGTAAGTTTGCATTAATAATGTTCCTTTTTAATTGTGTAGTACACTCTCTGCAGCATGTCAGGTCACCTTTGAAGCTTGGGAAAAAACTTGGGATGCCAGCCCCACTTCAGCGTTCTGATTCAGGGGATAGGAAGTGACTCTTATAATCTGCATTTCAACAATACCTTTGATGGACTGTGAGGCTCCTGGGCACACAGAGTAAGGAGCATTGACTGAGAGAGTGACTGAGTGTACATCCTTCACAAATTTATATAAATAAATAAATAAATAAATAAATATATATATATATACACACACATACCAATAATATATCAGTGTACCCATGTATACATGTACATGCACACAAACATGCCCCGAAATTTTACTAGACATTCTGTTTTTGTTGCTGTTGTTATTGGTGTTTGTTTACATGCTGGTACTGGGTCTTGAACTCAGGGTCTGGACACTGTCCCTGATCTATTTCTCTTAAGACTGCCATTCCCCTATTTGAGCCACAGGCCCATTTCTGGCTTTTTTTGGTGATTAATTGATAAGAGACTCTTGTCTTTTCCTGCATGAGATCCTCAGTTCTCAAATTCCTGAGTAGCTGGGATTACAAGTTTGAGCCACCCACGCCTGGCTGATATTCGGTTGTTAAACTTGCTTTGTTTACAGCAATAAATTCATTAACATTTTTCTGTGACAATGAACAGGCTTCTGCAGCACCATTTCAGTGGCTATTATAGTCTGTGTAACACTCTTGGCTACTTTCTATTACAAATATTCCTGTGTATACACGTGTGTCTGCACGCATAGAAATTTGTGCTTATACACTCTTTCCTTTTCTTTTTTTTTCCCTTCTGCAGCAAATGAAATTCTCTTTCTTTTCCTTTTGTTAGACAAGGTCTTTGTATCTATCTACCCAGGCTGGTTTTGAACTTGTAATTCCCATATCTAAGCCTCCAGAGTGCTGGAACTATATAATATATTACCATATTCAGCTGTAGTTTTTTTTAGAGTAAATATACTAAATATAAAATAAGTACTAAAATAAATTTGTTGAATCAAAAGTTTGCACAGACTTTTGAAATAAGTTAAAAACGAGCCTCTCATTGACAGTATACAATGGGATATGTTGCTGCTTTCCTTGACACTTTAACAATCACATTCTTTTAGTAAACTTGGCAGGAGAAAACTATCTTGTTTGAAATGCTTTTATTTGTACTAAAGTTAAAGCTCTTAAAATTTTTTCTTGGTTGTTCATATTTCTGCTTATAGCTTTCAACACTGAAACTATACTTCTTGGACAAGAATGTTAACTAAGCCAGGAACCAGTGGCTCATGCCTGCAATTCCAACTACTTAGGAGGCTGAGCTTTGAAGATTGCAGTTCAAAGCCACCCCAGGACAGAAAAGTCCATGAGACTCTTATCTCCAATTAACCATAAAAAGCTAGAAGTGGAGTTGTTTCTCAAGTGGTTATAGCACTAGCCTTGAATATGAAAAATTAACTGAGTGACAGCATTCCGACCCTGAATTCAATCCACAGTACTGGCACAAAGAAAGGAAGGAAGGAAGGAAGGAAGGAAGGAAGGAAGGAAGGAAGGAAGGAAGGAAGGAAGGAAGGAAGGAAGGGAGGGAGGGAGGGAGGGAGAGAGGGAGGGAGGGGGGAGAGAGGGAGGGAGAGAGGGAAAAAGAAAGGAAGGAAGAAAGGAAGAAGGGAAGGAGGGAGGGAGGGAAGGAAGGAAGGAAGGAAGCAAGGGAAGGAGAGAAAAAAGAAAGAAGAAGGCTAACTGAAATTTAAGATTAATTGTGCAGTTAAGAGTTACAAACAGGGGTTCCATGTTGACTACTATGAAAATTCACAACAGATATCATATACCATGTATGTACCCAACAAAACATTTGTTTTTATAATTTCTATGATCACTTTGTTCCTCAATTTAGGGCCCCTTTCAGGAGCCTGCAGATTCTATCTTACTTAATTTACTCTCCTATATATCCATCTTGTGAAGTATATGTCTTCTAGTGTTAGTTTCACTTTATGTTTTCTAGAATAAAAGAGTGTCTAGAATTGATTGGGAAATGTCTAGAATCATCCTGAGACTGAAAGGAGAGGATTGTTCATTCTTTTTTTTTTTTCCCCCGTCGGTGATGGGACTTAAACTCTGGGCCTGGGGCGCTGTCCTTCACCTCTTCAGCTCAAGGCTAGCCCTCTACCACTTGAAGCACAGCACCACTTCCAGTTTTCTGAGTCTTACGGAATTTCTTGCCTGGGCTGGCTTTGAACCACGATCTCAGATCTCAGCCTGCTGAGTAGCTAGGATTACAGGTAGGAAACACCAGCACCCAACAAGGAGGATCATTCATTGTACTCTTGACACTACTAAATCATTGCTGAAAGTTATATCTTTTTTTCTTTTGGTTTACTAAAATCTATCATTTATCTTGATGTTGAGTAGAATCATTGTTTGCTGGCTTGTTAACTTTTTCTGTCTTGTCATTTATGCTTTACCTATGCCAAGCAAAGATTTTCCGTGGTCTAAATTACTTAAATATAGTAAAAACAAACTTAAAATTAAAGGACAATTTCCAGGAACTTAGAATAAATTGGTTATTACTGTTAGTAATAAAATTTAACTATAAGATTTTTGTGTGCCAAGAAAAAAAAACGTAAACATATTGAGTTGTATAACTTTTTATTGCCTCTTAGAGGAAGGTCAGTGGGAAGAAGTTAGGGAAAAATTACATCATCAGAATCTTTATGTAAAAGATAGATTGGGTCACATCAAGAACAATGTCTTCCATTAAAAGTTTTAGAAAAAAAAAGAGAAAAATCTTATATACATATAGAGGTATATTTTACATATACGTGAAACTTTTTTTTTTCTTTATGAGGGGATGATAGTATAGACTAATTTAGTGAACACTTTTAATAGACTATAGTCCAGGTATATTACCTGACTTGCTTCCTCTCTCTCTCTCTCTCTCTCTCTCTCTCTCTCTCTTTCTCTCATTCTTTCTCTGTCTCTTTCTCTCTTTCTCTTTCTCTTTTTCTCTTTCTCTCTCTCTGTCTTTCTTTCTCTCTTTCTTTCTCTTTCTCTCTCTCTTTCTCTCTTTCATCCTTTCTTTCTGGAGATTGAACCCAGGTCTTTGCACGTGATAGACAAATGCCTACCACTAGCCATTTTATTTTCTATTCCATTATTGTACTTTATTTTATTTATTTATTTTATTTTATTTTTTTGTGAAAATCTTACGAATTTGGCCCTGGTCCACTATGTACTTGAGGTCTTCCCAATTCAGCTTCCTGAACAGGTAGGACTACAGGTCTAGATTACAGAGCCCAGCACAGTCTTTTTGCTTTCTTAATACGCACACTTACATAAGAATAGAGCTCAGGACCCCTAGCTTTCATGAGAGCAGAAGGCTGAGACATAGGTACAATTGTAAGGGCACTAACCAGGCATCCTCAGGGGCTTGGATAAGCCTCAAGAGAGCTGTGCATTCCTAAAGCTGTTTACAACATGTACATATTCTCTGGGGGAAAGTCTATCTCTGCCTCATATTTCAAAGGGTTTATTGAGCCTATATGTTTAAAACCAGTAAAAAGAAAGTACTTAACGGTGGTAACAAATAACTTCCAATCATTTTTGTCTTCTTTTGATGTGATTTGTTTTAAAGTCATAATTGGTCTCATTCCATAAGCTGAGAATTGTACAATTTCTTTAGGAAGGGTGGGGATGGTAAACAGAGTGGATACTCTGGGCTTTCTGGGAGCTGGTGGGAATTTCATTTTCAAGGACAGGGTAGTTAGTATAGGGTGAGGGGTGGGGCCGGGGGAAGAATTCGCTTATTGAATAACTCAAGGCCATAAACAGCAATTGCTTCCCTCCTTTTCTAATTTCAAAATCTCTCATTAAAAATTTATAGTGGGCAGTCATCCAGCTATTTATGACTATGTCTAGACAACTGAAAAATAGCAGACGGTGGCAGGGTCGAGTAGGGATTTTCAGTTGTCTTAGGGACCGCTTCAGATCAGCATTGAAGCTGATCAGCTCAATTAAGTAGAAATCTGTTGCAAAAGCCAATTGGAAAATCGACCCAGGTAGAAACTGAGCATCTCCTCTGAGGGTTACTGGGGATCACAGGTGACTATCTATATTTGTCAGTATGCATCAAAGGGATCGGTGTGTTGGTATGTTCAGACTGTTATATCAACACATGGTAGATCACGTGACTCAGGAACAGAACCATTCTTTCCCACAGTTCCTGTGATACCTTTGTCTTGGGTCTGCCCATGGTCTTTTTACTCCTGGACCTCACATGGCCTTAGCTTTGGGCACATACCTCCCTGGTGCCTCTTCCTTTTCTCATAAGGACACCAGTGTTATCACTTTAGAGATCCGACCTTAGGATCTCAAACAATCTTATTCCTCCCTAAAGGTATGTTCTCCAAATGGTCCCATTGGGGATAAAGGTTCAGTATGTGCATTTGATTGGACACAGCTCAGTCCAAAACAGTCATTGAATTGAATGCAGTAAGACCAGCTGGAAATGTCTTGTACAAGTGAGATGGTAGCCCATCATTTTTTAGATAATTTTCCTTAATTACCTCTGTGGCAGTGAGACCCATTAGGGGCTATCTTTGGGAAGGATTATTAGTTAAGAGCAAAAACTGTTCAGGAAGTATCCATGTTTTACTGACACTGCTCCTGACAAAATGTCCAGAGAGAGATAGAGAAAATTCAGGACATCCAAGGTGCAGGATGAACATGGATGAATCTTGCAGCCACTAGAGAATTCTACCTTTCAGAGGCAGAAGCTTAAAGCAAATGATATCTTGTAATCTATGGCCGCAGAGTGAAATGGAAGCAGAGAGAAGAGCCATGGTTCGGTGCCCAGATGCTTCCCATTACGGCGTATGCATTTGTTTGCTTGTGGGGTAATGGGCTATGCATAACTCTTAATGATGTGGCAAATTGGAGGATTGTGGAAGGCGCAGGACATTCGGAAAACTGATGTGTGGCAAGATTATAGAATCATGGGATTTCAGAAACAGTCCCTTCACAGCAAGGAGAAATACTAAGTGTCCCCATGTATGTTTGTCTGCAGCTTCACAGATGATGAGGTACTTAACAATAACAACACCTGGCTGAGGCTGACTCCAGGTGTACACACCCAGACAGACAGGTGATGCCCACATCCTCTCTGCTGTGAGTGTTGAATTAGGAGAGAAAGAAATTGGTTAATCCTTGCTGATGTTGGTGTATATAAATCCAGGAGCCATGAAAAAGTTGTATCTAAATGGAGCCTGCTGAAGCTATTTAGTATAGGAGAAGAAGAGAATTAGATATGCAGAAAGTTGCAGAGGTGAATTATGGGAATAGAAGGGATAATGGAGGAAATGCAAGGGAGTTGGAAACTTGGAAACTGAGGCTGAGGTAACTGGCTAGTTTCACATGAATACCGAGGAGAATTCTGATTGGTAGAACCATTACTATGGGTAGGAAGGAGAAAGCAGGGGTACTATGAGCTTTGAAAATGTTTTACTAGATTAACACTAAGGATTCATGCATGAGTATGTGCATGCGTGTGTGTGTGTGTGTGTGTGTGTGTGTGTGTGTGTGTGTGTGTGTGTGTGTCTGTGTCTGTGTCTGTGTGTCTGTCTGTGTGTGTATGTGCTGGTACTAAGGCATGAACTCAGGGTCCTGGTGCTGTCCCTTAGCTTGTTCACTCAAGGCTGGCTCTCTACTACCAGATGAGCCACAGCTCCATTTCTAGCTTTTTTTGCTGGTCAACTGAAAATGAGAGGCTTGTGGACTTTCTTGCCTGGGCTGACTTTGAACTGCAATCCTCAGATCAGCCTCCTGAGTAGCTAGGATTGCAGTTATGAGCCACCAATGCCTGGCTTCAGTTCAGATTTGTATAATGTTTATTTCACTAAATATTTCTGCCTTCTAAAATACACACAAAGCTACTAACACTGTAGTTCAAATTTAGGAGCATATTAAAGTATACTTTACATTTAAAAGTCATGCAACGAACAGTTCCACATAATGAAATACTTCCAAAATGACTCAAGAAACTGATACATAGATTCCAGAGATATGTCTGAAGTGTCTTTATTGTTCTTCAGTGTACTGTTCCAGTGGTCCTTCCATAAAATCCTTTTTAGTTTTTACCACTCAGCTCCCTCACATTGTCCCCTGCCCTCCTCCCCTACATGATTTTAGTTACAAATTCAGGAATCTTAGAACAATATAAGGAAAAAAGAGAGGAGAGAATTAAAAATTTCCTATCAACATGCAGACAGACAAAGAATATAAAGGCCACTCTCTGCTTTTATGATTTGTACCCTTGTATATTTATATCAGTATCTAAAAAGACCATAAAACACTAAAATTTTGAAAGCTGAGAAAGGACTTTTGAAACCGTTAAATCTAGGCAATGACCACACAAATGAAGACACTTGCTCTTAAATTTGAGAAGCACATTAACGAAGATTATGCCATTCGATAACAGCAGCCTGATAAAATGAATATATTTAAAGGGCAAATGTCTGCTTCTTGCTGGAAAAGGACAGAATTTAGATGATGTTTTGAGCACCTTACTTGTAAATGAGTGTTCTGCAGGACAGGAGAATCCAGTGGCTTAACCAACATCTGATCTCTAATTAGTACTGGAGCTAAAATTTCAAGCAGGCTCTTCAATACATCAACACTGTCTTTAATGTTTCAAGAACTATTGTTTCCATGTTCAGTATTTTAATTACAAGAATGAACCTACTGTTAAAACAAATGAAGAGAAGAAGTCTAAGTGGTAATACATTTACTACCATTTTACATCTTTTGGCCCCTGGGGAGATGTTAAGATATCTCTAGAACTCTGCAAAACAGAACATGGAAATCTCTGAACCCAAATCACAGCAAGACACTCCCTGCCTTTAGAGCATATGGTCTGGGAAAATTCAGGCTTTCAAAAAAGAATGTCAGGAAATGTATATTTACATTAGAAGGTTACATAGTAGCATTCCTGTTTCTACAAAGCAGCATAGAACAGAATAGGAAAGGAATGGAAAGAGAGAGGAGACAAAACCTGATTGAAATCTGGCCTAGGGTGACTTATTAGAATCATTTAAAACTCAATCCTCTGAAGAGGCAGAAGTGTTTGTGTGGACTTGTTCCTGTCTGTTAGACTGGGAATTCATCACGAATCAATAGATGTTTGGACAAAAGACCTGTTGTCATTACTCCTCAACATAGAAGTTAGACACAAATCATTTACTAATTCCCAACATGCTTACTAATCCTTTAAACATCTTTGTGTACTAGGAAAATCTGCAGAGTTCATTAAGAAAGTAGGATTTCTTTTTGCTTGGGTATGGTTTGTAACCCCCTAAAAAGGAATTTCCTGAATGTTCGAAGGAAAGTACCCAGACTGAAGAAATGATGGATAGGGCCAGGATTAATGGAGGAAATTAATAACCTAATCCAAATGAGACACAAATCGGAAGCAAAGGAGTTAAAAATAAGGGAATGACATTTCTTTCATGACTAGGTGGTGGAAGAGTTCCAACACCAGCTTCCCTATCCATCTCCATCTGTCAAAAATTACACCCAGGGCCTCATCTAATAATGTTCTAACACTGCTTTCCATTTGAAATATCACTAAGATAGAAAATAAAAATTTTTCAAAAATCCCATTTTTATTTTTTCTCATGTTCTAGAAATAACCATGAGTCTGTACTACAAGCTTTTCAAAATTTAAATTTTTTTGAGGGTTTTCAAATCTATTATTTCAACACGGAAGGTGATTCTATTTTGTGATTGAAAATCAAAGAAATAATTTTGTAATGCCACTGGAATGGTTAAAGAAAACAATTAAAAGAAAAATATTAGTTAAAACCCAGTAGGACATGGCTTTATTGTAAGACCATAAAAAGATGTAGAATGTATCATAAGAAATTTATGCTGAATATTTTAATGTTTTAGTGACTTTAAATAGAAACTGGCTTACCTGAAGCTCAGATTAAAAGAATTAAAAAAAACTGTACTATAATTATAATTCTGGTTCTAATGCGGTCTCATTTTATCTACATTAAAATAGGCTAATAGAGAGAAAAAAGCTATTATTGTGTTAATCTTACCCTTCATTCAGGCTTCTCAGTACATTGCTTATCGGCTCTACAGAAATTCATGGACAAATAGATTTCTATGTAAGAAAATACAGAAGCAAATGATAAAACCATATTATCATCCTGAATGATGTAATTAAAATTAATATGCTGTATCAGAGTCACCCCAAAGGGACTTTTACTTTCGAATCTGCTTTTATAATTTCAAATAATTACAAACTGAAGTCATAAATGTATCCATATCTGAATTTATTTGGCATGACTCAAAATTTAACATGAAAATGAGAAGGATGTACAAACAAATTGTGTGATCATTACCACTTGGTTGTGGTTCATTTTAATTCAGGTAAGTTGGGACAGCTAATTGTGAGCTAAGGCAGAAGAATTTAGTGCACAAATACTATTGCTAGACTATATTTTATTTGTTATTTCATTATTGTATTTTTACTGGTATGAGGGCTTGAACTCAGCACTTTATGTTTTCACTAATAGTGCTACCACTTGAGCCACACTCTACTTATGGACTTTTGGTGAAAAATTGGAGATAAGAAACTTTCAGATAGGTGTACCAGCACTGGCTTCAACCTCTACCCTGAGCTCTCAGTCTCTTGAATAGCAAAGACTACAGATGCCCATCACTGGCTCCTGCTTGCTAGAAGATCTTAAGATGAAACTAACAAGATTTCTACTTGCAAAAGTCCATGTTTTATTTTGCAAAAGAGAAGAAAGTGTTTGAGAAATGTTTTGGGTTTAATGTTAGTTTGTACTATTGCAACAAGAAAATACAATTTGAAGATTCATTTCTGTCATTTGCTGAATATAAAGCCTTTAATTATCTCCACCATAGGGGGACTTCCTCATCTACAAAATGAAGAGACTGGCTCAGAAAATGTTGTCAAGATTTTTTTAGAGCTAATATGTTTACAATGACAATAAAATATCTTTTAAACTAACTTAGCAACACAGAATAACTAATGTATATGCTTCACCTTACTAAATATACAAAAGGGAAAACATGACTCAATCCTATAGCTGAGATAATTTAAAAGGAGATATGACCAAAACCTTGAAGAATCAATATGAAATATGTAAGACATGTCAACTTAAAAAAAAAACAAAACACCCTCTTACTTGGGGCTGGGATGTTGGCTCAGTGGTAGAGTGCTTGCCTTGCATGCATGAGGGCCTGGGTTCTATTCCTCAGCACTATATAAACAGAAAAAGCTGGCAGTGGTGCTGTGGCTCAAGTGGTACAGCACTAGCCTTGAGCTGAAGAGCTAAGGGACAGTGCCCAGGCCCAGAGTTTAGGCCCCACTACCAACAAACAAACAAAAAACAAAGGTGGATCCATTACAACAATGAGGTGTACAAGACGTTATATTGAAAAACGAACTTTACAACTTTGGCAGAGTGGGGGGTGGGAGGTGGGGGGTAGGGGAGTGGGAGGTGGTGGTGGTAGGGGGCTTGGGGTGGGGGTGGAGACAGGAAGGGGATGGTAAGGGGAAACAAAGGAGGAGGCAACAATGCTTGATAAGAAATGTACTCACTATCTTGCCCATGTAATTGTAACCCCTCTGTATGGTATTTTCACTATATATATATATATATATATATATATATATATATATATATATATATATATATGCATATATATAATAAAAAAACCCAAAAAACAAAAATTGCATACCTGCCATAATGTTGTATCCTTAGGTATTTGATTAAACATTGAATATTCATTTCTGAACTCTTCCTGTATATCTTGGAGCTAAGATACATACTTGTTCTGGTCTCAAATGCTTCAACAGCTCTTCTGTGTCTTCTTTGTCTTTGGCAATAGACTTAAATCTTAAGTGGGGAAAAGGAATGGACTTAAGGAGTTCCTTAACTAATATTTCTTGAATGAGTAAATTTTAGCTGGAGACAGGCTTCGACATGAATTCTTGGCCTTGTCAGCTTTCCTTGTGATCCTTTCTTTTGGAAGTGAAGGTCAAGTTTCTTAGGAGAGAACAACTATAAACTCCAATGATTGTTGCTCCATTTGAGAATACAAAAAATTACGTTGTGCCAAAGTTTTCTCCCCTCTCAATATACTATGGCTACCCAAGTAGAGGCTCACTAAATTTTCTTGACACAGTTGGAGAAAGGAAAAGGAAAGGATTTCCTTTTACACCCTCCATCTCCTTCATCTCAGGGCTAGATTAAGTGAGATTATTTCATTTTCTCATTTTCCCTTTGTCACTTCCAAAGGTGCTGTGACTATGCATCACTCTTTAGTCTCTTTCTTGAGGGCAGCAAGCAGGAACATATACAATGGTGAAGTCTGGAATGAGAAGAGAGCACTGTGAATCCTATTCAATCTCCTAACATCCCTCAGGATACACTGGTAGACTGTGTTAGCAATGTGGAGAGTGAAAAAAAACAGGAAAGAGAGTTTCCTGATAAAACTCATAGTGAACACGGTCTTCATGGCACCAAGTTCCTGCAGTCTGGTTTGCCTTGGCTGCTCATCATACTTGTGACAAGGAGGGCTTTCTAGCTCAGAGGGACTAGTCAGTCTAGTGCCCTCAGAATCCCTTCTTCCTCCATTGTATTGTCCAGGGATAGGACTGACAGATAAAACACAAGACACACAGATAAATTTAAATTTCACATGAACAAGAACATTTAGCATAATTATGTCCCAATAAAATATATACTAATCAGATCAGGAAAATTAGCATTTTCATCTCTCCAAACATTTACCATTTCTGAATTTTGGGAATCCAACTCTCTCCTAGTGACTTTGAAATGTACAATGATGTAGTAGACTATATTTAGCCCGTTGTGCTTAGAATGTAAGAACTCTCTCCTCCTGTCTGATGGTATCCAACTTTCCCCCCCAATCCTTCTCAGCCTCTGGAGACCGCTGGTCTACTCTTTGCTTTTATGAGATCAAAGGGGATTTTAAAGCCAATTGTCTGTCTGCTGAATAGAAACAATCGGGATTCTCTTAAAATGCTCGGGATTTTAGTCATTCCTTCTGAGAAGTGATTCTTGTTTCAAAACATCTATTTTCACTACCCAGCAACATTTTCCAGCTAATTGTTATAAAAGCTGAAGTTTCTACATTTGGGAAGCTCATTTAGTCCAAGGATGTTATCAGTTTATGCTGTTTTAAAATTTCATTGCCAATGACCTATGGTTTATTCAACTAAAATGCCAAACCTTATTGTCTTTTTCCTCTTAAAATCATAGTTTTTATGCATTTCTTTTATATTATTCATTTAGGTCTGGTAAAACATATATATTCATGTATTTATAAATGTGCATATATATACAAACATACTTATGTGTATATTTATTTAGTATGTGTGTTTCTGGGTACATATGTTTGTTCATTATATGGCTATGTATATATATGTGTGTGTATGAATATGTGTATTTGTGTATGTATACAAATATAAGAAATCTACAAAATCATGCATAACATATGCAATACATTTTTTTTCTCAAAGCGCTTCACTTTATGGAGCTTTGTACTTTATTCATTTGCTTGTTTAACGGGTCACATTTAAAACATTCCTTTGTGGCTTTCTGTCATTCCATTCGCATCTGACTTGGTTATCTGTGACTTCTGATCTCTAAAACCAAAGGTTTTCAGGGAGTTTGTGTTTAAGAAGACAGACGAAAATGGTGTTATTGTGACATGAAGAGAAACATTAAAGGTCTATTGCTCATGGAATTCAGTGCCGGCACTCCATCTCACCCCACCAATTCAGGGCCTTCCATCTCTGGTTTGGTTCTAAAAGCTGCCTTAAGTATTCAGTGTCCTTCAATAAATATAAAAGGTTTAGTTTCCCAATGCAGGAAATTCCCTACACATATACTGCCTGTGACCCACATTATAATAATCACACTGTACTGTATTTGCCATGTCAGTCAACTTGCTTGTGTGGGTGACTATATAACATAAATCCTTAGTCAACTTTTATTGTGTTTCTTTCTGCAGCTTTGAAATGACTTTAAAAGGACCCTAGATTCCAGTATGTGTCCCAGAATTGGGGTTTAAGTAACAGCAAGTTTATTTTCCCTTTTTTAAAAAAAAATGCCACAGTTTCCTTTCCATCCAGACTATTTAGAAACAATTTTTCCCAGTGGGAATTCAACAGGAGTTGATTGCTTAGGAACCTGAGTTCCCAAGCCAAATGTGCAGAATGTGTTACCACCCAGCCTGGGGTGACAGACACAGGGATCTCCTCACTGTACTTTGGGGGTCACCTCCCCTCAAAGAACTCTGAAGTTCCTGAGCTTCCTGTCCTGTCCAAGCCAAATGGTGTCCTCTCCTTTTATCCTGTAGAAAAATTGTGAAATCCTTGTTTTCTGCCCCTGGTGCACGGAGATTCACACACACACATCTACATCCACCTTGTATATAGTACCTGTCCAGGTAACATTGAAACACTGGAGGTCAGACAGCTCTATGCAAACATTAGGAATTCTTTATTTTGTACTGCTGAACACCAGTGAGTCTTCCTTGTATATCAGGGGAAGAGGGAATGAAGGGACCCACAACTGCAGAATTGCAACCGAAGGCTCCTTTCCCAAGTGACGGAATGAAACATTAAGAGTAATACCACACGTTGAATGTTTACAACATGGGCCTTGTGCTAACATTATTTTATTTATTTCTCTGGCAAAGCATGCAGACTAATTACTATTATTGTCCTAGTGTCTTTGCTAAATGATGTATATGTATCCCTTCACTCAACTCAATCAAAGCAATTTGATGTACTATTATATTTACCTTTGTAGTTTGTAGGCTGAGGATATAGTTAGTGATAAAGCAATTGCCTAGCATGCCTGAGGCCCTGGATGCTATCCACAGCACTGATAACAACAACATGAAACCAGAAAAATCTCCCAGATTGCATAATACATGAAGTCTGATTTCTTTATATGTATAATTATAAAGATACTGTACAGAGTGGTTACAGTTACATGAGTAAGGTAATGAGTCCATTTCCTATCCAGGATTGTTACCCCCTCCTTTGTTTTTCCCTTACCATCCCTTCCCTTCCCACCTCCCCAACTCCTCCCCACCCTCCCCACCCCCTGTCCCCCCACCCCCGTACCTGAAGTTGATGAAGTTTGATTTTGACCCTAGAGTTACAGATCAACACTCTAGCTCCTAGCACTGTAACTCTCTCTGTCAAGGGTCTTGGTTAAATTGAAAATTGAGCAGCAGTGGGCCATGGAATGTTTTCTCAGCTTGCCCTAAGGTTGACAGATTCCAAGTGCTTCTCAGGAATCCTTGGCTCTGCACATCCATATCCTTGTGGAATACTTCCTTGGAGTACAGCCTTCACCCAGGTTCCTCCTACTGAACAGCGATAAGATGTCACTTCTAACATTAGGTTAAAAAAGGACTAAGACGTCCACCTTACATGTACTCATTCTGCCTAGCTCTTCTTGGCCCCTTGCTTTGAGGAAACACACTGTCTTGCTATGAGGGTCTTAGGCAGTAATTCAGCAATCAAGGGACAGAGGCTACCCTCCCCCCCCAGCTACCAGTAGTCACCAAGGAACTGAGTTGCTTGCTACTGAATCCTGCCAACATTGTTTGAATGAGCTTGGCAATGAGTTCTCTGCAAGTAGGTCTTTGGATGATGACCACAGGTCCCTCTGATAACTCCATTACAGAGACCACTAGTGCAGCTGGGCCCAAACTTCTGATCTAGAAAAATTGAGACAATTATTGTTGTTTTAATTCACAAAACTTAGGAATAACTTGTTATGCAGCAAAACATAATGGATATATTCCACTTTGGTTTACTGAGAGAAACAGAACTTCAGATTTCATTAAGTAGCAAAAGCAGTCTGCTAAATTTCCACTTTGAAATAAAAACTATCCATTTGATATGTATCATTACCCTAGGACTTAGTATGTATCAAACACAGAACTATGAACAATTGTTTCTCATAACTGTGAAGCTATGTTTTATTTAAGCAGAATTTAAGTGATCAAATTCCGTGTAGTTAATAGTAGCATTTTAATGTTCATTTCCAGTTGTCTCACTAAACAATTCAATATGTCTTTATTCCGATATGATTCTAGGTCTTCTTGGATTCTCTAAGTTCACTAAATGGTTTTGTTGATGTTATGTTGTTGTTACCCATATATGGCTTTGATTCTGTGCTTCACATCCCCTTGATGTTAATTAGGACCCAAGTTGCATTAAGGAAATGATCAATCTGAATTTATGAGCAAACATCATATTTTAGATATTGAGCCTACAGCTTGCTTTTTGTGGTATCTGTGGAACAAATGTTTGCTGTCTTAGATCCTTTATTGTTATACTGAATTCTTTTTTGCTGTCTTAACTGAGACATTAAGGTTTTTGAGTACTTCTATTCTGGATCCTTTCTCTATCATTTATCACTGAGTAATATGAGTGAGTGTGTTCATGTAAACATTTGTTTCTTAATAACTATACAAATTAAAACTGAGTTCTCATTGCCTTCCCATATCCTAGTAATGGATATTCTATTCATTTAATAAACATACACATATGTACATACATAACACCCAGAAGCAGGGTCTTAATGTATACTACAAATGCAAATAAGTCAGTTGACCTGGGTATATTAGTTCCTCTTGCAGCTTGTATTTATCTTTCATATGTGCTGAAATTTTCCTTTTTGAAGAAGGTATGTAACTGTTAATATTTCTATATACTCAGCTTAATAGATTCAAGGCTATAAAAACTGTACACTCCTGATTTCAAAAAGGGAGCATTGAATTAACCACTTGACATTTTCATTGTTTGGGAAAAACTACTGTACATTCTGCATTATGGTGGCTATTTAATATGTCAAATTTACTAGGCTTTAGGATGCCAAAAGAGCTGGTAAGACATTACAGATTTAGGGATGCCCAGATAGTTGATAAAACATCACTTCTGGATGTGTCAGTGAGGATGTTTCTAGAACAAATTAGCATGTGGAATGGTAAGAAAAAAACCCATATGGGTGGGCATGAATACAATAAAAAGATAACAAAGGTCAAGTTCAGTTTCTCTACTTGACTTGAGATATCCATCTTCTGTTTTGGAACACTTAGAACTACTGGTTTGGGGATATATGTATTTAAATGAAGATATATATAATATTATATATTATATTGTATAACATGCAATTATATAAGTATTATATATATAAATATTATACACTATAATATGTAATTATATATGATATAGCCTATATTATAATATATATTCTGTATGAATATTACATATTGTAATATGTTATACTATCAAATGTATAGAATATATTGTGTAATGATATATAGCATTATATATTCTATAACATAATAATATGTAATATAATATTTAGTAACTATAATGAGATGTAATTATGTATAATTATGTGCAATTATATAATATATAACCTATACATAAATATATAATCCATAATTATAATTGTATATAATGTATATAAAATTATGTATAATGTATGTTGGTGTTCATAAATTATATATTAGATAAAATATAATATTATGTTTTTGTTTCTCTGAAGAACTCCAACTAATGCAAACAAATATGCCTTTAATTTTCCTGTTGTAACCTGAGACAAACTTTTAGTTCCTTAACATTTTATAATAAAGGATTAAAATTGATGCTCAGTATTTTTTTCTTTAGATAAACATTTCTTTTTTATTTTAACTATATATTTTTATTGTAAAGATACTATACAGAGGGGTTACCGTAACATGCACAAGGTAATGAAGCCATTGCCTGTGGAACATTGTTACCCCCTCCTGTTTGTCGCCTACCATTCCTTCCCCTCCCCACTTCACCAACTCCTCCCTCCCCCCCCAAAGTTGTAAAGTTCGTTTTCGAAATAATGTCTTGTACATCTCATTGTTACAATGGGTCAACCTGTATCCTCATTTCAACATTTTGTTATTTCCCTTCCCCTCCCCAAATTAGAAAAATGTATATACAAGATGCAGGGCACCAGAATCAAATGCAGTGAAAACAGAGGTTATGCCATGGGTGAAAAACATACCAAAGAAACAAAAAAGTCACATGGTACATTATAAGTACATTAAAAAGAACAGCAACAAAGATAAAATCTCTTGTGTCCCTATCTTGAGGTTCATTTCGCTTAGCATCAAGTTATATGGTCATATGTACATAGCTTTTGACCTTTTCTACTTGTCCTAGACATATACTAGTTATTGCAGATAAGGGAAACCATGGGACCTATGTTTCTTTGGGTCTGGCTTACTTTACTTAATATAATTTTTTTCCATATCTTTCCATTTCTTAACAAATGGGGCAGTGTAATTCTTTCTGATGGAGACATAGAATTTCTCTCTCTCTCTCTCTCTCTCTCTCTCTCTCTCTCTCTCTCTCTCTCTCTCTCTATATATATATATATATATATATATATATATCACATTTTCTTGATCCATTCATCTACTGAGGGGCATCTAGGTTGGCTCCATATCTTAGCTATGGTGAATAATGCTGCAATAAACATAGTTGTGCTGGTAGTTTTAGTATCACCTTCTTTGTGATCATTTGGGTAGATGCCTAAAACCGAATTGCTGGGTCATAGGGGAGCTCTATGTGGAGTCTTTTGAGGAACCTCCATACTGCTTTCCACAGTAGTTGAACATGTTTACATTTCCACCAACAATGCAGTAGGATTCCTTTGGGTCACATCCCCTCCAGCATCTATTGTTATTAGATTTCTTGATTATAACCATTCTAACTGGAGTGAGGTGGTATCTCAGTGTTGTTTTGATTTGCATTTCTTTTATGGCTAAGGAGGTTGAGCATTTCTTCATGTGTCTATTGGTTAGATTCTTATATATCACCCTGCACCAGAATCAACTCCAAATGGGTCAAAGACCTCAAAGTCAAAGCAGACACCCTGAAAACATTACAGGAAGGAATAAAAGAAACTCTAGGGCTCTTTGGCATAGGCCAAAATTTTCTTAATAAAGACCAAAAACACAACAAATCAAAGAAAGGTTGGACAAATGGGGTTGCATGGAACTGCAGAGTTTCTGCATGGTAAAGGACATAGCAAGCAAGATCAATAGAAAGCCCATGGATTTGGAGAAGATCTTAAGTAGCCATACAACACACAAGGGTCTCATATCTAAAATATACTTAGAACTCAAAAAATTAAATCCCCCAACAACAAATCTTCAAAGAAACAACTGCCCAATTAATAAGTAGGCTAAAGACTTAAAGAAGGACTTCTCTGAAGAAGAAATAGATAAACATTTCTAACATAATTGTGGAGCTCCTTAGATTCTATTCAGTGTATTTTTTCTGTATGACTTTTATTGGAGGTATGTTTATGTTCAGGCACCAGGCCACGGAAAAGCACAGAATTAACAATTTTTTCAAGACACTCCTGTCAAATAACTATTCTTGCACTTTAATTTCTAAAATTCTCTTCTTCTCCTTAATTGTGCATGCAATAATTTGATTTTTGAAGGGGTTGATGGATAATGGGGCCTCCTTTCTTCAACTTCTTTGAAAGGTCTCAAACCAACCACAGATGCAGGATCATGAAGACAAACTATAGCTCTCCATTGTCATTAAAAAATAGAGCCTTGACTTTGAACCTTGATCCTCAGACGTCAGCCTCCAGACATGAGCCACCAGGTCTAACAGCTATTTAATTTTTCAAATAAGATATGTAAATTTAAAAAATAGAGCCTTACATTTTTCTATTCTGGTGCAATGCTAAAACACTAATTGGGTTGTTATGCAAAATGAATCGCTTTGATTTTTTTAAATTCTTTTTTAAAAACAATTTATTTATATGTTGGCTTCTACATGCTTTTACATTCATGTAAAATATACATATTCTTTACAATTTGTACATATATTAAATGACTGTATCATAATCATTGTTCTATGGGATTTTATAAAAGAAAGATCAAGTGGGGAAAACATGAACAAAATTTTTTAAAATTCTTAATACGTATGGATTACTAGTTTTTAAATTAGTAAATAGCTCCAGTTGGCCATGTAATTTTTCTTTTGTGAATGGCGGGTGGAGCCATTCCACAGAGGCAGGAAGTACAAACTTCAGTTAACTTTCAATGAAAGGCCTAGTTTTATCTTTGTGTATTGAGTTGGGGATGCCTGACAGACTTCCCTTTGCAAATGCCTTCCATACATTTACATACATGCTCATGGAGTCTGCCAAATGTTTGGAACTGGGAGTTGATGCTAAATGAATGAATTGGAGGTAATAAAAAATGTGATTATTTATGGAGTGATTATTGTTGTTTTTACAAGCATACTTAAATTTACAAAAGTTGTGTGAAACAATTATGCCTTTGACATAATGTCATAAACTTAATTGGATGTGACTGAGTCCTTTGAACATATTAATTAATTATTTAATTTCTATTAGACTCACTTAGCTACTATGCTATAACTGAAGCACTGATGGGAAACTTGTTATTTTCAGATATAGATAACTAACCTTGACCATTGAATGAATAGTCACCTCTCTACACCTCTTTCTAAGTATAAATCAAAATCTCAAAATATTCTCTCAATTTTTTAACCTTTTGTAGAAAAAATAATAAGCATACACTATTTGGAATATTTGCTTAATTCACAATATAGTATATACATATATGTGTGTGTATGAGCATATATGTATATACAAACATATGTCTAAATAGGTGTATATATATGAACATGTACTCATATATATACAGGGTTATATATCTATGTACTTGTGTGTATGTGTATGTATACGTGTGTACACACATATATGTGTATGGATAAGTAGATGACTGATTAGATAAGTAGGGACACAGATGGATGGTAGATATGTAACTTTTATAACTATTACCATTTCTGTAATAATGCTACCATAACACATAGACACAATCCATAATCCAGCAATCCGTTTGGGCTCACATGTCTGGGACAAGCTGAAGCTCAGTTATATGGTCACGCTGATTTCAATTATGCCTACCCAGGTCTGGATGTCTTCTGTCTGCCAACTGGAGCAGCTGAGGCCACTCTGCTCTGTACGTCTCTCATCCTTCAGCAGGCAGGTTTTAATAACAATGTCAGAGGTGTAAAAGAGCAAGCCTGAAGTGAAGTACAACTCTCCTTCTCTTCTGCTAGTATCCCATTAGCCAGAATGAGTCATGTGTTTGACCCCACTGAAAAAGGGTGGCATGTCACCCGAACTCTGGTGAGAAGGTACTGTCAAGTAGCAGAGCACAAGTCTGGGGTATGGAGATGAGGGAGTGAGGGGAAGAGAATGGGCTAGAATTGCAGTCTGTCATAACACCACTCCTACCCAGGAAAGAGGATCCCTGGAGGGAACAAGTCAATCATGTGTCTTCTACAATCAACTGTGATTAATCAGATCAGGGATGATCACTATCTAGAATTACAGCCGCAGAGATGAGAAAAGTGCCCTCCCTTTGAAATCAAGATCTATAAGATGTTTCTATCATAAGGCAAATTTTGACTACAGTGTAAGAATTACTGTTGACAAGTTGAAAAGTCTGTTTTGCCATGCTGATGACCAAAGCCAGGGTTTCCCCTGTGCTAAGGCCAGTGCTCTCTGGTGGAGCTAAACCTTCAACCCTAAATGAATCTTGATGCTAGAGAAATAACAAATCTATCCATCTTGTTACTTTCTCAGTATTTTTTATCTATCATCTTTATTCCATATACACTAAAATTATTAGGATGTGATTTTTTTCAATGTTAAGTGTTTAAGGAAGCAATGAGCAGTCATATCTAATACAAGGACATATGTGACTACAATCATATTCAATCAAAATTTCATAGACTTTTGTCCCCTCAAAGAAAAGAGAAGGAAACAACATGCATTTAATTTTGTGTCAGTTGCCCTCTATTTTTCAATCTCACAACCTTCAGCACATAGGAGAAATAGATCCTTTTCTTGCCATTTGGTAAATAGGTGATGCAGGTCCTACTCCTTTAAGAAATCTCCTTAACATTCAATTACTTTCCAAACCTGACCTAAGATTTGAACTTAGATATTGCTAACTTCACAAACCAGATACTTATAATGAGTAAAATTGTTCCTTATAAAAGAAACATTGTCCCCATTTAAAAATATCATAGTGATTGACTATGAAATTTTGACATAAGATTACATTTTCATAGAAAGAAAAGAAAATGGTAATTGTACTCTACCAATTTAAATTTAACATGACTAAAGTTTTGCACTGTGATTAAATTTCCATCTAACCCGTCTCATATTTTTCATCCATACATTTCCTTCTTTGTCTATAGAATTCTGTTTCAATTCATATTACACAGTTTAGCAATATATAAATAAGTTGTTATGGATATGAGCAATATACATACATACATGATGTTGATTATCTCTTTCATATTTTGCTGATGAAATTGAAAATGTCTTCCAAGCATCCATAATAAATTCAATGGCTCCTACCCAGTGAGACTAATTAATTGGTACTAGAGAACATTTAAGAAAATGAAAAACCATTGGCAAACATGAGCTTCAACACATAAAGCTTCCAAATGACTTTGAAATGGGCTTACTTTTTGTATTTGGTTAAGGCAGACTTATATTATAATAATGTGTATATTACTTGCCCAATAAAAGTATGAAGAAAGTTTCTTGACTGTGTAATGATTGTAAATGAATTGAATATAAATGATTAAACTTGGTCTTTAAAACTCATTATTACTATACTTGTTGAAAATTAATTTTGGATATCTATTGAGGCTTTTGAACACTTAGCAATCACATTAGATACTTTTGCTTTCAAATAATAAATACCTTCAAAATGAAGGTGGAATGCATAAGTGTATTATTATAACGAAGTGTTTTAATACACTTTGGAAAGGGTTCAAGTTTCTTTTTTTTTACCTCCGAAGTTGGTCAGAATTTTTTCTTCCAAATCTGCGATGAAAGTTCTTGATCACTTCTAACATCCAATGCACAAAAGAAAGCACAGATGGCAGACTTCCCTTTCATTAGCTTTATAGTTATATAGTTAAATATATATTTTCTTAAGAGCTTTGTAAAAACAGGAAAACATAAGCTCTTAAATCTGTATCATGACACACATGGTTAAACATCTCATGTGTGTGTGTGTGTGTGTGTAAGTTCCTAGGAACTTGTGTATTTGGAAGGCAGCTATGCTAACTTTATACCACCAAAGCCCATGCAAATATAAATGATTTATTTATTTATTTATTTTGCTGGTCCTGGAGCTTGAACTCTGGGTCTGGGCATTGTCCCTGAGCTTCATTTTGCTCAGGGATAGTACCCTATCACTTGAACCACAGCTCTACTTCCTGCATATTTGGATACTATTTATATTGCTGGGAGTCAGGAATAGCAAATTTAGCACAGGAATCGGAGTTTGAAAATTATGTTTTAAAAATGTATTCTTCTAATCATGGCTATGCATTCAAATCATCTGAGATCTATTGTATGTGTGTGAGAGATGCTTGGGCAACATCCCACGATGCTCAATTTAGCCAAAGATACTGCATTTCCTTATCAAAGCATCAGAAGGAGGTGCTTCTCAGCTCACCGTCAAGTTGCAGAGCCTGCCCTCATCTGTAAAGGAGTAGTTTCTCAGGATGTTCTAGAGAATTAAATGAGATACATAACTGTATTTTGTCAGCCTTTGATGCAAAGCTTTAACTCTGTTATATTGCCTTAGTGAACAATATGGTATTTACAAGTGGTGTGTGTGTGTGTGTGTGAGAGAGAGAGAGAGAGAAAGAGAGAGAGAGAGAGAGAGAGCTAGAGAGAGAGAGAGAGAGAGAGAGAAAGACAAGTGAACCAGATGAAGAGTATGATTTAACAATTTCCATGCAACTTATTTTCTGTAGATTTGCCCTATTTTTCATGCACAAACACAATTTTTAATGAATTATTAATTTAAAAAATCCAGACTTGTTAGTCCTAATATATGATTTGTGTTTCTTTATTTAGTGCAGGTAAATTAACTTTATTTCTGTATGTACCTGGTCTAGTAAGTCTTGTTTTTGTGGGTCTCTATTAAATTGTTCACATTTCTATCTTCTTAAACATTATGCTTATTAAAGATTTTTTCCAAGTGCAAGAACAATGTTTGCTATCAGAAAATAAGCTAGAAAGTATAGAAACATAGCAAAAGAAAAATAACTTATCTATGATATAGAGAAAAATCACAGTTGATAGTTCAGTGTGCTGTTTCTGTATACTTTCAAAATCATTTGTGTGAGTATATTCTGCTAGAACACAACAGTATTGAGTCTGTTATATGTTTTGCAGCTGCATGCTGATTTTTTTTTTTGCCTGATTTCTTAGATTTCTTTCTACATTTAGTGAGACACCACCATCTCAATACAAAGGCAAGGCACAATAAAGCACTGCAATCCCAGCTACATGGGAAACAGAGATTGGAGGAGCACCATTGGGAGGTCATCAGGGGAAAAAGCACAAGACCCAACCTGAAGAAAAATAACTACACAAAAAGAGAACATTCCTTAAGCGACAGAGTGCAGGCCCAGCAAGCACCAGGCCCTAAGTGCTTTAAAGCCCTGTACTGAAAAAAAATAACTGTACGCTCATCAAAATAAAGGCATATAGCTAAAGATGAAGTTAGATAAGTATTTATACAATACTAAAATGCAGGGAACATTTAGAAACATAAAATTATTATTTTCACAGAGAATGATAATGATATGCCTAAAAGACGAAATTATAATAATGTATACAAAATTAGAAAACAAATCTAACAGAGGGCTGGGAAGGTGGCTCAGTGGTAGAGCGCTTGCCTTGCATGCATGAGGCCCTGGGTTCGATTCCTCAGCACCACATAAGCAAAAAGAAAAAAGCCAGAAGTGGCGCTGTGGCTGAAGTGGTAGGGCGCTAGCCTTGAGCTGAAGAGCTGAAGGACAGTGCCCAGGCCCAGAGTTCAGGCCCACAACCAGACCCCCCCCAAAAAAAAATCTAACAGAGAAAACATGTATTATCACAACAACTTATATCACACTAATAACAAAGGTACTATTTTCAATGATCATTTTGCAAAATATTAAAATTTATAAACGCTGATGAAAGCACTGGAATTTGAAATCTCTGGTGTCCCTTTCCAGGATAAGAATCTTTCCTTGTTTTTCTTGACAATAAACTTGGAAGTGTTCTATCAATAGTCTTGAAAATATACAAGGTCTTTTATCAATCATTTGGAGAAATACAGTTTAAAAAAATTATGTACACTGCATAAAGATTTTGATAGCAGAACTTTTTCTCTGAAACAGAAAAGGAAGAACAATAAAAACAATTCAAAGAGCTAGACAACAGAAATTTACTAAGGTTATCAAAGTATATTTTATTTATTTATTTATGTATTTATTTATGTTGGTCGTGGGGCTTGAACTCTGGGTCTGGACATTGTCCTTCTCTTCAAAGGTAGTGTTCTACCATTTTAGCTACAGCACCACTTCTGGTTTTCTGGTGGTTTATTGGAGATAAGAGTCTCATGGAGTTTTCTGCCTGGGCTGGCTTTGAACCATGATCCTCAGATCGCAGCCTCCTGAGTAACTAGGATGACAGGCGTGAGCCACCGGTGCCTGGCGTTAAGGTACATTTAAAAAAATGAAATATATCAAAGTATTTATGATCACAAAGTGTAGGTCAGTAGAGTTCATATGGTTAAAAATGATATATAAACAGAAGTGTTCACAATATACATCTAGATAAAAACAGTATTTTATTTAAAAGGAAATGAAGCTGAGTGCTGATGCTGATGGCTTATGCCTATAATCCTAGCTACTCAAGTGGATAAAACCAGAAGATTAAGGTTCAAAGCCCAGAAAGAAATGTTCTTGAGATTCCATCTCAATTAACTAGCAAAAAACCAGACTAAAGGCATGGCTCAATGGTAGAGTGCCAGACATAATCAGAAAACATGAATAAGGCACACAATTCAAATTATAGCATTGTTAGAATTTTTTTAAATGATATGATGTTTTAAAATGCATGAAAGTCTTGATATTGGTTTATTTAATATTAATACTATTGAGCAATGTTAATAAATAATTTAATATAAACACTAATAGGAGCTTGTAACTGCCATAATTCACTGGAGCCATCTTCATTCTTCTGTGAGAAACAAAGACTGGCAACATAAGCCCACACTTATTACTCTCTTTTAACAGAATGTAATAAACTAGATGAACTAATCTTTTGATCCAGAGCCTAAAGCTTTAAGTAAACATTGAGATATGATAAGCTTATTTCCATGGGTCTATAGGTAGAGGAAGTTTATCCATCTGGGCAGAGTACAACCAGATTTGATGGTGCAATAGATTTAGAATCAGAACTTGCATTGAAGCCTAGCTTAAGCTAGAGCAAGTACTATGATCTCTCTAAGCCCTAGTTCCTTCATCTACAAGACCTGGGAAATGTTTGACTACTCTAAGAGGATTGAACGGACTCCGTGTGTGTGTGTGTGTGTGTGTGTGTGTGTGTGTGTGTGTGTGTGTGTGTGTGTGTGTGTGTGTGTGTGTGTGTGTGTGTGTGTGTGTGTAAGCATCTAAAAATGCATTCATTTGTCAAGGGATGAATGTCAGCCCTAGAAGTCATCTGAAACCCATTTAATGCTATCTTCCAATCAAGAGACACCATTATCTTAGGAGGCATACATACTCAGTTGGGGGTCTGCGTTTTTGGCACCTATACAAACATTATCAACAAACAACTCCAAGAGAATCTGACCCATTATTAAAAACCTGGTACCACTCAACAATTAAAGCATTGTATAAAGATAAATCAGGGAGTTATGTTTCTTCTCAAAGAAGCACACAATGTAAAAGGAATAATAAAACCTAGTGATTTAAATCCCTATAAAATTAATGCATTGTATATGAAGAATTAGCATAAAACATACTGACATTTATAGAATTTTTTCCAAAATACACAGAAGGAATTCCTTGTTAGAGAAAACAGTGTTTTAGAATTGTTTCCTCATGTGAGCCATAAAAGGTCTTATACTTTGGTACTTTTATTTACTTACTTTAAACCACAATTGAGTACATGTAAATTGGAGCTCAATTCTTAAATATTTTTAATCTCTCCATTCCCACAGTGGAGCAAACTATTGAATTCTAAGGCTTATAACAAAATTTCAGTACAAGTAATAGTGATTTGATTTGAAGCAAGGACAATTTCACTAATAGTGATTTGGCTTTAAGCAAGGGCAATAGTAGGTACATATAAAGAATAGCTCTTCTCTTCAATTTCTGAATTTGAATTATGTACCCAATAGTTTTTCTAATTTGCAAATATTTCTAACCAGGATAACAACAGAATGGATTTTGAAGTTGTATCAGATAAATCTTCCTTTCATTGGTTAATATCTAACTGTACTACTTAAAGAATGATTTTTATTTTTTAATTTTCAAGGAAAAAACTAAATATAATTGTCATGTTGGACATGATATGATGTGAATTTTTTCAGGTTATTCTAAAGCAGTTCTGTGTGGTGATACAATACAAATTTTATTGTAATGCTTCTAACAATATAATTTAAGTGGCATCAAGTTCATTCAAAATGTGGTACAATCAACATGGCTTCCTAATTTCAGAATTTATTTTTATTTTTAAGTGTTTTTAATGGTTTTTATTGTAAAAATACTGTACAGAGGGGTTACAATCACATGAGCAAGGTAATGAGTACATTTCTTATCAAGCAATGTTGCCTCCTCCTTTGTTTTCCCTACCATCCCTTCCCTCCCATCTCTACAACTACATTTCCCCTCTCCCCTCCCCTCAGAATTTTTTATAAGTCAAAAGTAAGATTCCAATTATCAGACAATAGCTCATTTCTCCATCCCTCAGTTCACAGCCACTACTGATCTACTTCCTATTTCTACAGATTTGCCTTTTGTGAATATGTAAACCCAACTGTGTTGGTAGATTTTTTTTTCCCCCTTCCTTATCCATTGGTTTCTCTTCTCTACTCCTTTCAAGACCTCAGCAAACTTTGTGCTTTTGAGCATCAGCTTGTAGCTGACCTTGATTAGTAGCAGGAAGGGCTGCAATAAAGTTGGAGAAGAAAAGATGCATTTATTTCCTAGTTTCTTCCCTGTTCAGTTATGATTTAGTTTGACAATGGCTCTATCCTCCTTCGAGGACCAGGCTTCTGTTGGAGTCTCTTTCCAGCACAATTACAGCTCTCTTCAGACCCCAGTGACCCTCCTTTCCCCTCCTTCCTTCTTCAGATCTGTGTTGTAGGCTTCCTGGCATTGCACCCGGTGTATTAGTACCACCTTCTGTGTTGCTATTTTTGAACCTTCTTCCTAAGTAGTCCCTTAATTACACCCCTTCCCAAGTAGTCCCTTAATTACCCTCTCTCAGTGCTCTATTCCAGTGGGCTGTTCCCATGTGGAAAGCTAAATGATTACTACTCTGATTCATATCTGCATTTCCTGTTTGACTATTATGATTTTTTTAGCCTTAAAAAATGCACCTTTTATAGCCAGGTACCAATGGCTCACACATATGATACTAGCTACTCAGGAGGCTGAGATCTGAGGATCCTGGTTTGAAGTCAGCCAGGGAAGGAAAGTCCATGGGACTCTTATCTCCAGTTAATCACCAGAAAAGTGATGCTGTGGTTCAAAGTGGTAAAGCACTACACTTGAGCACAAAAGCTCAGGGACAGTGCCCAGGCGTTGAGTTCAAACTCCAGGATCAACAGAAAAATGTACCCTTTCTCCAAGAATATGCGAAGGCTGAGGGGAAAGTGTATACACAAAGTTTTAATGCAAATGTGCTAAAAATTAAATCAACGTGCAATTGTTGCTAGTTTAAGGTATTAGCTCGTTGTTTGTGGAATTTTTTCATCTCTCTCTTTAGTTTTATGTTCATGTCCTAATCAGACAATCAGACAAAATAATGTCTAACACATAGCATATATGCAATGAATTAGAGTGGACAATCAATAGTGAATACGTAATTGGAAGCATCAAAACTATCAGGAATTTATCTACTATTATTGCTAGCTCAAAATGAAAAAAAAGTATTTTTGGCTTAATTAAAAAAACACACTTACGGAAACATGTAGTTTTAAAGAAATATATTACAGATACATTTTGGCCTCATCTATACGTGGTCCATCTTCTAAAATAATCAGATGTTACTAGTGCCTCTTTCTCAAGATCCTCATTCCATTTGATGTCTATGTTCTTAGAACTAATCTTAGAGAGGTGGTCTAGGATGAGATGGTGTTTGTAGTTACTGAAATCCCAGTCAGCAATGAGCAATAAATGGTATATAATTCTTTCACTCTTCACTGAATTTTAGCTTGAGTAAATTAAAACTCTGGTAGATTTGTTCTTTCAGTCTGTCTGGACAGACGAGGAGAAAAATCTGTAAGTTTTAAGAGAATTTAGTCCAATTTTGATATTAAAATTCTCCTTATAAAAGCATCTATTCCAACTTCAGTATTCAACCACACAGCAATCTATTATTAGTTTGGAAATATCTTTGTGGCTTATTTTTTTCATTTTCATTTAGATATTTTGAATTTTCTGGGAAAAAAATAAGAATGCCAGACACTTTACGTATTAGCCAATGAATAGAACAATCTTGTATGAGAATTTTGTGTAAGATGTAGCACCCTATAATCACCCCATAAAATAAGAAATATTTACAAATGCCAGGCTTTCAGTGGCAGTGACTTAAATATGTTGTTCACACAACCGCTACGGCAAAGATATTGCTGTAAGAACATCCACCAACCTTGTCTCTCAATTCTTTATGAATGTATTTTTTTCTTTTGGAGGGGGGGATTTGTTGAAAGCAAGAACCATCAATCCTTCATTGACTTTCAGCTGAGGTTGGTGTAAACCCCGGTGTCTCCATATACTCTGAGAAATCACAGCACAGCTTTTCTGCTCCTAGAAGAATTAGAAATGAGTTTATTCACAAGGCATGTTTCATAAACCCCAGTATCATAAATCTGTGTCAATGGCAGCCGTTTACCCTCTCCAAACTGAGAGAGAAAGGTAAAGAAATACCTTCTGTTCTCCCAGAAGGAGAAATTTACCCCGAGGTTTATAAGGAAAAGAGCATCCGTGAGTGTTGAGGCTAACGTGTTTCTAAATATAGCCTGTACCCTATAAAAACAGCATATTGGAAAGACTAAAAGAAAATCGAGTTAATGATGATGTCATTAATCAGTTCTTACTGAGGAACTATCACAGTAGGTAAAACTGAGCTACATTAATGACCCAGTGTAGAAATAAAATCAATTCTCAGGACATAAAAACTTTTTAACACCGTGGGAATTGAGGCCTATTGCTTTTATAAATTGTTTTCTGCCCTTAGAAGGTAGAAGTTTATAGCATGGAAGACTTACCTTTACCAAGAAGCTTTCCTAAAGATATCTAACCAGTGGATTATTTAAAGGTTTGGTTTAAAAGTAAAAGAACTAGGAAATTTTAATTTATTCATGCTCCTTTGCTCCTTTCCCCACATCAAACACCTCAAAGTTGTCAAAAATATCAAGAGGCGTAGAGTATGTTTCTAGATTTAAAACAAAGAACCTACTTAAAATTATATTAAGGTAAATGTTTCTTTTCAGCTGTGAATTACAGAAATTATATGAGCTAGCAGATGAATCCTTCCTTGACTCATCCACAGGATTCAAAAAGGGAGCAAACAAAGCCAGAGATTGAGCAAATAGGAAGTGTAGTCCCCACCAGATCAATGAAGAACAAAGAGTTTGCATCCAACATAAACATGAAGCCCATTATTTGAACTGTTTCATACTGTGTATGTGTGTTTTTCTAAACTGCAATAAATCCACCATAAAAAGGTAATACTGACCTCACTTTTTTCCCCCTCAGCAGTGTCTTCCAAACACAAACACAAAAGTCCGATGTATTTGTAAGTGCTCAGGATAATGAAGTTAATAGATTGAGAGCAGCTCAATCCATTCATGATCACCCTTACCTCAAACTTTTAAAAAATGTTATTGCAATTTATGTTCTATGACTGGACTTCCATGAAGGCTCCTTTGTGACGTATTTCCCCAACTGATGTCAAGTTCTATCTTGAGGTTCCTTCAAATAAAAAGAAATGATGAAAGTGGATCCCTATTTGATACAATGAAGAAGAGAAGAGAGGGAGGAGAAGAGGGACTTGGGGATAATAAAAATTAGAGGGACATGGAGCATTGGATGTTTGAGAAAAGAAGAGGAGACAAGAAGAAGTAAGAACTTATGGAAACACTTATGTTGAAATGTATTCATGTGATTAATGTTAATTTTTATTCAAATAAATAAGAAAACAACTCTACTGTGCTCTTAGAATCCATGTTGATTTCTGAACAAACTTTGACTTTTAACAACAGTTCAAATTTAACAGTTAGAATTCTATATTTGGGTCAGAAAATGATGGAAACAGAATCACAGTTTTTTTAAGCTTTTATTATCATGGGATTATTAGTATACTTCTGAAGCAATAATAATGAAAAGTAATGCCACCATCTCTTGTAAATAGAGATCACTGTCAGTATAATTTTCTCTGATTCTACTGGGATAATTTCAAAAGACTCAAGGCTCCCACATTAACTTAGATTTATACCTAATGTCCTGTTTCCTAGTAAGAAATTCATCCTACAACCACTTTATCCTATCTCTTAAATGATTTTCAATCACTTTGAATGAATTCAGGCATTGTCTTTACCTGACCTGAAATGTTCCCCAAGATATTTCCAGAATGAAAAGGGCAATTGTTTCAGATTTATTTTGTGTTATATTGAGTTGGCCTCATGTCATTCTTCTCTATACCAAGTCAGAAATGAGTATGTTTCTATAATATTGTTTTATTTGGGAAGAAGTTGCGCTTGATAAGCATTTGCGGAGCTCTTTCTGCAAGATTCTGTGATAGGTCTCTGAAGGACCCCAAGAAAACAAAGATGGGTTTCCTGGCTTCAAGTAAAAAACAAAGCCACAAAGCACACATCAACTCAATGATAAATTCTAGAAGAGTAGGAAGGAAAGACTGATGCCTCCTCAGATTATCAAAGCATTATACAATCAGGTCTTGGAAATGAACTCAAATTTGGATCACTACATCCACAGCAGCTTACCTAAAGGTATGAGGTTTTATACTACTGCTTGCCAATAACAAAGGCCATGTTGATCAGTAATCCTCAGAAGTTCAAGGTGTTTCCCACCACCTTTCCTACTCTTTGTTACCTAATATATCACTAATTTCAACAACTGGAGGAGGCATGCTTGTTTTCTGCAAATGACAGTTTGTTCTTCAGAATGAAGCAACTGAATGAATATTTTCAATCGAATACATTTACAAGATAACTGTCTGGACCAAAAAGTAATCATAATTAAACTGTATTTTTACAAATGCAGAGGTTAATCTTTTTCTTGAAGTGAATAGCAATAGACTGCCTTATAAAAATATTCCAAACCTATCCAAATGCTGACCTAATTCCCTCTCTGCTATTTGGCCCCATCCATCAAAGGTGAAGGTGACAAAGTAGAGTTCTGAGGTGTCCTTGAGCCCTCATAAGGGAAATACGTAGGTAATGGCACTTGAAACCTGCCCCAAATGGTGTTCACTCACAATTCATCATGAGCTGGAAAATTCTGAGGTTCATGGATTGTGATGATAAATGAAAGGAAATTATTGAAACTGAAGATGCTTTCATTTCACTCAATTAGCTTCAGCAAAGATCCTTCAGGGCTTCAGAAGAGTGGCCTCTACGTTTAACATCAACTTGAAACGATTTGGGAATTCAGTGGTGTTTGGGACGATCACTGAGTGGTTGGCTTGTGGATATGTAACCTTCTCAACTGTAACAGCTCCAACATTAGTCTAATACACTGAGCCATAGGGCTCAAAGCATGGTAGACCAGCATAGCAGTAGCACTGGAGACAGTTAGAAATGCAATGTCTCGGATCCCAGGCCTGGTCCCTGGTATCACAGTCTTCATTTTAATCAGTTTTCCATGTGATTTGTGTATAGATTATGTTGAGTGATACCATGCCACTTTGACTTTAAGGAAAAACAGTAAAAACAAACAATAAGAACACCATATTCTCTAGAAACTTAGGGGCTGGTGTTGAAGGAAACATAGATAATTAAGTATCCAGAGAAGTTTTTGCATCTGTGTTTCTTGCATTGATATTGAAAGTGTGATTTGACCAATCATTACTTCCATAAGGAAAAGAAGCACCATTTGTCTTTTCTCCCCTGAGTACTTTATGGTACTGTGTTACTGCTTTTGATAGGCCTGGGGCCTGTGGTATGTCTCCTAGACAGAGACAATGAAGAATAGCTTGTTGCTAGCACAAACAAGAATGTAAGCCTCTATAATACAACTGTCACCTGCCAATTCACTCTTCTTTTAAATTCAGTCCTGAAGATCTCCCAGAGCCTGGCTAGATAGCACCTGGCTCATTTGAGACAGTCAAAGGATTGGGCTGAGATAAAAGTTGCTGATAGGAGCAACCAACCAGGACAGTGGTGAGTCTCATAGCCTGGTGATTCCGGGCATCTCCTTCTGCTTATCATTAAGGGCTCTTCTACTCTGTCAGTGTTTCCTTTTGAACTCTGAGGCTCCCATACCAATTCCATGCCAGAATAGTTAGTATCATTGGATCTCAAGCTCTACCTCTCTTTGAGCAACACAATTGACTAGTGATCTCATTCACTTTTAATTGAGAGAAATCGAAGTTATACCCAGATGTGAGTAGGAGAAGAAGAAAGAACCATGCCCACATTCTGGGCTCTCCAAACCTCCATAAACTCCAGGAAGAGAAAATGAAATGCTTGATGTGTCCACTTGAAGATACCCATGAGAAGTCAGCCAGTGAACCAGATGTGGGGGTTCCACTTATTAAAGGCAGAGTGTACACATATGAGTTGGGTCTTTTATCTTCCATTTCACTCATCTAACTTACCAGTGAGCACAGCCATGTGTCTTTCTGTGTGGCTAGATGGGATGTCACTGTGAGGCTGATGTATTGTTTCCACAGTGACCATGATCGCTCATGTGTTCTGGAGCCCATAGGAAGCTCAGATAAACTCCCTCTGATAAGGAAACCTAATGAGTTAAAACAGGATGTAGACAGTCACAGTCAATGAGCTTACAGGTAGTATGCAAATGAGACCCCTTTTTTTGAAGTTGTCCAGCGAAAACAATGCTCTATCACATCTTGCAGCTGGAAACTTTGTCTTATTATTATTTTTTAAAACAAAACCTTTTAAATTAGTATCTTAGGGAACAGTGTTTCTCAGAAATCAGGTGTTACTACAGGGAAAGGATGTGAGAGTTTGTGATTCACAAAGCTTTTCCTAATTAGTTAACTTCAAGACTCATTGGCTTCAATACAAGTAACTGGCCTTGTTCGCTTGAGGCATCTCAATGTCCAATGTGTGATAGGGTAGAGAGAGGATATCTAGGAAGAGGTTCTACATACCTGATCTCCCCAGATCATTGACAAAGAGTCCTTCTTACTGTGGCGAATTTATTTGCATTCTTTTGGGTGATCACTAAGACATGGCTTTAGAAAGATATGTGATCCTCTACTCTTTGAAGCAGCCAAGTTTCTCCTTCACTTGTGTCTCAAGAAGACTCTTCAACAGTTCAAGTACGAAGGAAATCATTCATGTGTTGAGCCATTGAATGGCCGGGTCTCTTGTACTTCCTAAATTGTCTTTAGATTGTAGAAATGAACTCACACTTAAAAGCCAACCTGGATGCAGAATAGGTTGTATAGTAAATTGACCTAACAAGAGAAAGCTCCATTCTCATTATGATTCATTAAGAAGTAAAATTTGTGTAGAGTTTAGACTCGTTTTAAAATAAGATGACTTGCTTAAAAGGGAACTTAATGTCTCTCCATCTATTATGAGACAGTTTAAAGTGTTTTCAGGGACCTGCTTCTTAAAGTTCAGGTTTATATCCTTCTTTCCCCCTAAATAAATGTTAAACCATTAAATAGCATTACTTTACTGGGCAGATATTCAGACTCGAAAGTTGTGTTTTTATGATGTTTGTCCTGAAGCTTCATAATTGAGTGTTAATTCAAAGGGAATATTTGCTATTTTTGCTAAAGTGAAACATGATTGGGTAGTGTTTCAAAATTTTGAAGAATTCTAAGATCAAAAGAACCCTAGGTTGAAAGGATTGGAGACAAGGTTCTAATTTCTGTGCCTTCTAAGAAGTAGGCTAGAATTTAAAAAGGAAATAAATTTCTAGAGTACAAAATGATAGCAGTGTCCCTAGCTTAGCGTTTTTGGACAGCTATGTCTGACTGCAAATTTCCTGGTATATTTTCTTTATTTCCTTTTCAGTAAACTTTTTCTTATCAGTAAACTTTTCTCAGTTTAAAGTGACACATCCAGTGTGTGTCTACTTCAGTAGAAAGCTGTTAAATTATTTAACTTCAAAATGAGCTATATCTCAGCCTTTGTAAGAGCTGTTCTTGGAATCAGTCTAATTTTGAGTGCTCATTCCTGGCTAGAACTTATTATTATTATTACTAGGAGAATACATGGTGACAGGTAGAGACAAAAAGGTCATGAAGAAGGTCATTTTTAAGCAGAAATGTGATTTATATGCTATAAAGCACTCTATTATTATTAGATAGAAATGAAAGTTGAGAATATGAGACATGAAAAGTCTCTTATTTCTGAAAGATAGATTTCAGATAGATTTAAGGAGGAAATTGTGCTATGCATTTTCATTTTACCAAGAATGAGACTGCCTGATAAGCAATGAAGTCCAACTTAGAAACAGATCTATGAGCTAAAGTAATTTTGTTATGTTTTAGCTTAAAATAGCTAAAATCCTCAATTTTGTGTGTTTAGGGAGATACCACACTTTATACATATAAAAATCACTTCCCCTTAAATGGCTAATTATTGGCTTTGAAATGGAAAAATCTATTAAACATTTTATCTCTGATAGCTCTGTGCCACTATACCATCACAATGGTCAATGCTTTGTGTGTTTTTGTATTGTTTTATTTTTCTGTGTATTTGAGGAAAGAATGGGAGGCAGAGGGAGAAAGAAGAGTTAACTACAGCTTTGAGTCGACATCAAACTATGACAGATTTTTTTTGAGAGTCAGGACCAGCTTTAGACTTATATACCAAACACCAAAAAGCAAAAGAAGGCTAATAAATTAAGATGACATCACAAGTTAGAGATGTCAGTCAGGTTGGCTCATGGAAGAGGGTTTTTTTCTTGCCTGGAGCAGTATCCCAAGTTCTTCAGTTCATCCATCTGTAACCCGTTGACTATGTTTCACACTGGTGATGAATTACACTCCGTTTCCTCCGTCTAATCCTTTTCATTTATTTATACTTTATGGAGGAAACATAAAAGGCTTCTTACAAAAATCCAACTGTTTCTGATAAACCTTGTCATGTGCAAATAATGGGGCCTTGTCAGGGCCAAGCTTTTCTGGAAATTTATACCTTCTAATAATAATTAAAAGGAAAAAAAAAGAAAATCAGAAACAAATAAGAAATATATTGAATTGGATTCAAAGCATGTTTGTGGCTTTGAATCAGTGGCAATAAAGCATTTTCCATAAAAAAATGTTTGAACATGGCAATGTAACTAAACCCCCTGTTCAGTTCAAATTTTAGATTCTTCAAATAGTGAGACCATGACTTCAATTTTTCAGCCTCAGGAAGAAAGAAAACATTTAGTTCTCAGTGAAGCATTATATTAATAGTCTGGATCAAGAACAATGAGAAAGAACTAAACAGGAAGATAAATTCTTGCTTGATCAAGGACTTTAAAACAGGCTAGAAAAGGGCACACAGCAAGAAGGTTTTCTTTTATTATTTTGAGGAATCTAAATTTATAGAAACAAAGACATACATTTTGACAATTTATAAAACCTATAAATCTGGGCCTTTAGTTCTACATATTTTTCCAGTGTTCAACCAATCAGTGTCCTAATAAATATTTTAAACATTTTATTAATAGTAATTCAGTAATTCCATAAATAAAGTATAATGTTTATTAATTGAATATCAGAGACATAATCAATTTTGTATTGATTTCTTGTACTTCCATATATTTCTGTTAATTAATAGAGACTTGCTAATCCTTAATGCTTCTATTTAATATATTTCATTAGCTTCAAAGTTCTGGTAAAGTATATTTTCCTCTTCTTGCATTTAAGTGCTCTGACTGTACAGTAAAATTTTCTAAGTATCTTCTAAAAACATTGATGCGGAGCTCCACCTAAGACAACCTGAAGGCAGATCTGTGTGTGTATGTGTTTATATGTCTGTGTGTGTTTTTGTGTGTATGTGTGTGTGTAAAATCCTGGGCATCTATATTTTAAAAGTCTTTCCAGTGATTATTACAAAAAAACCCACAAAAAACAAATTTCCTTTCTCTTCACCTCATGGTTGTCTGAAACTAGATCAGAATCTACTAATGTAAAAGGTTACCAAGGACCCCAGAAACTTACTCTCCTGGAAATGAACAATATTTCACATATAAGGAAGATAGGTAGGCAGAGTTCTGCATTAAAATCTAGGCTCTGTACTTATTTAAAATGTGATTTTGACGTTGCTTATGTAAAGGGCTGTAGGAAGAATACATAAGAATGCTGGAGGTCCTAGGTATAGGTATAGGTATAGCTTCAGGATAGATGTTTACTTTTATTTTTATTGTGAAAATACCATACAGAGGAGTCACAATTACATAGGCAAGAGAGCACATTTCTTATCAAGCATTGTTGTCTCCTCCTTGCTTCCCCTTCCCATCCCTTCCCATACTCCGCCCCTCCCCCCACCACATCCTCCCCCCACCCCCCACCAAAGTTGTTAAGTTCGTTTTTCGACATAACGATTTGTACATCTTATTGTTGCAATGGGTCCACCTAGTTAACTAGTATCCCTAGTAAACGATTTGTTTTTTCCTTTCCCCTCCACAAATTATACCAACATCAAAACCAGTGGAAGTATGGGTTATACTGTGGGGGAGGGACATACAAAGCAACATAGAAATCATCTTATAAATATGATAGAAACAATAGCATGAAAGGAAAAAAACAAAAATCATTTGAATATTATCTTGGGGTTCATTCCCCTAACATCAACTTATCTGACCTTTTCTGCTTGACGCAGACATATACTAGTTATTGCAAATAAGGGAAACGCAAGGACCTGTGTTTCTTTGGGCCTGGCTTACTTCACTTAATATAATTTTTTTCAAGTCTTTCCATTTCCTAACAAATGGGGCAATGTCATTCTTTCTGATGGAGGCACAGAATTCCACATTTTCTTGATCCATTCATCTAAGCATCTGGGTTGATTCTATATCTTAGCTATGGTAAATAATGCTGCAATAAACATAGTCGTGCTGGTAGCTTTAGTGTGGCCTAGTTTGTGATTATTTGGGTAAATGCCCAAAAGTGCGATTGCTGGGTCATAGGGGAGCTCTATGTGGAGTCTTTTGAGCAACCTTCATACTGCTTTCCAAAGTGGTTGAACAAGTTTACACTCCCACCAACAATGCAGTAAGGTTCCCTTCTGTCCGCATCTCCAGCATCTGTTATTAGAGTTCTTGATTATAGCCATTCTAACTGGGGTGAGGTGGTATCTCAATGTTGTTTTGATTTGCATTTCTTTTATGGCTAGAGAGGTAGAGCATTTTTTCATGTGTCTATTGGCCATCCTTCTTTCCTCTTCAGAGAAGTTTCTCTTTAAGTCTTTAACCCACTCATTTATTGGGCAGTTAAACATTACAGGATGGAATAGGAGAAACCCTAGGTCTCCTTGGCACAGGCCGAAATTTTCTTAATAGAGACCCAGAAACACAAGAAATCAAAGAAAGGTTGGACAAATGGGATTGCATGAAATTGCAGAGCTTCTGCATGGCAAAGGACATAGCTAGCAAGATCAATAGAAAGCCCATGGATTGGGAGAAGATCTTCACTAGCCATACAACAGACAAGGGTCTCATATCTAAAATATACCTGGAACTCAAAAAATCACATCTCCCAAAAACAAATCTTCAAAGATTTCTACTTTTAATAGTTTGACAGGAAGACATTTAAATCATGGAGATGGTAAAAGTTGACAACTGTCACTATTGTTAGAATGACCTTTGGGGAAACATGGAAGTAAGTACAGAACAACACTGGAGGCAAATGGAAACATTATTAGTTGGTCACTGGGAGACAACCAGTATATGAGAAGAGACAGCGACTCCATAGCTGCCTGGAACTTCCAGTGAACTGGAGATGTTCCCATCTCTGAGGAATGCATGGATGGAGAATACAAGAAAGCATTCCCCTCCCCGCCAACACAATACTTGGTGAGTCTTTTTTGCCAACTCTTCCTTCCTTGGGAAGGAAAAAAAGAGAGAGAGATGTCAATGAGAGTTCCTACATAGCTATGAAAGAAGATTGCAAGAAATAGTATATAATTTTTCCTCCTAAACTATCTATAAAACCAAAGCAAATAGCATAGATTGATGGATTATTTTCCTATTTGTTTATATAATTTGCAGCTAGCTCTCAGCAGTTCTAAACATGCTTAAGAACAAAGATAATACCTTTCCTATTTCCCTCCCTTCCCTTCTCCTCCCTCCCTTTTTTTTGTTGTTTAGTTTTTATTCATAATCATAAACTTAACTCTGCAATCCAGCTAGATTTGGAGAGGAGGGAAGAAAAACATGGAACCCAAAGAACTGCAGTGAGAGCACAAAGATGACAGGATATTGCAAGCAGATGGGGTGGAAGGGTGCTCTCCTGAGCTACAGAGGGAATGGTCTGGTGGTTATGGTAAACCAAATCAAATGTATTAGAGTTGTCCGCAGTCGGTAATGGTGACCTTCTTGCTGGTCTTGCCATTCCGGGACCCAAAGCCCTGCATGGCTTCCACGACTTCCATGCTCTCTTTCACCTTCCCAAAGACCACATGCTTGCCATCCAACCAATCAGTCTTGACAGTGCAGATGAAAAACTGGGAACCATGTGTGTTTGGTCCAGCATTTGCCATGGACACGATGCCAGGACCTGTATGCTTCAGGATGATATCCTCAAATTTCTCTCTGTAGATGAACTTGCCACCAGTGCCATTATGGCATGTTTTGTCACCACCCTGGCACATGAATCCTGGGATAATCCTGTGAAAGCAGGAACCCTTATAACCAAATCCTTTTTCTCCAGTGCTCAGAGCAGAAAGTTTTCTGCTGTCTTTGGAACTTTGTTTCAGCTTAAAGCAGACGCGGCCCAAGGGCTTGCCATCCGTGGCAATGTCGAAGAACACGGTGGGGTTGACCATGGCTGGCAGCTGGTAACCCCAAGTGACAGCAGCGTCTGCAAAGCCACCTCCTTCCCTTTTACCCTGTCTTTACTTCTGCCCTCCCCTCCCCTTCTCTTTTCCCCTTCCCTTTTCGTCTCTCTGTCACTTCTTTCCTTTTTCTTATTATATTTTTGAGAAAGGGTCTCTCTATGTGGTCCAGGCCGACACTGTAATCCCTATGTAGCCCTGGTTAGTTTAGAAATTATTTTACCTTCTTGGGTAGCTGGGATTGCATACTTGCACTATTATGCAAGTTTAAATCTTGGCCACTTTAAATTTCAGACCTTCCTTTCTTTATCTCTGTGCCAGAAGTGTTTCCAGGGGGAAAAAGAACACTGTGGTCCCCATAGGAATTCTTTCAATAAATGGCATGTATTCACAAGAGACTTAACCAAGAAGAAATGAAATCTATACTTACCTGATAAATATCATGCAAATCAAAAGACTTGTAGTTAGGTTAGGAAGGAAAACTCTAGACTATTCATACCCATTGTCAAAGTGCTTAAGAGTGTCAGTGAACTGTTTTGATGCATTAACAAAGGCAAAGTATCAAACCATTGGTGTTTCGTCCACCTGAGGATGGTAAGGCCAAATGCATGTAAATAGTCATGCTATCAAAATACATTGTCTGCTAGGATTAGAGCTACAATCAAAGACAATGACTTCCTGCACTCTGGCTTGTTTCTACATCACACAGTTTTGTGTCTGACTACTGTGTTAGTATGTACACTGTAAGTCAAATATTTCTAAGACAAAAAAATGAAGAGAATCATGAAACCTGTGTCTCCAGTGTGTTTGAGTTACACTAGACAGGGATGTATAAAAGTCCAGCAATGTGTATGTATATAGTTGATCTTGTTAGCTTATTTAGCAAGTAGACAGTTTCTGGTACCCAGGAAAACAAAACAAAATAATCTATGATCCATCCAGTTCATTAACTTGCTTTTTAATCTTTGCTTATTTCTTCATTTTTTTTTCATGTAATTACACTTCTGGACTGTGAAAAAATTTAGCAACCCCTGGATAAAAGGTTTTATTCACAATATAGAAAGGCTTTTGGCACCATTAAACCTTGGTTTTGCTAGAGATCTCTCAAAACAACCTTTTATCATCTTATCTGTAATCATTTCAAGCTATATTTCAATCTTAATGTGACTTTCTTTTAGCTGTGTGCATAGATCTGGCTACAGCTAAGCAGAAGCAGTCATCAGGAGTATTCATGCCAGAAGTTATTACAGCAGAAGGTTATGCTTTAAAATAAGGATGACAGTGGCTCAGCATTGAGTGTGAGTCAGTCTGAAGAATCTGAGTTCAAGCTAGATTGACAGAACCTTATGGTGGAGGAAGGGAGAGATAAAATGAAATTAGCTCTTTATTCCTAAAAATCATTTAAAATGATAAAATTTACAGTTGTATCAGATCTTTTAAAATTTTAGAAATTCAATTATGTCTGTGGCATACTACCTTATTGGAAATGGCGAAAAACATCTCTCAGAAATAAATGTCTCCCATTTTTCTTTCTCTCACCTCTCACCCACCATACTGCATTCATCTCCGTGCATGGCTGCCTCCACATGCTGCTTCATTTCAACTCATTTGGAGGTTAGAACATTTACAAGCCCGTTTTCCTTTGGTAAATCTTAATCTATTGGGAAACAGCCATTTCCAATGAAATGCTAAGAGGAATTGGGAGACCAATTTGATGTACAGGGCTTGATGGGAAAATGTTTCTAGTATTTATTTATTTATTATTTGGGAGATATTTCAAGATTTGGAGAGATATAGTTTCTTTTTTTCAAGCACCCTCAATCTCTACTTTTGTTTTTGTTTGTATGAAAGGCGGTCTTCGGACTTGAACGTGGGTAGCAAGGACTTCCAGATGAGAGAGTCTCTCACAAGGTAAAGTTCTCACCTGGCAATTTAGAAATGAGAATTTGAACAGCTACATAATCAAATAGATCTGCAAACCTTTCCATGAACCCTGTCCAGCTTTTCGATGAGTTTTCAGCAAACCTGGGCTGAGTTTGGAGAAATTCAAAGCAATTTTATGGTTGCAGATGGAAGCCAGGCCCAACTAAGCAGTTTAAATGAACCTGAAACTCAAGGGCCACTTCAAGGGGTCTGAACCCAAGCAAACCAAAACAAAGTAATGGTTCCCAGTGCACATTGCACGTCCCTGATGCATTGTCTTGGCAGAAGCTCTATGTGAATTTGTTTTCTATTATCCCAAAGTGATAAGTGATAAAATTAAGAAAGATTTCCAACATGGTTGGTCTGGAAGGTCTGTAGCATTCAGAGGCAGAGCACATAGACTTTCAGGCATCACTCCTTTTACAGGAACAAATGACTCAGAAATTAAGCAAGAAAGTTTAAACTACCCCAACAATTAATTAAATGAAGAGATTGGAATCTCAAGGCTGAAGGGGCTATTCCTAAACTCTTCCTGGGATAGAGCTGAAGGATTGGAGGTAGAATTTTTCTCTAACCTTTGTCTCAGAAGTAAAAAGAAACAAAAATAAAAGCAAAGATGACAGAACTAAATAATTTTGGCCACTGGGCTTGCTGTATGGATTTAGATCCCGCATCAAGGGCCTCGGTTGACCATTGGGTTCCACGTGGTGTTAAGTGACTATCTTGCCTGCTTGCTGGAGCTGGGGAGCTTTAGATTGAGAGTGCCTGGGGTCCAGCAACTAGCCTAGAAGGTCTTGATTTCTGAAAGATCATACTGGCTTCATCACAAGGACTTTAATCAGTAGTGTGTGTGTGTGTGTGTGTGTGTGTGTGTGTGTGTGTGAGAGAGAGAGAGAGAGAGAGAGAGAGAGAGAGAGAGAGAGAGAGAGAGAGAGAGAGAGAGAGAGAGAGAGAGAGAGAGAGAGAAAGACAGAGAGAGAGAGAGAGACAGTGATGTTCCACTAATATTTTCTGGGAGCATCAGATAACTTGGAAGAGACTGTGAACATTAGACTCGCTCACAATTTTTGGAGTAAGCCAATTAATTAATTTTTAATTTGATATCAAACATTATTAAGGATCCAAACTTTCCAACTGGTTTATAGAGGGAGGAGAATGAATGACTATCTTGTCCTGTAAACCAGACATTTCCAGCTGATATTTAGTTTCTAGCAACTTCCCAGAGAATTAAATGAACACACAGGTGGTGGGTTTGGAACAGTCCTCCTAGAAGTGAAGCCAAGGTTAAAGAACAAAAAATATTGAGCATTGACACCTTTGCTGCAGGGTTGTTTTGTCAGGGTATATTTTCCTACCATGGACTGTCAAATATGGAGAGAAGACTGATGTCTAACAATTATTACTTATTTTTATGTCATTTTCCCATAGGTAGCATTATACACTAGTTTGTATACACTGGTCATACTCTGGCCCCAGAGCATAGTTTTTCAGCCTTAGACTTAAAAATTTTAGTTCTATTGCTGCACAAAATACATCAAATGTGTCTCCCATGAATCAACTTGCTATAGGAACTATCTATAAGAAAAATTATTTAGGAAGCCTTTGTTAGTACTTGCAACCAGGAAGACACTATGCCCGTCATTAAAGTTACCAAAAGGGATCAATGCTACGGATAATCTATATTCTCAGCATAAAAGAAAAACCTTAAATTTTTGTCATGATTTTAATCCTGTTCAAAAAATACTTCCTGCCTTAGACATCAGAAAGATAAATTTTCTAGAAGAGAAATATATTTTAATAATGATTATGATAAATATATCTTCCCCTGATCCGATTGGAAAGGTCCAAAACACATGGTCATGTCTATGGAGGTCAACTGATGTCACAAAACATAATCCTGGGGCTGCGAAGTTGGCTCAGAGGTAAAGTGCTTGCCTCACATGCATGAGGCCCTGGGTTTGATTCCTCAGCACCACATAAGCAGAAAAAAGCTGGAAGTGGAGCTGTGGCTCATGGTAGGGTTCTAACCTTGAGCTGAATCACTGAGGGAGAGTGCCCAGGCCCAGAGTTCAGCCGCCATGACAGACAAAAAAACAAAAATGAAAACAAAAAAACCCCATAATCCTGTTTTGGGATGTAGAATCTTCTGTATCTTGGGTTCCTTGAAAGCAGACCATGAAAAATACACTTAATGTTTGGTCCTAAAGCAGGAGGAATGAATGGAAAAGAAGAATGAGGCAGAGAAAGGTAAAGGACAAATATAAGGCAGAGTACTATTTGGATATTGGTTGGTCATAACTTTCAGAGAGCATAGTTGATTTCCAACTTGACTCCTTGGAATCACTGTTCCTTGAAGAAGTTCATCATGGGAGAAACAAGTAGAGGAATACATATGACATTATCTTGTTTTCTCAGCTCCAATCACTTATTAGTCAATGTTTTCCTCACTGTTTATAATTCCCTAAAGTTATGGGACTATCTTGACAGTCACTAAGGAAACAAAATCCCACACCCTTCTGTGTAGCCCTTCTTCTGGATGCAGAAATGGAATGATTCAGAACCTTCAAGACTGTAACAAACATGGAGCTGCTGAGTTTTCTCCCCAATCCATTGTGGATGGAGCTGTGCCAGGGTGTGTAGTGCACCATTACAGAGCCTGAGACAGGCTGTGAGATTGGAAGATGATTGCAGTGTGGTGGCAGTGGCCAACAGCTTCTGGAGCAAGCAGCTACGAGTTCAGGGTATAGCCAGGAAAATCTGAGAAGATTCACACTGATGCAGACTCTACAACCTTCCAGCTAGAAGGTTCATTGCATGGAAAGCCTGAAGTGGATGGATGAGTCTCCTTTAGTACTTGCAATGGGGTCTAGTCAACTAGGGAAGACCAAAATCCCATTTCCCTCTTGGCATTTGGACCTTGCTTTCCTGAATTCACTGAGTTTAGAAAACAGAACCAGAGGAGCAACAGCCATTCTCCAGTTCAAATCTTCACTTTTCTCTATTCACTAATTCTGTATGGGCCTTTTTGCCCCTCTGCTTATCTCTGAAATGCCAGTAGCTTCTAGCTCAGAATTTCTAAACTGTGGTTCTGAACAATGCCTGCCAATGAATTCTCATCCCCAAACATTAACTCTAAACCTTTGCCCTCATCATTATGAGCTCATGTCCTCTACAAGACAGGTATTTCCTACCATTTGCACACAAGGAAAACTGAAACGTAAGGCAGATCAACATCCTTGCAAACTAGGGTCTAACCTCGGGTGGTTCTGCTCCAGGGTGTGTGTTTTTTTAAGCAGTACACAGCAGCTTTCATGCTCATTATTGCATTAGAGGGCCGAGGGAGTCATGCTGTAAGGTCAGACTGTGTTGTTGAATCCCATATATTCTAAACACATTATAGCAATTTATTTTATTGTGCTTGCTGTTGAGACAAACCACTGAATCTCCTGAAAGATGGTGCTCCTGGAGACAGATTAGGGATTACTCCCTTAAGCTGTGGCCGTTGGTTCTGTGTTCCTCCAAGTGTAAAGCTGTGGTGATCTCTTGTATGTACCTTGGTGTTTTTAGGCCAGGATTGATAACCACAGTCAACTCCTGAAGTATTTATATTTAGAATTTCTTGTTGTTGTTGTTGTTTTTGTTTCAGATACATTAGGGTATTTTTTCTTACTGCTAGCTGAAAACAAAGTTGGAGTGAAGAGGATCCGGCTATATATTTTTCCTTTTATTGTTATCTTTAAGTAGTTGTACAAAGGAGTTGCCATTTAACAGTCAGTTTATGAATACAATTTATCTCTATCAATGTCGCCCCTGTCAATACCTCCATCCCTGTCCTACCTTAATATGAGATATACATTAAATTCTTGACTTTTCAGAAGGTATTATCAGAGTACAGAAGAGAGCAGAAAGGGCTTCAATACCTGTTCAGATCTCAGACAGACAGCCTCCTGCTGACTCTTGATGACTTTCCCAATTCATAGTCAGACATCTGTGCCATTATGGTGCCTTCGTTGCATGCCCCACTTGCTTTTTGTAGGGTACAGAATAAAATAAAGTAGCTGAAACATGACCAAAAATGAGGCTATCACTACTCCAAAAACCTTTTTTCTGTTAAAGGCCCAAACAGGTAGATGGCAGGTAGTTTATCCAGCCAAAAAGAGCAAACCAGATGATGGAAATTGAAGCCAGAGCCTTTCCTAAAATTGGTATTTCCAGACACATTCACCAACCAGCTCAACCTGACTGTATTTGAATGCTAACAGTGGGTGAAGTCCACATCTGAAATCCTCCTCCAACATGCGCTTTCCTCCATTACCACAAGCGCTAAGCAAGGAATGTCTGGACCTCATTTGCCTACCTGTCTAAAAGAACTTCTTAACTGCTCGCACTTCTCATGTCTCCTCTTCTGTTTGTTCTCAGTGGTTCTGCTAGTATTTTCTACAGTTTGATATGTGTTAAGTTCATATATGTTGAACATGTTGAAAAGATGGGCCTCTAGCATGGGACACAGCAATGTAAGCAACCTTAATTTTAATAGCAATCCCATGTAATTTTGTCTTGGTAGCTATTACTTTTCAATATGATCCAGGATGTTTTCTAAAACATAGTAATAACACAGCATGGTTTTTCTTTATAAACAGGTGTCATGTTTCTACAATAGGTATGGATACAGACTAGATGTAAAGGCAAGGAAGGACTTTCAGACTCAAAAGACAGAGGACTAAAAGGAACGTGTATTTACCAGAATTGATTTTTAAAGGCACAGGGTAATAGGGGGCTAGAACTCCCTTGTTCAGATAAAGCTAGATAGGGTAGCTATAGCTTGAACAGAAACTCCTACTGTCTCCAACATTCTTACTTCAAAAAGATTGTAGAATGAGCTGCATGGCCTTTGCCAGGAGCTGAAAATATCGAATTTACAAAAGACACTTTTCAATATCAATGACAGAGGCAGAGCAGCGTGCTACCTGACACTTTTTCTCCACCTATAGTTTCCAGTTTGTGTAGATGATTATTCTCTTTGAACTGAGCCATACTCATCAACTGTTAAATTATCAAGGCAAGTAGAATAGAAGAGTGGAGCAAGGGACTGAAGTCCTTAGTAGTTGGAACAATAGAGGCTTACATCATTGATCCCAGTATTAAACAGAATATAAGCATCATCAAGGTCCAAATGACAAAGCAAGGCAAATCTCTGAGGAGGCCATTTCCCTACTTTAAAACAATCGATGTGTTTCTATTGATGCTTGGGAGGTTCTGATGTCCCCGACTGACATGAAGAGTCTTCACAGCCAGCGTCAGCAAGTACACAAGTACACTTCCCAGCATCTGCCTCTCTCTTAATGTAGGCAGCGTGGCCCCTTTGGAGCATTTGCCGGTTTTTAAATTGCTGACCTCTTTCAAATTTCCACAGTGTTTTCTTTTGTTCTTCCCTCTACCTAGACTTTTCGATGATTCATTCTGAAAAACAACAACAATGACAACATAGAAGACAATAATGGAACTTTCTTTCTGGATCAATGAATGAATCAGTGAGTCAATGAGGAACTAGGTTGGGGAAAGCACAACATTTCTCCCAAACTGAAGTTAGCTAGTGCCACAGATGTGGTGAGAAGCCCGTTCTCCCGAGGCATTCGCATTCACACCCAGCGACGCCTTTCTGATCCTATTCCTCAGAAGGGCTGTTTACCAGTACTATAGTAACCTGCCTCAACTCAGGTTCACCTCTCCCTTTCAGTGTGTATCGCCTCTGTAGTTTTGAGGTATAGCTCATCTCACCGTCAACCATCTCACTCAGGCGTTGGAAACCTCTGGCTCCAACTGTGACAAATTGGCAGTTTGTCATAGTTGGAGTCATTAGACCCAGTCATTTCCCTGGCCATTTGATAAGCAAGCCACATTTACCACAACTGGGTATTAAAAGTGTTCCAAAACTGGGAGAAAGCAAGGGGAGGGGTGACACCATTCAAAAAGAAATGCACTCACTACCTGACTTATGTAATTGTAACTGTACTTACGTATCTGTGTACATCATCCTTACAATAACAATTTAAAAGTATTCTTTAGTTATGTCCTCAACACTGGAACCTTAGAGGCCAGGAGGAGACTCTAATCTTGAGGAGGAAGAAGCAAGAACACAGAAGACATGTAAAAGGAGTGGGAATCACACGTACTCCACACACAGCTAAGTCCCTTCTACCTACTAAGCTACAGCTTCAAGTTTAGAAAGGCCCTCTTACCAGAGGGCCTTTGTAAGGACAGAAAAAAATAAAAATTCAGCTTGCGAGTTTCCTGAGAGACAGAAATCTGATTTCAGAATGTAGTATATGCACATCCTCACTTTGTAGATTGTCACTTTATTTATTCTTATGCTTAACTCAACAAATGGCTGCTGGGTATTTCTTATGTCATTAAATATCAGTGGCAGAGCCCAAAGAATAGAAAGTAAGATACTGCTTTGTTTACTTCCATTGACACTCTGCATTTCAGCAGCAAGCCCACAGGAGACCTCCGGATGTATTCACAATGACGATGACAGAAGTTTAAATAAATGCAGTAGGTTCCCACCAGTTTGTAGTGCAATAAATCTGAATGCATGAATGGAGAAACTCTTGAAGGGATCTTTTTTTTTTCCTGGAGGTAAAATGTAGCCAGTGCATTGTATTTTTTTTGCTAAATTTTGTGGTGGGAGCAAGGACACAGGGGAAAAGAAAAAGAAAAAAAAACTTCAGCAGAGATTCAGAAGCTCACTAGCACTGTCCAAGCCCTTAGCACTGTCTACCCGTCCCTCTAGAAACTGAAACTACAGAATACTCAGACAAACATTGCTTCCTCTGTTTTTAAAAGAGATCTGGGGGATGATTCTAACATGATGATTTTGGAAGTGAGACACCTGAGCTAAAAGAATGTCCTTTTGAAGGTCACTAGTGTACATGGTGGCATCTATTGGCTTGGAGCCCAGGTCCCTTGTCACTGGGTTTCATGCCCAGCCCCCTTCAATTGTTACAATTTCAATCCTAGAGTTAAGCAAGGCAAATGGCAACCTTGAAGAGCCAAGATGCTAATTTGAAAATACCCAGGGTCTTGTACCAATGGAATCCTCGGAAGAATGTGATGCTGCTTTACCTCACTGGGGCTGTGGGAATATACATTACATTCCTTTGAGAACTTGAGAAGGTCGAGGTATTGAAGTTAAGGGACAGGTGCCTGTTTGGGACATTGAGATGAGGTTCCCTAGTCTCTAGACTTAAATGCAAAGTTTAAGAATGTAGATGGATCTGGAAGCTAAAGAAGTGACTGAGCAAAACATAAATTGTCAATGTGAAACCAGACAGAACTGGAGCATCTAGACACAGAGGCATTGAGATAGAAACCTCATGAGACAGATAGTGTGAATTGTCCACAGGGCTCAGAGTCCACAGGAAGGAAAGGATAGCTGTAACATCTCCTCATCAGGCTCCAGTGGCCCTAGGTATGCAGACAGCACAGCTCCACATGGTCAGATTGACAGAACATTGGCAGGAGTCTTTTTGCTTTCGCTCAGAGGACATCAGTTCCCTGTACTCTCCCATTCCTTTTAATAAAGCCGCTGGGCTTCTCTCCTTGGAGGTTATTTCAGCCTTCTTTACAACATGACATGGTAGGAAGCAAAGGGCTTCCACTGCAGCCATCACCTTACAAGAACTACCGTAAAAGAAGCACTGGCCTAGCACTTATGTTTTCTAAAAGGAACTTACATGAACCTTGTTTATATTTTTTCTCTTCTTCATTATATGTTTTGAAATGAGTCAAACCTCTTTGTTGTTACATTTTGTAGTTCTGGTCTTGAATGTAGCTCTCTTGCCTATGTAAGGGATGTCATGAATTAATTGTTTAAAACCTTAATATCATTGAGGTCATGTCATTTGAAGGTCATGGTTTCCCTAAAGCAAATGCCAATCTATTTCCTTCCCAGGTGCCTTTATCTTTTGCTACCTAGTCTATTGCTTTAGAGTTTTGAATGAAGTGGAGGAGTAATTTCAATTGATGGCCAATTCCAGTTATAATAAAGACAGTTTTATGATATCTAAACTCTCTTGTTTTCTGTACCTACTTACACATACTCAGATAGGTAACCTTGAGTAAGACTAATCTATTCTTTTCTTGAACAGTGAGAGTGTCAAACTACAACCTACTTCTTGCTTATTAACCCAATACTTTCATGCTAATTACTAGGAATGTTTTTTGTTCCATGACTAAAACCCTCCACTCCTATAGAGCCATCTTGGAAGTGTAGACTGTGGAACAGACTGACAACAGGGCAAGTTTGTACAAGTCCTCCTACTTCATCATTACTAGAAAAGTGATTCATAAAGCATGAATCCTATTGATCAGTGGTCAAAAACAGCGTATTTTAAAGAAAGACCTGAAGAATAGTATGGGTAACTTAGGCTTAATATTAATTCATTTCATGGTGATTTCCACTTCTTGTTTATGTTCTATTTCTTCGTTGGTTTATTGTTCTCAATTTCACCCCTTATTTCCCACATTGTTGTTGCTAATGGAGTAATTGATGAAGTATGCTCTGCTGAAGTGATGTGCATTTTTTTTTATAGCTGTCTTCTTGAGGCACAGTAAAAACCTTAAACAGCCTTGAAATTAAATGTAATATATTTGCATCTGTATAGTTTTTATTTTAGCATCTGGAAACCATTTAGCCAGTTATTTATTTGAAAACTGGTCTTAGAGCAGTAAAAGGCCATGGACTGGAGCTGTGTCTGCACTGAGCTACTGAATCAAGTCCGACTAGCAGCTATGATTAAATCCAGTCGGGAGGCTGACCCAGTGGGAAAGGGCTGTTCCAATACAAATTGGAACCTTCACTGCTTCATGAAAGACATGAGCCACAATCTTTATCGCTTGAGATTTAGTTGGGACTCCAACTAGCCTAAGCAAATAGATAGAAAGTGACTTTCTTGCTGGATCTCAGAATTTCATTGGAATCTCCATCATCATGGGAATTTAACAAGTTTAACTGCTATCAAAGGCATATGCAATGTATTTGTTACATTAATCTCAAGGGGTTGAGAAGGGGAATTGAATGGTAATTGAACATTTGGAGAAAAGGCAAGTAATACATTGGGCTCCAGTTTTTAAAAGGCAAGAAATACATATGAAATACTTGAGAAAGCCTTTGAAAAAGTAATTGCTTATATTTCTGAATAAAGTTATGAGGCCAAATGTCTCTTAGCACCCTGTCTGGTACACAACTGGGTTTAGCAGGCCCTCGTTGGCTGCCACCTCTTAAACTCTATCACCTCACTTCTTTCTCAATTATGTCTTCATTTTTACTTAAGATTTTTTGGAGAGGTTCATTTCTGTGGTACAGTTTCATATCATAGTTGGAAAAATTATGTGGTGAACAAAACGTGTGGCTTAGATTCTTTGATTTTCAGGTACATACTTCAGGACAGAATAATCCTTTATACAGAGGTTGACCCTTTGCTAAACAAAGAATGCAATGTCAAGTTCACAGCTAAAAAAAAAATCTGGAAGGCTGGGAAAGAGTTTCAGTGGTAGAATTGTGGAAAACCCTGAAGGGAGAATGTGAAGATGAGACATTAATCGCAAACCTGATTTTCTATAGCCGAAGCAACTGAGGGAAAGAGAGGAAATTTGTTGTTTGTTTTTATTTAAAAAAAACAACATATAATAAAACTACCATATTAGTATTCTAGATCTATGATGTCAAAGTATATTCCTAATCACTGTCATGCAACTGTACATTAATACATTAGCACCCTGTGGTGGTTAAATTCTAATATGAATCCCAAGGAGATCCATATACTGGCTTTTTTGACCAGTGTGATTTTCCACTTTCCCCTGGAGAGTGGGCTGGACTCTGTGGTTGCTTCTAACAAACTGAACTCAAGAAGCATGATAAGATTCACTTTCTTTAATAGGTTGCATAAGACTCTCAGTTATCTCTTCCTATCAGAAACCCTCCCTTGTGGACCTTGAGGGAGAAAACTGCCATGTTCTGAGCCACTTAGTGGATAGGCCCACATGACAAGGAACTGAGGATATTTGCTCACTAACCATTGGCAAAAAAGGGTGCCCCTCAATCAACAGCCTTCCCAGAGCTCAACCTTACAAAGCACCAGAAGTGCCTGGCCCAGATGAACACCTAGAAGACCTCTATCTAATAACTGAGCCAGACCGTGATCACCATCTAGGAGAGATGTGAAACCAGAAGGGTCCTTTTGTCTATATTCATGGCCAATTAAAACTATGAAGTGATAACTATGTTTTGTTTTAAGCTATTGAGTTTCATTAGTAATAGCTAATGCTGTCATTACTTTGTCCTAAGCTAGTTTTGGTCCTGGAATTCTTCAAATTGTTTTTGCCTCAATCCCCTGTTACTAACTCATCTTTCCATGCTATGGTCAATCTTGGATGATTTATTTTCTATGTTTTCACAGCTCCTCTTTCTTGTTGCTTTTCTTCTTCTTTTTTTATTAATAAGTTTTTTTTATTGTGAAAATACCATACAGAGGGGTTACAATAACATGAGCAAGGTAATGAGTACATTTCTTATCAAGTGTTGTTACTTCCTCCTTTGTTTCCCCTTACCATCCCTGCCCTTCATCTCCCCCCAGCCGAAGTTGTAAAGGTCAATTTTCAACATGTCTTGTACATCTCACTGTTGCAATGGGTCCTCTTGTATCCCTATTTAAACAATTTGTTTTTTCCCTTCCCCTCCACAAAGTAAATCAACATCAAATACAGTGAAAACAGGGGTTATACCATGGGGGAGGGACATAAAAAGCAACAAAAAAATCATCTTATAAATACGTTAGAAACAATAGCAAGAAAGAAAAACCACTTGAGTCCTTATCTTGGGGTTCATTTCACCTAACATCAGCTTATCTGACCATTTCTGCTTGTCTCAGACATATACTAGTTATTGCAAATAAGGGAAACCATGGAACCTATGTTTCTTTGGGCTTGGCTTACTTCACTTAACATAATTTTTTCCAAGTCTTTCCATTTCCCAAACAAATGGGGCAATGTCATTCTTCCTGATGGAGGCACAGAATTCCATAGTGTATATATACCACATTTTCTTGATCCATTCATCTACTGACCCCTGGAAACCCATCGCCAAGCTGAGGTGCTAGGTTGTTTTTCTCCTGATGCTGAACCACTCAGAAGAAGATGTATTTTTTAGTAATCACATGTTGTGTTTAATTGCTAGAAATTATATGCCTAGCTTTACTTGAATAAGAAACACTAGTTTTTTATTACTGATATTACTGATGTTACGGATATCTTCCCACCCACTTTAATGTATCATTTCAAAGTTCTGTCTCTATAACAATCAATCAGTGAACATGTTTCTATCCCTGTATCTTCAAATAGTACCAAGCTTTTCTGAAGGTACATCAGAACTCCCAATCCAAGCCATGGTGTTAGGTCACTGAATAAAACTATTACCAACACCATCTATGATATCACTGATTCAAAGGATTAAAGACAACGCTAACACCAGACTTCCAATTTCCTTATTCCTACTTAAGTGATTTTTCTGCTGCCTTCCTCAGCGGATAAAATAGACCACAGACCATCTGGCCCAGACAAAGTAAAGATAATCAATGATAATTTTCGAGTACATTTACTAGTGTTTCTGGTTTTTCATTTCCATTGGGAATGGAAAAGAAAGAAAGGAAGAAGTTTAAAAGTGATGTGCCACATACTGAAAATTATTTACTATTGCAATGTACTTTTTGAGAGCCACTATGAACATTTCTTTCTGGAGTAATTTTCCTTCCAGCTATGATGAGATCAGTATTGTCCTATTGAAGCAAAAATGCCCAAGTTATTGGCCAAGCATTCAATGTAGTGTTTCTTACCTAGTATAAATTTAACATCTTAAAGAAAAGCAAAACCTAATCTTGAGTTATAAATGGGACATTAATGGAAATGGAAGCTATACAAATAAAATCCAAAAGACACCCCAATTGGTATTTAGGTATATAATAAAATCTCTTATCTGTAAACTTGAAAATCATATTTTGAAATCTTACTTTAAACTCTTACTGAAATGGCTTGTATTGTTATATCTTCCTAATTCGAAACACAGGACTTACTTTCCCAAATAAATTAAACAATTGGAAACATGATTTTAAAGAATAAAAAGATCAGGGAAACATTATGTCTATCACTTACTGTAAGGTGATTGGTTTTGACAAGTAAGCCTCAAATGAGGTCACAACTATTTTAGTTATATGTGTGTGATGTGATGTGTGTGTGTGTGTGTGTGTGTGTGTGTGTGTGTAAAGTTTGAGTTTGCCAACCATAATATATGGTCACTTTAGATGTTGGCAAATATATATATATTTTTTAATTTAATTTTATTTTATTTGTGAACATACTGTACAGAGGAGTTACAATTACACGGGCAGGATAATGCGTACATTTCTTACCAAGCAAGATGTTGGCAAATATATTTTTGTAGCAGTTCTGCAGTTTGAACTCAAGGCTACACTTGCTAGGCAGATCCTCTACAGACTCGTGCCATACCCCTTGATCCTCTTTGCTTTAGGTATCTTTCAGATAGATCTCACATTTTTGCACAGATTGGCTTTGAACTGTGATCTTCCCAGGCTTCCCCACTTGAGTGCCAGGATCATCTGTCCAGACACTGGACCACTTTAGTGGCTGTGGCTTAAGTGCTATTAATGACAGACTTTTCCCATTTAACAGGTATGGGGAATTGTGGATCATTGTTTGGCATGAGCAATCTCATTTAGTCAAGCAGCACAATTGTATGGGAATTGTCATCACACACATGTAGGATATTTCCGTATCAAGACTCAGGAGGTGAAGAAACTTCCCACTCAGGCCCACAGTGAATAAAGGATAAGGATGGATTTCAATCTAAGTAATGTGATCATAGAGCTTGTGGTCTTTGCCACATAGCTCTTTGCCACATAGCCTTTCTGATTTATCTGAGTATAATTATCTGAGCATAGTTTACAACAAAACATGTTAGTCCATTGACTACAAGGTCCCTGTTAGACATTGCTGAGTGCTTGCTATGACTAGGCTTCTATAAATATGGATCCTGTTCTCAGTGGGCTTACACGTTACCCTTTCATTGTCGTATCAGCATAGTGTGAAATTGTGACAACTCCATGATTCTTGGAAAGTTGAAATTCCTTTTCTGAATGTATCATTATATGATTCATGTAGCAGAGGCTGGCAGATCTCTGTACATATCTCTTGGTTCTACAATGATCTGGCATCTACCAAAGCTTCTGATTGTAGGCACCTAGGACCCATCACCTAAGGGTTTAGCTGTGGTTCTTGCATTTGGCAGGAAGAAAATTCCCAGGAAAATTCTTCTTAGCAAAGCATTCAGTGAAGGGATTGAAGGATACATACCCCAACTTGCTTGACTTCAGAGGGGTCGGTGCTGAGGTGTTATTTACAATGTGTTCTACAATTTTCCAGCATGTGTAGTGTCCCAAAACAGATAACTCACTGGAATTGTATCCTTTCCTAATTTGAGTTTATCATTACTATCCTGTGCTCTCTAAGAATCTCCTGTCATACAAACTACCGAATTCAAGTGTTTGATTCAGACTCTCCCAGGAAAACCCAACATGGTACAGAGGATAGCTTGAAAATCAGGATGAGCTTGATTAATATAGAAATTTGGTGTCTTCTTTCTTACACTTCTTAATGCTTTCCTCCTTGAGAAACTGTGCTGATATATGACTGGCAAGTTTGCAAACCTCAGGTTTATATGATGTTTGTTGAATTATCTCCTGACAAAGAAAGTGAAGTGCAGTGGGGAATTGTCAATAGGAGAAAAGATTGAAAAAATATCTTCAGTAGGTTTCTCAAGCCTAATAAGCCTGTTGTGAGGCAGTCTCCGGTAGCTGTCAGACTGAAGACCGTGTTAGCACATCAAGTGATGACTCCAACCTATAGGGAGCAAACTCTAGATCCACTTTTTTTCAAGAGAAATGCCACACAGAGCCGGGTAAGAAAGGAATGTGACAGGTAATCCCTCCTCCCCCCCATAACTTAACTTTACTTCATAAGACCACACCTCACCTCTTCAAGATTCTACCACCTCTCCATGATACTATATGCTGTGGTACATCTGATGTATTTTGAGCATTAACTTTTGGTTGTCTTTGACATTGATTTTTACATTTTCAAACTTTAAAAATACCCTCACTCATACTATTTAGAAGAACAAGGACATGTAGAAATGAGAAGAGAGGGAAGAATAGAGGAGTATGATAGAGAAAAGACAGAGCAAAGCAGTAAAAGATTTACACATAGGAAAGCACAAATCATGACAATCCCTGAGCTCCTGGATGGAAACAGAGGGATTAATAGAATATCCTAATTTATCCTAACTTGTGTAGCTATAGATATATATGTATGTACATAGCTATACACAAAAATATAGAGGCATGAAAAAAATATAGAGGCATGCATGAATAGTTTTCCAACTTTGTAAGGTAATTGTGTAATCTCAGAAATATTGCTTTCCACTTGAAGAAATCAGTTCTCTTTAAGAGAAGACTCATTGGCCCACAAGGTAAACCAACGTGTAGTTTATTTTTCAACTCACAAGTAAGAAATTGCTCAGTTATCTGGGCACCGGGCTCACGCCTATAATCCTAGTTACTCAGGAGGCTGAGATCTGAGGATCACGGTTTAAAGCTAGCCCGGGCAGGAAAGTCCATGAGACTCTTATCTTCAATAAACCACTAGAAAACTGGAAGTGGTGCTGTGGCTTAAGCGGTAGAGTGCTCGCCTTGATCTGAAGAATGCAGGGACAGCGCCCAAGCCCAGAGTTCAAGCCCCACAACTGACCAAAAAAAAAAAAAAAAAAAAAAAGGAGTTGCTCAGTGAATGATGGGAACATGTAAACAAATACACACACTGAGGCATACACATACAAACATGTTCACACACACATGAAGGGGAAGCCAAAATTGGTTAAGTGGAAAAATATATACTTATAGAAATAAGTTGTAACAGCTATAACACGCTAACTAAAATATTCCATTGACCTATAATAAAGTACTCAAATAAATAAAGAAAAATCTAAGGGACAGAATGTAAGTTGTCTTCAAAATATAGCATGAATGATAAGATTAGATTGTTTCTAATGTGTGATAAAAGCAACTGGACAAAAGTTGGAGGAAAAATGTTGATGGATACCTTAACCAAAGTTTAATTTGGTTAAACTCTGTACCAAGTCAGCATTATTTCTCTCTTGATGTAATAGTTCAAGGACACAGTGTGACTCTTAACAATTTTTTGAAGTTCTCCAACAAGTCTGAGTTTGATCATAAACAATTATAGAACAAATCCAAACTGATAACTATTCTACACTGTCTCTTACCCCATAAGAAGACTAAAATCAAAAGGGAAAAGAAATAGGATGATGTATGCTGTAGATCAAAGGAGACAAAATAAACACAACAAATATATTGAATGCAATTTCTTAGGTTTCATTCTGTACTGGAAAATAATTGGGGAAATCAGTACAATTTAAATATGGAAGATAGATTAGATAACATTTTAAGAATAATGCTAAATATGATCATTGTACTTGGATAACCTTCATTTTCCAAGGAAGTAGTCTATAGCATTTAGAATGGAAGAAGTATAATATTTTCAATTTATTCCTAAATAAATAATGTTGGTATATGAGTATGAGGGAAGATGGGATGCAAGAAGGTACATTTATTGTAAATAATTGGTGAATGTGAGCAAAGGATACATAGAAATTCCTTTTGTTAATCGTATACATATTGTCACTAGAAATCATATAAAAATATAAAGTAGGCTAGATGGAAAAAAATCACCAAATATGGAAATGACTCTTTTCTTAAAAATAAAAATAAGTAACTGGTTTTTAACTAAGAACTTATTTTTCTAATGCAAAAGGAACAAACTCAATGTCTGGTTGCAAAAACACTGAAATTCTTTTATGCATTAATACACAACTAAGCTTCAGACAAGTTGCTTTTACCAAACTTGCTGACATTTTTAAACTCAGGAATTTTTATTTGGGGAAAAAAATAATCAGCCTCATATATAATTTATTTTACTTATGAGACTGTTCAAGTATTGATAATCCTTTACCAGGCTTGTCCTGTGGGTAAACATTGACATAATGTAACTTTAGTGAAGGTCTTTCTGTCTTCTCGGATATCTCTCAAGCTCTGTTCCTTTTGAAAGTTAATATGAGGCATTGTTTTAAATTCTAACCACAGAATAAGATCAGGAGCACAGGGTTGTTGGAAAAGGTACTCATTATTGTTATTGTCTAAACATTAAGACAAGCTGTGTGATGCAATCCAGTAAATTCCTTAAACTGAAAATATCAGACAACAGCTCAACTAGAATGTGACATTTTTGAGAGCAAGTGACAAAGTTGACAGAAGTGTATCAGGGCAAAGCAATGCAAAAATGTATAGCTATGCCTTTGAGTAATGAAGATAAAACCCAGAATGCTGAACTCATTGGGAACCTTTGTAATTTACAGAAATCAAACACAATTTGAAGTAGTGTTAGCAAAATGTCATGATGCTCACTTACTAAGCTGATCTCTGGACCAACATATTTGTGTTTTGCTCTTTTTTTTTTTACTTCAGATAGTAAAGTTTCACTAAAATTACATAGAAAATACATGTGTAAGGCCAATAGCTTCTAGGGCACTGTAATATTCTATATATTTTTTAGTTTATTTTCAGTAATGCTAATTCCTTATATATTCATATAGTGCTTTGTTATTTTGCAACACTTTTTCATTACTTAATGAATTTTCCTTCTAGCTGTTTTAGTTTTGTTCTTTTTTAAAAAGATTTTTATATTGTTTTTAATTGTAAAAATACTGTACAGAGGGGTTACAGTTACATGAGTAAAGTAATGAGTCCATTTCCTATTGAGCATTGTTACCTCATCCTTTGTTTTTCCCCTACCATCCCTTCCCTCTCCACCTCCCCAACTCCTTCCTCCCCCATCAAGTTGTAAAGTTCATTTTCAACATAGTATCTTGTACATCTCATTGATACAATGGGTGTCAACCTATGTCCTTATTTCAGCATTTTGTTCCTTCCCCTCCCAAAATTAGAAAAATGTATATTCAAGATTCTTTTGTTTGTTTTTGCCAGAAATTGTGAAATTCATCATGACGTATGTGATTGTATTAGGTAGGGATTTCTAGAGGATCAGCCAATATATACATGCTCACATGCATGCACACAGACACACACACACACATAGACACACATACAAATGATCTCATGTTACTTTAGATACTGACAAGTTAGGTGATCTGACAGAAATCTGCAATCTGTAGATTTGGAGACTGTGAGAGCAAAAGGTCTTATCCTACCTCAAGAAGTCAGGGAGCCACAGAAGCACTTGTCTCCTCCTTTTGCATTTGAATTCATTCTGGTCTTCCTGGATTCAATGATGCCTACTTATATCTCCAAAGGGAAGAAAACCTTCTTCCCCCCCAGTCCACCCTATTCAAATGCTAATCTCATCCAAACATAATGTACAGTATGGGCATTTGGGGGCATATATTTTGCTATGTGTTATGCTGACACATAGCATTAACCATCACAGTGGTTGTAGTTCACTCACCTTTTGAATATATACTTTATATACCCTTTTGATACACAGAATTTATGTATTCATTCTAATGTCATGGCAATTTGAGTGGTTCCCAGTTTGGAGCTCTTGTGCATGTTTTTTTAATAAACATTTGGATGCATTTTGGGTGGGTTAATGTAATCTTTAGGACAGAATTGCTGTTCATATTATGGATAGTTTTCAAAAATGGCTGGGTAACTTTATACTTAGTGATAAGTGCATAAAAAGTCACAGTTGCTCTATATTCTTACCAACATTTGGCATCATTGGTCTAACCTAGCAGAAAGTAGAGGCTGACTAGAGCTCCTACTGAGATCATTTCAAATCTACCTAAAGTAAAAAAGTTATGTGTTGAATGTCATCAAAAAGTAGCTAAAATAAGAACTAGAAGTAAACAAATACGGACTTTGACACTGTAGCTTTTCCCCCTACCCAAGCCTGAAAAACCATGCAGGCAAAAGACCATGATTTCATGATTCAGATTCTTTCCTGGGGAAAAAGAATTAGAATTGTTAATGAGGGGTCTTTCCCAGTTAAGCCAGAAAAAGGAAAATGAGGACGTTAAGGACCTCTAATGCAAGCCAATGTTGTCGTAAACGTATTTTCCAAATTGCAGACCTGTATAATGTGGGAAATAGAAAAGTTGAAGAAAGTATCTGAAGAGTAGAACCTAATGTTTCTAAATTTCATACTGCTGAGCACACACACTGAGATTAACATACAGGAGCTGGGCATTTGAGAATGCCCTGGACCCAATCTGTTTTTGGTAAGTACCATGAACAGAGGAAGATCAGAGATCAACAGATCCGCTGCTTCCCAAAACGACCTCAGCAGTAGGTCTCCATTTTCTGTCCAGGAAAGTTTGAACCCATTCTAAAGAAAATTATTCACATGAATATTGATAATTACTTTAAAAATCGTTGTGTGCTAATTCCAGGGTCTACATCATCTGTATCTACAGTATTTTTATTGTCACTCTTTTTCTTTGCTTTCAGTCATGTGACTGTGTTTCTTTGTGGGCCTGGACACTTTTTATTTAAATTTTGGCATGGATCTCTGATGTCTTGGAATTTTCAGTTACCATGTTTTGTTTTAAATGTCATCAATTTGAGTCTGCTTAAGTTCTATGCCTGGAAATTTTTTAAAAAGCTCTGGTACCTATGTCATTTTTGAATTTGTTTCTGTCATCTTTATTTTGATTCTTGTTAAATTTTTTTGTGTAGTCATTTTGGTTTTTCCCTGTGATGAGCTTGAGAGATAATTACATGATTTTCCCTGATTTTCTTCTTGCAATGAGGATCTACCCTTCCTGTTGCCAAGTTAGAGAAGTTCACCTTAACCAGTCAGGAAATGAATGAATTGTTCCAATGGTGGCTTTCTGTCTCTTTAAGTTTTGGTCTCTCATTTTACCTCCAGTTCCTAGAGTGAAGCTTGCCAAAGGTCCAGACTGACTAAAAGACTCGAGTGTTTACAATGACCTCCTTTTCTTTGGCAGCCCTGAATTCTGATTTTTGTTTACTGAGTGTTGTGAGATTGCCAAAATCTCTCTTCTCTTTTTCAGCTGCTTTTTACTTAGCTTCTTAACCTCTGACTCTACTCAATGAGGAATTGGCACATGCCTAATGGGGAGGACCAAAGAATGTCAGGCCTACTTCTCTGTGCCTCTTTATTTTTCACCATCTTGGTCTCTCAAGCCCTTGATTCCTTCTTGGCCTGGACTCTAGTTTGGGTTTTTGTTGTTTTTATTGTTTTTTTCCGCAGTCACTTGGTGTTTTCAAGAGCTGCTGGCCCCTCCACCCTTTGGCAGCTGTCTTTGCCTGGCTTTTCCAAGTCTCACTCATGCATAGTTAAACAAATGCACAAGAGGAAAGGAAGCATGGAGAAGTTGAGCTTATCTGAATGATCACTTTTCTCTAACATTTTAGCTGGAAATCTAGGCCACTTAGTCAAGTTTCCAATGTTTCTATGCAATCTGTCAGCCTGGTGGATTTCTATCAGACATCTCCAGCTTTTCTTGATTGTCTATTATTCTTCTGTAAGTGGGTAAACCATAGGCAATGAAGAGTCTTTTCTCATTTGTGTTTTCTAATCCTGAGTATTATTAGCTCCATCTTATAAATGGGAAAAAAATATTTGACAAAGACAAATAGTTCACTCAAAGCAACATGTTTAACAAATTTAGTCATGAGTTCTGATTTCAAATTTAGGCCATAGTGTCCTTAAATTCTTTTACTGTCGTTTGGTCAGTTGGTGGGTGAATTGTCTGAGAGGCTCTTAAAGAATGCCGCAGTAATATTCTGATTTGGCTTTCAGACTAAAGTAAGTAATCAGAACATTTATATATTCTTTATTTACTTGATTTGATCATTTTATCCACTAAGAGACTTTCAAAATAGACAAAACACTTTCATAACAACTCAACCTTTGGAAATACATGTAAATAAATACACATGTGTATAGGTATGTATATATAATTATATATAATATATGTGCATATATGTATATATAAACAGAATTTATATATATGTACATATTATATAGCAGGACACACCCATATGTGTGTGTGTATGTATGTACCTTTTGTAAATGGGACTACTCCTAACAAATTTTAACAAATGATTTCAGTTAATTTTCTGTGTGTCTGTATGTGTATGATTCCTGGGGCTTAAACTGTGGGTTTGGGCATTGTTCTTTTTACTCAAGGCTAGCTTCTACCACTTGAGTCACAACTCAATTTCCAGCTTTTTGTTGTTGTTGATTAATTGGAGATAAGAGTCTCATGGACTTACCTGCTTGTGCTGGGTTCAAGCAGAAATATTCAGATCTCAACCTTCTGAGTAACGAGGACAGGACTGTGTCATCAGCCCCCAGTAGCTTTTGGTCAATTTTAAATAGCATAAGAACTAATGATAACTAGTCACAAATACTTAATACATAATAGATTTTTCTATAGAGATAGGTCATTATGCATTATTCAGAGTTTAGGAGTATTTATGAAGCTCAGTAAGAATGCACACACAATGGAATATGCATGGATGTGAATAACACAGACTAAAGCCTGTGGAGTTAAATATGTTGTACCACTCTCCATAGGGGTGTGTGTGTGTGCGTGTGTGTGTGTGTGCGTGTGCGTGTGTGTGTGTGTGTGTGTGTGTGTGTGTGTGTGTGTGTGTGTGTGCATGGGTAAGGTAACTTTATATTTATTTCTTTAAATCTTTAAATGTCTATATTTTCCCTATGGCTATAAATGGAGAGGGTAAACATTCATACCTTCACGCCAATAGAGTATATCTATCATAATTACTGGGGTAGAGCTGGGCGCTGGTGGCTCATGCCTGTAAGCCTAGCTACTCAGGAGGCTGAGATCTGAGGACTATGGTTCAAAGTCATCCCAGGCAGGAAAGTCCATGAGACTCTTATCTTCTATAAACCACTAGTAAACCAGACGTGGTGCTGTGGCTCAAACGATAGAGCACTCGCCTTGAGCTGAAGAGCTGAGGGACAGCGCCCAAGCCCAGAGTTCAAGCCCCACGACTGACAAAAAAAATTACTGGGGTAGAGGCACAGATATCACAGAAGCTTCCACTCTAACTTGTTGAATAATTACATGGATAGAAGAAATACCCTATTGCAACATGTCATTATGTGTTGAATGATATGGCTTAGGGGTTGAGGGATAGAATCAGAGGATAGCAAATGAGCTGTGAATTTGTTATTGGCAGTGACTGGAGGAAGAGGAGGAAGACTCCTGATCTGTTTGTTGAAAAGTAAAACCAAGGTTTGGTGAGAGGAGGCACACAGCATTTTAGACAAGCACACGTGTAATTCAGAGATCAAAATATGTATGGAGTGTCTAGATATCAATGTGTATATATACCGCAATTCTCCTTTAGGGTGTCCTTTAAATCAGCTTTATATTATTAAAAAAGTTAACTTTTTTATTTTATATATTTTATAGAGAAACACTAAACTAGTCTTCTTCTGCAGTATGATTTGAACAGGGTAGATACTAGAGTACTTTATCTCCAAGTACTGCTCTTCTCTCAGTCCTTACTGCTTCTTAACTCTCTTTTTGTCAATAGTTGACAAACAACTGACAAATACCAGTCCTCTATGATACACTATCATATATAATTATCATAATATATCATAGCGTATCAGCATATATTATATATATAACATCATTTTATCATATATTAACTTCTCACATTAAACTAATTAATACATTTTCTTTCTAGATTGTTTAGGAGAAAGGAGAAGGGGCCATATGGGAGCCAGAAGGGACAAAGAAACAATGGCTGGATTGCATGTGACAAAAATCTATCATCTCTGCAGATAATTTGAACATCAGCACTGATGAGTGACAGCCAACTTCTTCACCATTTGCTTCCACTTTTAGCTCAAGACCAACCACAGAAAGTCAAATATACTCCTCAATCCAATCGCATAAAATATCCCTCCTTTGGAGATCCCATTTCCTATTCCACAGTCTGATTCTCTTTCATCAGAGTACACCAGTACCCATTACTTTTGTGTTAGCCTGCTTCACAGTATTGTGACAAAATACCTGAGTTAGCCAACTTGTAAGATGAACTTTGTCTCAGTCCATGGTTGTTTGTGCTTGGGGAAACATAGCTCGTTGTGGCAGGAGTGATGAACATATTCATCTCATGGAAGCTGGAAGCAAAGAGAGAGAGATGAATGGACTGGCATCCCAGTATCCCCTTCAAAGGCTCCCTTGCAATAACCTAACCTCCTTCCACTAGTCCTTTCAATCACTCAATAGCATTACAGAGAGGAAGGGAAGTTTACAACATCTGGGCCTTCCAGAGACATTTATCTTTCTGTCAAGTACTAAGGGTAGTATCTGTCTCTTTAGCTGTACAGCAGTTTATATTAAGATTACTAGTCTCTGTTCACTACGATTTGGGTCTATTTCCAGACACAATAGGGAAGAGTTAAAGTATTTGTTGGATGTTTGTCCAGGCTGAGTACTGTGCTATAATAGGACATGTGGAATGGAGGGAGGGAGACAGAAAGAGTCTTTGGCCCAAAAGAATATGCAGCATATCAGGGAAGGAAGACCCTGAAATACAAAGGATAAAATCAAATGGATGAAGGAAATGACATAATCACAAGTTATGTTTCTTTAAAAAAGAATGCTGCTGGGTCCGGTGGCTAATACCTGTAATCCTAGATACTAAGGAGGCTAAAATCTGAGGATTACAGTTTAAAGCCAGCCCAGACAGGAAAGTCTGTGAGACTCTTATCTACAAAAAACCACCAGAAAACTGGAAGTGACGCTATGGCTCAAGTGGTAGAGTACTTGCCTTGAGCTGAAGAGCTTAGGGACAATACCCAGGCCCAGAGTTCCAGTCCCACAACGGACAAAAAAATAAAATAGAATGCTTATGAGAGGAGCATTTCATAGGCTGCAATAATATTTTCCTATGAATTGTTATTTAATTTTTGGCAGTGATATGTTGAGAAACCAGGGCTTTGTATACACTAAATGAGTACTCTTCCATTGAGTCAAAGCTCCAGCCTCAGCTGAAGCAAATTTTAAGTTAAGACTTGACAAAAAACCAGAAGAATCTATCCCAGAAAAAAGTTGTATAATCCACAAAAGTTAGAGTGTATAGTGATGGATGAATGGATAATGAATATCTGCTATATGTACACAAATGGGATGTTATTCAATAGTACAAGAGAATAAAATTCTGTCATTTGTGGCCAAGAGATGGAACTAGAGGATATAATGTTAAGAGAAATAAAACAGACACAGAAAGACAAATTCCAAGAGATCTCACTCATAGGTGGAAGCAAAAAATCTTGCATACAGGGAAGAAGTTAAGTAGTGATTATTGGAGACTAAGAAGAGCACAGAGGGACAAAAGGAGGTTGGATAATGGGCACCAGAAACACAGTTACATAGGCAGTGTGTGTCCCACGGTTCTACAGCACAGAAGAGTTACTACAATTTACAAGTTACGTATTTTATAAAGAACTAAAATAATTAATCTGAAGGTTTTTTTTAATGGAGAAGTAGTTAATATTAAAAGTATAGGAAATGCTACTTATCTTGATCCGATTATTGTTGATATAGAATAAACAGGTAGACAGGGGGTGAAAAGATGCCACAGAGGGCCAAAAAAGCAGATGCAGCAGCACCAGATCCTGGATTATTTTATCAAACATACCTTTGTCCTGTTGACTAAAGTCTAAACCTGAGATAAAACAGTCCACAGTGCACACATCCATCAATGACTTTCCCAGCCTTCAAGGTGAGCCAGAGGAGTTGGGTGCATCTCAGACAGCTACAGTTTTATGCACACGCCTTCCCTCAAATTGCCATCCTGACTCAGAGGACATTTTACTAGGTAAGTCTCTCCCCTCCTCTAGTGTTTGGAAAAGCCCACCCCCCACTTTGATCAAATTTCCATAATTATGGAATCTCATTAGCATAATATTTACATCCTATCCATAGAAGTATCTACGATTCAGGAGCTCAAATTACTTGGCTGTAGGGGTAGGAGGTGTCTGCTCCCAGCTCCCATTCTCTTTCTCTGAAATAAATCTTGCTTTGGATTTTCTTTGCTTCAAGTAAGTCTTCCTCTATTAATTCTCCTCTATGGCTCCATCCCTGAATTCTGTCTTGGGTGAGACCAAACACACGCCATTTATTGTCATTGGTGCATTCAGCACATGTGTACCGAATTATCAGACTGTAACCCATAAATAAGTACAATTTCAAATGCCAATTACACATAAATTTATTTTTGTATATTAAATAAGTTTTTTATTGTGAAAATATTGTACAGAGGAGTTACCGTTACATGAGCAAGGTAATGAGTACATTTCTTAACCAGCATTGTTGCCTCCTTTGTTTTCCCCCTACAATCCTGTCCTTCCCAACTCCAAAACTACACCTCCCCTGCCCGCCCTCCCACCTCCCCCCCTAAACTGTAAAGTTGGTTTTTGACATAGTGTCTTATACATCTCATTGTTGCAATGAGTCATTCTGTATCCCTATTCAAACAATTTATTTTTTCCCTTCCCCTCCACAAATTATACCAACATCAAATACAGTGAAAACAGGAGTTATACTATGGGGGAGGGACATACAAAGCAACAAAAAAATCACATGGTACCTTATAAATATGTTAGAAACAATAGCAAGGGAGAAAAAACCATTTGTGTCCCTATCTTGGGGTTCATTTCACTTAACATCATCTTATCTGAGTTTTTCTGCTTGTCCCAGACATATACTAGTTATTGCAAATAACTAGTGTAAGAGACCTATGTTTCTTTGGGTCTGGCTTACTTCACTTAATATGCTTTTCTCCAAATCTTTCCATTTCCTAACAAATGGGGCAATGTCATTCTTTCTGATGGAGGCATAGAATTCCATCGTGTATATATTCCACATTTTCTTGATCCATTCATCTACTGAGGGGCATCTCGGTTGGTTCCATATCTTAGCTGTGGTAAATAATGCTGCAATAAACATAGTTGTGCTGGTAGCTTTAGTATGGTCTTGTTTATGATCATTTGTGTAAATGCCCCAAAGTGGGATTGCTGGGTCATAGGGGAGTTCTATGTAAAGTCTTTTGAGGAACCTCCATACTGCTTTCCAAAGTGGCTGAACAAGTTCACACTCCCACCAACAATGCAGTAGGGTTCCCTTCCGGCCACATCTCCTCCAGCATCTGTTGTTATTAGAGTTTTTGATTATAGCCATTCTAACTGGGGTGAGGTGGAATCCCAATGTTGTTTTGATTTGCATTTCTTTTATGGCTACAGAGGTTGAGCATTTCTTCATGTGTCTATTGACCATTCTTTTTTTTTTTAGGGTCCGGTCGTGGGGCCTGAACTCTGGGCCTGGGCACTGTCCCTCAGCTCTTCAGCTCAAGGCTAGCGCTCTACCACTTGAGTCACAGTGCCACTTCTGGCTTTTTTCTATTTGCTTATGTGGTGCTGAGGAATCAAACCCAGGGCCTCAGGCATGCAAGGCAAGCGCTCTACCACTGAGCCACCTTCCCAGCCCCGCTATTGACCATTCTTATTTCCTCTTCAGAGAAGTTCTTCTTTAAAACAGCTTGATACTGGCACAAGAAGAGACCTCAGGATCAATGGAATAGAATTGAGAACCCTGAAATGAACTTACAGACCTATAGCCACCTAATCTTCAATAAGGGAGATTAAAAAAATAGAATGGAAGAAAGACAGCCTCTTCAGTAAATGGTGCTGGTAAAATTGGCTAATCACCTGTAGAAAACTAAAGCTAGATCCTTGCATATCACCCTGCACCAGAATCAACTCCAAATGGATCAAAGACCTTGGAGTCAAAGCAGACACTGAAAACATTACAGGATGGAACAGGAGAAACCCTAGATCTCCTTGACACAGGCCAAAATTTTCTTAATAGAAACCCAGAAACACAACAAATCAAAGAAAGGTTGGACAAATGGGATTGCATGAAGCTGCAGAGCTTCTGCGTGGCAAAGGACACAGCTAGCAAGATCAATAGGAAGCCCATGAATTAGGAGAAGATCTTCACTAGCCATACAATGGACAAGGGTCTCATATCTAAAATATAACTGGAACTCAAAAACTAAATCCCCCAACAACAAATCCTCAAAGAAACAACTTCCCAATAAATAAGTGGGCTAAAGACTTACAGAGAAACTTCTCTGAAGAGGAAATAATTTTATTTTTTTACAAAAAATAATAAATCTGCTGAGGCAAAGGGGTGAGGCCAAACAGGGGAAGACAAAGCAATGAGGAGGACTCAAGAGGTGAGCACACATGGTGAAGGTAGGAAGATTCCATTTCAGAGATCGGCAAAACAAGGCTGAGTGATTGCCTGGCTCAGTTTTAGAGCTTGTGACTGGCAGTGAATGAATTTCTGGATCCAAATCTGTCTTACATGTTGCTGCCCTCCAGAGCTCTGGGGTGAGCTGACAGGGATAGTTCACCACTGAAGAGTCGCCTTAACAGATACTAAGTTCAAGAACCCAGGATGTCTAGAGGACCGAGGGGCAAGGACTCTTAAAAGAGCAGAGGAAAAGCGATGAAAGACACTTAAAGGCCACCATAGGTAAATGGGACAGATTTACAATATTGCCTTTGGGAAGGCTATGAATGAAGGAGAAGGAAGAGTAAAATGTATTAATGGAGACCAATGTCTCAACTTGCAACAGAGAAAGATTCGACTGTGTGTCTTTGACTTGACAAGTCTAAATCTTAAGATAAAACTTTAAAAGCAGATATATTGGTAACAGTGAGGAAATAATTAAGTCTGATTAATAGATTAAATTAAATTAAATTAATTAAATTAATAGATTAAATTAAACCTAAAACGTATCAAATACATTATTTCTGTTGTCCTTATACAATGCAAACAAGTTTATTTTAGTAAAATTAGTTAGGCTGTCTTGAGCTTTTGCTCCAAGCTTTAGCAATTTGAGATGAAAAATAATCTGGAATAAAATCTCAGCTTTTGCCTCTTCAAGAGACTGAAAGGTCTCTGTTAGTCTCAGAGCTGTGGGAGACAGGATGTGGAAGGAAGATCTGCATCATCCTGGAAAATGATTGCACCATAGACACCTGCCAACTGGTCTTTTGGGAACATGGCTGCCATTAAGGATATTTGGGGATATTAAAGTGCTGACAGGTTCCATTAAGGGAGAACACAACAGGCTTCTTATGGCCTTGGTACATTCCTTGGAAAGTGTAGGCTCCAACATTCTACCCTGCAGACAGACTGTATACTCTACTTAGGTAGCTTGCTATTTTTAGTTTTCCTTAGTTGATTCCTGGAACTTAACCTATTATTTATTTAACTTTCTACCACTCCCTCTCTCTTCCACCTAAAGTTTAAAAAAAAGATATACCATGAAGTCTCTCTGTTTCTGTCTCTATCTCCAGTCTCTGTCTCACACTGTCTCTGCCGTGGCCTTTGTCTCTGTTTTTCTTATCAGTACTATGTCTGTGGCATATAAGTGCTGTAAAGATCCTGTTTTACCCAGTATCAACCTGCTGATGCCTGCAGTTCCTCCAGGCAACCTGATGTCAGTGTTTTCCCTTTGGTGCAGAAGCTCAGATCCTTAACAATTCCTCTCCTTGTCTTGACTTCCTACCAAACTCACCATCACCTTGCAGCCTTGCTGCAGTAACCAGGTTGGACAGGTACAATGTGGAAACTGGCCAGTTTTTCTAGTGCTGATTTTGTAGGTTATCCTAATGGTTACCAGTAATTCAGGGATTTGCTGATCTGGGGCTCACCATGGGACCTGCCATCTCACAAAACCGTTCAAGTGTCCCTGCAAAGCAGCAGAAGGAAGTGTGTGCCCCGCTCCCCTTAAGATAGCATAAGCGTCAGCTGTCACCCTGGCTCCCAGAAGTGTCCACGGATTCAATTGAGGATATTTGGAGACAAGCTTGAGGGCTCCATCAGCCCACAGGTAAAGAATAAACACAGAGGGACATTTTCCCAATGTGTTGTCATATGGTTCGGAGAGTGCTGTCAGACTCCTGGAGTGTCCGTGCGGGTGGAGGAGGTAACACTGGTGAAGAAGAGAACACATCCTTTCTCCATATAGAACACAGTGGCTTTTCTGCATTTGTCTCCCTTCATCTTTTTGGGGGGAGGCAAAAATGGAGCTATGGCAGATTCAATGTCCATAATGTCTGGGCACAAGCACAAGATCATTCACTAGCTTTTTATCTTTCACCAAATCTTTCACATAATAATATTATAATACTATTATTACCTTTCTTCAATGTTTCTTGAAATGATACTATTCAAGAGTTTAAAAAGAGCTTTGCACTCATAAACTGACATCTAGAATTGAAACTCCTTTGAACAACTATGTGAAAGATAATTTTAAATAAAACAAGAAATAAAAAGAATCCAGGCACCAGTGACTCAACACTGTAATTCTAGCTACTCAGGAAGCTGAGATCTGAGGATTGCAGTCCGAAGCCAGACTGGGAAAGAAAGTTTGCAAAACTCTTACCTCCCGTTAACCACAAAAAAGCTGGAAGTGGAGCTGTGGCTCAAGTGGTAGAGCGCTAGCCTTGAGCAAAAGAAAAACAAAATGCTCAGGGACAGTGCCCAGGCCCTGAGTCCAAGAGTCCAAACCCCATGACCTGCACAGAAAAATAAACAAAACTAAACAACAACAATTTAAAAAAGTCTTCTAGCATCCAAGTTGGTCTTCCTAACTTCTCTTGTTGCTCTGTCTTTGAAGAATGGCTGCCAATATTAAACACTCCATTCCACAGATTGGAAATTCTGAGTCCTAAAGTTTAAACCTTTCATGCAAGTTCAAAGATCTTTCTCTAGGATGGAGCAAAATTACACAAACCTGTGAGCTTGAATATCTTGAAATGATGTCACAATTGCTTTGAGAACTTTTTAGGATTTCCTCTGAGAACCACGGAACACATAGAACTGTGTAGCAGGGGAGGATCGGTAAGAATTAAGAGGGAGAAAGGAGTGGGTACCAGGTGATTAGAGGATGAACATGTCATGCAGTAGGAAAATAGCACAATGAAACACAATACTGTCTGAAAAGGGAGGAGGAAGAGGTGTGAAGGGGATATACTAGAGGAGGTAACTTTGTTCACAGTACACCCTGTACAGCTATGAACTATCAATTAAAGGCCTATCTACTACAAATGTGTGTTAATGAAAAGGAGAAAGAGTGCTTAGTTCTCCTCACCTGTGTCTTTCTCAGTCCCAGAGATAGCAGACATTTTTTAGAATTCAGATCTTAAATTCTCTGTACACTCAATTGCACAGTCTAATATAGTCACGATGAAGGATGAAACACATATTGTGGGTTTTTTGTTTTTTAAATCAATGCAAGGCCCCTTCCTCTTTCGGTTACTAAACCACTTCTTTTTTCCTTCCTTAAACTCCCCCTCCATCTTCTGGATACTGTTAATTGTGATCTCATGGGTAGCCAAACACAGTGTTCTGGGTCCAAGATTGCCTTATTTGCCCAGGTTTGGCAGGTGTTCCAGGGAAGACCATTCAGTAGCTTCTGACCTAATCATTGGGATGTTCAAATGAAGACATTTTCCCCTAATATATGCACCCAGAGGAATTTGAGACTGTTACTGACACCATGTGAAAGGAACATGCTTTAACAGGAAAGCCAAATCAGAAAAAAAAAAAGTGCACAAGTGAGAAAGAGAGCAAGAGTGAGAGCAAGAGTGCATGTGCACTAGAGAGAAAGAGAGACAGAAAGGAAGTGGACGATAGAGGGAGAAATGGAGGGAATCTAATGGTATATTTGTACTTTTTTGGGGGGGTCCAGTCATGGGGCCTGAACTCTGGGCCTGGGCACTGTCCCTCAGCTCTTCAGCTCAAGGCTAGCACTCTACCACTTGAGCCACAGCGCCACTTCCGGCTTTTTTACTTTTTGCTTATGTGATGCTGGGGAATCGAATCCAGGCCTCATGCATGCAAGGCAAGCGCTCTACCACTGAGCCACCTTCCCAGCCCTATATTTGTACTTTTGAATCCAACGAATCTTGCAAGTGCCATCTATCATCTATCATCTATGTATCTCTCTATCATCGATGTCCTTGTTTATAGCTCTATTATCCATCTGTTATCTATCTATCTGTCTGTCTGTCTGTCTGTCTGTCTGTCTGTCTGTCTGTCTGTCTGTCTGTCATCTATCAACCTAACTTTTAGAATAATTTGAGTTGGAATGCAATTAAAATTGTTCTACTAGGTATTCCAAAAAATCACAGTAAAATATGTTCATTCTTACTAAAGAAGTGTAAAACGTAAATGCTATTCTTCCTAACACACACACACACACACACACACACACACACACACACACACACACACACACACATTAGATGCAAAAGATCTGCAGAGTGAATGAATGAATGAATGAGTGAATACACAGTCAGAGCAAAGGTGACTGCTCTAAATTTCGTCACAGTCCAGGGATAGCACTGAGAAGACAATTCTCTGAAATAGAAATTAGTGCAAGCCAGTGCATTATGCATAAAGTACACTGCTCACTTAGTTATGTTCCCAAAGTGTGGCTGATGAGGGGAGATCATCTGCTGAATCCAATTAAGGAGACAGGGTGTTTTACAGGAAGCTGTTAGCAGCTCAACTGGATTGCAATGTGATGAAGAGCCACTGCCTGGCAACAGCAGCAGGGCAGTTCACTAACCAAGGATGAATGAGCAGTGAGAGGTGTTAATGTGCCTCCCCACAGGAAAGAGTAACTGAGCCATTGTTTCCAGGAACAAAAGTATATAATGAGTGACTCTAACTTTCTTTTCCTGCTCCAATCTTGAACTCAGGGCCTGAGCACTGTCTTTGAGCTCTTTTTCTCAAGGCTAAGGTACTTCCACTTGAGCAGCAGCTCCACGTTGAGCTTTTTATTGGCTAATGGGAGATGAGAGTCTCAGAGACTTTACTACCTAGGTTGTCTTGGGATCCCAATCCTCAGATCTCAACCTTCTGAGTAGCTAAGCCTGAGCATCGCTCCAACCTGTGATTCCTTCTTTGACAAGCCATCTTCTACAGTCCCAAAAGTTTAGGCACGGTATGAGACTTGTGCTTAGAAGGGCATGGTTTAATGTTCTACTGGCACTATCTTGAAGTTCAGTTTTGTTTAAATTTTATTCAATTCTTTCTTTATTATCTTTAAGTAGTTTTACAAATGGGTTTAAGTTCAACATGCCAATTTATGAGTACAGTACCACACCTTCCAACATCCCTCCTCCCTCCCTCAACCATCTCAACACTCCATCCATTCAAGCTACCTGGTTCAATTTTTACATATATAGATTGAATATTATTCTTAATAATTTAGAACTAGGGGCATCCCATTTTTAATATTCACTGGACTCCTCTTATAACTCTTTTCTCCTTAGTCTAATTTGTGTTTATGTCTCTTGCCAAAAATTAATAGATGAGAATTTTGCATTTTTAATTAATCCTCAGTGAGTTTGCTTCAGTGAGTTAAAAGCACTTTGCTCCCAAACATGAATAAAAATCACAAGGTAAAGCTGTCAAAATCATGTTTTGAACCTCAGAACCCAGAATATTGGGCTTTATGAATACTGTTATAACTTAGAAAGTCCTACAGAAAAAGAGCTAAATCTTTAACATCTGTTTAGCCTGGAAGTATAAATACGGGTTCCACCAGCTTATGATGAATAAAAAGATAAAATTGATCCTTTCCCCAAAGCACAACTATAGCAAATAGATATGTTGTATTCATAGCCTTATATCAGTTAGTAATTTTAAGTTTTGTAAATATATCCTATTTCTTAGGTCTTTAGATTATTTTTAGATTACTTTCAATCACACTAGTGTTCTTCTAAGAAGATACTCCAGGAAGCCTAACCTTTGTAGAAAACAGTGATGTGATTTCTGGTTAGAAAATGAACTCACTTACATAAAACCTACATCACAAAAAAATATTTTGACTCAAAACTGATTAGATTTATAATGGCTATCTTCTCCATGGGTTTGTACTGTACAAAAAGAAAATTGCAATGTTTTTACTTCAAGATATGAATCTGACAACACCTGTAACCTCAACTATTGAAATGCATTTTTTAAAATGATTATGCATTATTCAGTAATCTACCTTGAGTCAAACATGTAAAAACCCACAAAAGAAAAACAAAATAATATATCACGAGTATTATCAACAGATGGAAAACTTTGTTATCCCGAATCCATTTTGCATTTAGCAAATAAACATCGGCATGAATATTTAATACATTTGCTACAACAGAAGCAAAAGGCCAATACTATTATTGTAGAAATTTGAGGTTCAGAACTACTTATCTTTAATGGTGTTTTTATATATATTGCATATTGCCTATCACCTTTTCTGCTGAAATGGACTAAAATCTAAGTAGAGTTGCCAAATGATTCGAAGAAGCAACTACTTTTATTTCCCCTAAAATACTTTTCTTAAAGTCAGTGCTTTTGTCCAAAAATCAATGACTACGCTTTATCACTTCTTTAGTCATTATTTATCTATTATTAGTTCCACAAAATTAATGAGGTGACCTGTGAAAATATCCTAAGTTTTTGAAAGTAAAATACAGATTAAAATAAATACGTGCCAAGCACCTTGGCTCATGCCTGTAATTCTGTAATCTTAGCTAAGGAGGTAGCTGAGATCTTAGGAACACAGTTTAAAGCCATCCTGAGTAAAAAGGTCTGTGAGACTGATCTCTCCAATTAACCACCCAAAAGCTACAAATAGAAGTATGGCTCAAGTGGTGAGTGCCAGCCTTGAGAAAAAAATAAGCAGGAGTATAGTGCTCTGAGTTCAGGCCATAGGATTAACAAAAACAACTAAATTACATAAAATACATAAAAGAAGAATATGCAACCCAAAACTTATCTATTCACTTTCTAAATGTCCACTCAGTGGACTTTTTCATTTTTTTAAGTTATTGATAAAATTTAACTTTATTTTTTTTTCTTTGGATATCATAAGAAATTTATCTCACATATAACAAGAAGCATATTGAGAAAGTTAAAAACATTCATCATCTAGATGGGGGGAAAACAATATAGTCATTTTAAAAATCATACCACTAGGAAAAAAATACATATCAAAGCCTTGACACAGCAAGCAGGTTACATGATAATTTCAAGTAGTAAGTTGGTAAAAAACAAAACAAAACAAAAAAGACTACATGATCCCCACTCAAAAGATAAGGTGCCATGCTATGCCAGGGCAGCAGCACCACAGTTTCACAGTTCGGGAAATGTGTGTTTTAAGAAGAGGCATGCCTTATGCCTCAGGGTTTGTTTGCTGCTGTGCTTGGGAGAATTTCAAAGGAAAACACGTTGTAAGAGCTCCAGCTGTCTTGAGGTGCCCATAGGAAAAGATGGCTTGCGTAAAGGATGAAGTGATTTAAATTTCAAGCTCATTTGAGGCCTAGAGAGGGATTTTGCTAAATGCAAGTTACATGGGGGAAGTAAATGAAACTTTAACCTGGCACAATTTTCTCAGTTTGCTTTATTGGCTCTAATTGGAGGATTTACAGGGCATAGGTCTCCTTGTGCTCCTGTTTAAGAAAGCATAGCTGTATGTTTTAATTCCTTCATGGTACATTCATTGAGCTCTTGTTCCACCAATTGCCAGCCAGTGTGAATGGGAAAGAAAAACGTGGTGTTTGGCCAGAATAGTAACATGCAAACTTCATGTTGCAGACACATGAATCCAACATGTTTTAAGAAATCCATGCTTATCGGAAACATGAGTGTAGCAATGTGCTCCTAGCATCTCTGAGGACAAATAGACCAAACAGTCTTCTTATTTGTAATATGAGAATGTAAACACACAGATCTTATAATGATAAAACAATATATTTTTTAAAAAGAATATACACATTGATCTAATAAATTTAGCACCAATTTATTTCTTGCTAGGCATATATAAATATGCATAATAATGCTTATACATGCCAATCAGCAATACATAAAATACATACTAGTACTGTGTAAGCTGTATGTATCTTAAAGATTCCTCCATAAACAAAGTTCACCAGAGAGTTCAGTCCTTCTGGGCTGATGTTCAGTCTTGGGTATTCAAAGATTAGGGCATGAATAGACTTCCAAAACTGAGAGGATCAAGTTCTGTTTGGATGTAAGCCTGAGTCCATTCTTCATTTAGTCTCAAAGATAGAAGGAAAGTATTTTTCTTTTTTAATGCCTAGTGCATGATAAACTCTTGCAGCACTCACAACAGGAGAACGCAAACTAATCCTGAGACAGACTCCATGTAGAATGCTCAATCCAGCCAGACCATAATATTACCAAGTGAAAACCACTCAAACAGGAGTTGAGTAATAACCTTGCAGTAAATTAAATCACTAATGGACTGTCTAAGGAACAACTGGCTAATTCCATATCTAGTTAGTTTTTTCCTTGACACCGTCTTTCTTCCTTTCATTTACCTCATTAAACTTAGGATGATGTAGTTCTTTTTTCTCTCTCTGAGGACAACTACTAATTAAATTTATGGTAATCCATATATCTATTGTGTTTTTACCTTGTGCCAACCACCTCTCCCAATCTATTGGTTCCAATGGCTGAGCCTCAAATTTGAGGTCTACCGCTATCCATTTTTAAAATTATGCTTGTCCATAAATCTATGGAAACTTCTGTAAGTACACCTTGAATTATGAAGGTATTATTTTATTTGGTGGGATAGCAAAGAACTCATCTATTTGAAGACCAAGTCATAATTATTTCTCTTCATGGCTTTGTTGGATGAAGCCTTTCTTTGTCAATGCAGAAAACTAAACTATAAATTGCACAGGCCTTGGTCTTACTGGAAGAGTGTCAGTGTATACACTTGAATGGGGAATTTTGAAGAGCTGATGTTGCAATTCACTGGAATTATTTTTTTTAATGTTAAATCAACACTTTTTTATTGTAAAGATACTACTGTACAGAGGGGTTACAGTTACATGAGTAAGGTAAAGAGTACATTTCCTATCGCGCATTGTTACCCTTTCCTTTGTTTTTCCCCTACCATTCCTTCTCTCCCCACCTTTCCAACTCCTCCCTCCACCCGCCCCCCCCCGAAGTTGTAAAGTTCATTTTCAACATAGTGTCTTGTATATCTCATTGTTACACTGGGTCAACCTCTACCCTTGTTTCAGCATTTTGTTATTTCACTTCTCCTTCCCTAATTAGAAAATTGTATATACAAGATGCAGGGCACTGGAATAAAATACAGTGACAACAGGAGTTATGCCATGGCAGAAGAACATACAAAAGAAATGAAAAAGTCACATAATACATTAAAAACAACAGTGACAAAGACAAAACCTCTTGTGTCCATATCTTGGGGTTCATTTTGCTTAGCAACATCTTATATGGTCATATGTACATAGTTGTTTTTTTTTTTTTTAACCATTTCTGTTTGTCTGGTAAGATTATTCTAGACATATACTGGTTATCGCAAATAAGGGAAATCATGGGACCTATGTTGCTTTGGGTCTGGCTTACTTCAATTAATATAATTTTTCACTGGAATTAATTTTAAGGTAGTGAGTGGAGAATATAAAATTGATCTCACTATAGCTCCTGTGCTGTAGAGGAACTAAAATCCTAAGTAGCTTCTCTCCACGCTCAAATAGATTGGAACAGAGCAAACTGTTTAGGAAAGAAGCAAGTGAAGCTTTGTTAAATTTTTGTTTTTTGTTCATTGTGGGGCTTGAACTGGGAAGAGATCTCTTCTCCCTGTGGCCAAGAAAGAGCATCTTCCTCCAGAGTCATTTTGGCAACCGGATAAAGAATTTTTTTATGTTGTTTTTCCTTGGTAAGGGCAAAAGTCAGGCAGATTCTCTGCAAAAGTGCAAGATCTAATCAACCACTACCCAGACTTCATTTTTATTAATTTTTCAATTCAATTATTAAAAACAAAAATGTTACAAACTTACAATTAAGCAAAGTGAAAGGTAGGTTTCACTAATTACACAGTACCCAAGGATCTTCATTATGACAAACCTTCTTTTTCAACTTTTTATCCCTCAGTCCTACTCAGTTATATCTCAAGGAGTTATCTTGTACGTCTCAGATAAATATTCTTTTACAATCAAATCATTCTTAAGTTCTCTAAGATAATCTTGAGATGGGTATTAGTTAAAAATACTAGATGTCCTTATAATGAAGAAGAGGAGTCTAAACAAAATTAAAGAGGGCAATTGGATATGTGTTCTTTCATAGCTTTAGTCTGGTGAAATATTGAATATTTGTTTGTATGAGAATGATTAGAATGAAGCCATTTTCTTGGAGGTAGAAAATATTGTAACAGGATAGCATGGTTAAAATAAATCTTTCTGTTACACTTATTCTGAAGTTAATTGATTCTCTATACTCAGGGATTATAAGGACCATGAAAGATAAAAGATTTTAGTAGTTTGTCATTATCATTTGGTGTTCATCATTAAATATGAAGAAGTGAAATACTCTTAATCAATAACTGCTTTGTACTAAGTAGACAAATGACACATTGGGGAAGGGTTTGAACAAGAAATTAATCATGTTATAAATGACTGCTTTTAGAAAAGAATCCTATTGGCCTCTGAAAGAGAGAAAACCCATTCATTCTTTGAAAAGAAGTGTTCAGGGGAAAACATATATGTTATCTCCTGGATGATACCAACTCATTGAATAATTGGCTTTCATGTCATCATAGGAGAGAGTAATTCCCCAGGGGCAATGATGCACTGGAACAAAATAGGTCAGAGATATGTATAACAGAAGAGGCAGTTACAAAAACCTCAGAGTCAGCTTAGAGACTATTTGAAAGCAATTTCTATCTCAGGAGAGAGTTCCGTTTTCATTAATAGCCAAACATTCCTAAGCAAATGAAGCAAGAATGATGACTGATAAATGCATAAGGGCTTAGAAAAGATACTAAAATCTTGTCCACGTTCACTGAGGACATCAGCCGCACTACACAGTGCAATCAGCAGATGTGGGCAAATGGGTCATTTGCATTCTCTCCTTTGTTGAAGGAAAACTAATTTCTCTTCTGCAAACCAACCCTGCCCTTGGCAGCCATTGAACACAACTGTTAACTGTACTTCTGACCACAGCTGAGATGTAATTTCTGTCTAGCCTTGCTGTACCTCCACATCCACTCTGCCCACAACCCTGACCCTGTGCTTGATGTTGTTGCTCAGGCAACACTCTAAGATACCACTGAGATATAATTCCATGATGTAGACATTGCCAAGAACAAAACATGAAGATTTCTGTCTTCTTGCTCTTGTCTCTACTTTTCTATTCTCTAGCATAGCATTGAATATTGAGTATATTCCAGTTATCTTGCAATCCTGTTTAGAGGTGTATCACATTCTCTTGAATATGAATCATCAATAGGGCCTGATTCATCCAGATGATCTGTAACATCAGAGTTTTTAAAGGAAAGATCATCAATATGCTTCTTGTCAGTTCTCTTGCATCATTTCCCTCTCATTCTTTTCTTTTTTTTCTATCTGAAATTTCAACTAACATCCCCTTACTTTTCTTAAACATGAGTGGATCGTGATACAAGTGAGAAAGTTAATATGAAAATACAGATTCAGATTACAGGTATCTATTTATTAGTCAGCATCATTTAGGGAAAATCAAAGACTAAAGTTTTGAAAGATCCACTGTAAGCATGAAATCATTCATAAGCACTTTCCAGCTGACAGATTGCACCTTGGTGTTTTATTTTCCCCTCTCTTTTATAAAACCCAGTCATTGTAAAAATGTCTTTGGGGCTACATTTGTGATAATGTCATATTAAACACAGTACTGACCCTGGGATTAGAGATAAATTGCTCTAAATTATGTGAGCCTAAATTATGAATGCTTTTTAAAAATGTAACAAGGACAAAATTATATCATCTGTGGTTTATCAGTTTGGAGAAATTATCCTGTGTTCTGATGGGCAGGGACTGATAGGTACTCAGTGCCTACAATTGTGTTGTGTAATGTGGTTTTTGGTTCAAGGAGCTATTAAAAGGCAGTCCATAGTGGTAAGGACATAGTCCAGATAGATCAAAACACTGAGTTGCTTATATATATATATATATATATATATATATATATATATATATATATATATATATAAGCTTATATATATATATATAATATATATATATAATATATATATATTATATATATATATATAAGCTTATATATATATATATATAAGCAACTCAGTGTTTTGCATACACACATCACATATGTGTGTGATGTGTCTATATCACATATATTATACATACATATATATTATTTTATTGTTATTGAACCTCTATTCAAATCCTCTGTTTTGCGTCTAAAGTTTTAGGATACCAGAAAGAGTAGATCTATATTCATCTATGCAAATAATCAACAGAGGGTGAATTGAAAATGAATTTAATGTCAATCTATAACAACATCATGCTGACATAGAGGTGGTAAGCTACAACAAACTTAGGATCGGGAGACAGAGCATCTGAGCTTGAATCCAAGCTCTTGCCTTCCCTTAGGGGACTGATCATTTGACAAGGCTGTGGTGGCTAGTTTCTATACCAACATGGTGAATAAATCCATTCATAGTTATTTCTGAATGTGAAAATGGGATATTGGGAGCAAGAACAGGAAGAAACAAGGGAGGATTGGAAATTTGACCAAATCTGGAGAGGTATAAAAAAGAGTCACTAAGAAAGCCTTAGCATACAAGATCATGAAGAGCCTTGTTCTATACTGGAATATCTTATGAGTTGTAAATAGGCATTTAAAAAATGGAAGTGATAACACAGTGTAAATAAATATTGTTAGCAAGGAAATATAAAGCATGGATTTGAAGAGAAAGAAATTAAATAGAGTAGTAACTTTTAAGGAGGATTTTTTTGGTATCCCAACTGTGAGATTATGTACTATTGCAATAGCAGTATTAGCAGCATACATGCATTGATTCCTTACATTGTAACAAGTATTGTTGTAAAGTATTTTGGACTCAGCATCTCACTGAAGAAGTCAGTGTGAGAAACAACAGGAGAAAAAAAGCAACAAAATGTACTCGATAATACAAAAGTTTATGTAGAAAGGATTCAAAACATGGTACAAAAGTTTGAATCTTAGACTCTTAAACTGATGAGACTATAAAGTTCAGAGTAGTTACTTGAGGAAAAATATTTGACTCTGTTATCTGTGTCGAATCTCAAGGAATTTCCCTAAAGAAATTCAACAGTGATTTTTAAACTATGCTCCAGATAGGTAGCCAAAAGAACAGAGACAAAGGCAAGAAAACCTCATGAAGTAACAAAAGACTCGAGGAGGAAGAGATTAAAGACTGGTGAAGGGGAAAATCCAAGAAGTGTCATGGTGGAAGAGGGGAATGGGTAAACTAACAGACCAGGGAATTTCAAGCTGGGAAGAATGGGTGAAGAAATCACCAGTGAAGACACTGCAGGTCAAGGAGGTTGTAGAACCTTCTAGAAAAAAGTGAGGAAGTATCTGCCTCTGGCCCTCTCAGATCTGTATGAGATGCTAGGAACTTCTAATTCTGCCTTGTGCTCCTGAGGGAAGTTGCCACTGTGGGGAGATGGTAGAACAGAAAGACAAAAGGAACACTGGGTTCATGACAGCACAATAGAACCATTCTTCACATATGCCTTCTCTCGGGGGTTTTCCTTTCAGTAAGCTATTTGTGTTTTCCATCACCTGTAGCTGAATATAATGGACGATTAAAAGCATGTGAAGATGATTTCCTGATATTGTCTCCTTAGCTCTTAATTCACTATTATCTTTTCCTCCAGCTTTCTTTATTTTATTCCAGTTAAATTATTTGCTTTTAACTGAAACTATAACTACTCTATACAAGTCCAAATTCTAATTTCTACCTTTATAATTATTGTTACAATCCACTTCTCTGCTGATTAGATTAGGTGTGAGTAGTGTGAGAGGGAAGTAAGGAGAGACTGCAAATAAAGGAACCCTCTATTATTTCTCAATTTTCCTCTCTATGGCCACAGAAGAGATTTAAAAGGCAGTGTGTATAACATTATTTCAGGGGACTTACATATAAAAACTGAAAATTTTATATAGCTGTCTCAAGCCTTTTGTTTTCATTCCCGTTTTATAGCCCTTATTTTCCAGGCATGGCACTTTCGTTGGGGTGCCTTAGCAAAGTCCCCTTGTTCAATATGACTCTAATGAGAGAGAGTAAGAGCATATACCGGGGCTGAAAACTGTACGCTTTTATGTGGAGGTTTATAGACTATTATTTTTAATTGAAATTTGAAGTCAGCCTTTACAGTGAAGGGGAAAGCAGAAACTCACACACTATGTCTCACTCTGAAATAACAAACTCATTTGGAGAATTCCACTGCGACAAAGAGCAGCTCGTCCGAGTCAAAGGACATAAAGAGCCGGCCTGGCCCTCAAAGCTTGAATCTGAACACAGTGATGGGTTTAGAAAGAGGCCAGGATTTAACACTTGGGGAAATGTTCTGAAGAGCAAAACGTGGGAGGTGAGAAGATAAGTAAAAGAAAGGAAGAGCTAGTGCTGGTGGGGGAGGTGATTTCTGTATTTGGGGATCAAATTCGATAACCAGATCCCCTTGAATACAGTAATCTTGCCTAGCAGTTCGGGGGTTACCACAGACAGCCAGGAAGTGCTATCAACCACCTTGAACTAGATGTGCCATAAGTGAGCTTTGTAAAACAACGTTTTACTCAAGAGTTACTCTGAAATCAGCAGCTTCAATGCTAATTTTTGATGATGATTATAATTATGATGATGATGAGGAGGAGGAGGAGGAAGAGGAAGAGAAGTAGAAGGAGGAGGAAGTGGAGGAGGAGGAGATTTCTGAGGACTTAGGATTTAGCTCAGTGCTAGATCACTTGCTTAACATGTATAAAGCCCCATGTCTCATCCTAGAAGCACAACAACAACAAAATAATATAAAATACAATTTATTTAAAATTTGTCTAGTATCCTTTAATAGGAACCTGAATAGCCTAAAACAGGGGACTTTCCTCTAAAATTCCTACTTATACAATGTTCAAGATAGTTCTTGAGACTATATATATATATATATATGTATACATATATATATACATATATATATATGTATACATATATATATACATATGTATATATGTACATATATATACATATATATACATATATGTATACATATATATACATATATATATATATACATTCACACACACACACACACACACACACACACATATATATATATATATTTTTTTTTATATATATATATATACATACATATACATATATACATGAACAGGTTTTTCTGAAGCACCCAAAATAATTTTTATGTTCAGGCAAATTAAGGAACCTTAGTTTAAAGGATTAGTCTCATGGACATTTCTATTTATGTGAATTTCTTTTAGAATACTCCACATTTCATGGATGTTTCCCCATTTCAACATTTATTGATTGCTTACTATTCTAGTTGGCCAGAATACAGTAATAAATAAAAATAACAAATGGTTTTGCCCCCTTCCAGCAGGTAGTATTCTGATGGAGATAAACATTGAAGACCACATATATTTATTAGTTAAAGTCCAGTAGTTATAAGTACAGTCAAGAAAAGAAAAAAAAAGAATCCAATGAAGGAAGGAGGAGAAATAGAAGAATGGTTTTCTATGGAAAGCTTCGCAGAAAAAGTAACATTTGCATCAAAGTCTGAATGAAGGAGGCCATCATCTGGGAAAAAGAATCAAGGAAGAGCATTTCAGATAGAGAAAAGATCAAATGACACGTGGCATCTCTTCATCACCAAGGCTGGGCTGGCTGCACTGAGAACGGTAGCGGGTGATGTTGGGGAACTAGAATGGAAAGGGATGCTGAGTCAGATCAAGCTCTAGGAGGCCAAGGTTAGCAGTTTGGATTCTGGAGTATTTATTTCAATATGCATAGTCATAAGGAAGTTAGACGGCAAACTCAGAAGCCAGATAAAAGGCTATTGCGATGATCCCTAACTAAGCACAGCCTGAATGAACTAAATTGTGATGTGATGATCAGTAAGAGTAACCAGGTTAATAAAAACATCCAGCACCACAGTCTGTAACATCTACTATTGCCCAAGAGGTATTTTATTCTCCTTAATGGCATGTGAAGCTTTTATCTCTTTGTTTCCTCTTAGAAATGGACCCTGGTTCTACAGTTGCCTCTTATGTGCCAGTTGCTTTTTAGCTCTTGGGTCTTACTGCCCTACCTTCTGCTCTCACCATCAGACAACACGGGAGCAACTGCTGTGATTTGCAAGGTGTGGTTTAGTGATAATGAAAGCAGGTACATCAATCACCTCCCCACCCAATTTTCAGAAAGTCTTCCAACATTTTCTAATCATCTGATGAGGTAAAGTTGGAAACAACTCATTTGCATACAATGGAATGACACCCTTAAACAATTTACCAATAACTTCTAATGTAGACTTTCCAAATCAGTACTCTTAATGCATCTCCCTGTCTTTCGCAGGACAAAATGAGTTGAATCAAATGTTATTGTGTTTTACCTTGAGATATTCAAGTGAGTTAATAACAGTCATAGAATATTGAGTTTTATATATTTTATAATCTAAACCTAAAACCATACTTCTGAATTTAATGTTCTTTAAGAAGTCATTGAGAGGATTGGCTATCTTTTTTTTTCTTTTGGCAAACCCTTGATAGGAGGTACATCCAATGATATTTTTGGACCATTTTATTTTAGACCCTAATTTTCCTTTACTGTGGTTATAGGCCTGATTCTCTAAATTATAGGCTCTCCAGCAGTTCAGAAAGCTAGTTCACACCACTGTGTGCATTAGGAAGGTGGTGTATATATAATTCCACTAAGGGAGACCCTAGAAACATTAAGCCCCCACTAGTAAGCGGTCACGAGTCAGAGCCAGAACTGACACTAGCCATTTTTCTTCACTGACAAGTTTTCATTATGTGGCTTTCCCAGAACAATTTAGAAATTGATCTGCTGCTGATGGAGGCTGGGATAAATTGGGCACATAAGTGAACCCAAAGCATCAGGGCAGCCAATGAGAGGCTTCAGCTCAGTATGAGGGAGATCTCTCCTCAGCCCTCCTCCACATCTCTTCTCCCGGGCATACCCATTGATTTCAGCTTCCTCAAAGGGGACTTCTCTTTCTGGGGCTGCCCTCCTTGTTTGGAGAGGCCATAGAAACATTTATTTCATCATCTATTTACTTATCTCTTGACTAAATAGGTCAGAGGTTCACCTCTCTGGAAAAACAATTCCCTAGCGTTGTTACACATCTACTCATGTGAAAGAAAGAGACTTTTATGTTCTACCAAACTGTAAATCTGCTTGAAAATTGAGAGCACTGTTTTAAACTTGCTGTGTGTAACTCTGGCTTGGTTGGGGTGCCTGGGATTCCCCAAAGAGAATTGTGCAAAAGTGTTGGTGAGCAACCCTGGGGACATTTTGAAAGTGTTTCAGAGGGATGGTTCAGGCTCAAGGACAGTCAAGGGTGATAAATAATAATACATGTGCTGGTAGAGTTTATCTTAGCATAATTTATCCAGTGCCATAATTTGGATCTTGAATGACACCCAAAAAGCTATATATTAAAGGATTGACCCCAGTCTGTGGTGTTATTGAGTGGTGGGAGCTTTAGCAGATAGAACCTACTATAAGACGTTAGATCAATGGGGTGAGCACTTCAAGGGGTCATTGGGACCCTGAGCCTTCTTCTCTCTCCCGTGCTTTTTCATATCATCTCAGGCGAGCAGCCTCCTCAGCCAGCCCTATCACGGCATATTGTTTTCACAACAACCATAATAGAACCAAGCAACCAAGGACAAAAATTCTCCCAAACTGGAAATCAAAATAACCTTTTCCCTTATTAAGTTGATTATCTCCTCTATTTTATCATGGTGACACAATTCTCATCTGTATGGTTACAGTGAGGGTGCCATGACTCTGCTTGTGTCTGTGTGTGTGTGTGTGTGTGTGTGTGTGTGTGTGTGTGTGTGTATGCACATGCATGTATGTGTATGTGATACAAATAGGAGTAGACCACAAGGGAGTTGTCTAGAATGAAGAAAGATTGAGACCTCAAAGATAAACCTAGAATTCCCATGCAGATAGGAATTTATTTAAATCACAGCAGGTCACTTTTTCCCCCACCCACTCACTTTTCATTAGTCAGCACCCACCCAGTTCCCTGGAACTAGTTAAGACAGCTCATGTTGTGTTTCCTCCCTGAATAACAACAGCAAGAGCAGCTTTCATGGATGGAACAGCTGTTGTGGGCAGGACAAAGTCCTGGAGGTTTCTTTGATCAAAAGCTATACAGCAACTGGTAAACTTGAACTTGGCACAGTCCTGTCTACATTGTCAGATCAACTGAACTAATTACTGAGGGAATCTCATGCACATATGTTCTTGATTGGGGAGAGTCATCTCTCTCTGTCTATGTCTCTCTGTCTCTCTGTCTCTCTGTCTCTCTGTCTCTCTGTCTCTCTGTCTCTCTGTCTCTCTGTCTCTGTCTCTCTCTCTCTCTCTCTCTCTCTCTCTCTCTCTCTCACACACACACACACACACACACACACGATGTGTCTTTGAATTATTATCAGGTAGTCCTATCAAAATGGCAAAATCAACAGAACCCATCCATCAGGTTCATCTACCCATCAAGTGGCACTGCCCTTCCTCTCTGGTAGCTGCTTAGCCAGTGTCTGCCAGTGTCTGTCATGACAGACCCATCTCCTACCTGTGTCCAAACCTCTTTTTCTCTCCCTGAAGATACAAGGGGATGGCAATGTCTGTGTAAAAAGCAGCTGAGAACAAACTGAGAAGTGAAGTAACTCAGTGTGAGGAAAACATGGCTCGCCCACTTTTGAAAACATCCCCAGCTAACTTTTAACAGGTATTTTTATGGTTTAGTAATGAATCAGTACCATAGTTTATACTGGTTTAAATTCCAGAGTCCAGATATGAATTTCTTACATTGTATTTGAGCAGAGTGATGTGTGTGTAAATCAGGCAGTTATTATATTTCTTTTTTGTATGTTTTTTAATTGTAAAAATGCTGTACAGAGGGGTTACAGTTACATGAGCAAGGGAGTGAGTACACTTCCTATTGAGCCTTGTTGCCCCCTTAAAAACTTAAGTATTACTGGAGAAATTTGTTTTCTCGGTCATTAGGAAGTACAACAGGCTGAGAAGAATAATTTTTAAATAAAATTAAAATAAAAATGATAGAACCTGTAACCTAATTGAGTTTTTAGCACCTTAAATACCCAGTGATTATTTATTTTTTAAAAAATGTAAGGCTAAAACACTTGAAACCCGAGGCTATGTTTTGGTTTTTCATTTCACCTTTCACCTGTAGCACCTAAGAATGGTCACATAACTATAATGAAGGACAAAATGACAGTGACCTTCTTAGAGCCAGATCTGAACACACCTGAAAATTCTCTTTTGAGAAGGTCAAAAGGAGGTCATGGAGACCTTAGGAAGAGCTTCTGTGAGAGCAGGATGGACATCCTCACAGAATTTTACTTTCAACGGATTACCCAAATCATTTGAGCCTAGGTCCCTGCTCATCGGTGAGGCTAGTGTTTGGATGTGGGCCAGTAAGACCCCTCTACTAGACAGGTCTCTACTGTCATCATTTGAAGGCAGTGTGACTAATCTGAGCCACACTGGTCTTCTTAGCTGAAGAACAGATTGCTCATTAAATATTTCTTGTGAAAAGAATTGAATAAATGCATCAAATGCTATTTGCCCATCAAAAAACCCTTATATAAATGCAGAGGCTAATTTCAATCTTAAGGAGAAAAATAGTTCTTATGACCCAGTTATATTGAAGTGTTATACCTACTTGTGATCACCAGGAATAAATACAACCGTGGGAGGTATAGAATACAAAGAACTGGGTGTGATTCTTTCTCACACCTGATGACCAATAGAAGCCATGGAGAGGTCTAGTCTTCTGGAACATGTAGTAGAGACGTCTATCTAGTAAGTTATCCTTTCAAACCCATTCTTTGAAACTTGCCTGTAGTTAGTGAATCTTCAGGGCTATGAGACATGACTTAAAAAGACCAAAGTGAAACAGGAATTTTATTTATTTATTTATTTATTTATTTGCCAGTCATGGGGCCTGAGCTCGGCCTGGGCGCTGTCGCTCAGCTCTTCAGTTCAAGGCTAGCACTCTACCATTTGAGCCACAGCACCACTTCTGACTTTTTCTGCTTATGTGTTGCTGAGGAATAGAACCCAGGGCCTCATGCATGCAAGGCAAGCACTCTACCACTGAGCCACCTTCCCAGCCCGAAACAGGAATTTTAAAGTCGCCATCTAAAAGGCCAATTATTACTGTATTCTGGTCTATTTCTGATCAACACCACATAATAGAAATGAAAATAGAGATAGAAATAATCCCTTGTTGGAATTAGGAAACTTTGTTTAGTATCTTACTAAATCTTTGTTTAGTGTCTAAACAAATGAGCCAGCTGTCCTACTTTGCTTGTTTGTTTATATCCCTTGTCTCCAATTGAAGAAGTCAGGTTTGTTATTTATAACTGAGATTAAAGAAATAATATTATTGCTGAAACCATTTTAGTTCTCACCAGTGCTTCTGGGTGGATTGTATCCACGTGCATCAAAATAGTCACAGATGTTCACAAAGGGAGTAACACCCAGCCTGTAGATCAGTGTGAAGAAGTATATCCCTATCTCATGGGAATAGTAATATTCTTTAACTGAAAACAAGTCAGGGTGGCTGACTACACTGGCCAAATTAACCATTAGAGAAGATGATAGATGTCAAAGCTAGTTGAAATTATATTAAAAAATTTCACAAATGTACTATACATCATAATCATTAGTAAGTTTCTACTTGATTTGGAGTAGTTTGGTATTATTTAAATTATAGACTATTTAAGATCAGATCTCTCACAGGATTGCATTTCTAAATGATGATTATCCATTTTATACTTAAAGTTAATCTGATTACATGTGCAGTAAGTAATATAAGCACCCAGCCATCGGTTCTGTGTCTACTCCTGAGCAGGTAATCTTTGGAATGTGAAGTGAACTGGAGAGAGAAATGTCAGTGAAATCATTAGGCTATAGAAATAAATCTAGGGCATTTTTGTTGTCGATCTTTATTTTTACCTGCGTACTGCAAGCAAAACTTCATTAACTGAAAAAGTTAAGTCTGGCCACGTGGCTTCTGACCCAGCTTAATGTCCATGTCACTAGTCTTCAGCCAGGTTTATTTTTTTTCTAAAAAATTGTGTCAGAAACTTTCATATTTACCTTGGTCTATAAAAATTAAAGCTCTCTAAAATTATTAACTCCCTTTACTCAATCTTCCACAAAAAATATTAAATGTATCTTTAATAGATATAAATGAATAAACATTGGACTAAATCAGGTCACTTAATATCAACAAACTCAAGTCCTGGGCTTTGTATTTGCACTAAATTCCTTCCCTACTTTTGGGGTCAACTCTGCTACTAAATTTGGCTTGAAATTTATGTGATCAGAGATCCCTCAGCCTCTACAAAGCCTGGACCAACAATACAAATGGAAACAAATTAGATGTAAATTAAAGTCACACTTCAACATAAAAAGTGGTTAAGTAAAATAAACTCTGGCTGCTTCTCTTAACTAATACACCTTAATAGCGTTAAAATTTAAAGCTAGACAATGCTATTGATGTTATATGACTAGATGATAAGAATATCTTATTTCAACTTACTCTCAATGATTTAAATCGCTGAGGATAACACAATTGTAATCTAAATATGTAATATTGCAAAGTATTTTAATAAACATGCCAATTAAAGTGTAATATTAAAAAATTAAAGACTTCTATTTTGGTCTGCCAATTATTTATAAGCAAATCAAAAAAGAGATTGACACTAACGGATAATAAATGTTTCATAATTAACTTGCCAACAATTTTCAAATGAGACCTCTTAAATGTTAACTTTAATTCTTGAAGCAATCATTGTTATTATTGTGTGTGGTCCTAGGATATTGAACTCAGGGCTTTGCCCTTGCTTGGCAGGCATTCTATCATTTCAGCAGTGCTCCAAGTCCTGAAACAATTAAATCATATTAAGTAGTCTTATAAAAATGAAATGATTTATGATTCTAGCAATTATCTAGCCCACTGCCTATGCATATAATTTTTTTGCCATGCTTCATTTACATTATATCTGGACCTTACCATGTACAAGTATAAGAATAATTGAATTGCTTGATATTGCCAAGTATTCCTCAGCCAGTCCGTCCAAGTTTGGCTAGAACTGTGATAATTCGTGTTCTTCCAGAACTATGGAATGGAATACAAAGAGAAGCAAGAAAGTCAGCAGTTAGCACCTCCTAAGAATAACCCTTCCTTGTGGGTGAAGCTATCCCATCCTTACTCTCCTGGAGCATTTGACAAGTTAACGAACTTTACTGTTTTCTTATACAGGTGCTTGTTTTGTCTGTGAAGTGATTACCCTCCAAATCCCTGGCCATCTCCTGAATCAGCCTATGGAGCCACATCCATCCATCATTGGAAGCTATTGTGCGTGGTTTGAGAGGATACAGAGAAGTAACCCTAAGAGGCCTGAATAGATTCATTGTGTCAAAGCAAGTCTCAGAATTTCTGGAAACAGCAGCACTCCTGTGTCACCTTATTCTTATGGTATCTGGGTCCATAAAAACGCCAGCATAACAGGATAAGTACCTAAGTTCACCTGAGTCTTGGTTGGTTGTAGCTGAACAAAGTTGCTATGTGGGACATGAGGATGAAGCCAATATAATGGAAAACAGAAAAAAAAAGATGAGGACCAAAAACTAGTCCGTGATGAAAATCCATGGATTCCAAATCCCATTGCACTTGAAGCTAGTGTACCCTTAGGATATTCATCAGGTGAGATCATATATGATTTCCTTTCTTTTATAAAGTCATTTTCAAATGGGGTTCTGTCATATGCAACAGGAGAAGAGTCCCTACCAATATAAGAGGGAAAACAATGCTCTTTATTCAGGGCTCTCTCAAACAAGATGTATTGTCATTTACTTCCTTCTCCTGAAGGATAGAAATAAGAGAGAAACCATTGGATTTCTTCTTTAGTCTTAATTCTGCACCTTTACCGTGTATGGGTTGATTTCTTGCCAGGTCATTCAATGACCTCATATCATTTTTGTCTGGTTTGATCAGTCTTTCTCTAGATGTCAGTGCTAATCTGGACAATAAGAAGTGACTCTCACAAAAGGATCATGAAGAGTTCTGACCATACAAGAAAATCTTTAAAGTCTTCTGAAAAAGCAACATGACTGCATACTGCTACATTCATTCATTCCATGTGGAATTTGTTAAAATGAATAAATACCTAATTTCATAGCCTGCTGTAGAAGAAAGTATTGCATTTCTGAAATCTAAACAATCACCCATTAATGCTTAATTCTCATGATTTGAAAATCTTTTCTAATCTCATTTTTTTTCTTTCCGCCTCCAGCTGTGTGATTTTTTTCCTGTATATTTAATCATTCACATAACATCAGTATTGTTGGAAAGGTAATATTACCAAGAAGCCCGCCTGTACTCTAATGGCTTAGTTGGAGCCTACACATTCCTAATGATTATATATTCATTTAAAAGCTTTCAATGCACAGTAGCAGAGTCAACTTAATGTAAATCATAGCTTCATCTTAGTTGGTATATCACATATCAAGACTTTTATAAGTACATGTTAACTTTTTGGTAAAGGCCCAAATCCCTAATCAGTCTTCCAAGTAAGGAGAAAAAAGAAAAGAAAAAAAAAAGAATACTCACACACACAGAAAAAGAGTGGTAGAATTATGTCCCACACTAATAATCTATTTCAAAGAATACCTTCTTTCAGACTACACAAGAATATAGTGCTTACATTTTTTACATACCCACAGTTTATGTAGAAATTATTTTATGTTTAGATATCACTCACTAGTAACTGGTATCGAGCCAGCCGCATAGCTACATAAACACCAGATTTTACACATTACACAGCTCAAACAACATTTTGCTCTAAGCCGTTTAGTTACTTTTACATCTAGATATAGTTTAAGGTCTTTCCCTATCTTGATAGCTCCCTTGCTCCTACCATTTAAAACATTTTTTTCTTTTGGGCCAAGAAAAGCAATCGGGGATTTTTTTTTAAAAGAAATCAAATCATACATGTGCACTTTTGTAAACTAGGAGTTTCTGTTACTGTAAATCACTGCCAGATGTCAGATAGCAAAATGTTCATTACTTACTTAAATAATAGAGTTGATTAATGAGGTACATTTACATTGTGGAATCTTGGTCTCTGTCATAACCAGACAGGATTTAAGAATTTTTAAGAATCCATGCAGATAAGAAAATAATTTTAACTATCATGCTTCAAAGACAAAGTAAATATTAGGCGTCTTGGGGTAGCATTTGGTCATCTAAGGAGTAATAACTTCCAAATGAAACCAGTCTTTCTTCTCAAATAAAGATACGGTAGCTATGTCACAAAACAGAAAGGCATGTTTCTGGCCAGTCAATGGCTCATAACAACTCAGTATGGGGAATCTTTTCTAGGGGAATTTTGAAGCAGGGTATGAATTTTAATGGCAACCTGATTTCTCTTTTTGCGTTACTCAAGTAATCGTCTTGCATGATGATATGACTTGTGTAGAAACATTAATGTAAAGAAAACCACACAGGCAGTGATGGCTCACACCTGTAATCTTAGCTACTCAGGAAGCAGAGATTTGAGGATCACAGTTGCAAGGCAACCAAGAAATCTGTAAGACTCTTAAGATTCAACATTTTATATCCTATTTATCAACAGAAAGCTAGAAGTGGACTGTAGTTTTAGTGGTGGAGTGGTAGAGCATCAGCTAGGGAGGATAAAAGGAATGAAGGGAAGGGTGAAGGAGGAAGGGAAGGAAGCAAAAAGGGAGAAAGGGGAAAGAAAGCAAAGTAAAACAAGCAAGCAAGAGAAAGAAAGAAAGGAAGGAAGGAAGGAAGAAAGAAAGAAAGAAAGAAAGAAAGAAAGAAAGAAAGAAAGAAAGAAAGAAAGAAAGAAAGAAAGAAAGAAAGAAAGGAAAGAAAGAAAGAAAGAAAGAAAACAAGAGGAAGAAAGAAAACAAGAGGAAGAAAGAAAATAAGAGAAAGAAAGAAAATAAGAGAAAGAAAGGAAGGAAGGAAGGAAGGAAGGAAGGAAGGAAGGAAGGAAGGAAGGAAGGAAGGAAGGAAGGAAGGAAAGAAGGAAGGAAGGAAGGCAGGGAAGGAGGGAGGGAAAGAGAAAGAGAGAGAAAGATGGAGAAAGAAAGAAAGACCGAGAGAAAGAAAGGAAGGAAGGAGAAAAGAAAAAAAAAACAAATAAAGCCCACCCTTTCTACTGAACAGTGAGCCTCCAATTGAAAACAAACATTCGCTTTGGTGAAGTCAAAAGAGTTTGTTACTTACAAGCAACTCTTTCCAAATGAGGTAATTCATCTTTCACATTCTCTCCATCACCACAAGGATTACATTGGCTGCCAACAATGGTGAAGGTTTGCAAAATGCACTGCCCATATTTCTTGCCTCCACCTGTGTTTCAAAGCACAGGGATACAGGGTCTTAAAAAACTTACACAGGAGGCAACTTGACATTAGCCACTAATCAGAGCTTTTTTTGTGTGTTAGAAAAGTTGCCTTAGAATAATTCCTTGGAAGTTGGAGGTGAAGTTCATCCATCCCAAACTTTGCTGCAACATTTTGGAAGCAATACACAACACAATATATCCTACATGGGCCACTCACATGAACATTATCACCTGCATGCATATTCACAGTCCATTTCTCAATCAAGTGTTTCTTTACTTTTATGTAGACACATTTTCTAGTACACACACATATGCATATGTGAACACATGCATGTGTGGGAGTGCTATGAATGCTGCTCAGTTTCTTAACACATACTATAAGGTTGTCATATGGTGACACATGCCTAAAATCCCAGTACCTGGGCAGCAGAGTTAAGAGGATTGTGACTTTGAAGCATCCCTGGGTTACATAGTGAGATCACATCAAGAAGAAGAAAGAAAAGAAAGGAAGAAGGGAAAGGAGAAAGGAAGGAAGGAGGGAGGAAGGGGAAGAAGGAAGGAAGGAAGGAAGGAGGGAGGCAGGAAGGGAATAGGGAAAGAAAGAAAGAAAGAAAGAAAGAAAGAAAGAAAGAAAGAAAGAAAGAAAGAAAGAAAGAAAGAAAGAAAGAAAGAAAGAAAGAAAGAAAGAAAGGAAGGAAGAAAAGGAAGGAAGAAAAGGAAGAGAAGAAAGAAAAGGAAGGGAAGAAAGGAAAGGAAGGGAAGAAAGGAAAGGAAAGAGAGAGAGAAAGGAACACGAAAGAAGGAAGGAAAGAATGAAAGAAAGGAAAACTGAACACTGGACACATCAGTCCCCACGCAAGTTTAGCCCAGACACATCACTCATTACCAACAAAATTTGATCATGTATCTGAGCCTCACTTTCCCCATGTGTAATCAGGGAATATCAATGAACATATTTACTTATTTAAATAATTAAGAGATATATCTTAGAATATCAATAACATAGTGTTTTATACAAAATGAATTACCAACTTGTCCTTCCTTTTGTATTAATGTGAGTTTTCCAACGTCAGATCCTTTGCAACATTTAACTGACACTCCTTGTTTTCCCCTTACTATGCCAAATGGAATTATAGGAAATGAATTATGGTTCAAGACAAACCAAGTGCTCCATCTCAATGGTTATCATTAATATGAATATTGCCTTAAAAATGAAATAGGATCAGTATATAAAATACTTTGAAAATTTAGATTCTAGAATCTAAGTAATACATTGTTGCTGGCTCCAAAGAATCACAGAAAAGAGTTTGGGTGAAAGTTACTGAATGCAGAGAAAATAGAATGCATAGTAAGTTGAGGTAAAAGTTAAAACCCAAACCTAATGTTAGTTGTGGACATGGTTCAGTGAGGGGTCTGAAATGCAGAAATGGAAAGCAATTTAGGGAAAGGAGGTTAGCTTTTCATTGGAAGCTTAGCTAAGTGTGTGTGTGTGCCTATACTTGTATATGTGTGTATACACATATGATGCTTGTATATGTATATATTTATATGTATGTTTAACTATACAATTACGAAATTTAACTGAAATTCATGTTGTATTTTTAGAAGAATTGTAAATTATATTTCTTCTGGTGGACACATGTGTCTTTTATTAAATTTAGACCTTGTGTTAGCTATTCATTCCTTTATCTAGTTTCTTAAAACATTTCAGAAATGTATTTGTCCATTCAATGGAACAAAGACCACATTAATATGAGATAAGGGGTCATGTTAGGAAGAGCTCACTGGCCTTCCCAACGGGAGGCAGAGACCATGCTAAAGTTTCCAGGCAAATTGCCAGGGCACCAAAGAAGAATCATAAAAATAAGCTGGGTGCTGGTGGCTCACGCCTGTAATTCTAGCTACTCAGGAGGCTGAGATCTGAGGATCTCGGTTCAAAATCAGCCCAGGTAGGAAAGTCCATGAGACTTTTAGCTCCAATTAACCACCAGAAAACCGGAAGTGGCGCTGTGGCTCAAAGTGGGAAAGTGCTAGCCTAGAGCACAAAGAGGCTCAGGGACAGCGCCCAGGCCCTAAGTTCAAGCCCCATAACTGACAAAACATAAATAATAATCAGTCTAAAAATTCTCGGCTTCTGGCAATGATTTCATCAGCTCCCATATCTTAGAGAATTGGCATTTCACAAAGACTTTTGAAAGGAATCTCTGAGACAATTATTCCATATAGACCTAAGGGATGCGAGGAGCAGCGAGACAGTGGTCTGTTAGAAGTGTGGCTGATTAAAGCCTCAGGATGGGACCAAATAGCATTTCAGTGTTCTGCGGTGTTTGGGATTTTTTGAGCAAACTCCCAGAACTCATTTTGTTAGTCATCTTCTTAGATGACTTTTTCCTTTCTTTGGGTTTGTTCAAGGAGTCAACTGATTCTGCCACAATGCAAATGTGAGTACCTGATAATGGCAGGTGTTAAACCACTGGCACTTAGCCATCCGCTCCATCACTCTCTCTATCCCTCCATCCCTCCCTCCCTCCACCCACCCCTCCCTCCATCCACCATCTAACCATGCATCCCCAAACTATCCTTTGTGCCAATTAAGGCATCCAGGTGCTAGAGTGTTACGTTTTGTTTGCTTTTAATGGCCATTTGATACTGTGGCAATCTGCACTGGGAAAATTTAGAAGCTAGGTGCTGCCTGTTGAATAAATCAGGCTGTTTGTAAATGGCCAGGTCAACACGTGTGAAATGGAAAGGCAAGGGGCATCCTTCTTCATTTTGGCCATCTTTGCCATGAATATTGATCATCATGTATCAGTACATCTGGAGCCATTACTCACATAATCATGAAAATGGCCAATTGACTTGACCCACTGTCTAGCCTGCCCATTTCCCAGCTGTATAACTAGTTGCATAGTCAGAGCCCAAGATAAACCCTGTTATGGGGTTCTAAAGTGTTTTGATCATGAACTCATGTGTGGAAGTTTATTAAAGCATGCTTGAGGATTCTGTAATATTTAGAGTACCTCCAAGGATATAAAACTCATGGAGGAAGTAACTCCTCATCTGTCAGAATTCCTATCCAACCACAGTGACACAACTTGATATACATAAAATTAAATTTGCCATATACCATGGCAAATTTAAAATAACTGGAAAATACTCCAAACCAAATGAGCGCCGGAAATAGTGGTAGTATTGTTAACTTCCCACGTTGTTATTAGATGAAGTTTAAAAATAAAAAAATACAAATAACAAAAAGATAAGCTTTAATTTATTTCCATATACAATTATACTCAGTTTCTATATGGATTCAGGACACACATATACATATGTGACTCTGTATACCAATACTAACCTTTTTTGTTTTAATTTACTGATACTATTTATCATATGTGCATGGCTGGACAGTATGTAAAATCAGGTGAACTGCTAGAGAGATTCTTGCTACTAGCAAATGTTATTTGCTAAAGAAGTTCTGTGACTTTAACATGGGTTTGTATGAACAATGGTTTTATAGTTTCTAACTCATCTGGAAGAACATTGGGCAACCATGGCCCAATGGCAAGGGACTCTGACCTCTCTTACACTTTCCATCCACACTACATTCATCAAGCCTTGGGTGTTGTACTATGAAGCCATTAATGTAATTTAAATAAGTGAACAGAGAGAGGGAAGTAACAACCAGCCTCCCCCTGGGGGACCTAGACAGCTTCTCGCATCATCCCAAGGACTTGGGTCAGCAAAAGACCAAAGTCTGACAAGTTTCCTCTGGACAAGGGCAAACTGGTTTGAAAATGAGTCTGTCACTGCTTTGGCTTACCGTATGGGATTCTAAATCTCTCCAGTTGTTGTAGTTGAAAAGAGAGACCTTACATTCTCTCCACAATATACTTGAATGTTTCGTTTGTCCCCCTCTCAGCGCCCAGGGAAGCAAGAATGAACGGCTTTGAGTAGACTTCCAATGTGGAAGAACAGGAATGGAGATCTATTTTCAAACCAAGTAAACTGGAATCTAAGTGAATTTTTCTTACCAAAACTTTTGAAAATTCAGGGAACACATGGTCTAATAATAGGACAGGATATTGGCAATCAGGGCTGCCCTGGAAATCAGAACTCCCCCTGGAAATCTGAAACACATGGCCCCAAATAGAAGCAATCCAACTCGACTTCCAAATAGAACCACACTGATTGTAAAATATTTGCAATTATGACACCCGAAGAGATAGTTTTTGATTTGATTAAAAAACAACCCTACATTATGTAGTTTTAATACTGAATTTCTTTTTTGTGCAGTTATATGTGACTTGGATTTAGATGTACAGTGCATGAGTACTGACATTACACTTGGATGAAATCAAATTGTAGTTACCTGTGTTTCCTGCTTTTCTGTGAGTTAACATTCAAGTATGGTCTTTGTTACAGAAGAAGGAAGGAATTTGTGAAGACATAATGCCCTTCCCTTCAGCTAATTCGATCATTATTCCTTGATCATTAGTGTTAATGAGGGGAAATAACGTGAGAATAATCCAAAAATAGTAGGTAATCCAAGAGGCATGTACACTCAATGCAAAAATGTTTTGTATTTATTTTTGGATGTAGATATATCAGACATTATTGGAATTCTGATTGCTTCAGAAGGCATAATTAGCGCACAATAAGAAATGTAGTTAGTATCCCAGAAGTGATTTTACTTGGAATGTAGTGTATTGGTAGACAGTTTTTGCAATCAGCCAATTTCTTCACTTTCGGTTTAATCTCTCCATTCCATCACTCTATTTGTTAAATTCAAGTTAATGGTTCACTCAGTTAGATAACTGTACCCATAGATAGTTACCCTAACTTGATTTGAATGAAAAGGACTGATAATAAATACAACACAGGACTCCACCCCTAAGACCTCATACTTGATAGATCAGTTATATTGATATAACTGTGTAACTTTGCAGGGGAGGTCTGGTGTGAAAGAGAAGACAAGAAGACTGGATGGAGTCTGCAGGGCCAATACAAGAATGCTATGTTCTGGTTGACTGGAACATAGGGGGACTTTGAGAGTATTACAGAACAACACGGAGTAGGTTTGATACCTCATTGCAAACGTGCTTGAGGACCTAAGGCTGAAGCTGCCAACTTCATGGGTAAACCATGAAGTTTATAACCATGAAGTTATAAGAACTTGGGAGAAACTGGGAACTTAAGCTGAGACAAGTAGATCAACACATCCACAGACTGATGTGAAATGGAATTTCATTATCATCCAAAATTCTTAACTAGAGACCATTTAAGATCAAGAGTTCACATTGAAAGTTAGACTTACATATCAAATTTGATTTTCATCCATCCTTTGCCTGGGGACAATGAGGAACCCTTGCTGCTTTCAGTGGTGATGCGGAGCTACCAAAAGAAAGGGAGATTGTCACCACCAAGATTGTTCCACGAGGGAAAGGCTCTGGACCCCTCCTCCTCCATCATAGCTTTGCATGTACTTGCAGAGCCAAGAGTTTCATAATAACATCCTGTGACTATTGACTCTGAATCATCCATTCTCTTTTGAAGATTTTTTTCTCCATCCTTTTGAAAACAGCATGAAATATAAACTGAACAAAGATGTCCTGAATGTCCATCTCCACCTCCTTATATTTTTGCCACAAATCATTCTAGCCATCTTAGAGAAATCTATTTGCATCTCTTTATAAGCATATTTCAAAAATACAGTAAGGAACGGTTTGGGGATTTGAAGTCAGATTCATTTTTTGGTCCTAAATCCTTCTATTTTTCTTCATCATCACAGAATGATCACAAGGTCTTCTGATAGAATATGAGAGTGAAAATCAAACCGCTTGGCAATCACTTGATTCAATGTGTTTAAGCCTCTCAGTGACCAAATGTTTTACAGATGCTTCCTTAAAACCATAGACACATGCATACTGGGGAGGCAGAGTAAGTGGTTGCAAAACTACTCCAAGTTGGAAGAGAAGGTTTAGCTGGTGAATACTGATAGGACACGTCCCCTCCTCTACTCATGCATTATTATATCAAGACCTTGAACTTTCTTTCTTTTAATTTCTTTTGAAAATGATTCCCTTGGAGGTTCAAAAGTTGAAGAGTACTTGGTCTTTCTGCACAAACCACTGGTTGAGCAGGAAGGAGAATGTTTAAAACAACATCAGAAACAAAACAAAAGCCAAAACAAAACAAAAACAAAGCAGGGGTGGGTGTGTGCCTTTCATTAAAAAAATAACAAAAGAAAGCAACAGCACACAGAGATGACTTTTTTCTGTGAGTGATCTTTCTTTGCTTTCTTGCTTTCATTTTCTTCTCCTTCCCCACTTCTCTCCTTCCTTTTGTGCCAGTACTGAGGCTTGCATTCAGGACTTCCCACTGATCTTGCTTGTCTTTTGCTCCACCACTTGAGACAACATCCACCTTTTGCTGGTAATAGGAGATAAGAGTCAGATGTATCTGTTGTGGTTAGCTTTGAACCACATTTCTCAGATTTCAGTTCTGAAAAGCTAGCATTACAGGAGTGAGCCATTGGCATCTCACTTTATTCTTCTTTAATTCAATTCTCTACCAAATGGGTATATGTGTCTTTGTGTGTATGTGGGGGAGGAGGAAGGGGAGGACAGGGAAGAGAAGGAGTACTAAGTTGTCCCTTAGAAAAGCAGGACAGTTAAAGCCAGTAACTTTGTAGGTTCTATTAAGACTCTCCCACAATGCCTCATTTTAGTCCCAGCTCTTGAACATAGCTGTACAAGCTCCTTAGTGATCTTCTTTCCCTTCCAGCCATAATATCTGTCGAGGCTGGGTATCATCTCTACCTTTGCTGAATAGGACCACTAATGGATTTCCAGATCTTTCTCACTCCATGATAGAAACAAAGGGGGTTCTCTCTACTTGGATACCCTGTGTCATGACTCACCCTAGTCTTATTTGGTTTTAGCAAAGACAAAAACACACCCATAAAGAAATCTTCAGTCCCATACAGGAACCTCTTACTTCATTCCCAATTGAGATTTTTGCTCTTCTCTCTTGTGATGAAATATGTAGTAGCTATAATCATTTTTACAATTCACATTACTCAGGTAACACTTGTAATTTAAAAATACATTTCTGTGACTCACCTTAATTTCTACCTCATGTTTCCATTTCTAAGAACAAGTATTGCCTTTTCTTCACTTTTAGGTAAAGTCTATAAAAGTAACGGTTATTTGGTAGTTCAGTGTCACAATGGCAGTCAGGGATCTACACAGTCCAGGTCTATGTCCCTCCCTGCCCTAGGGATTGTCTAAATTTGTAGGAGAATTTGCAGTAATTGGCCAATTAGAATAGCTAACTCTGAACAGACCCTGTTAAAAGCTTTTACATATTTGCTCAGTCTTCACAATAGCTGGGAAGGAAGTGCCATTATTTATACAGCTAATAGCAGGTTCAGCCTAGATTTGAACCCAGGCACTCGGGGTTTACAGCACAAACTCTACTGATGTTCCGATATGATCTCCATGGATTTGGTTTCCAAAACTAACTGAATGAGAATTTCTTATTCAGTGGGTAATCAGTCTATGTCACATACATAGAACAACAGAGAATGAAATGAACAAAATAAGAGAAAGCAAATGAAGAGCCAACAGACTGCTGTAAGAAGGGACTAGAAACGCCTGTCCCCTTCTTAAGTCCTTTGTCTATTTATTGGTGCAATATACACATCCAGCGAAGAACTGCTAGTCATTATGTCCTATTTGATGCCCATTCTCTGGGTTCTTCCAAGGTTTTCCTCACCAACTTCATAATTTCTTAGGTTAGCAAGGTAACAGAACTCAGCACAGAGGCAAAGTCTCACGAGACTGAGGCAGAGTCTGCCAACTGGAGTCTTCTGACTCAGGAGAAGATGCTGGAGGAGCAGCCACACAAAGCTGGGACGTTCTGCAAGATACTGCAGAGTACTGCAGCACTGAGAGTGAAGTGCCTTCAACACAAACTTGTGCATTATTTTAGAAAGTAAAATAAGGACATGGTATGCAGAATCTCTTAAGTTTTTAGTAGACTCTGTGCTCTGTACTGTTTCACAGTTCTGGATGCTCACGTTCTTTGCAGGTAAGACTTAGAGCTATTACTAAATGTCTTCCCCCCAAATCTTTTCCAGGAACTCTCATTGTTCCTATGTTTGCTAACACTACAATATGGCCACATTCAATATGACAGAATGGGAAATAGTACCTATACTACTTGAACTGAATGAATGTTGATCAAGTTCCCACAGCTATATAGAAATTCATTGGCACAGAAAGCCAAGCTAAGTTTGGATAGATAGAAAGGCACAGTTTTCTATGCATGCTTCAATAATTACAATCTAGTCAAATAAGCAGGGCAGATGCATGAATAACCATGAAATAGAATGAACCAGAAGATGCTGTAGAAGAAATTCCTTTGCCATAGGATATATTCATGGAATTTTGAATAAGAAATAAGTGAGGAGTTAAAGAAATTTTCACAGAAAGCAAAATACTGGGATATTTCAAGTTGCTGTTTGGGTCAATTTTAGTATTAGTGGTACTGGGTTGCAGGTGACACTCAATGTAAGGCAGGACCATTGAGCATCAGTGATTCTTATCTGTATGTATTTGGGATCAGCTGTATATCGAGGGGACTTTCTTTCTCTGTCACCTTAATTAGACTTTTGTTAATGGTGGCTCCACTGCAGTTGAATGTTCCCAGAATGGCTTAAATGCAATTTTTTTCAGATAAAATTTCCTTTTAAAATCTTGATATAATGCATAATCAAAATTAAAATATTATAGTCCTTTTGGGAACATAAGTAACTTGTACATCTGTCAGTATCTTCTGTCTGACTTTAGAGAGCTTGGACACCTTCTAAAAGTACATAACAGAAAAAAAATCTAAGAATATATTTACTAAACACAAATATAGACATATATATCTTAATATTTTCCATCTGTCATGTTATTATCTTAAAGATATAAAGGTAGAAAAATATAGGTTAAGGAAACGAGTGTTATTTTGAGAATACTAATATAATTATTCTGAACTATTAGATTTAAAATTTGTAAAGAATAAAATAGATTATATAATTATAAAGACAGATATTTATTATGATGATTAATATATTGATATTTAATAAAAGTTTTTTCTTTGAAAACTGTTATTAAACTGATGTTTAATTTCATAATTGAAGATAAATTCTGCATTAGTAAAGAAATGTTAAAAAGAAGAGCACAAAACCAGTCCTAACCAAAATATAAGCAAGAACTATTCCAAGAATACTGCTCATTTGTCCTATTATTTGCTTTTATATTCCAGAATTGTTTCACATTAAAGAATTGATTTTTAAAGTAAATTACCCTTTATTATAAGCCATGTATTAGTTAGAGATACCTATTAGTAATCAAATCTAACTACTTTTGATTTCTTTGATGGAAGGCTATTATAAAGGCAAATTATTAAAATGAGTATAATTATCCTTGCTTGATTTATCTTATGTAAGGCAGAGTTTTATTAATCTTGATTTTTCTAAGGGTATTAGGCAAATGCTTAAATTCAAATTTTTTTAAAGTGAAGGCTTCTGTAGATTCTAAGAAACCCCTTGTAACAAGAGAAAACATTTATAATGCCAACAAATCATAATCAGCTAATGACCTCAAAGATACAGCATCACTGAACTGAATACAATTATAGTCAGTTCCCTATTACCCACATAAATGAAGGAGAACCAATATATGGATAGCATAAAAATTCATAAAGCATCATTAGAGTAGCGATGGCTATTCTTTTATTGTTTCTGAATTCTATCCTGCAGTGTAGTTTGAGAAGGGATGGTATGTTTATAAATGTGTATCTACCACATGCTAAGATTTGGTGGCACAAAGATATTCTGTTCCTGTATAGACAATGAGTTGGGAAGAAGATGAAATAAAAACATGAAATTGGACAAAACATTTAAAATCCACTCTAGCTGAGTCCTGGTAACTCAGAGCTATAATCCTAGCTACTAAGGAAGTTGAAATTTGAGAATTATGTTTCAAAGCCAATCCCATGCAGAAAAGTCTGTAAGAGTCTTATATCTAGTTAACTACCAGCAAGCCAAAAGTGAAGGTATAGCTCAAGTGGTAAACCACCAACCTTGTGCAAAAATGACAAATGAGAGATATCAGCCCAGTTCAAACCCTAGTAAAGGTACCAATAATGGTAATAATGATAATAATAATATAAAATAATAAAATCTACTCTACACAGTTAACTACTTTCTTGGCAAGTGGCACAAAACTGGCATTGGGGGAACAAAAAACACATTGTTGATATATTAAAGACTATGTAAGTATACTGTTTAATAAAACAATACTTGCATTTGGATTCAAATATACACATCTTTCATGCTTTAAACATGTTTAAATATGTTCATTGCTTTAAGCATGAATGCAATATATTAATAAACTGTGAATTCCTTCACATTTAAAAAAACCACTCAGGGCAAAAACAACAGTATGGGACTCTACAAAGTAATTCAGAATTCTCAGAAGAGATTTCTAGAAAATCCAACTTCCATTTTTGAAATAATAATTAAATGGAGTATTTTTGTAATTTTTCTCATTTTCTGCCTACATAGCATAAGTATTCATAAGCATTAGGGTCCAAAGGATGAACATATAAACGTTTTCATAAACCAGTGGACTGGACCAGTCTGGGTTTATTTTGGTCACATTGAGGGAAGTAAGGGTCAGAGAACTGAGCCCTGATAAGAAGGACACTGCTACAGCTGGCTAAAAAAATCATGTATAAGCTCCTCTAAAGTTACTATTTTTACATAAAAGACCTGAAAGTGGCAGGCATCTATAATGTAATATTATTCTTGGCTCTTGGAGGTAGCTTTATGGCAGGGCTTTGAAAAAGAGTTACAGGCCCTTCATTTCTTCAGCCTCTCTTTTATCTTCTTTGAAGATCTCCTCAGCCTTACTTTGCCCACAAAAGAGAAGTTAGCCCAGTGTCACTGGAAAATTAGGGTAAGGTCATGCAGGACCATCTAAAGACTCAGTTGAGACAAAGATCTTTTTATACCTTTCTAAAAGCCATGGTCCATTGAAAATGGACTGAGAACAGGGCCACTTGAATCCATACTGCTTAAAGGGAAGTATTTGAGGTGACCTTTCCCCCTTCTCTTATCAATGAGCCCCAGAACTTTTGAGAACCATAGTATAGGTGTGTCACTTATGAATACACCTTTCCATAGTCCATTTTTCTCTCTTTTATTTTCAAAACTTACCGAAATTCTCAAGAATTATATAAAAAATTATTAGACTGTCTATAGAATACCCCAGATTCCACAGCACTTATCAATAGCTTTTAGTAACATATCTTAATGGTTAGGCTGTAATACAGGTCTATCATATTTCTTTTACTAAAATATAAAGATGGTAGAACTTTAGAGTCTCCCAAAAGAACTTGTTCATAATGAGAGTTTCTGTGATCTAGATTATCTGAACCTAGGTATCTCAGTAAAACGTAATACTCCATCTTATATTTCTGTGAAGCAGCAAGTTTCTCTTAGATTCTCAGAGAGGAAATTGGGTCTTTTGTCCTTTATTTACTCAACCCCTGTTTCCACACCTGTAGAACTGTACAGGAACAACGAAGAGAGCATGGTATAGGAGAATACAGTCATACAATTTAATGCATAGCCTACAAAAGTAAGTAAAAGTTGTGGAAATAGGTGGAGTTGGGAGGGATGGAAAGAAAAGCTGGAGTTACGTTGATCAGGATCCACTGTAGTCATAACTGCTTTGGTGAATGGCAACTCCTTAGAACAACTACTTAGATAATAAAAATAATTTTTAATAAAAATAAATTTTAAAAAGAAGAGAAAACATGAACAAGTGTTTGTTAGCACAGGTAATACATGTTTTCTCCTAATTTCCTGTGTACATGAAGGTAAGAACTGGATGTAGCGGGCTGTGTCCATCTAACAGCCCGATAAGTCTGGGCATATTAATAGCCTCTTTTCCTCTTGGTTTTCTCAGCTCTGTATTGGGGATAAGAAGAATATCTATCCCCTGGAGTTTGGTGGAAAATTAAGTCCGCTCATAGATGTAGCCATAATGACTGTCAGCTCCTAATAATTGCTTTCTCCAAGTGTTTCTTATCAGTACAGACACCCATCTGGACTTCTTTCACATTTTTCTTCCTTTGAAGTTCATTTCAAGCTACAAGTACACTTAGCTCTTCCATTTAATTGAGATTTAAATTATTTATTACTTGCATAAATTATTTCTCCTTCCAGAGATATTTACATTTAAGGACACATTTTAAACCCTGGGTTTACATATATTAAAAACCTAGGTTATAGAATTCAACCAACACACTTTATTCTTAAGACTTGCTAATTGTGAGGTCTCAGGCAAGTGAGTTAACTTGGTTCTCTTTTGAGCTTTAGATACCTAGATAATCTGATAAATGTAGGTAATATTTGTCTCACAGATTATTGTGAGAAAATTGTCTGGGACTTATTAAATGAAAGAATGTCCATGTATACTTTCAGTTGAAAAAGAGAAAAATCTAACAAAATATACTGGCTTAGGTAAAGAAAGGATTTATCAACTCAGTTAACTGAGAAGTCCAAGGACTGGCTTTAGGCAACCTTGGAGAGAGATGCATAAATAATTTACTCAAGGAGAATCTTCTCTATTCTTTATCTTTGTATCTTTGTGACTTGGAGCCATTTAGGTGGCCTTTCCATATCTTTTAGCAACAGAGAAGCATGCTCACAGCATCAGGGTTAATTGGGAACATATCTTCTTTTGCCAAAGGTTCTATTGGACCAGTTTGCTTCCCATGTCCATCCTAGATAAAATAATGGTATATATGAGGATTAATGGTATATATGTCCATTCTTGTTTGTCCTTACATGAGAGAGATGAAATCAAACTGTCTTGATTTACAGGTAAGGACCCTGAGGAAAATCAAGGTAGTTCAGTTTGAAGAATGGATAATGAGCACTAGCTGGAAAACATTTTAGAACTTTCCTCTAGAATACTAATTCTCTTTCAAGAGTAGCCTGTGGCAGCCATCCAGGGAAACAAATCTCAAAATCATAAGATTTGTAGGATTCAATTAATATTTGACACAAAGTAAGTAAAATTGAGAGTTAAAGTTATAGTTTTCTAATTAATGGAGGTTTTTGTAATGAATATATATGTACATATATGTGTGTATGAATAATATATATGCACATGCATACATCATATGCATATATAATTATACATAATATATAATGCAATATCTTGTATGTTATGTATTAACATACATGGTATACAGTGAGTATTTGTATGTTGTACAAATTCTATACTTTTAAAAATATTGTTATTGTTATTATAAAAGTGATAGGTAAAGAGTACATTTCTTTTTGGACAATATCACCACTTCCCTCACTCTTTCCCATTTTTTTCTTTCACATCCCCATCCACAAGTTGTATAGTTCATTTTCAACATAGTGTCTAGTGATACTATACTTTTAAAAACTCATCTTTAAAGAAACATACCAATTTGTGTACATAAGTATTTGATAACTGATAGTACATAGTAAAGTGGAGGGAAAGTTTCATAGGTCTATTTTACATCTGGCACTATTGGTTTATTGGAACAAATACAAAACTCATATGAATGTTGTTACACTGGGTATTTGTATTTGGTAATGCACTTTGTTCATTATATGGCCCCTTTACAGTGCATCTCTGTGCATGTCACTTTCAAACTAGCACCACGGGCTTTATAAACATTATAGTACCACCATACAAAGATGCCAGATGAGTATTTTCAAATTTAACTACAATACAGCTGCCCATAGATCTAGCCGTGGTTTAAAAGAGAGAGGGAGAGAGAGAGAGAGAGAGAAGAGAGAGAGAGAGAGAGAGAGAGAGAGAGAGAGAGAGAGAGAGAGAGAGAGAGAGAGAGAGAGAGAGAGAGAGAGAGAGAGAGGAGGAGAAAAAGAAAAAAGAGAACGGGTCTGGTGTCTTTATTAGGCAAACCAGGTAGAAACATTTGTTCACGGGGGCTGCTCTGAGGATCAGCATTGTTCCCTGTTTCTCATTTTGTCTGTACCATGGTGTACATTAAAAACCCACAGCCTCTCTCTAGGGTATACTGTGGAAACTTGAGATCACAAAGTTTTTGTCTAAAGAAGGCCAGAAGGTTCTCATTAGAAAAATCATTCCTTAACTACCTAAGGAGAAAACAGACTCTGATCTTTGCACGGAGGGCTCTTCATATGACCCAAGTGGTCAGAACCTAACAAGACTTGTTAAGAATTTAACAGTAGATCTGAGAATGAAACAACCTTTTTGTTATGGGAACATGATTTAGACATCAAAATGTGCAGGGAATAGATCAGTGGCTTCTCTAGAGCTGTTCTTATTTTGAATACTATGATTTCTGATTTAAACCTTCTTTATGAAAATATTCCTTTAACCTCTGGAAATTTGACACTTAAAAAGTGATTCTGTGGTATCTGTTATTAGGTTACAAACATGTTGCTTCAGGGTTTTATTTTGCTCTGTGTATCGGTTATTGTTAAGATAGGAGGAAAGTGCTAGCTTGCAGTCCCTTATAATTCAGATTCAGAGAAACTGCCCCTGGCCCCCTTTTAGATTGTCAAGCAGCCTGGTAATGAGCAGGCTGGATATGCTTTGTTTGACTATGTGCCTGCATTAGTATTAGGTACCCCGCAGGTCCCTAGGGAAATGCTCTCACACCTTCCCTGATTTCTTTCTGTGGTCGCTCCTGCACGTAGACCCCTTTGATCCTCTGGATGCCCTGATCCAACAACGGGGAAGCAGAGGAAGGCCCAGGTAGAGCATGAGCCTTTGTGGAAGTGGCCTTTTCCAAACCTCAGTGACAGCCATCTCTGGGCCAAAGATGACCCTGATAGCTGGCAGGAACTTCTCTACGAACTAAATTTTCTCAGGACTGAGCTCTGAGGCCAAGTGGAAGCATTAACTTACTCCCCAAACAGATAAGCCTTTCATTATGGGACTTCCTTGGAAAGCAAGTTTGACAAGTTTGATATTTATACCAGGACCATGAAGTTTACTGGCAAGTTCAAAGGCATAATCCATTACTTCAAGCAGCTGCAAGTGGAAAGATGTTTAGCTGTATTTTTACATGAGTGATGGAAACACTTAAGAAGAGATGATGATTTTTCCCCCAAGGAAAAGGCAGAGGTTAGGTAGGCAACATTCGGGTTATAACAACTACAATTCTATTGTACAAAATTGCAAAATAGGGAAATATATATTCAGCACTTTGAATTTCCCATTTTGTGCTATATTTCTTTCACTCTGATGTATTTCTGCTGCAAACTCAGACGCATAGTCTCACTGACATTTATGTGTATATGTATATGTACATATATATTATTTACAATGGTAAACAACACCTACACATGCACAAACACATTTCAGAAAGCTCTCATATTTAATCTCATAACACCATCTCCATATTCTGCCTCTCCCTTCACCTGTGAGAAGGACAAGACACATCAATTATTAATACGTTTTAAAAATATATCAGTGCCACATATTTGTTGGGATGACTATGTCCAAATTTTTTAATGAATCTGAAGAATTCTCCATGGAATTTGTTATGTAAGAAAGGAGACTGAACAAATCATGGCACAAGTTAGGAGTATGCAGAGGAATTTCAACTAGTTCTAACAACAGTTCATTGCTCGTCTTGAACAAATCAGGTCTCAGTTTTTCTCTTCTCAAAATGAGATTTGCCCTGTGCTCCTCAAGTCCAAACTCATATTCTGCTTGACAGGAGTGAAGAAAGTAAACATGTTTCTTAAGTTATTTAAGGGAGGAAGGCTGAAGAGGTCAATGCAAACAAAAATTTTCCTTGGGAATTTTTTAAGTATTACAAAAAACAGTCCATTTTTTTTCTTGCCTTACTCCATACAACATTTTGGGTGTTAATATGAAAATAAAATTTTTCCTTTACAATTTTTTCCAGCCAGTTTGCTGTCTTATGCTTAAATCCTATGCATGTAAATACTCCCCTGCCACCACACCGATTAATTCTGGAGCTATGAAAGATCTAGTTTGAGAAGCAATGGATTATCTCAAGATATCCCAGTGGATTAGTAGCATGCCTATCATATGTAGTGCTGGGTAGTTATGAATGGTTTAAAAGCATGATGGTCCTTTTTTTTTGTTGTGGACACAGCACAGAGGCAGAGATCCTAGAGATCCTCATCAACCTAAAAACCATATTTGGGGCATAGGAAGATTTTGCCTATTTTTAGGTCATAGGAATTCTAAACAGTGGGTGATGCTGGGAAACTCTTTGGAGTAATGCCCTGTTTTGACCATATACTGATATTATGGCATAATAATTTCCTTAAAGGCATGAAGTCCTACCTTTTTAAGTCCTAAACTATCATAGGCTAATGCAAGGTGCTGAACCTGCCAAGAAAATGTACTATTAGGCTTAAAAAGCATAGCAACCATTGAACCAATTGGAGAAGTTTTCCTTTGAGTAGGAAGAGCCTGAGTTTCAAATGCATTGACCCTTGGACAGACTCTTCCCAGTAGATAGGACTAGATTTCATGCCCATTTGTGATGGTTGACCCTGGGTCCTGCCCAGAGGACAGGATTTGCACCAGAAAGAAAAATCGTAGTCTGGATAAAGCTCTTTAGGGCATAATTCATTCAATTCTTCATATTGACTGTGGTTGGGTCTGAAATGAATAGGTTTATTTCTCAAGTATTTCTGTTACATGTTTAAGAGGTAGAAAATGGCCACCTAACAGTCTACTCTTCATCTTTTTTTTAAAAATAAGACTATGCTGAACAATGGAAGTCTTGCTCATGTTCTATGTACATCGATCTTCTGGTTTTGAAAAATGAAAATCTCTTCTCCCTCTGGGACCTTCTCTTACAAACCTGTTAACTCTAACTCTTACACAACCATCTGTGTAACATCCCTGGAGCCCTTAGCCCATTCAAATCTGCCCAGAGACAGCTATGAAAGGTATACCCAATAATCAGTTTTGTGTGCATAAAATCCTTATGTCAAGCAAGCACATAATTAAGATTAGGTTTTGAATACATAGGATCGGATCCTTTGATGTGAGTTGGGAAGAATAAATTGAAAGTGATATACTTTCAGGACATTGTGACTTCTATTTAACTACATAAGATAACTCACAAAGCCATAGATAGAACTGAAGAACCTTTTGGTCTTAGAAAACTCCATTATGTGAGACTACGAAAATTAGTTTAATACTATAATTGTGCAAGTAGGAGACATGAAGTATATTTGGAGGGTAAGTAGTATGTCATTTGTTCAATAAGGTATGAATACCCCAAATATATTCTGCAGATAATATCTGGAAAATTCACTAGTGTGTACTTGTTCAAACACAAACTCTTGGGTCTGATCTTTTACCAATTATATTTTTGCCTTGGAAACTTTGGAAGTGATCTCTCTCTCTCTCTCTCTCTCTCTCTCTCTCTCTCTCTCTCTCTCTCTCTCCTCTCTTTCTCCCACTTCCAAGGATATTTTGTGTGTATATGCACAGTTATATATGTATATATTTTATATTTTTATCATATCTCCACATGATGAGTTTTAAGAATCATTTTACTAGGAAATGGAAACTTTCTGGACTCATGAACAATTTTACTTGGCTACTTTCCTTAGAAGAATATTAGTTAAATATCCTCCTAATTGGATACTAAATCAAGAATGAATCTAAAAATGGATTCAGTAGAATAACAACTAGATGATGAATATGTGAAAAAGACCTCTGAATCTTATCCAACTGAAGCATTCCATGGAAGAAATCCATCTACAGATGAATTATTGTGGAATTCAGTTTAACACTTGAATGTTGAAGAAAGTAAATTGTGCTTAGGGAATCTATATTTTGGTTACATGTCAGATAATGTCTGTATTCTGAGTTCCTAAAGGTTTTTTGCCTTGTTTAATTGACCTTTTTTAATTAGGTTAGCTCGGGGATCCTTTCATTAAAAATTCCAATATTGTAATTATTTCTGTTATTTTTTTTCTCCAGGGAAATTTAACCTGAAGATGACTACATAAAAGAATTTATTTAGAATCTACAAATTAAGAAATAAAAGAACCTATTTAATAGGGCCATATCCTCACCAGCATCTGTTATTGTTTTCTTGATGACGGCCATTCTAACTGGGGTGAGATGCACTCTCATTGTTGTCTTGATTTGCACTTTCTTTATGGCCAGAGATGTTGAGCATTTCCTCATGTATCTAGTGGCCATTTTTACTTATCCTGTCAAGTCTGTCTTTAGATCACTCGCCCATTTATTAATTGAGTTGTTGGTGTGTGAGGGCTTAATATTTTTAAGCTCTGTGTATATTCTGGATATTAATCCTCTGTCTGATATATAGCTGGCAAAAATCTCTCATTCAGTAGGCTTTCTTTTTAGCTTATTGGCTGTCCTTTGTCATGTAGAAACTTTTATGTTTGATGCAATTCCATTTATCAAGTCTTTCTTTGACTTGCTGTTCTTCCGGATCTTTACTCAGAACGTTTCTACCTATGCCAGGGAACCCTAATGCTTCCCCAACTCTTCCTGTAATAGTTTCACAGTTTCAGGTCTTACATTGAGGACTTTCATCCAGTTTGAACTGATGCTGGTGCAAGGTGATAGATAAGGATTTAGCTTCAGATTTCTGCATGTAAATATCCAGTTTTCCCAGCACCATTTATTGTAGGGGTTGTTTTTGTTTTTGTTTTATAGCTTATGTTCTTGGTTCCCTTGTGGAATATTAGATAGGTCAGTGGGTTTATTTCTGGGTCTTTTATTGCACTGGTCCTCAGGCCTGTTTGTGTGCCAGGACCATCTGTTTTCACTACTGCTCTACTGTAGTACAGTTTGAAGTTTGATATTGTTATACCTCTAGTACTAGTTTCCATGCTGACGATTGTTTTTGCTATTTGGAGTCAGTTATGATTCCATTTGAATTTTTGGATTGCTTTCTCTCTCACTGAAGCATTATGTTGGGATTTTGATGAGTTGGTGATATGTAAGAGGTTACAAGTATCTTAAATATTGTGGATTCAAGAGAGAACTCAAATGGTGTAATTCCTTAGAATGCAAAGTGAAAGCCCAACAATATAAGCACCAGGAAGTGGATACTTGCAAGAGGTGGAGTGGAGCTAAGGGGAGAGGGATAGACAAATGAGGAGGAGAAGATGGGGATAACATCATCAGGAATTCAAGGTATGCACTACAAATCAAGAAAAGTGAGGGAGCTTTAGTATGGTCTTGTTTGTGATCATTTGGGTCAATGCCCAAAAGTGGGATTGCTGGGTCATAGGGGAGCTCTAAGATATGGAACCAACCCAGATGCCCCTCAGTAGATGAATGGATCAAGAAAATGTTATATATATATATATATATATATATATATATATATATACACACACACACACACACAATGGAATTCTATGCCTCCATCAGAAAGAATGACATCACCCCATTTGTTAGGAAATGGAAAGACTTGGAAAAATTATATTAAGTGAAGTAAGCCAGGCCCAAAGAAATACAGGTCCTATGATTTCCCTTATTTGCAATAACTAGTGTATGTCTGGGACAAGCAGAAAAGGTCAAAAGCTATGTACATATGACTGGATAAGATGATGTTAAGTGAAATGAACCCCAAGATAGGGACACAAGTGGTTTTTTTTCTTTCTTGCTATTGTTCCTAATGTATTTATCATGTACCAGGTCATTTTTTGTTTCTTTGTATGTTCCTCCCTATGGTATAACTCCTGTTTTCACTGTATTTGATGTCAGTGCCCTGCATCTTGTATATACACTTCTCTAGCTTGGGGAGGGGAAGGCAAAAAACAAAATGCTTAAATAGGGATATAGGTTGACCCATTGTAACAATGAGATGTACAAGACACTATGTTGAAAAACGAACTTTACAAAGTAGGTGGGTAGGGGGTAGGGGGAGGGGGGATTATAGTTGTGGAGGTGGGAGAGGGGGGAGGGTAGGGGAAAAACCAAGGAGGAGGTAACAATGCTTAACAGGAAATGTACTCATGACCTTGCTCATGTAACTATAACCCCTCTACACAGTATTTTTTACAATAAAAATGTATTTTTTTAAAAAAAGAAAAGTGAGAGAAGGAGTGAGTCAGGAAAGGTGGAGGAGAATGTTGAAATTGGTGACATTGATCAAGATTTGTTATATTCATCAACTGCTTTGTTAAATGACGACTCCTTTGTACAGCTACTTAAAGATTTTTTTTAAAAAAAGAACCCATTTAGAAGAAATGCTTGTCTGTCTAACATGGTAAAGTAAAAGATTACTTCAGGGATGGAAAAAAAAACCCTGAAGGTTTCATGATTATGATTAAGAATGTTTGAGGCCTCAGTGTGTTCTTAGACTGAAATTCATTTTTCTGTGGCAAATCACATATTATTTCTGTGTGTTGTTTTCAATTTGTCATAAAAATGACTATACCTATGACAGGGTTGACCTACAGGTTTCGGGAACCAAGGTCTTTTTGGAAAGTATAGGAATTAGCTGAGAAGCTAACTGCTTGGGAGATGCCACTTTATGTAGACAGAGTGACTTGAAGTAGCTTACTGGTGACCTAAAGATTTAGCTAAGGATGATAACACAGTACTGACATGAAGTATTAAGAACTCACATAGGACTGGAATATAGAGACCTAGAAGTGAGAGGCAGGCTTTTCCTTACTTAAACACTAAGATTACCTATGCCACATTACCCTCAATCATTACTTGAGCCACCTGAGATAAACAAAGTCTTAGAAGTCATTTCCCCATAACCCAGTGTCATTCAACTGTACCTTTCACTGCTAACTTTCATCATTGGGGCTGAATCTCTATGTAGTATTCTGAATACCAAATAACCCTTAGCAGTTGCTCACTTTTGCCATGGTTCTATAATCTATGCATAACAATATAGGATGTAGATCCCAAATCAGGACCCTATAACAACCTAAAAGGAGTCTAGCAATGCCTAAAATTACAGTAAAGTTACCTCTTGTATTCTAAGACATCTGTTGCTAGACACATGCCTATGTAGACTAATTAAGCTACAATCAGATCAAGTCAAGGTCGAGCCTTAGAATTATTAGGATTGTTATACATTTTTCTTAGAGGACATATCTGCTTTGAGACTAGTTCTTAGCCCGCCCTTGGCTAGTTTGCCCTAATGTTATGTAACTGGCCTCATCAGTCAGTTTGCTATAAGGCCATGCATGCATACACACTGGAACTAGGGAAGAAGCAAGGTTTTGCTGAGTTCACAAGTCATTAGATGTTTTGCTTCCACACACATGGCATTTCATATTTGGATATACCATTTAATTCACCCTTCAAAATGGATTGCACCTGACCCTAAAGCCTAAATTACTTCCAGTGGGAGTGGAAGAGAATTAAAGAAATTGTGCATAAAGATTAGGTACAGTGGCTCACACTTGTATTTCCAGCTACTCAAGAGTTAGAAAATGAGAGGATCATGATTTGAATACATCCTGAGTGAAAAGTTATCAAGATCTCATCTCAGCTAATAAGGTAGGTGCAGTGATACATGCCTGTCACCCTATGTAGAAGACAAAGGTAGGAAGATTGTGGTTCAGGCTAGCTCGGGGATGAAGCTGTCTGAGACTTAACCAAAACCAGACTGGAGACTGTCTGAAAAATACCTAAAAGCAAAAATAAATAGGAGTGTGATTCAAATGGTAGAGTGCTTGCCTTACAAGTAGGAAGCCCTGAACTCAAACCCTAGTAGCAGGAAAAAGAGAAGAAACAGGGAAAGATATCATACATAAAAATGAATACCAACATATAAGAAAGGTTATATTCAATATCTGAGCAAATATCACATACAAAGTCAGAACATAAAGATTATAGATGCATGCAATCTTAGTCGACATGTACAGATGATATAATACCTTCCCCAAGGAGATCAAGATTCTGAATAGGGCACGGACACTTATTTTTGTACTGGATCATGTTTATGGAGAATCATGAGCAACTGGTGAAAAAGGCTTCATTTGTAAGAAAGAATTTTGTATGTCATTCCACCTAAAAACAGATTAACCGCACAAAGTTTATATTTACCAAAGCAGTCCATTTTACCCGGAAGTTCTTTTTCTCACATTATAAAGTAATGGTCATCCTTCACGAATCTTAAAAGACTAGTAGTGAATGTGTGCTCTGAATGTGGTAATCTGTGTTATGTGGACATCTGCAGTAGCTTCCTCCTACTATAGATAAAATGGGGGGAAACAGAGATAATGAATTGCTTAAGCTATTTATACTTCAGTTCCGAGGATCAGGAATAAAAATAATCTCAGTATAAGAAAGAAGGAAGTGAGGAACTCCATAATAAGTGTCTGAGTTCATGGAACTGGGACTTCAAAAGGAGAGATAATTATGGAATGTTGCTAATGAACTTTTGGCCTCAACAGATTCCTTATCCCTCCATGTTTAGGGCAATGACAATGTCAGGTCTTAGCAGGTTCCCCTTGGTAATACCTGAGGATAAACATGAATCTCTAAGCCTGGTGAAACTTGGATGGTAAACAGCCATTGTGGAAAGAGCTGTTCTGTGTTCTGCATTCCCTCATTCCAGGGAAAGCCACGGAGGATTTCATCCAGGTATGAATGAAAGGCCACAGAGAAAATAAGAAAGTTCATTACCAAACCAAACATTATAGTTTTTTTTTAATCTTTCTCATAGCAAAGTTGAAGTTCTTGAAAGAATTTGCTCCTCTGACTGTATCTGCATGGCTATAATCTATAGGAAGAAAGAAAAAAAATAGGACATGTTTTAAATTTCTAGCTCCCAGGTGTTCCAAGTGGTTCCGTGGAACATTTACAGCTATTGTCTAGGATCTGCACAAATATCCCCAGAACAGTAAGTTGCTGCTGAGCCTCGTAATCTGAAATATTTTTTTCCAAGGCATTGATTATAAATTCCACTCCGGTTAATATGCAAAGAGCCAGGGCATGGTGGTTTGTTGTTCAACCCTGTAAAACCCTGTTATGTCTTCCAGGGCTTGAAGAAAGGAATGAGGTGGAGACCAATTCTGACAGACCAGTTGTGCAACAGTTTTGAGGGAGAAGACATACTTTCTTGTTGGTTGGTTTGTTTTTTAACCTCATTGGAGTAAGGAAATGGTCCAACCTAGGCTACCAAGATCTGACTTCAACTCTTGCCTTCATTCAACCCTTGCTCCCTGATTTACAATCAGTTCTCTTGTCTTGATAAAGGGCCACTAAACCAGTCCACCATAGTGACTCTACTTACGGAGATAGGATCATTCATAGAAAGCTTGTTTTTAAAGGTCAAATTTCAAAGCTGGAGGCCTGGTTCAGATGATAGCCTGTAGTGAAAGCATCGAACTCTGAGTTCAAATCCTGATCTGGGGGGAAAAATGTTAAATTGATCAAAGTATAACCTCATTTTTTAATTGACTACTTTGGAAGAGTATACTAAAATGAGAAACAACAAATATATAGGTTGTGTCTAAGGTGTGTAACAGTGATGCAAGATGAATTCATTTTTCAGAGAAATTATGAGCGCATATACAGAGAAAAAGAAAATGCAAAGAATGTGTCATTTCTCCACAAGTACAGCCCATAATTGATCAACTTGAGCCTTAATGTATAAAAAGAATAAGCTAATTTCTTCTAGAGATTGAAGGGATGTAAATGAAACCATTGATAATATTTTATGGTGAGGAGCTCCAACTAAGTCAGAGAGAGAGAGGGAGGGAAGAGGGAGATTTCTTCAGGAAAAGAGTTATTTTTGCATGTGTGTCATGGGCAGGAATCTTCATCATCTGCTGACCTTTCCTACTACATGTCAGTCAGTTACCAACATCAAATTCACCTTGAAGTCTGGTGAACAACCAAGTATATTCTTCTCATGGTGCTGTTGTGCTACTCCCTGTCTCATATCCTAGAATAAATCGCAAACAAACAACCCAATTAAATGGGAAAGATGTGAAGATGTGTGGACCATAGTATCCCTGTGTATGAATTTAAAAAATACACACGGGTGTATGTGTGTTGGGGTATTGTAGCTCCAATGTTGGGCCAGGGTTTCTCCACAAGTTTTCCTTGGCATCTTACAATTATCCAAGGCTTTGCTCACTCTCTGAGGACTCCCAAAGCCAATGAAGAACAGAACTCTGCAGCCAACCTTCCTCTCACTCTGATTTATTTTCCACTCTAGTCCTTACTAATATATTTTTTTTGTCGGTCATGGGGCTTGAATTCTGGGCTTGGGTGCTATCCCTGTACTCTTCAGCTCAAGGTGAGGGCTCTATTGCTTAAGCCACAGCCCCACTTCTGGTTTTCTAGTGGTTTATTGGAGATAAGAGTCTCATAGACTTTCCTGCAACGGCTGGTTTTGAACCCTGATTCTCAGATCTCAGCCTCCTGAGTAGCTAGGATTACAGGCAGGAGCCACCAGAGCCCAGCTCCTAATGTAAGTTTTACTTGTTTCTCTCCCTATGTCACACTTACCATAACTGATGCTTAATGGAAAAGCTAAATGGACAACTAAGAATCGCTTTCCTTTGCTTCATTAGCCTTCTGAATATAGGCATAAATCACACTGGATAATAATAAGAGACAAATATTTATGCAACATAGCCCATGGGTTTATTAACCCAGGTCATTTTGATCAAGTCCACGACTGAATCCAGACTACTGTGACATCAGCTTTCACAACTCTTGCTGCTTTATGTTGGGTGTTTCAGTCATTCAGCCAGTGTTAGGCTGAGAATTGCAGAGCACAGGAGACTAATAGGGCACTCAAATGAAGATGAAATAGAGATCATTCAATAAAATAATTGCTACTGTGCCGCAGTCACAAAGTTTGGGAAAGGGGCTATTCCTGGAACTTGAATGGACAGTGATATAAAGAGGATGACTTGAGGAAGGCTGGAACTTTGGTTGAAGGTAGGCCAGCTACAGATCACTCTTCCTGAGGGGAGCTGGAAGGGTAAGTCTGTGGACCACAATGTCCTCCCTCCATCTCTTACTCAGACTCTTCATTGGTTCTGTCTAAAGAAAAGCTGGAGGCTACAAACACCCATGGCTGTACTGCACCATCAGTGTGGCACAGACCTTGAGACATTAGAAAAGGAAAAGAGTAACGAGGCCATTACCAAACCTCCAACTGAACTCCACTGCTCTTCAAAGGGCTGCAGTGCCCAGTCTGAACCTCCAAGGAAAGATCATTTTATGGGTAGGCTGTTGAAAGACCAATTTGTGCTGACCAATTCCAGTGAGGTTGCTCTCCACATGAACTGCCCAGTGACCTCTTCAGGAGACGGGTTTAATGTCAGGCCTCCGCAGGTTCCATGAGAAATTCCTCCCGCATCCATTGATTATCAGAAGATGGGGAGTCTTGGCCGTGAAGTGAATGAGATTCTGTGGAATGTTGTTTCACTCTCCATTAAGAACAGAGAAAATCCATTTTAGGAACAAGTCAACTCAATGACACCGGTTCTAAAGTGACTTGGAAAAAAATAATTTGCTGCATTAAATGACAATATCATGGTCCATCCTGTGGAATGAAGACCTACAGGATAGATGAAGTCATCTTCATGGCCATACCTGTGTAGGGGTGCATGACACACATATTTGTAAGCACACACACACACACACACACACACACACACACACATGAATAATCACATAAGTCCAGCAGCAAATTAACCTAACTTAAATGATCCAAAAGTTTAACCATCAAAAGTTGTTGGCTTTTCTACAGCCATCCACAGCAGCCTGTTCTCTGTGCTTGGCCCGGCTGGGGGCATTCTGTCTCTGCTTTGCCAAGCAGCTCTTACATCCCTGGAAGACCAACTTGAGAACAGATGACTGACTAGGTGAGCTCCTCCCTCTCTGGAGAAGAGTACACAGCTGGTATTGGCAAGAAGCCCCTCCCCGCCCCCCCCACTACAGAGCAAGAAGACCTCCTTATTAACAATCAACTAAAAATTCCCATAATCATGAATAATTGGCTGTTATAGAGACATTCATTTATGTGGTAACTCAGGTATATTTTTATGTTTTAGTGTTTCGGTGCTAGATTCTTTATCACATATCTTTGGTAGTAACAAAAAACGATGACAATGATGGCGATGATGATAGTGATAGTAATTAAGAAAGCCAAGTGTGGTGGTAAATGCCTCTAATCTCAGATATTTAGGAGGCAGAGATGGGAGGATTAAGGTCTTAGATCAACCCATGCAAAGTTAACATAAAACCCTATGTGAAAAAGAAAAAGAAAAGAACAAACACAAAAAAGGCTGAGGGTATGATTAAGAAGGTGCTTGCTAGCAAATATGAAACACTGTGTTTAATTACCTGTTCAGTAAAAACAAATAAAATAAAAAGGAGTTATTGGTGAGATTTTGTTGACTAATTTTGAGGACAATGAGAAGCTGGCTGGGAATGACTGTGAAATGGAGGATAGATGGAAGATAGAATAGATAGAATAGAAGAGAATAGATCCAGCATAGATCTGTGCTTGAATATCTCCACTCATGTGTCATAAGTAGTGCCAGGGAGCTAGCTGGGACCTGGTAAAAAACTTCTCAGTCTCATTTGTGTCTAGAACCAGGAGAGCCAAATGCCACCGGGCATGAGCAAAAAGAAAACCTACAAGGATTGTGTTTGTGGGAAATGGAGGCCGTGACCCTGTGTTTTCTGAGCATCACAAAATTGTTAAGTTCTCTGGTCTGAATAGTCTGATGTCAGGGCAGAGAATGATGCCCATGAAGGAATGTGCGCAATTGTTTAACCACCTCCCTACCAGGGTGGAGTCTTAACTATTAGATTTGATGTAAGGAAAAGAAGTGGACCATGTCTATTTGTACAGATTTGAGGCTCAAATTGACTGGACACTAGCTCTTTTGAAAATGACTATGATATTTGCAAAAAAAAACAATACAATATACAAAATCCCAGATAGACATGTTGTTTCCGATTTCATTTTTACCTGGGTGGATATTAGTTCATACAAAGATACCTAAAAGAGGTAATGGGAATGCACTTTGCATTCATCCAACAGTGTGAGTGGAGAGTAATTCAGGAGAAGAAAGCCCAAAGGGTATAGCAATTGGCATAGAGATGTGGATCTATCAGAGGAAGAGTAATAGCAAATTCCTGGCAACAGAGATTCTACACAATATGAGTAATAGGGAAAGAAGAGAAGAGCAGCAACAGCTGAGATTCTCATCTGGTATTCTCATAAGATCGGAGTCTCTACAGCGTCTGTTTTAAAAGAGCTCACCTGGTTAGGTCAGCTGGGGCTTCCTGAGGCTCTGGAAGTAGCCATCCTTAGCTACTACCCTTCTCCCTTCTGTCCTCCTCAGGAAACCTGCTTTCCCAGTCTTCCCACCCTGCTGTGGAGCTGACACGTGCGGTCCAGTGAGCACATGATCACCTACATGAGTCCACCCACCTTCAGTCATTGATCTGTGACATTTCAACTTTTTGTGGACCATTCCAGCAAGGAGACTGGCCTTTAGAGGGATGTCCCAGATGAAGAAAGGGATAGGAGAAAATACTGGCAATAGCCTAGATAAAAGAGTAACTCTGGGAAAGTGTCTCAGTGGGAGAGTGCTTGCCTTGCCTGCATGAGGCCCTGGGTTCAATTCCTTAGCACCACATAAGCAGAAAAAAGCTGGAAGTGGTGCTGTGGCTCAAGTGGTAGAGCACCCACCTTGAGCTGAAGAGCTGAGGGACAGTGCTCAGACCAAGAGAGAGTTCAGGCTCCAGGATCGACCAAAAAAAAAAAAAAAAAAGAGTCACTCTGACAGTATAATGCCTGAGAAAGACAAAACCATAGTTTAATAAAAAGTAACCAGGAAATGCATCCTTGAAAGCATTGGGATGAGATTGGGATGAGAATAAGTCAGAGAGAGTGTGGTAAAAAATTGAATATCTATCCTACAAAAGTGAGGTTAGGGATGGGTTGGGAGGAATGGGTGAGAATTTTGAAAGGAATGATTTTGATCCAGGTGCATTGTATTCATCAACTGCTTTGTACACTATTTAATGATAATAAAATACTTTAAAAAATAGTAACTAAGGGTAGAAGGGAGTATTGACCTCAATGTGTCCTTCATTGTGATTGGTACAATGGTTTTCATCAGGTGTCATGGGATTAATTCATGTTACAAGAGTTTGAAGAAAAGTATAGAAAATAAAAGAAGGGGAAATTGTGAGGAAAACTCTTTTCTCTCCAAGTGTGTTGCTTAAAGTTTCTGCCAGGACCTGATGAGTTGGCTTTTGTTAAGGATAAGAGGAACTATTTGAGGTAAGGAAGTGTTTTTGAAATGTAAAGCTCCAAACTAGTCTTAAACTAGTTTCTTTTCAATATGGAATTAAGACACACCTTGGACAATAGTAGAGGGTAGGGGTATATTTTGATATTACTTATGTACTGTTAATTGTACTTCAAAATCACCTTATGCAAATACCTTTAGTCTTATTCAAACTAGAGCAGATTGTGAGCTCAACCAGTCTGAGCAAAGGGGCAGTGCCAGTGTGTTCTGGATAAATGGAGGGGGGTGGGGAGAGCAGAAGCTTGCCTGCTCTGTGTGTTTGCTTGCCAGATTTTTGGCTGATGGTGTATCCTTCTGAAGAAGTAAATTTTGCCTTGCTGAGAAAAAACTAAAAAAAAGAAAGAACAGTAAACTTTTAAGAAAAGTTGGGGGACTGGGAAGGTGGCTCAGTGGTAGAGCGCTTGCCTTGCATGCATAAGGCCCTGGGTTCAGTTCCTCAGCACCACATAAACAGAAAAAGCCAGAAGTGGCGCTGTGGCTCAAGTGGTAGAGCGCTAGCCTTGAGCTGAAGAGCTGAGGGACAGCACCCAGGCCCAGAGTTCAGGCCCCACAACCAGCAAAAAAAAAAAAAAAAAAAAGAAAAGTTGAAATTCACATATTGATCCCAAAATATGTTCTCTTGTACTTAGCCCCTTTGTCAATCTTAAACATGTATGTGTGTTGCTTTGTTCTTTTCTCTGCCCCAGTTCAAGTAATATGTTTCCTCATCATCTTTTCAATATGAACTTGCAATTTCACAAAATTTTATTTAAGCACTTTAGGGACATGGAATAAATTTGGAGTCATTAATCCAGGTTATTTGATTGTAATTTTCCTACGACTACAATCCTGTGTTGTTAGCCTCTTGAAGCAAGATATATAGGAACCTATTTCACTAATTGTATAGATTAAAAGGAGTTTCATTTATTCTGTCAGAAACCGGAGCAATTCATTAATTTATTGAGTATTAAATATACTCTCAGGGGAATCTTCTGAACATTCTTTTTAAAAACTGGAAGGCAGAATTTATAAAATGTCCATCATCCATGAGAGCCACAACATTTTTGATTTATATACTTTACGGGGTGAAAATAAAAATGGTCAATAGTAACACATATTGATAGAAGAGTCTATGAGAGAAGTAGGGACATTGAGAGTACCTTGTAAAAGCTCAGGACATGTCATCAGGCAATCATAAGCCTCCCTCGGGAGATGGTTCAAAGGGGCAAGCCCACCATTGCTAAATGGATGTGCTTGTTTAAAAGTGTTTTTTTTGGTAGCCAGGTGCCAGTGGCTCATGCCTATAACCCTAGCTACTCTGGAGGCTGAGATCTGAGGATCTGGTTCAAAGCCAGTCTGGGCAGAAAAGTCCATGAGATTCTTATCTCCAATAAACTACTCAGAAAAAAACAGAAGTGCACTGTGGCTCAAGTGGTAGAGTGCTAGCCTTGAGCACAGAGAGGCTCAGGGACAGTGCCAAGGCCCTGAGTTCAAGCCCAAGACCAGCAAAAAAAAAAAAAATTGGCCTTTGGTAAGGGTTTGGTCTTGTTAAAACCATGAAATTAGGTTGAATGCATAGACCAAAAGAATACTTTATAAACCACCACTGAATATATAAACCTGATTGAAGTAAATGTATGGAAATATCATGAAATTATTTGGTAGAATCAATTTATCCCAGTAAAATCTACTACTAAGCCTGACAGAATATCTACATATTTCAATCGATCAGTAAGTTCAATAATTACTTAAGGGCCTACTGAGGGCCAGGCACAGTGCTTGCTCCGGCATCGAAGGGCAACAATGCAAAGCCAATCACTCTTCTCAGGGGCTCTCTGATCCAGGAACATAGATCACAATGGATAGGCAATGTATATCCTTGTGGTTAGTGACATAAGAAGTCAATGGAACAGAAAATAACTCAAGATGGTTCTTGTATATTGAGTGGTCAGTATGACCTTTCAGGAAGAAAACACTAAAAATAAGATCTGATTGGGAAGAGTCCTTGCAAGAAATTTGAAGAAACACTGTAACAAATTAAGTCACACAAACCATGCCCCTACTTTGGGAAAAGAAAGGAGGACAGCATGGATAGATCAATAGATTATAATGAGAGGGAAGAGAATAGCATGGGAAGGAAAACAGAGAGGCCAAGTAAATCCAGATATCACATGGGTTTATTGTAATATAGAATCTCACTAGAGGCTTCATTGGTGGAGTGAACTGCTCAGATTTACATTCATACCTTATTCTCTAGTATAGGTTAATAGACTATAATAGGACAAGGGAGAAATCTGGAAGCTCCATAAGGAGCCAGTTTGCATGTATCGGTCACAAGGCCATGCTTGCTCAGATTGAGATGCTCATAAAGACAGAGGGAAGTAGAAATAACTTGAGATAAGATTTGGCAGTTGACCTCAGAGGATGGAGTTATTGATTGCATATGAGGAGTATGGAGAAAAGAATGGTAGAGACAAGTCTTTGGCCTTGGGCTTGAACAATTCTATTTTTTTCTGTGGGTATCCAATGATTATTTAGTGTTCTTTGGCAGTCAAATGAAATGAATGCATTGACCCAAACAGTATTATAGGTTTTCTGTTTTTTGAATCATTACCTTTGTCCAGTAATTAATCCACTGTAAATTATAGCTATTCATTCTAATACATGTTCTCAGTTTAGTGATAAGCTATACAGACTCATAACAGTACTTATGTACAAACTGATTTGTTTATTGCGTGTAACTAAGGGATTAGGCATGATTCTTCTGAGGGAAAAATCTTAGGTGCATAGAAAAGAATACTTGAATTTTGCCAAGCTATCTTGGGATTTTTCTAGAATCTTTCCTTTTATAAATAGTGAAGGGAAAGTCATTTGGGTAAAATGGAACTTGTGCCAAATGCTGATTTTAATCCAAGGTTAACATATCTTGCATTCCATTCAGCAAATTGATTTCTCCTTGAGATTTCACTTTAAAAGAATAATTTTATTGCTTAATGAAGTAAATTAATGCCCTGCAAATGTAATATGCCTGTGTGATATAGAGTATTTTAGTTTTTGTACACTTAGCAGAGCATTTATCCTATTACCACATAATCACTTCTAGCCTAAATAAAGAATCTACTGCTTAATGCCCAATGAATCCTATCTCTTACAGCTTTATTGTTATATCAGTTATTAATTTAAATTTGTGTCATTTTTGGTTAACAAGAAAGCTGGCTTAAAGATTTGTTTGCTTAGAGTACATTGAAAATCTTGTGGGTTAGAGGACTGAACGTTTCAAAGAGAGAGTGTGGCATTATCGCTGCCATCTAGACCTGCTCCAATGTGTTTAATCCTCCAACATGGAAGAAAGCTTTCAACATCATAAACACAAGAGTTATTTAACTCACACGTGGTAAAACAGTCTAGAAGATCGATGTCTGGATGACAAACATGGGAGTGTTCTTGGTCTTTTGTAATCCAGTAGCTTACATTATATGTTAGCATACGACACCTCTGTTAAGTGTGGGCAACAAGAGCAATTAGATAACAAGGAAGAATTCATGGGTCCATGATAAAGGCCCAAAGACATAGCAATCAGGTGTAATCCTTTTTGGCTTTTGAGAGTTTGCTACCTGAAATGGATTTCACAGTCCATTCACCCCTAATTTTTGTTTTTCCCTAAGCCTTTGCCTGCACAATATTTGTTAAGTCGTCATTCCTGTTTCTCCTGTGATTTGACAGGAGACAAGGTCACCCTGGACATTGCCTTATGGAATCCCCATATGTCTTGCTCTCCACATAACCTGGGCAACTTCCAGGGAATCCAGTATTTTTCCTAATTGATAACTTCAAATGTAATGTGTGTGTGTGTGTGTGTGTGTGTGTGTGTGTGTGTGTGTGTGTGTGTGTGTGTGTGCATGTAGGTGGGTGGGGAAGAATACAACGCACAGAGAACTACAACACTAAATATTCTGAGCTATTATTTTTTCTCTTGATAGTATATGTGAGTTCTTTCCATTTTACACTTACTCAGGAAAGATGCCTCCAAGCCAAAAACAAAGGCTCCAGTGATGAATGATGGGACCCATGTATATGAAGATATTCAACAAGAAGAGTGTAGATCTTAGAAGGAAATACTTAGATAGACATATAACAAATCAGCACACCAATTTTATGTCTGTAGCCACAGATATGGCCTTTTCTTTTTTATATTTTACTTTGTTATTCCTTTTTTATTTGTGGACATGTTGGTTTATAACTAAGTTGTGGTGAAAGAGGAACTGATTCTTCATCACCAACAGATTAAAAGCTTTGGAGTAGAGGTTAGTCATATAAAGAATGCATGGATGTTATTGAACCCCAGCTAATGAGGCTCTGCTGCTTCTGTCTGGGGAATAGAAAATCACAGAGGCAAACAAACGCCTGAAAGGTGGTGATTGGCTAGTGAATCAGCATGATTGGAACCTAGTCCAAATGCCAGAGCTGTTTGTATTCCTTAGAACATCATAGAAGCAGCAAAACACAAGGCCAAAGCAAGGCTGAGACATAGCCGAACAATACTGGCAATAAAAGGACTACTTGAAAGAGAATGAAAGCCATTGCAGCAGCCATTTTTTTGAATCTGAGAATGATGGAGCAACAAAGGCTACCTGGACAGATAATATGAAACCCAGATTATGGCTATCCTCCGTGTGTGTGTGTGTGTGTGTGTGTGTGTGTGTGTGTGTGTGTGTGTGTGTGTGTGTGTGTGTGTGTGTGTGTGTGTGTGTAAGAGTCAAAGACAAAACAAAGACAGAAACACACAGGTAAAGAAACCTCAGGTCCTGGGAAGGTGGCTCAGTGGTAGAACGCTTGCCTTGCATGCATGAGGCCCTGGGTTCGACTTCCCAGCACCACCTAAGCAACAAGAAAAAAGCCAGAAGTGGCACTGTGGCTCAAGTGGTAGAGTGCTAGCCTTGAGCTGAAGAGCTGAGGGACAGTGCCCAGGCCCAGGCCCCATGATCGGACCCCCCCCCAAAAAAAAAAAGAAACCTCAGAGTTTAGGTCCAACTCTAGTAAAAAAAAAAAAATGGCTTGAGATATTGGGCTGAAAATATTGCTAATTTTGTCCCAATCTAGCTCAAAGCTTAAATCACGTTATGAATTCCTTGATCAGTGAATATTTCACTTCCACTATTCTTGATTACTGGGAGTCCTCCGCAAGCATTTTCTTTCACATCTTTCTCCTGTTCTTACTGCCATATATCTAAGATAATCAAATAAATTGATTTAATTTCCTCAGACCTTGCAATGCCTGAGGGCTCAGAGACTCTGCACTGTCCTACCTCCTATTAAACTTTTTTACAGCCTACAGCCAAAACATTCTTTAGATCATGGCAGGACCCTGCACAAAATCTATTGCTTCTTATTGCTAAGGATAAAATCTAGACTCCTGTGTCCTTTGTCCCAACCTCCCTACTTTCCCACTCCTTGCTCGCCATTGTCTTCTGTATACATGAAGCTTTATCCATTTCCTCTTTTTTGCTGTGTCTTTCTCATGGGGGCATTCCTTCCTTCTACCTTGGCTGACCTCCAATTCTTAGATTCCTGCCTTTGCTTCTAAAACCAAGGGCTTTCCAGCTTTGCATCACCTGTGCATGTCCTGTCTCTATTCTCCACCACTCTAGTTCCTAGATTCTTCCCAACACTTGCAAATGAGTGACTCACTCCAGGTTTCCTGAAACCAAAGATACTTGAGAGCCCATGACTACCACCTCACATTTTCCATTGTAACTGCAGATGGAATCTCCATCCTCTCTTTCAACTCAACTACAATCTCAGTGCAAGTAAACACCATATTGATTCTTTCACTTATTATTCAGTTTCCACCGAGAAATAATGGATTTCTATCCAGCCAGTCAGTGCACTAAAATTACATTTTGCTTTTGCCCAACACACATTCACTTAGCACACCTTTAGAAAGAAGTGCTCAATAAAAACAGGCAAAAATAAGCAGGGATACATTTCACAGCTACTTCCTTCTTCCCATTCCACATTTTGACTTGGGTAGAAAATCTCTTGAACCTTGAATGGTTTGACAGAGATGAATGATTCTGTCAGGAATTATGGGAAGAAGTTAACAACCAATCCTGAAATCAGAATTGGTTGTAGGGTTGGATTGAGGGGCTCAGAATCTTTTGGAAGTTCTAGTTCAGTAAGCTTCCTCTTTTTGACTTGCTCTAGTACTCTGAAGAGTCCAATTGTTGTCATCTGGTGACTAAAGGCAGGGTAGGGAGGGAAGGACAAAGGGGAGTGAGTGTTCTGGGGAACTTATGTGAGCAACACATGCCCAGATGAACTAGATGTCTTCTTCAGATCTAGGGAAAATTCACCAATGCTTCTCACTGTCCCTTTATACTCACAGAGGGCTTCTGTAGTTACTTTTGGTTGCTGTTGGTGGTGGTGGTGGTGATGGTCACTGGGCTTGAACTTGAGGCCTGGGCATTGTCCTTGCACTCTTTTGCTCAAGGCTAGCACTCTACCACTTTGAGGTAAGAGTCTCATCCCTGGGCCAGCTTTGAACTATGATATTCAGATCTCAGCCTCCTGGGTAGCTGCGATTAGAAGCTTGAGCCAACAGCACCAACTGTAGTTACATTTTTTTAAAAGAATTATTTTTATTCTCTTTAAGTAGTTGTACAAAGAGGTTTTAGTTCAACATGCCAGTTTATGAGTGCATTGCTTCTTGATCAGTGTCATCCCTCCCATCATTTTCTGCTATCCTTCCCAATACCACCCAACCCTTTCACTTTCCTAGGTGTATTACAGATACATACATGGACTATTATGACCCATTTGCCCATCCTTCCTTTGTTAAAATGAAATCTCCTATATTGAAAGTGTGGGTAAATAACAGTTGAAATCTCTGTTGAAAATGTTCCTCAGACATTTTATAGGCAAGAATTCTATTGTGATAAATGTCTCCCTGGGCTGGAGAGAAAGCTTTTTTTTGTCTAGCCATTGGGCTGCCATGTATTCCCTTGCAATATTTACTATACTCAATTAATTTAACAAAAGTAAAAGTATCCATCCCTGAGGTCAGAATAGAAACTAAAGTAGGTTCGTGCTTTTAGAAGGTTTCATTCTAAATAAAATCTTAGGATTGAAATTTAGAAATGGTTATAATAGGTGGATGGGGCCAAATGGGTGTCTTAATCATGGTTTTCCTGAGAAACAGAATACTTGGAACATACACCAGAACAAGACAGCCAGAGAGAAAGAGAGAGGAATGAGGTATTTTAAGTAATTGGTTCATGTGGTTATAGGGATTCACAAGTCTAAAATCTGAGCAAGAGTGAATGTGTTGTCTGGAATCCAAAGGAATAAAAATGCTGGCAGAATTTCTTTGCTGTATTTGGGAGGCAAAACTTCCCTTCCTTGTTTAGTTTTTGGTCTTTTAAGTTCTTCATCTGCTTAGGCAAAGCCCACCTACATTATGTAAACTTGTCTAGTTTACTCAGGTTCTATTAATGTAAAATGTTAATCACCTTATACTATCATACAGCAACATCTAGAGTGACATTTGATCAAACAACTAGCCAGACTGACACATAATATTACCTATCAAGTAGGATATGATATTATTTGATGTCAGAGAATAATTTATATTAAGCATAAACAAGATGTAAGTTCAAAGTGAGAGTTAAATTTGAAAGTCCAGGGATGACAAGATGTTTAAAATTTCCTAAGTGCATATTCTCAAAGGTATATCAATCTGAACCCATGTAAGGTTAATTGAAATTCATTTTTATGTGAATACGTATATATTTTTATTTATTTATTGTGCAGGTACTGGAGCATGATCTCAGGGGCTCATATTCTTGCCTGATGCACTACCACTTGAGCTATACATCTAGCTCTGGCTTTTTACTGGTTAATTGGAGACAGGGGTCTCTCTGATTTGTCTACACTTGCTGGTGAATTTTACTTTTTATCCCTTCCCCAAATAAAATGAAATGTGAGCGAAACATTTCTCTCTTTGCCTGGTTGAACAGAACAGGCTACGAGAAAGAAAGGTTTGCTGCATTCATAAAGCTAACAGAAAAACATTGCAGAGGAAGGTCTGAAGGCCCCAGAGTAAGGTAAATACTAGGCTGTAATCTAATTAGCAAATGATAATAGAAGGCAATGGAAAACAGACCACAGGCTCCTGGACTACAATTCCCTGAGGAAAGAAATGATTGATCACTTGGAGACAGGAAACAGAAAGGAGAAAGCCTGTTCTTGCCTTTGACCTCAAACATAGATCACCCCTTCTAACCAATGAAAGCATTTACAAGAAGCCACATGCTTGACATTCCAACACTTTGTCACCTACAGGGAAGACTGGGGAAGTTCTCCAACAGGATGCTGGTGACTTCAGCTATTCAGTTGCAAACCTCCATAAGAAATACTATTCCATGCACAATTGCCTTAGCAAAGTGATGCTGCTCATTTTGACAATACAAATTCTATTTTTGTTTTTGTTAATATTTTGGCCCTTCTTGCTACCCTCTGCCATTCACAAGGACACACACACACACATACACACACACACACACACACACACATACACACACACACACACAGCCCAGAAGTTGCACAACAGCCCAGCTACTGTTGTATAGTTTGTTTTGTAGTCTCCTATTTTGTAGTTTGGGATGCTGTCACCATAGGAATGCCAGTTCTGTTCCTAAGGATACTGTACTCTACAAGAGAAGAGCTGTTAACAAGATGTGACTTCAGCTCTGTCCTATGAAGATGGAGGTGAGGAGGGGAGGAAGGAAAATAACCCAAAATTGATTTCAATGGAAATTTCACCATATGACTTGGGAATGGTGGCACTCCAGCCCTGTGAGTGTATGATTCTCACGCCTTTGTTTGGCTGAAACATATCTCTAAATCAACAAATGTTCTCCAGAAGTGACTTAGAGTGATGGTGCTAATGCAATTTAGTATGTTGGAAAAAAGAAAGAAAGAAAGAAGAAAATAAGACCCTGCAGGAGAGAATAGATTTGCATGCACATCGATGTTTAGAAAGCTTAGGAAGAATTGTACTGCGTCACAGCTTTCCTTCTTCTTTGGGGGAAGGGAGAAAGATATTTCCATCAAAGCAAAAGGGAGAATGGGAGTGCTCTGAAGAAGAGGAAGAGAAAGTGATCCAGGACCCCTGTCCCCTCCCTACAGTAACAATGAAAATCACTTCTAAAGCTGTGCTGAAAGGGCTGGCATGGTCTTTATAGTCTGAAGAGCCAAATTAAAATTCATATACAATTTAATCAAGGATAAAGTAACTCCTTCAAATAGAAGTTTCAAGAAAATTACTTCCCCTTTTAAATTTCCCTTCAATTAGTTTCATTACCTTTAGTTAACAATTCTCATAAATAAATATTGACTGCATGTAGCCACAACAGTCTGGAGCCAGGTTAAACAAACCATCAGGCTTGGAAATGGGCAGGACTCCTATTTATCAAGATACTCACTTTCTGATCCAAAGTCTCATCAGTAGTTCTGCCCTAGAAAAACAGACCACCAAAAACGTATAAACAAATATGGTTCTTCCAGTTTTACTCTCGAATTTATGCTATTACTACCTTGGAAATAGTCTGATTAAATGTTCTCATGAAGAAAAATTGTTCAAGGGCAGGTGTAATGTACACACTCATCATCCTAACTACACAAACACAGAAATCAGGAGGATTACGGCTCAAAGCCATTCCAGCTGGACAAAAATGTCAGCAAGATTTCATCTCAACCAATCAGCTTGTCATGGTAAGATGTGTCTATAATCCCAGCTGCATAGGAAGAATGAGATCTGAAGCTCACCTGAGCAAAAGGCACAAGACTTCACCTGAAAAGGTAACTGAAATGAATGAGTTGAGGATATGACTCCAGTGGTGTAACACCAGCCTAGCAAGTGCCTGAAGCTCAAACTTGAGCACTGACAAAAAAGAACAGAAAATGAAGAAGAAGACAGAGACTGGTCGCCATGAGGAAAGCTATGAAAGAGAAAGACACTACCACTTACATGTGTTGTGAGAACAGCTGTGGGGCTGGAGAGGACCTTGAGACTTTTAGATTTGTATTTGTAGTAAGAACAGAAAAATGGAGATGCCAAGGCCAACTCATTGTGATGGTGACTTGGCTTCTAGCAGATCAGGATAATTTTTTTTTTTTTTTGGTGGAATTTGGTATGGGGAAAAGAGAAAAACAGCCAGTCAATCACAAGTCAGTGTAGGCAACTAGAATATTTATCTGTTATTTACTCATTTGGGGCTTTCATTCATTTATTTGGCAAATATTTATTCAGGCCCTCAGATGGCTGTATGTTTGTTTAGAAGCTTGGAGTACCAATAAATTCAGACACTGTTCCCTACAATGATGGGTCTCACAAAAGCACTTGTTTTATTTGTCAGTCATGGGCCTTGAACTCAGGGCACAGCATAGTCTCTGACCTTTTACACTCAAGGCTAATGCTCTACCACTTTGAGCCACAGTACCACTTCCCTTTTTTTCCTAGTGGTTAGTTGGAGATAAGAGTCTCATCCTTTCCTGCCCCAGCTGGCTTTGAACTTCAATCCTCAGATTCAGTCTCTTGAGTAGCTAGGATTCCAGGCATGAGCCACCAGCACCCGCCTAGAGTACTTTTTGAGTAAAATGTTATTCCTCCAATTCTGATGATGTCAGTGGTCTGTATAGTTCACTTCATAATTCTTGGAAGAGGCATTTGTGCATACCTGGAACCAAGCAGGAAACAGAAAGATAGAAGAGATACAAGAGAAAAGCTATGATAGGAGCCTGTGCTTTCTTTGGAAGTAAGAATAAAGAAAGATTAGAAAACTGGGAAGTAAGGAAGGGTGAAAGTGGTAGTTAAGCTAGTTTGGTCCTCTGTGGTTTGCTCTTCCTCTGAGACAAAAAGAGAGGATCATGACAGAAACTAACTAGAGATAAAGAAGACACTATATTGTCATTACTTCAGACATCTACCTTCTGATAAACACAAGTTAGACATGTTCTTGAAAGTAGAAGAGGTTTTCAAGAAGAACAATGTTTGTAGGCATATACTTTATGATCAAAACCACAGTGTCTAAACTATACATCTAATTACTATCTGAATAGTAGATAAGAATTCGCCTGTTTCCTTTTCTTTTCATTCATTCCCAAATACTATTTACTTATCTCCTCACTACTGTAGTTTTACACTAAAATAGGGTTTGGTGACACTTGCATACTGATGAATCACTCTTAGCCACATTACCTTAATTCAGAAGACTCAGAGAAATACGTACAAGGTGTCTTTGTTTGCACTGCTCTAAGAAAATACCATAGGTCAGTAACTTATAAAGAGCAGACAATTATTTCTCACAATTTTAGTGCATTCCCTTCTTCCTACATGTGCCTTGCTAACTATCCCCTCTGGAGGAGAGGAATAGTGAATTCTCACATGGTGAAAAATGGCTAAATGCTGTGGGAAGCCTCTTTTAAAGCATTTTAATCACATCCAAGGCAGAGGAGCTACCCTAAGCTCAGTCCCTCTTAAAGGTCTCATCTTTAAATATTAGTATATTGGATGTTAAGTGTTGTGGAGAAAATTCATTTAAACCTAACCTAGGAGACAGTTTATGGGTACAGAGGTAGCTTTATTTTTAGTCATAGGAGTAAGAACTGCTGAAATGTTAAAGCAGAAGCTTGAAGATGGTATTCTCTGGCCCTTGGGACATGTAGGCCATTCTCCAGGGAGGTTTGTCTTAGCTGGGTCCTAAGGTCCAGCTTAAATACATACAAGTACAATTCAGTGGCTCTCTACCTGTGTTTAGGCCATCTGACAAATCACACTTGTCAATCCAAGCTGGTCCTCAAAGTTTCTGAAAGAATTGATTTGTCCAAGAGGCCATCAGTTCCATTTACCTCAGCCCATTTAGAGTTTCACAGGAGACATTGTAACCCTCTTAAATCCCATTCTATCCTCTCAGAAAAAAAAATAGCATTCATTTCAGTAGCTCCAGCTGGCCTGTGTCTTTGTAACTCTCTCTGGCGTTCAGCAAGACGGCCATATTGTAGCTGCAAGCTATTACAACAACACACTGACTTCCAGATTTACAACTATGTGCTTGTCATTTCCAGATGTAGTTTTACTAAGACAGTTGTGCAGGAAACATTGTGAGAAGCAGCAGATTTCTAGTAAAACATGCCTATAAACACGATGGTTTCTGGCAAGAGAGAAGAAAGGTTTACACCCAAATGCCTTAGAAAAATATAGTCTTATCTTTTCTTCATATATACCCTGTAGGTTCAGGCATGATCTGCAGAGTTTGATTTTTGTTTTGTCTGTCTTTTTCTGACATGAGGGCAATATATCTAGAGGCCAAGGATTTGATCACTATGACATTTTTTTACAGACTTTTTCTTCATAGAATCTTAACTACCAAAGTAATTACTGTGGGTATTTTGAATTGATCTGCATAATCTATAAGCTCTGAGATGCACCTGGACAGGTTAATTTGAAAGCCCAAACTCCAAACTTCCTGTGGGATGTCATAGACCTGTGAGTGTATGCATATTCTGCTATATTCCACTAAACAGGCTCCTGAGCTTCCCACTTAGCACATGCCTACTACATGATTCCAAAGACATGTTTTGGCAGAAAACAAATCTGCACATATGGGTGTGGGTGACATTGTCCTAATGGCCCAGAGTGGGTCCACCCTTAATTTTAGCAGTGGCAAAATCTGTATATGATCAAGTCAAGGAAGAAATTGGCACCTACACACCATCCTTTAGCAAACTTGGGGAGTAACTGAGTTGTATCTCTAACTCTATGTCTGTTATTCATACTATTTGTTAAACCACTATTTTTCCCTTAGGGACTTACTTTGAGGCTGCTACCATGTCCTGGTTCCCTTCCTCTGGGACATTACTACACTCTACTCAGTCCCCAAGATTGTCATACCCCATCCTCTCAACAACGCCTCCCTTCACCCACCCACTCATTTCTACGTATTCACATTCCCTGAAATGTATAACCTACATAGTGTTTGTGACATAGGAATATATTATACACAACAACTTACCCTGAAGAGATGATTCTCATACAATGAATAATTCACTGCTCTGAATTTCTTCATAACCTTGTCTTTTCTGCACTATGTTCCTATAGCATGATGTTGAGACCCACGTAGAGTCCAAGAGGTTGTAGCATAAAATCTAACAAAAGCTAAACGCAGGGAAGGAGAAAAAAAACTAGGATAAAATTAGGGAGGGAGTGACACTGTTCAGAAAGAAATGTACTCAATACCTGACTTATGTAACTGTACATCATCCTTAAAAACAACAAATAAATAAACAAATAAGCTAAAGGCAGTGTCTCACACCTGTAATCCCAGCTTTTCAGGAGGCTGAGAGCTCAGAACTGGAGTTGGAAGCTAGCCTGGGCAAGAAGGCTCATGAGACTCTCATCTACCAAAATCTACCAAAAAGCCAGAAAGGAGCTATGGCTCAAGAGATCAGCCGTGAGTCAAAAAGCTGAAGAATAGTGGCCAGTACCAAAAATTAAATTTAAATAAAAAACAGTTTAACCAAGCTCAATTTCTTTACAAAGTATATTATTGGACTCATGTGAGATTTGAAATTATGAAAGAAAAAGGGAAAAGAAAGTCTGTGACCCCCTTAAATCCAAAGAAACAAATGAGACCATGTCCCATCAGTGGGGAGGGTAAGTTGGAATGCGTGACAAAATGTTCTTGAATAGTATATTACATATCATGCGTATCGTTCCCAGTAGTTGGGAGCAGAGGCTTCATGATTTACACCGCGGTTCCTCAGCTGCAATGTAATGCCTGAGGCCCTGACAGTACTCAACTGAAGTCATGCTCCACAGAGCCAAAACTCCAGGCAAGAGGAAAGAAAAATTGTCAGTGAGGAGAAGTGCCCTTATAGAGGAAATAGGCCACAAATTTAGTTGTGCAAACCACCACTGGGTAGCTTTGGCTTCTATCTCTACCTGGGGTTACAACATATTCTGCTCAGCCAGGCTGGGGTCACTAATTCATCTCATATAAAGGCAGACCACAGAATTAGCATGCAGTGAGATAGAGCAGTGTTTCTCTAAAGCATGAAATGCAGAGCACACATGTATACAGGTAAGAGCAGAACTCCTGAGCAGGACAGCAGGACTACAGGACAGTCACAATGGAAGACTCTGACCATTGATGGGGATACACTATCCATTTCATTTCCCAAAGGTGCTTTTCGTTTCTTTTTCTTCTCTTTTTTATTTTTATTTTTGCATCAGATCCCTTTGTAATAGCCTAGGGTGGCTTTGAACCAATAATTGACTTGCCTCAGTTTCCTGAGTGCTGCGATTGCAGGTGTCGCTGTTGTACCTGGCTTAAGAAATGACGTGGTACGCTTTCCTCTGAGTTAAAAAGACAATATGCCAAGTGATACATATCTGTCCAGAGCACTTTCCAGAAAGTTTCTCATGTTTCACATCATAGATTCCATTTCCTTGGTCCACAACTCTGAAGAAATGGGTCATCAATGCAAACAAAGAGGGAGCAAATAGCCCCATCAGTGTTGGAATTGGATTTCTTACTTTTAAGGCTTTGCTGAAGAAAGAGAATATCCACTAGGCAGAACTAATTAAATAAGAAGCATTATTAGTACAATATTCATTTGCATTTTCATAAGCCTCCAAAGGAACATGATGCAAATATATTGACTACAGTTGGCAGTTATTATGGAGAATTATTGCCCTGTGGATTCCAAAGTGATTGACAGTGATATATAATACTCAGCACCATAGACTTTGGACAGTATCATTAGTTAATGGCTAATTCCTTTCCCACCAAACTAAGGGAGAGAGGTATTTGTTTACTATTCTTTGTCTACTCACCCAGACCTTGCCCTCTCTGTTTCTTTTCTGGAACCAGCTTTTGCTTTGTGGTTTGATTTTTACCAACTGAATATTCTTTGTTAATTATAAAGAATTATGTCTTCCAACAACAAAAACAGTCTTCAGAACAATATAACCTAGTTGGGATGAGTACTGTGCTGCTTACAATGTCAAAACAAGAAAATAGACTAAGCACAGTAATCTTATAGTTTCAACCAGCAACGTAGCCTTCAGATGATAAAAATAAATGGTTTTGGTAAGGGAGTGTTTGGTCATCAGAGCAAGGATGAGGAGGAAGAGAAGGAAAATGATCAGAAAGGAAGAAAAAAAGGAAGAAGAGGACATGATAAAGGAGGATGGAGAAATGGAGAAACAAATGGTACTTGTGCTTTAAATATGTTCATGGAGCAAACAATATGATTTCTTTTCATGTGTGTAAGCTATTCCATCACACAGGAGAGATATAAAAGAGGCATTTGTGACTGGTTTGTTCATCTTAATGAATACAAATAAAATATCGCTTTCCCCTAAAGAGGTGAAGATTTTATTAACTAGCATTTGGAGAGTGTTATTATTTTTTATATCTGAGATTTTTATGGATCCTACCTTCCTGAGAGACTGTAGAAACAGTGACAAGTGTTACAGAGACTAGAAACTCCTATTTTGCGTTTCTAAAACAAAGCAAGGAAATCACAGAAGAGAGAAACAAATCTTTTATCAGTGAAGATTAGATATAAGCACACTTGGTAAAGATCTGTCAACTCTCCTATGGTTAAAATAGCACCAGTGTCACTCCCAAGATCTCTGATTATGTGACAGAACTCAAGCATTGGGGGTCTTTGAAAACACAAACATATTTATTAATCTCCTGGATGTTGGTATAGCATCCAGGATATAACAAAGTTAGAAAAACAAAACAAAACCAAATAAATAAATTAAATAAATAGGCTCTTCAGATGATGTAGTGATACACAGCTAAACTTAATGTGACAGAAAAGAATAAGATTATCTCTTTGTTGCTTTGTATGTCCCTCCCCCACAGTATAACCCCTGCTTTCACCATATTTGATGTCAGTATAACTTGAGGAGGAGATGGGGAAAAACCAGTTGTTTAAGGATATAGGTGGACCTGTTACAACAATGAGAAGTACAAGTTGTCATGTCCAAAACGAGCTTTACAATGTCGGTGCGGGGGGGGGGAGGGAATGGGGGGAAGGAGAAGAATTGGGATTGGGGGGGAGGGAGAAGGCTGGGAAGGGACGTGAAGGGTAAACAAAAGGAGGAGGCTGCAATGCTTGGTAAGAAATGTACGCATTATCCTGCCCATGTAATTGTAACCCCTCTGTATATGTTCACAAATAAAACAAAATAAAAAAAAAAAGATTAGATTGAGCCAGAGATGAAAATTCTAAGGATTTAGATTTTCAACAAAAAAATATAGAAACTGACATTTCAAGAACAATATTGAAAAACATTTGACTTTGTATGTAACAATGGGCAGTCAGAGTATATTTTATACTTTAAGCAAAATACACAAAATCCTAATAAAAATATTTAAGACTTATATGGGAAAATTCATCAAATAATGTTACATAATGTTTATTTACTCCAATATATGTATACATTCATGTATAAATACGATAAATAACTTTTTCATCTATAAATTGTTTTCTACTTGTATAGAAATACTAGTCAAGAAATGTGAGTGTAGAGGAATTTTTTAGTAATAATTATGGTATATTTGATGTACATCCAAACCCTCTATCAATATGACAATTCCAGATGTTCTAATATACTCTTCTCTGTGTCAGAAGATGGAGAAAAGTAAAATAAAACAGAATCACAGCCTTGTACATCTTTGCTATTATGTGTCAATCCTTAGAGAAGGAGAAACAAAACTCATTTTCTTTTTTCTTCCAAAGTCTTTATTTTTATTGTAGCGGTGATGCACAGAGGGGTTACAATTACATAAATCAGGTATTGAGTACATTTCTTTCTCTTTCTTTTAACACATTTTCTCCTTATTAAAAAATAATTCTATTAAAGAAAAGTCCCTATTTGTTCTCTTCAGAATATAGGATCGCATTTTAAAGAAAGTGGTCTCAAACTTCAACTACCCAGTGGTTCCGCCTTGTAAATATTACATTACACTTCATTGGTGACCGAATTATTTCAATTTGCCATGGTAGTCCTTTTTTTTCTGAAACTGTCTGTGGACCCATGTAGGTCAAGAGGAAGGAAAATTAAGGGTCATCCCAAGTTTATACCATATAGTGTTTTCATTTTCTATCTATCTAAGTACATACAGATTCCCTGATGGGCAGCCTTTTTCCCCCCTTGTCTGTTATTTTCAGAGAAAAAGACTACATATGACAGTTTCACAGTCTTACCAGCCTGAACACAGATGGTAGAGATTACAGCACGCTGGGTATTGACCTTTAGAAACTGTTTTTCTTCCCAAGGTTCTTCTCTTCTGACAGTTAGACTGGCTTATTATCAATTAATTTCATTACTAAAACTACTTTTGCCTTTTATAGTCCTTCTGATATTTCCCTAGACTTACTTAACAAAGTTTAGCTATGTTCTAAGCAATTCTCAGACCAAAGCATGACAAAGCCTTACCTCCCGTGACTTTGGCTGAAACCAAGATGACGTAGAAAACATAGACAGTGTCTCAAAGCTGACTTCCCTTTTTCAACAGGTACGTAAACGAATGAATTTCAACTGGTTGCCTGAGTGAGCAGTAAGTGGGACGTGGGAGAAAGAGGTCACGGACAGTAAGAAGGAGACCCACCATAACTCAGGAAACAAGGGGCATTTATGAGCTGGTTGTAAATCGTCAGTCTAAGGCCACGCAGTAAGCCTATGCTTTGATCATAAATAAGGAAGAAAACTTAAAACAAAATAAACCAAGGTGGCCAAATTAAAGGGAGGGCACAAGTTGTAACTGTTCACTGAACCAAACACACCGTGCCAGGTCTTAAATGTGAGGGTTATGATTAGAGAATTCAGAATAGAGATTAGAGTACAAATATTTTCCTTTATCACCAAGATAAAGTAATAACACTTTTAGCCTGGCAAACTCTCACAGGAACACATACACTAGGTTTTTACAATCTCCCAGTGGTAACAGTGGGTACTATTTTACATCATAAAAAGCAGAGATTTCGAGCAGAGATTTAGAATGAATCCCTTTGTCTTTATTGTCTTTATGGAGAAATTATTTGGTAGATTATTTTCTGATGGGAAGTGTAGACCAATTAAGTTTTCAAATCAAGAATCTGCTCCCTACTCTACTTCAAACAGTGATAAAATCACTATAATAATATCTTAGTATTATAAAGCATGTTGAAATACAACACTAAACCATCATCGGCATTGTTTTATTTTGTTCAGATAAATTAAAGCTCAGCTATTGATCTGAGATTTAAAAAATTACCATTTTAATATGCACTTAAAATTTGGTATAACTTTTAGAAGGCAGTACAGTTAGACTTTTGATCTCAAATGAGCAGGTGATAAAAGTGTCATGTAAGATTTGCTTATATTTTACAATTTCATTAAATGAGGATTAAGTTTTCAGAGAAAATATGAGGAAAAAACTAATTAAAATTGAGAGCCTCAATAAATTTACCTTAGCAGGCTCATATAACAGTTTGCTTGTGCAATAGTAATGTTGGTAGCAAAGTAAATCATTGTAGGAAGTCTTCAAACAAATAGAAGAAAGTACATTCTTGTAAAACAGAGAAATTACTGTGGCTTATCAGCCACCCAGGGAAGCAGAAGAAGAATGAGTTGGTTCCTTCCTTACATGGTAAGACCACATGTTTCTATGTTACAAAAGTGGAAACATTCTTCTTCTTTCCTTTGACAGTTTGCTCATAACCAATGAATCAGGTTCTAGCCTTTAAATGTTTTTAAACCAAACTAGGACTGAAAGCCAGTAGTTAAAGTACAAGATAAGATAGAGATAGGAGGTTCAGAATTTTAGGCTTGGAACAGGAATTTAGAAATCATAATGCTTTTTCAAATAGATTCACTTTAACAATGGATGTGACTCGTTCAGTCAAGGAGACAAAGCTTATTGATTGAATTTAAATTGGAGTTAGACTACACTGGTTTCCTGTTAGAAGTTTCTATTATAGGTAGTGTTGCTACCTGCTTAGCCCATCCTCTATCCTTTCTTCATTCTTTCATTCCTCTTTCTTTTCTTTCTATTTGCGGAAGATTTGAACTCAGGACCTTGTACTTGATGGATAGGTGATCTACCACTGAGCCACATCTCCAGCTTTGTTTTTGTGTCACTCATTTAACAAAACCAGGTCTCATTTCCTGCATGGGAATGTACTTGGACCACAGTCCACTTATTTTGGCTTTCTGAGAGAGTTAGGATGAAGGGTATGCACACCTTATCCAATAATGGGTTGAAGAGGGATTCTCTTGAACTTTTATGTCTAGGCTGCCCTTATACCATGAACTCAGCCTCCCAAACAATTAGAATATAGGCCTGACCCACCTGTACCAGGCTTAAAAAGAAAAAAAAATGAAAATTTTAAAAAAGGAAAGCCACCAACCAAGAAGAAACATGTAGCTGTTGGCTGTAGCTTTGTCTTGTTAAGGGAAGCTATCATGAGACAAGACCTATACATAAAAGAATGATCTGAGAGAACCACAGAGACAGTGAGTCAGTACCGTGACAAAAACCACAGATAAGGGCTGGGAAGGTGGCTCAGTGGTAGAGCGCTTGCCTTGCATGCATGAGGCCCTGGGTTTGATTCCTCAGCACCACATAAGCAAAAAGAAAAAAGACAGAAGTGGGGCTGTGGCTCAAGTGGTAGAGCGCTAGCCTTGAGCTGAAGAGCTGAGGGACAGCGCCCAGGCCCAGAGTTCAGGCCCCATGACCGGACCCCCCAAAAAAAATCACAGTAAAAAAAAATCTCTCTTACCCATTAGATGGTTTTCCCATTAGATAGAAGTCAATACCCCTTCTTTATTGTTCAAACATTTGGAGTTTTCCTTCCTGCCACTCAACTTTCTAATACATGCAAATTCTTTCCACTCATCACATTTCCTGGATGTGTGGGACTACTTCTTGAGAAAAAAGAGGACAAATCCTACTTGATAAGCTAGAAAAAATGTTAATAATTTGTTTTCCAATTAATCCCGTGAGACTATAATAATTGCTAAGGATTGTTCTTTCAAGGAATAAGATTTTTTTCTTTTCATTTATATTAACCAAGCTGCAATTTTGCTATAGATATGATAGCAATAAAATAAGAGTTTAAGCTGGGCATTGGTGGTTCACCCCTGTAATCCTAGCTACTCAGGAGACTGAGATCTGAGGGTCATGGTTCAAAGCCAGCATGGGAAGAAAAGTCCATGAGACTCATCTCTAATAAACCACTAGAAAACTGGAAGTGGTGTTATCGCTCAAGTGGTAGAGTACTCTCCTTGAGTTGAAGAGCGCAGGGACAGTGCCCAAGCCCAGAGTTCAAGCCCCATGACTGACAAAAAAAAAAAAAAAAGGATTTGGGTCATTGAATAAAGGCAAAAAGGCCAATAACTAAACATGAATACATCTAGAAGAATCTTGTCTTAGTGAAACATTCTACTCACCATGTCATGTAGGGATTACAAAAAAGATTCAGGAGTCAGAAATAGTAGGGTTCCATGGTACAGACAGGAAAATCCAAAAGCTTTTTCACAGTGTTTGTTGTAATTTACAGTATCTTTACTCTGGCCCATCCTGACCAACTTTCCTTACTGATTGCTCGCATGCTCATATCTATTGTTTTACTCCTGGCCTAGATCATTTGTTCTCAGCCTTAATTAACTATTGGTGCTACTTGGAGATGTATCAATTGAGGCCATGGCCATGGATGAGTTCGAGTGGGAGCTGGGGCAGGCATCAGTACTTTTTTAATGTTACCTGGTGATTGCAATGTACAAACGTTTGACTAACAGTAGCACAGACCTTCCAACATCTCCACTTTCAGAAATTCAGCACAGGAACATGGGAAGGTTCATGAGCAAAGTGGAGAGAGTGTCAGTCTGTGTCAAGTGGGAGTGGAAGATCTTGGCTGCTCCCTTCAGCATGTGCATTCTCATAGTGCAGAAGGTGAATATGTAGGCATTGCTCAGATAAAAACAGTTGCAGTGACACAGCCCGCTTAAATCGATTCTGGACCAGCATTCGCAGTAAAGCAACTTAAGCTCAGTGTCATTTAGCAACCAAACACTACCCTATATCCTTGGAGATTTCTCTGTGTTTCTGCTATCGTCCAGAGACCTAGAATGGAGGTCTGAAACAGCATATGGACATCTTAGCTATCTTCCTCAAAATCAACCATAACATCATTCTCACTTCATTCTTCATGACACATTTTTAAAAAAATCGGCAAACCAGCTACATCCCACATAAAGACACAGGTTGCCATGGTTAACAGCTTTCACTTCATCTCCAACTTCACATATTATCTCCACGTCCCAGATTCATCCTTGGATACATGTGCAAATATTAGATTGCTTGTTCTTATATTGTCAGGATTTTTTTGTCTGTTTTCAAAAATAAGAAGAAAAACAAAGATCCCAAGATGATTTGACCTTTACATTTTCACTTTGGAAATGTTTATTCCCGACCTAGGTTACTCTACCTCTTAGTTATTTTCCATAATAACTAATAAGTTCTGCATATTAAAATTCTAGACCATTCAACATTGCCATCATGTTGAAATACATCTCTATATGTCAATATAGTCAGCTGAGTAAACGATAAAGCATAATTGAATTTTTCAGCAATGACATTTTAATTAAGAAATGTTCTTAGGCTTTTAAGAGTTCAACATCTTTCTTTGTAAGAATTTGCCTTCTCAGAATAGGATGAAAAAATATTGAAATGACTTGCCATTGTTTGCCCTAGTTGTATGGTAAAATTTATCACTCGGGGCCATTGAATATGCATAATTTTTCTGGCCAATAGTAATTAGGCTAAAGTGAATTACCAGATATAAAAATAAAGGTCATGTAGTAAGATAATACTAGATTACTTTAGTTAAATTATTGTCTAACGTTAAATTGGTCGATATTTGAATAGCAGATGGGCCTGGTGTCAGCCATGGGTAAAAATGGCATTTATTTAAAATGAATGACCATGAAGGAGGAAAAAAACCAGAACATGTTATGAAGATAGAAAACTCTGGTATCATAAATGGATGCTATAGCTGCACTGAATATGCTTTTGGAGAAATTAAACATTTAGGTTCAACTGTCAGTCTTTATTTGTTATGGTTTCCATTTATGTTCTCCTTGGATTTCAAAGAAAGAAATCCATGAGTCTCTTACATACCTATTGGCTCCAGTGCCACTTTTTGTGATATCATGTTTTTCCTCACAGCTGTGAGTAGCTCCTAACATCTCAGCCTTTCTTTTTGCTCATGAATCAATTGGTACTCAAGGCAATATGGACAGATAGGGTCCATAAATCAACAGTTACTTATCAGTGACATATTCTGTACAATATCCACTGTTTGAAGTGGTAGAGATGTGAGATTTATAAGATATGTTCTCTTTCCCATGGAGCTTACAGTCTTGTTTAAAAAATCTTGTTGTAATAACACAAAAGACACAAGAAAATGAAAAAAAATACATATATATGGATGTCTTTTCTCAGTCTCCTCTACAAAAGCCTGAAAGCTATTTCTGCCTATGTAAATATCCTATTTTCATGAATACCTCTACTTATATTTTTACAGATTTTTCTAGTATAAAATCTTGTTTGGGGTTGTCATGGGAAATTGTCACTTCTTTTCCTGCTAGGGTCAGAGATTTTCTTTGTGACCTATGGGATTCTTTTTCTCTCTATCTTTTTTTGAACCCAAATAAAATCTCAGCATAGCCACTCCGATGCTTTCATCCTGTACTTTGACACCACCCATCCTCTGCCCAATGGATGGAGTGGTGGCATCCACTGATAGTTGTTGCCAATATTTAGCAATGCTGGGAGAGTGGTAGGGTAGTGAGTGACACTACTAGTTGAAGTGTGGGCTCCTTCAGACCTGTGACCTGGTTCTTTTCCATCAGGCTGATCTGTTATTGGGTCTTGTCAGTATTTCTCTCTGCCTTAGTTTACTTCCCACTCTTAAAGCCATTTCATTGGTTTTCTGCCGATTCTGTGAACTATCCAATATTATTCTATAAACTATTCAATATCAGTAATATCCTGGTTATGTTATCAAAATTAGTTGCTTGCCATGGTGGCTCCTGCTGGTAGAGACTGGACCTGGTAGTTGACAGCCACAATGTAAAATGCCAAGGAAATAGAAGAAATCTGTTATTGGTTGTCTGATCTGGAAATGCAACTGGTTATTCCAGATCAGGATGCACATAGCAGGTGGTAATAAAATAGTTATTTAAATTGTCTCTCTGGTTATATAGAATGAAATTTATTCTGAAGGCAAGTCTTTGGGGGAAAAATAGAAGAGTTTTTGCGCCCATGTGAAAATAAGAAGAAAAGGAATTTAAGGACTGATGTCTAGTGATTGTTTTAAATAACAATAACAAACTAATCACTTTTTGTATGGGTCTGGCTTGTTTTATTCTGATGTTTTTGAACATCATAAAAAATGAATACTAAGTACCCTGTCTCATGATCTATAAATAAAAGCTTCTCTTCCTAACAGGGACAACCAGACACATCTATGCACAAGTCATAACATAAATACTGGAAATCTAATGAAAGACCCAAGTGAAGTAAGTCACATTGAAAAGAAGCATGTTAGTTGTTTTTACCAATTCTTCAAGCCTAAAGTATATCTTCCATGAGTCTATCATTCTCCATGTGAATGCAAATTGCTATAGATCTCCAGTGCTACTGGAGATCCAGCTCTGAGCTCCTTAAGATAAATCAGTAGAGTTCCAGCCCAGAAGTAAACAGCTATCTCAAGTGTCTGTGGATCAAGAGTGTAACAGTGGTGAGCAATTTCCTCCTAAGGCTTCTGGATCAAATCCATGGCTATAATAATAGCCATATCATCTTGTTCTCGTTCTTCTATTGTCCTCATTTCATTGGCTATGAATATAATAAGAGAAACCAAACTGTTATTTTTTCTACTCTCACAAACCATAGCATAGGACAGTTCTGTGATTAAATGTGTGCCTTTTTCAGCCTACTAACAAACAATTAGGAGTTCTATAATTCAATTCAATTTAGACCCTATCTCCCTTACCATAGCATCAGATCCTATAGGCTCAGGACTGCCTCTAATTCAGATATTTCTGACTGGCTGATTACAAGTCATAGTTTCCATGACCCTGCTTCTCAAATCTGAAGACTTGTTAGAATGACTCATGTGACTCAGGATAACACTTTACTGGTTATTAAGATATTACAAAGTGGTGTAGATGAACAGCACAGGACAAAGTGTGAAAGTTCCTGAGTTTCTGTCTCTATGGGATGGGTATGCCCTCTTCTTATCTCATAGATACATTCACCAACCTGGAACAGGTTGCTTATATTTTATGAAGTTGAACCTATGGATAGTTATCATCTAAAACACTGGAATTCATGGATTTGTACACAATTAGAACTTGATTGGAACATGTAAATATACTACATGCAGTTTATCCCTCACCATGGCTCAGACAGGATAGGAAATAGCACAGTTTATAGAATAGAGCAGCGTGTGTAATCAGTTAAAGCAGTTCTGGACAATGGATTTATCCTCAATCATGTACTACCCATCAAAGGTGGCATCTATGCAATTACTAAAATATCTTGTTTCATCTGGGAAAGCAACTCGGGAGGTAGAGCAATCAATTAGTCAATTAAAATAAAAGGTCACCCGATTAAGGTCAGTTCAAAGGAGTTCTTAAGCTTATCCATTTTAGGAACACCCACTCCAATTAAAAAAAGAAAAGAAATGAAAAAGAAACAAAGTTAGTCCTAAGTATTCTTCAGGATGTCCCACACATTGCTTCTTTTTCGTGACCTTTTGATTTCCATGAGTGGTATGATGGCTCGTAACAGCACTTTAAAGGGAAATGAAGTATTGGGGGATGGCTCAATGTCAGAGTGCTTGCCACACACGTGTGAGGTCCTGAGTACAATCTCCAGCAGTACCAAAAGAATAAGAATAAATAATGAATAAATCAAGATAAACTCGTGGAAACTTCGTTCCTACAGGAGCTGAGGTTAACCAAGACACTGAATCTTCACAGAGAAGCCACAGACGCAGCTTAAGGCAGAAACACCCACGGAATGACCCATTAGCCTTCTACCCAGAGAACTGGGGGTTCTTCTAAGTTCCTACATCATTGCTCTTCTCTCTGTGTGTTAATTCTGCCAGTCTGCTCCAGGGCAAACCTCCCTCCTTGGTGTCTTTGTCAATCAATGTATTCAAGAAGAAAATAAAGTATTTCCATTTCACCGACCATCTGCAGAGTCTGCCTTTCAGAAAGTTGCAGAGAGACGATTTCTATGGTTGAATTCCCTCTGCGGTGAGTAAACTTCAGCTGAGTGAGTTCTAGCTCACCTCATCTAGGAGCCATAGTGTGTCAACCACTCGCAGAGCAAGTGCTGTGGTTGGAGAATCATTTTGTTTGTTATAGTACAGTCAGTCAGTTTACCCTATGACATTTGAAACTTTGAAGTCTATTTTCTATGTGATAAATCAGGCATAATTCAAGTAACCTTGCCCAAGCTTAGCTAGCAAAAGTGAGGATTTGGCATAAACAGTGAGACCTCCAGAGCTGAAGTTTTATGTTTGGTTATCTTTCAAATTGAAGAATAACATATGCAAATAAGGTGAATCCATTACTAGATTGCAGCTTGATAAACTCTTACAAACTGAATCCACATTTGGAAGTATTATTCAGAGAAATAGGACATTATCAGCACCCTGATGCTACCCTTTCTCTCCCCTTCTCAGACCTAGAAAGTGGTAGAAGTTATTCTCAGTACATACACCAGGCAAAGAATCACATTCAGCATACATAAATAATCCAAATTGATTAGTAATAATAACTTAAAAAGAAGGGTCATCAAATAGAGAAACAAAAGAATTAAATAGATCCTAAAACTAGTTAAAAAATCCATCCTGGTATCACCAATCACTATTCTGACATTTAACACGTAGATTGCCTTTGCCTAATTTGTGTTTTTTAAATACATAAAAGTACTCCATGTGTGCATTTTTTGTTTAACATTATATTTGAGAAATTAATTTATACTTTGCATGTAGGTGTATATTATTTGTTCTTACTGCTGTATGATTCTACCACGAGTCTATAAAAATTTCCTCATTTCTATATTTTTTTATTTGGTGGATATATAGTTTCTGCTTCAGAGTGGGTGTAATTGTGAGCACGTTTCTTCTGCATGTATACTTAGGAATATAATTGCATTATCCTTCCTGTAAGTCCACCTATATACTTAAGACAAATCCCTTATACTTCTATCAGTACCATCTGGGAGTTCTAATTGTTTCAAATCCTTGTTAGTATTTGACATTCAATGTATTCTCATTTTTGCTATTGTGGTGTAGATATAGGTACACCATATTGTGATTTCAATAGGTATTGTCCCTTTAATAGATATGAGTGTCATTTTATATATTTACTAGCCACTTACTGCCTTTGGAGTTTTAGGGTCTATTTAATTCTTTTGTTTCTCTATTTGATGACCTTTCTTTGTAAGTTATTATTGCTAATCAATTTGGATTATTTATGTATGCTGAATATGATTCTTTGCTTGGTATACATACTGAGAATAACTTCTACCACTTTCTAGATTCTAACTTTCCTTTCTTAATGGTTCCTTTGGAGGCTCACAAGACCTGAATTTCCAAATAAATTTGTCTTTCCTCTGTTTATCTTAATGTCCTTTTGTGTTCTGCCTAGGAAATCTCTGCCAATGCCAAGGTCATAAGAATATTCTTTGTTTTTGTTGAAGATCTTTGCTGCTTTTCTTTCATAGATCTGTAAGCCATCTAAAACCATGTTTCATATATGCTACGAAATGCAAGTCCAGGCATGCTTTTGAAGTTTATATGGATACCAAAATGATTGAGCATTGTTTATTGAAAAGAAAAAACCATCTTTCTTACTGTATTGTTATGTGGAGTTTGTAAATTAGTCAGTACTTTGATTTCCTGTTTCATTCTATGTCTTTACCCAGCATGCCTTTGCTGGCATCGGTATGGAACTGCCTTATTTTAGTCTGATCCCTCTGTCTCTTCCCAAACTTTATCATTTTAGATAGCCTTGATGATCCTAACTTTTAATTTCTATGTGTATATTAGAAAGCTTACCATTTTTATTAACTCGATAAATTTTGAAAGAATTATGATCTTTATACTGATAAGCTTTCTAATAGTTTTTAAGTCTTATAATTTTTTTCTCAGCAATATTTTTAATTTTCAATCTTTAATACCTGTTCATTTTTAGGGAGAATCTGCACATGACCAATGTGATTTCTACCAAAAGTATTCAAAAAACAAATAAGCGTGGAAATTTTGAGGGGAAATTTCTAGCTGAGACTAGGTCAGCTATATAGAGAGACCTTGTCTCAAGTTTAAAAATAAAAACAACAAGTATTTCTTTTTAAAGAAAAACCACAATAAAATAGTAAAAAATAAAATATCTACTGTTAAGTGCATTATTTAATGGAGCACACCCAAGTATTCTGTGAGTGCTTTCCACTTCCTACTCATGTTCCTTTCTCTCTTCACATACCCAGATTCGTCCGTATGTCCTAGATGGAGTGAGGAAAAGGAAGACAAAATCAGAGCTGTGATTCTTTCTCCACAGATGTATCTGTGAAATGCATAAATAAAAACCATCCCCACTGATTGATAACCCAGTAGCTGGTAGGACAACTTTCAAAACTTGTCAACACCCTGTAATGAAGAGATTTAAGTCAGCTTCTCCTCCCCAGATGTCAGTAACCTTCATTTATGGCATGGGAAAATGTCACAAAATGATTTTCTTTTATAATTTTTTAAATCAAATTTACCTCTCTTAATCCTGCTATAGTTACCCAGCATGCATTTAACATGATCATAAAAGTCTCCTTAAGTTTATCAAACATATATTAAACCGTTTTGGCTCGGTAGTGAACTAATCTGATCTCTTCCTCCCACTACTTGTTGGAAACCCTCAGGAAATTGAATTAGCAATTCCTGACTTTCTGTTTCACATTAACAAAGGCTACTGAATTGCTAGAATAGTCTCTTAACTAATCTACAATTTTCTTTCTCTTTAAAACCCAGATCAAAACACACCTTTGGCCATTTCTAACTAATGGCCCCCCTGCCCTCCACACACACACACATATAAACCTGTTAGGTCACTTGGTGTTCTCCAAATGTTGAAGCTTGTTTATGTGTTCCTTTTTAAGTGTATTTATGTCCTTTTCATATGTGTTGGTTTTCTTAATGCTCACTTGTAAATTAGAAACTTTTGAAAGTTCCCTTAACTTTTTCTAAATACCCTAAGGCTGTGTTTAATACACCAAAGCATTAACATGTGGAATAGCTCCCTCGTGGTTTTAAAAGTTAATGCAGTGTCATGAGAAACCTAATTTATTGTTAGGGAGTAGTTTAGACACAGAGGAAATGTACTATGTCAGAATTTTTCATGACCATAAATCAAAATCTTCAAGTGTCTTTAGCCTGCTGCTCTTTCAAATTGTGTAAATTATCTTTCTCCTCATATAGATCCTCCCCTAGAATTTTGGGTGGATCATTCTTTCTTCTAGTCCTGCTCATTAGATACCAATATGACCCTCCCTCCTCTGGTGTGACAATTAAAAGTGTGTCCAAACAACACTGGGGTCAGGAGTAACAATCAAGGAAGAAAAACTGAGAACTGCTGTGCACATTCTGCATTTCTATCTGACAAAACACTAATAAGGAATTTTCACAGTTAAATTCTCATAAAAGATCAATGTTATTGCCATCAATCAGGTCAATTTTCGTAGTACTTAGAAGTTACCTGCTAAAGCCCTTATGAGATCATTCAAGGACATCAATTTAAATAAGCCATATACTTACTAGTCTAATATCACTGATATGGTCAAAGCAGCAATTTCAGACTAACCCAAAATCTCTCTGGCATGCCTCTAATGCAGCTTAAATAGAGGCAGATGCTAGAAACTTGGCCGTGGACATGAAGGACTTGAGATAAAAGAGTTATCTATTCTTCCTGACTTCCCGGAATGCTCTTTGACCTCCACGAATGAAGACCTCTCATCCTATTGCCAAATGATGCTTCTCAGAAGAATTTTAATTTTAATCCCACTGGAACTATTTTTAAGTGCTAACTTCATCAAGAATTCCTGGAATGACTGCTGTCATTAATGTACTTACACCTTGTCCATATTTGGGTGTCTTCATTAAACATTGAGGCAGGGACATTGCTCACTTCTTGATATACTATTCTGAGTGCCTTCACTTGTTTCGAAGTTATTTGTGATATTTAAATATGGATGTAACTCCCTGTCTTTCTTTAAAAAGTGACTTGATTCAGCAAGTACTTGGGGGAACATTTCCTATGTAATATGGTAGCCCGCGCTGTTCCTCTGCTGTAAGAACTTAATAAAAAATAAGTCATGTTCTTTGTGCCATGGATTTCACTGTGGGCTTCAGAAATGAGAACATCTGAAAGATTAAATACCCAAAGGATTTCCTAAACTTTTCAGAAATGCCACATATCACAGAACAACTACCATGAATTTCAGTAGATTGGAGCAAAAATCCTAAAATATATCTTTATCCTAATCATTTGATTATAAACAGGTTATTGGCTTACTTGTCCAGTATTAAAGACATTTTTTCTCATTTTACCAATTCATCTTTCCTGATTTTTGTTTTCTGTATCGCTCCAACCTTTTTAAGACAGTAATTTACTCTGGATTGTGAAGAATACAAAGGTAATAGTATATCATTCTTTGTAGTGGAAAATTATAGAAGTTCAATCAAGAAAAGACTGAATATTGATACTAAGTGCTACTTTTTCAGAAGAAAAAAAAAGTGAAGAAGAGTGTAAATAATTCCAGAAATGTGAATTCACTTTCCAATGCTTTGCAGTGGTTATTATTTAATTCTGTTTCTTTACTTCTCTTTATCCTGTTTGGACAAATATGCTCATATAGCAATTGAAAAGGCTTAGAAAAATGTTCCATGTGGTACTTCTACCTAGCTATTGTGTACCATCCTAGTTTCCCTATCAACTCTGCTAGGAACTCACCATTCATCTGTACTCCAGTTCACCTTCAACCTCTTCATCCTTTTGCACTGAAACATGTCTCTACTCAGTTCCCAGTATTTCCTTTCTCAATAATTCTTTTCTCATTGTTCCAATTGGCCTGCTGAGTTTTATACAACTTATTTAGCAGGCCTATGCTTATATCATTGGTTGGTTGGCCTCCAATTCAATCTTACTTCTGAGGGTTTTGGACAACTCTTCCAGACTGAAATCAAGAGGCAGTGGAGAGCAGAGAGCTGGACTTGTTTTCATCCACTCCTTTCCCCTTAAGTGACTCCAAAGTTGATTCTGAGCCTCGGTAGACATGTTCTTTTTTTTTAACTCTCACTTTTATTGCAATTATACCTTTTATTGTCTTTAGTTGTACAAAGTGGTGACCATTCAACATGTTAGTATATGAATACAATACACCTTGGTCAGTAAACGGACATATTCTTGTAGTGAGTAGATATTCCTATCCTGCAACCCCTGCATAAGATAAGGAGAAGGAGATTTTGGAAGACAATGCAGAGAGAGAAGGAAATTCTGTTCATTATAATAGTACCATTGCCATCTGTCAAAGATCCGAATTCTTTCTTGTATTGTCTTTTTTTTTTAACTCTTGACCTATTCTAGTATCATCTTGTTCTACATATTTTTACCTACTGAACTAAGAGTCCAGTCAAACAACCAAATTATCCTTTCCAATTTGCCTGGGATGTTCCCTTAAGACTCCTGTTTTCCATGAAAGGCTGGGGAATCTTCTTTTAAGCATTCCTGGGGAGTATTATATGGCTTCCTCTTCCTGTTAGATCCATTTCTTCGCCCATTAGAGTAGGTAACCAGATGTGCCTGTCGTATGTGGATGGGGACAATTTGTAACCAAGAGAGGAAAAAAAAAGAAGAATAAAGCACAGAACACAGTTCCCCTATTAATTTGCACACATGCAGCTCTTGTCCAGATACCTTAAAAGTAATAGTTTCCCTTCCTGAAATCTCCAAGGCTATTGTGGTTGACCATGAGGTCAGGGCAAGGGCTAATTGCAAGTGCAGCTGTCATCAACCCACCCAGAGCTAGCTAAAGAGTCAAGTACAAAGGCCTACTGATTCTCAGAACATTCCTCTAAACACTCATCAGGGTCTCATAGCCCAGCAAACAGGAGATTAGTGATGGGTGAACCACAAACCTGCATAGGTATGATTTTCTTTCTTAAGTTTAAGACAATCTGAATGGTTACAGAGGACGAATTATCAAACCCTTTTAGGTATATTGGACATTATTATCAGTTACCAGAAAGCGAAGTCTAAACACAATATTTAGCACCACAAAATAGAAAGCAGTTTTGGGCCAAATCAAGAACTGAGCTTTGGTCATAGAGATAGCACAAAGGATTTCTATGATTTCAAACAGTCTACGGGTAATCTGTAGCTCTAATGTATCTGTACATATTTTTCATCTCTACGTAAGTAACACTACACTCTTGGTTTTAAGTAGGGAGACATAATGAATTTTAATAATTTTAATAATTAGTTATTAAAATTATAAACTTAACCCGGGTGCCGGTGGCTCATGTCTGTAATCCTAGCTACTCAGAAGACTGAGGTCTGAGAATTGAGGTTGAAAGCCATCCCGTTTATCTCCAATAAACTTAGAAAAATGTGGAAGTGGTGCTGTGACTCAATGGTAGAGCACTAGTTTTGAGCACAAAGAGGCTCAAGGACAGCACCCAGGTTCTGAGTTCAAGCCTTAGGACTGGCATATATGCATATATATATATATATATATATATATATATAAAACTAAAATATATGGAAAACCTTATAATATGATTATGGAGAGGAAGCAGAATACATGATACTTGTATGAAAATATTCACTAGACAGTTGAGGAAATATAAGAAAAAGACAAATAATTTGTATTTGAGGGTTTAGAAACAGTGAAATTTTATTGGAAGGATTTTCTTAAATATGACTGTGATAGCATGAGCTTTTTAAAAAATTATTGATGACTTTTAGAACTGTTGGAGTTTAAGTCTATCTCTTTCTGGTAAAGAAGATTCTGGGGAAATTGGTAGGTAAAATAGATTGAAAATATACTTTCGGTCTTCAACTCAATTCCAAATATATATAAAATAATCATACATTATAGAACAGCATTTATTAAAACGGCTCTGCAGTTGTATGTATTCAACTGCTGTTGGAGTGTGTTGTCTGTCACTGTTTTCAGAATAGGTAGTAATGTGTGTGTGTGTGTGTGTGTGTGTGTGTGTTTCCATGTTTGGTTCACTGTGAATAAGAAAATGCATGTTGGAAGGTCAGTAAAATCCCTTCAGTAATAAGAAATATAACCTTCGGAAAGAGCAGAACTCCCCTGGATGGTAGTCATCCATTTAGCATGCCTGGTCTGAGCATCGACCTATCAGGAAATTCCTATATTTTCATACAGACCACCTAGAGCTCTCAGACATAGTGTTTCCAGAGTGTAGAACTCCTCGCTCTCCATCTTATCCTAATGGTGTTAACAAATATCAACCTTCAGTTTATGCATGAATTAGAATCAGGCATCCATTCCTAGAGCACATGGCTTTAAGAGAATGCTATAATTAAGGCCAGATGGAAGAAAAAATCATAGAGAGTCTGCTATTATTACTAGTAAAATAATTTATATGAATATTTCCTATTCTTTTTCACCTGAAGAGTTCTTGCTCTGCTATCCTCAACTTGACTTTTGCTCTGAACACCTCGGATTGATGGCCTTCAGGTTCTTTGAGTGTTGAATATTTCACACATCTACCCTGGGCAAGGTCTATTGCTCTTCATGCTCTGCTTCTGGAGAAAGTATCTAACCTCATGATTGTGCCATGACCTCTATTCAAAAAGAGAAATGGTATTTCAACACCCACCACAGGGGAAAATATTGGGAAAGTAAGAAATCTATGAATGGCCAAGCCAGAATATGAACCAACATTCCAAGACTTTCCTACTGTCTCCATGCCTTGTGTTTTCATTCTTATTCTGGCTTCACCCTTCCTTCATTTCCAGTTCCTAAAATGTCTCACCTTCTGTATTATCTCCCAACCTTATTCTGTTAATATCCTTTACAATCTAATAAGGGTCTCTTTCTGTGTCCTCTCTGTCCAGGTGAGATGAATACAGGGATCACTAAGGAGGTAGATGAGCTGTGGTTTGGAGAGCTTGATGCTCAGTGAACTGATCACCCAGGGGCCTGAATAAAACACTGAGGTTTATAGCAGACCACTAAAATCTAGGCATGGTAACACACACCTGTAACTAACACTCAGCAAACTGAGAAAAGAGGATTGAGACATCAAGGCCAGCTTGGGCTACATGAAAGATCTTGTCAGCAGAAAATATCACTGAGGGGTCTCGCAGGCCACAAACATGTATTTCATGTACTAGAAAATGGCATTAGATATTCAGTCATTAGACAGTACTTGGATATCAGGAATCTTGGCAACAAGAACTCTCTTAGAAACGTTAGAGTGATAACTGGGACTTAACTTTTTGCACAGTATCATGTTTGAGCTGTTTTGTGCATGGACGTGTCTCTCCATATTTTTTAATCCAATATCACTTTTCTCATTTTTTTCTCTGAATTAATGCTTTTATCATTGTCCAACTCTTAAAAAAACACTATTTATTAAAAAAGAAATATCATGCCTGTAATCCTATCTTACTCAGGAAGCTGAGCTCTGAGGTCACACTTCAAAGCCAGCCCAGGCAGGAAAGTCTGTGAGACTCTTATCTCTAATTAACTACCAGAAAACCAAAAGTGCCACTGTGGCTCACTGCAGAGCTCAGGGACAGAAGCCAGGCTCAGAGTTCAAATCCCCCAATCGACAGGAAAAAAAAAGTAAACAGTATGTGCAGCACATCTGTCACTATTCTAGAGTTGAACTGTCTTCTCTGTCACCAGTTAAGGAGACAAAGTAGGACCCTGACTGCTATCAAAGGTCAAACACCTGTGCTGCTCTCTTTAGACACATAGCTTTTTGTGCAATGATTTCAATAATTTTTTAGACAGAATGAATAATGGCCTCATCTGTTTACCTTTCCTACTGCCTCTTGTCTTACACAATTCACACATCTTAGGAGGTCATTTCTCCTCAAAAAAAGCATTATATTGAACTAGAAATGAACTTTAAATATACCTTACCTTATGATGCTTTTTCAATGTGAAAATACTCAAAAAGAAGCATAACATTTTATTATCATTCCAACTTGGTAGATCTTAAAGCATTTCATGGAGAATTTAACTAATGGACAAATATATACAAGTATTATCCTATGTATAGTAAATGAACACAGCTCTTAAAGATATAGACTATATAAGCCATTAAAGCCCATGTTGTTTGGCATAAGTTAATGCAGAGTTATTTATGTAGTGGGATATTTGGTTAGCATTAAACATTTGTTTTATATATAATGACCTCAAAATGTCCAGAATGGAACCAGCTCTTCCAAACTATTTGCCATGATGTTATATTTACAAAAGTATATTGCTCAATCTTAAATATTTATAAAAGACTTTGGTTAGTGTTTATAACTTTCAGAACATTGAAATAAGGAGCATTTTAATAAACAAACTCATGTATGCAATTGGAAAACTCCTTAAACTCTAAAATGGCACATATATTTTCATTTGTAAAACATTCAATAGTTAGCCTGACACCCATTCAGGTCATGTCATTTCTTGAGTTTCAGCGTCTTTTTCTGAATAGCTCTTTACCATTCCTTGGGAGTTCAAGGACTATTCTGGCTTTATTGGTATAAAAGCTCAGGATGTGACAAGTTATAGTCATCTAGGGCTTCTATTGTGCTCCATGACTGGTAAAGAATGATGTAAATTATTTCAGTGCACTTCTGGAGATTTAATTGTTGTTTTCATGGATTACAGCTGTCACAGACCTGTATTTGTTGACTACGTTTTCCCTCACTGGTATTGTTAAGTATTTCTTCACAGATAACCAAAAGGGCTTGTATAAATATTATAATGGGCTGGTCTTACCTCAAACACATTTTTTTTTTAAAGATTTAACTGCATTTACCACAAGATCCAGCAATCTTGGGTATTTACCTTAGAGAAATGAAAATACTGTCCATATAGGACTATTATGGGAATGTTCATAACAGTTCTAATAATTGTTGAAAGTTTGGAAAATGAAACAAAGAAATGTTCTTCTACTTGTAAATGGATAAGCAAATTCGATTACATTCATAAAATAGAAATCTATTCAACAAAGCAGTGAATATAGATATGAGAATATGTATTCAACAAAGCAGTGAATATACATATATATGAATATATATTCAACATCTATGCCAACATAAAGAGGCCATTCTCAAAGACTGTGCATAATGTGAGCACTAGATCATGGTGATGCAGAGCAGATCAGCAGTACTTGTTGAGACTGGAGTGGCAGAAGTTTGGTTGCAAAGGGTTGGATCCAGGGAGATTTGGGGTCAAGGGACCTGTTCAAAATCTGGTTTATGATCCATGTTATAGATATGTTTCATACATGAGTAAATATCAGTATTATACTAAAATCAACTCATAACAAATTACATACTAACATCAAGTAATATCAGAATTATACAGCAAACTGTATATCAATTCAAACATGGAATTACATGAAGCAAATCATAAACAAGTAAGTAAACAATGATAATATACTATTAGTAGACTCTGGTTTACCATTAATCCTGAAATAATCTCTAAGTAGGAAAAATGTAATAATTAAGATCCCAGCTTTTGATTCAGTAATAAGACTCTTTTTTCTGCTACTTAACAGTTTTATAGTGCTGAAAGTCCTGAAAGGGGGTAGAGAATTTGTCCTTGTCTACCAAATATGAATGCTAACAGTATCTAACCTTTTAGAGGATAATATGTTGAGAGTGTAAATATGAAATCAAAGGACTCAACTAGCAATAGTCACCATAATTCGGATACTATTGTGGTGAAAATAGTTCTGTTTCTCTATTTGGTTTTGTTTTTTTAAATAAGAAAAATATGTTTATAGGCATGTTCCTAACACACACACACGTATGTGCGCGTATACACACACACACACACACACACACACACACACACACACATGCAGATATCCAACCACTACCCTCCCTATCATGCAGCATACTTGTGCTGCACTAGATGCTCAGCTTTCTAGAGAAATTTGTTCACTCTGCTAAGAAAAAATCAGTCTTTTGTCTTAACCATATTGCACATAGTTCTAAAATATTTTAGAAGTAAAATAATAATAATAATAATAAATGAGCTTGATGGCTTGATGGAACAGTTACTATTTAAAAGTATAACATTGTTGCTTCCCAAAGAGAAACATCAGGACCCTTGTCCTTGAATCCTCTTCCCTCTGCAATCCTTCTCTTAACATTCTCATCTAATCTGTCAGTTTGGGTGATTGCATCTAAGCAACACCTGACTCTTGATCTATATTTACCATCTTGGTTTCTCTCCTAAATTTCAAGATTGGATTTCTAACTCCTGTTGGACTTAGATTATCTGAATTGTGACCTCTGGGCCATTATCTAAAGCTAAGCTCATTCATTTTTTTTTCCTTACAAAGCTTTCTCCTTTTCTGACTTCCCAATTTTGTGAAAAGTACCACCAGTTTCTCTGGGAACACACCCCAGAATCATTGTACTACATTGTACTACAACTACTTCCTTCACCCAAGACCACAAAGCAAATCTTTGCTGTCAATTCCAATTAAAACTGTAGCAAGAATCTCTCCATAGGTCCCTTCATTTATGTAGCCTAAATATAAAAGCTACTATTTTAATCCTAAATACAGACTCTGTTTGATAAGCAAAGGAAGTCTTCAATAAATACCTCAAGAAAGAATTCAACACTTGGTCTAACCTAATTTTCATCTTGATTCTTCATGGTTTATCCAAAATGGCATTTTTATAATACTCACTTAATATGGTCTCAATTCTGTGCTTTTGTTAATATGGCTTGTTTTGTTACATACTTATTAAAATAATATTCCCTTTGTCTGGTATAGTTCTCTGCATGCCCCATATTTCTTCAATTCTGGCTTAAAAGCCTCACCATGTTCTTTCTGTCAGGAGTGATTTTAGCCTCTTTTGAGCTGACATAGCACATTTGTTATTACTCTTATGTAACGTATTACTTTCTGCCATTCATTAAGAGTATTTATGGTGCATTTTATATTCAGTGAGAGTAAAATATATGTCTACATCAATGTGCAGAAGTACCTGGATGTGTACCTTTTATTACCAACTTCTCAAGATGAACTTTCCTTTTTCATTAATGCAAATTAGTTGTACAAAGCCGTTTTGTTGCAAGATTGACACATATGCTTATGGTGTAATTTATCAACTACTTCAGTAGATATTTTCTACTAACCACACCAATGGTGTGTTTCCCATAATCACCTGCACTAGGCCCCCTTCACCTCCCACCGCTTTGCAGTTTGCTCACTTCCTGTGATTTCTTTTTGTCATTAATGGCCAGAGTAATCCAAGGCTTATTTCATTGGCAGGCCAAGTGTTATAATTGAGAAGATATTGAATGCAGGTCTGATGATCTTAAGGATCTTTTAATATTCTGTGCTATTCTGCTTTGTGTATTGAGAGCCCTGATATACTGGTCATGTGATGACAATGTTTTCGGTACATAATCACTTCAACTACAAAAAAAAAATACTCACTAGTGAAGTATATTACTGTCATTACATGAAGAGGAGCCCCAAAAGGTAGTGGTTGCAAAGAGTGTCTAGATTTGACAAGGATATTTAGGGCTGATATAATTTCTTTAGCTACTGGAATGCTAAGTGTAGTTCCTAGAATTTGCCTCTGTTCCCTTGACAGTAAGGAAATTTGTCTTAGATGATCTATTACCAGAAGAGACTTTATGCTTGAAAAAAGAAATCTAATAATCTCCCTAACTCTAGAGATTTCCAGAATTTTGTAAGTCACTGAATTAGTTCTACTGCATTTATTTGGATATCCAAAACAGATCTATCTGATGGTTTCCAAAGACATTTAAATTCTTCATGCTCTCCCTTTTCAGATGTAGCCAACCAAATTCCCACAGTTTCTACCCCATCTTTTTGTCTCCTTACTAGACATCTAACAAATTTCAGAAACTGAAGAATTCAGTTGTATGTATCATAAAAGAGAGAGCCTGAGATTATGGTTATTTATTTACTTATCGAATTATGATTTGCTGAACCCCAAACTATTAGAGCTTTTACATTGCAAAACCCCTTCATGTCTCAATGGAGTGCTTCATTCCTGTTCCTAACAGCTGTTTGGTCTGGTCATCACCTACCAACAGAGGGATCTGCTGAAAGTTAGGCTTAATTTGCATTGCGAGAATTTCGCAATTCTCTTTCTAACAAAAAAATACACTTAATCTTTCAGAGCCACTCATCTTCCCATAAAGCTTCGGGAAGTCCACCAGCAGCACAATGAGCCAACGCATTCCCTTGCAGGGTTCAGGGAAGAGTAATTGTTTAGCCCTGGTGAGTAATACAGTGATGGTATGAGGCAAAAAAGCTCCTGCAAATGTACACCCCACCCACTGAGACGCTTCCCTCAGCACCTCCTCCTCCTCCTCCTACATCTCCATCATCTGCACCCTAAGGCTCCATTGTCTATGGGAGCTGTTTCACCCTTCTGGAGGGAAGCAGATCCATCTCTGAGTGGTTTCAGGTTATTTTTCTCTCCTAATGAATACCACACACATGACTTTTGAAGGTGCGTGGTGGTGCTAGGAATGAGTAATAACGAGGGAGGGTTGCAGTGGAGGTATAGTAAATAGATCTGGCACAGAAACAATGCTGTCTGGTTTCAGGGAGTTTTTTTCTTTTTGTTTTGTTTTGTTTTGTTTCTGGAGTGGCAGTGTGCTGTGGTTTGGTGAGGTGGCCTGCTATTCAGTTTCCTCAGCTTTATCATTCACATCCTGACACACTCGCAGATGTAACTCCTGAATCTCCGTTGTCTAGTCTACCAAATGGAGACAATATTGTCTGTGTACCTTTCAGGGTGATGGAAAATGGGCAACTAGGATAAAAGGGAAGGCATTGCTAGGCTTGATTTAACTTTAAATGCTTCTTCATTTCTTTTGTAAGTTTTAGTTTAAGGTCCCTTTATTGAACATGTTCCCTCAACAAGCCACCCAGGGAGCATCCGAATTGGAACTTGCATCATCCTAACAGATGTTTTTCTTGGAATCAAGCCCCACTAAAACTTAATTCCTTTCAACAAACCTTTCTTGAGCAACTACAATGATCTGAATACCTATTAACTCATAAAATCTGGGAACATTTGGGTGGGGTTGGGAGAGATGGGAAAGAAGATGGAAGGTATGCCATTGATCAGATGCATTGAACTTGTAAATTGATACGCTGAGTTAAAATCCCTTTGTACAACTATGTAAAGATAATAATAAAAAGTATGGGCCACTTAAGGGCCTCATTTAATTTTTCTCAATGGTGGCAGGGAGGAGGCCCATAAAATCTGCAATTAAGAGGGAAATTAAAGAAAGCAATGTTGAGAAATTTATTTTTTCTAGAAAAAATATTAATATGGCATTTGGATTAGCTTGCTATTGTACTCTGAGCTTTATCTTTTTGAGAAGCCAAAGCCATTTCATTTAGACCACAAGAAAATTCTAGGATAAATTCTAAAGCACAGTTCTTGGAGGTCACCAATATTTTACTCTCAGAATAAACGCTTCCATAGTCAAATGTGTATTTGTAACAATGAACCCAGACCTCAGGAACCTGGCTGGTGGGGGTAAGAAAGGAGATTTTGTTCAAAACTATACCTTAACTACTAGCCAGGCAACATGGAATTGTTTGTTCATGATTGTACTTTCAAATATTTTAGAGAAAATGGTGGAAAAATAAGACAAAGTTTATTTGCAAAAAGGGTTGCGTTATTTTAAATATTCTTTGAGTTTATGTTCTATGAAAAGCCTTCAAAAGACTTAAATTAACTTAGCAATGACAACATCCATATTCATAAAGAGTGGCTAAGGGGATGGAGCTTTGGAACCAAACCTCCTGCATTACTCATGTGGATTAACACCAAAAGTGTATGAGTGTGGGCAGCTGATTTCATTTAACCACTGTCTTGGTTTTTCCATCTGTGAAATAGGGATCAGCTTTATTGTCTCAGAGGGTGCTTACATGAATTATAAAGGATAATGCCTGTACATAATGTCTGGCATATTTGCTGAATAAATGGTAAGTACTGTCATTTTATGCAAATGTGTAAAGAAGCTAATTTTAGTAACAAAACAAGCCTACTCATTTGGGAATCAGTTCTGTATCATTTACTCGGATACTCTTTAATGTGCACATCAAACCATAGACTATCATTCAGTAATACGTTTTACCCAAGTGTATGCAAGAATTTTCTCATCGTTGCTTAAATTCCTTAAAACTCCTTCTTTCCTCCCTCCCTACCTTCATTCATTTTGTTCTTCCTTCCTTCCTTCTTTCCTTTCTTACTTTCTTTCTTTCATCCCTCCTTCCTTTCTTCCATCATTCTGTCCCTCCTTTCTTTCTTCCTTTTCCCCTTTCTTCTTCTTCCCTCCATCACTTCCTCCCTTCCTTCTTTCCTTGGCTAGACCTTTAGCTTTAGATTATAAGACACTTTCACAAAAATCATCAGAATAATTTTAAGACAATCCCAATTTGTTAATTTCATTGAACTTTTAAGTTGCTATTCAAATAATGCTGTTAACATACTTACATGCATTTGCAAAAAAATCTAATTTTTCTAATTACCAAATTTATTTTGGAATTTTTTTCTTTACTAATCTAGATCTGATGTTGTAATTCCAAGGTCAGCACATAATCCTCTCCAAAATACTTTTCTTGTAGATAGTATAGTTTCATCATTATTTCTTTGCTTTACTTTAAAACAAATATTTTATTCATGTAATATCCATAAAATAGCTGTAAAAATTCACATAAACCAATTAGCAGAATAATACAGACCCAAATCTAATTATTTAAATAATTTCTTTTGCTCCTAAAAAGAAATAAGTACCTGAGTTTGAAAAGTAAAAGCAACCTTATTTTTGAATTTTTCTCTTGCAAAGTAAAAAGTGTACCGACATAGTATATGGAATTGTATAATTGAAAGGTTTAGAAACAGCATAAATTTTACAGAGAGCATTTAGAAAATTTCTGTGCAGAACATTTTTTTATTTTTTAATCTTTTAGAGACATTTTACATATTCAAGTGTGTGTAAACAAACAAAACACCTACTTCAAATGTTTTGAATAGAAAATGTAGCTTCACTTTGTAAGAAAAAAAGCAAAAAGAAGTCTTGAAAAGCATCTTGGTGGAGTGTAGACATGTGAAACACAATTCCACTAAACCTCCTTCTTCCTCCTGCTTTTCTGGGTTATCACAGGGACTCTACTCTGATGTTCCGAACGGTCTTGTGCCCCTAGTCTGCATTTATTAGCCTTGCATTCTCATTTCCTTTTCTCACCTTGCTTAAAAAGATTTAGTAGACATTACCACAAGTCCATTGGCACTCAAGTTGCAATGGTCATGGCTGACATCATCTAAGCCTGTAGAGTTGGTGTTGTTCTCTGGCTTGGAGACTCCTACAGTTTAACTTTAGCCAAAGAAGCTAAACCAGTGCATGCCCCAGAGGAATGCTCGTAAGAGTACCTTGAAAATTCTAGGTCTTGTCAAAAATAACTCTATGGAGATATCTGACCTTGAGCACACTTTCAGTCAGTCTTTTCTTATAGGTATAACAGAAATAGACTTCAAAGGAGAAAGTTAGAGCTCCATGATAAAAAGGAAATCTCTTCCCTACATTAGCTGTTCAGAGAGAATTTGATTACAAGTGTGCTAGCCTGCTGAAGAAATTATCTTTGACCAGATACTTTATTACTAGAGAGAGGCTTTGCAGATGGAATTGAAAATGGTGGCCTGATTTGATCAATGAGCTTTGATAATCCTCTATTCTTTGTGAAGAGTGAGCTGGATTGAATGAGAAATACTTGAAGATACTAAGGAGTGCCTTCCAGAATGTATATAGAATTAGAGACAACTGTTTCAGATATTCATCTTTGTGTCGTTGGAATAATTCCAGTTACTTGGCTTAGTAGATCCATTAGGATGGGGCTCTTTGTGTAAATGAATAAGTAAATGAATACAAGTAAGCAAGATACAAGAATATTTTGTTAAAGTCAGTGACCATGGATGTGGTCACTGAGGAGACACTTAAATCTTTATGGGATATGAAGTCTCCAGATCATCTCCAAAAGCAATAGGAGAATTTGAGTTGGTGGTGAGGAATCAGGATGGAAGAAAAGGTTGAATCCTGATGGCAGACAAATCCGGGACTAAAGTGTTACTGATTTCATGAATGTGGACATTATTGTGATAGAAATGGGAGCAAGGTAAGACAAGAGTTCATGAAGACAAATGAAAAATACTGTCGTAATTCAACTTAGAAAAGACAGGGCTTGAAATAGGGGGAGGGAACAAGAAAATTAAGCAGAATCAGCATCTTAATGTCCTTTTAATTGCCTTTTACAGGGACAGAAATCTTGGAAAGATAAAGAAAGAACATCTTACAACAAGGACTCCAGTTTCATTTTTTGGTGAGATTATTATGGTTTTATTTGTTTCTACACATCACTGAGTTTTTACATATATAAACCATCAGCCACTTGGGTAAATTATTAGTTAATATCATTTCTATCATCTAAAAAGAATGATCATCTAATATTCTGGGGGGGAGAGATAAATAATATCCCCAGAGACATAGGAAAGTTTGGAAATTATCTGAGTTTTGTTTTAACTAAAGACTATGAGGTTACTGCCTGGGAGATGATGAAAATGGAAGATGAAAGCCAGAACACAGAGAGTTTTGGTAAGAAAGGTGATGAGATCAGTATTTTACATATGGACCCCAAGTCACCCATTGGGAGGGAATGTGCTGTTCCCTAACATGGAATTAGAAATTGAGAGCAAAATATCTTGAGAGTGAGTAGGATGCACATTTGTGCATCTTCTGCTTAGAAGTGTGAAATTTAAACCTCTGAGTATTGTCAATAGTGCTCAGGACAAAAAATATGGTTTACAAAGACAGCCTAAAGGAAAATTTGTGTGGATGCCTTCAATTAAAGACTCAACAAGGAACAAAATAAAACAGCATGGAGAACAGCCAGACAAGTGGGAGGTGAGGCAAAGAGAGGCTAATGTCATATCTGACAAGAATTACAAGGAAGACCCATATGTTGAAGAGGGTCACATGTTACAGGAGATCAAGTGCAATCCAAACTCAAGTGCAGTTGCTGAATTTAGCATAATTAGTAGATCAGTGATGAGATTTGTGAATGCTGTTCCAATGAGCTGCAGAGAAGCAGTTTGAGCAACTTAGTAGGTAAGATTTACAAAGGGAAAATGGGATTACTAGTTAAAAATAAGATTGAAAATAATATGAAGTAAGTCAGACCCAGAAAGACAAAGGATGTCTGTTTTCCCTTATATGTGGAATCTAGGTTCAGCTTATAAACTTATAAGTAAATATATAGGATGGTACACAAGTATATAGAAATATATTAATTGAAATATGGTAAATTCAAGGGAGAACTTAACTAGCATAATTCCTTAGAAAAGCAAAATCAAAGTTAAACAAAATAAATACCAGGAAGTGGGTACTTGAAAGGGGTGGGAGGGGGTCAAGGGTAAAGGGGTAGATAAATAAAGAGAAGAGGGGAGGACACAATCAAGAATTCAATGTATACCCTATAAAATTAAGAAGAGTGATGGAAAAGGGGGTAGAGGAAGGATGAGTGAGAATGTGGAAAGGGATGACATTGATCAAGATACATAATATTCATTAAATGGCAACTCCTTTGTACAATTACTTAAAGATAATAAATAATATGTAAGATACATTTTAATAATAATTATTATATTTTAGATGTACATAAAATACTATGAATATTGCCATTCACTTCCCTCTGGGTACTGGTTAAGGATACTTCGTGAAACCTTCAAAAATATTAGTGCATTTTACATCCATATGTCAATGTGTGCCCACATACGTGCAGACTCATAGTTTAGTAAATGCATTCAGACTCTGGTAAAGAGCTCATGCTCACCCAATACTTCTGTGTTCCCCTGTTTGTTTTTCCATTCCCGTGGTTAGGTCACGGTCATGTAACAAGTCATGAACAAGAGATTTGACTCCTTCTAAACCCGTACAGTTAGGAACTGTGATACCTATCCCGTACATCCCCTGAAACATGAAGTCTTGCTGAAGAAACTGAATTTGTGAAAAGAGAAAAAGACAAAATGATTACTTTCTCCTCACCAAGAGTCAGAAGGCACAGGGATCTTAGGACCAACAACCACAAAGTTTAAAAGATTCCCAAATATATGATTCCTTATTATCCTTTCATTAAGACCATGTTTGAAAGTGCTAAACAATAGCCATTAGGCCAAAGGGACCTATAGGCATGGATCCTTTATTCAAAAACGTTTATGTCAGGAAATGTTCATAATGCAATCACTATTGTTTTCTGACAACATGTTTTCAGAAAACATGTAGACAACATGTTTGCTGACAACAAATCAGAATAATGTTCAAACACTTTCCAGGACAATATCTGAATGGCATATACTCTTTTTAAATATTTTCTTTTGTTCAAATTACATATGGAAAACATCTATTTAGACATCGATTTTGAATTAACACCTTTGAAAACACAAGTAAAAAAAAGCATGACTTTTTCTTTTTTTAGTCCTTGCATAATTTTTTAATAATATCAATTAACCTATTCAAGTGACTCCTTTCTCTCTCTTTTCCAATTCTCTTGTTTTTTCTTATAAATATTTTTAATTACCATATGAGAAAGATCGAGTGGGTGGGTTTAACAAGGGTATATTGGATGTGTGGAAAATAACACATTGGGGGTGATTTTATTTTGGAGAAAATATATTTTCTGTATCGAAGGCAACTGCAACAAGAACCAAGAACAAGAGCGAGGCAGAAGGCCAATATGGCTCTGGTGAGCAGGGGACAAATTGGTTTCAAACCAAAACTTAAAAAAAAATAAAATAGAAGGAAATTGTAGTTCTGCGCCTTCACTTTTTCATAGCAGAGCCGATATTTCCCCATTGGTGGCCACCATTTTTGCATAGGAACAGATCCCGTTATTGAGCTATGGGTGAATGGCTATTCTCACATCTGCCTACATGCCAATGAAATTAGGTCATCTAGAAAAGTAACTGAGGCTATTCTTGGCCTCCAGATTGCAAAAATATTGTGTGTGCACAAACAAGTTTCCGGAGTGTTTCTTGAAACACTGAGTAGGACAATGGTAACAATAGGGATTGCTAGCACTTATTAAGATCTAGTTATGAGTCATGCAATTAAATTGGTTTAGACCGGTTTATATTCAGAATAACTTTACATATAATGAAATTATTTTGACATCTTTTTGACTGAGGAAAGTATAGTTTGGAGGGTTCAGGCCCATCTGAAGGCAGAGACTGAGTACAGCAAATCTAAGATTTGAACCACAGTTCAGATCTGTATTTACAAAGCACTGTCCAAGAGATTCATAAAGCTCTTATTGCCACAAAAGGAAATGCTAAAATCCACATGGACAAAAGTTGATTTTTCTCCTTTCTCCTTTGACATGTATATATATTTTTTTTCAGCAATATTATGCCTATGTTTCAATGTGTATTAAATTTTCCTCTCAGGGTAGCCTCCACATCTTTTCTTTAGCAAAGCAACCCCTGTCTCTCCCCAGGAGAGCAGCAAAAGGGGCTATCATGCAACCATCACAAAATGAGAACTTGTAAAGAACTCATGAGGAAAAATTCCTTGTAAAAAGCTTGTAAAGGAAGGTACACAAATTGCTCTGTTTTCTCCTTAGAAAGGAGCACCATGAACTCTGTGAAGATTAAAATATACAGAGAAGACCAAAGGGAAAGAAAGAAACCAAAGGAGAGGGAGAGAAAGGATTTTTGTAAACAAGCAGGAACAACACATGTGGTTCCAGAATGCAATTAAACACGAACAGCTCCCTTGGAACTGACACATGGATGGAAAGCCTAAATAGAACAATGCCAGGCTCATATTATGTTTTAGATCCAGATGACAGCTCTCAATTGATAACATGATAAAAAAAATCACAACAGATTAACAGTATGACTGTATAAAAAATTTCTAGTACTGAGTCTGAGTAACCATTAATAATAGCTTATTATGCTATTGTTTCCTTCCACCAAAACAGCAACAGCAACAACAATAATAATAATAAAAATTCTAAAAATTCTGAGCTGAGCACTAGTGGCTCATAGCTGTAATCCTAGCTACTTAGGAGGCTGAGATCTGAGGATCATGGTTCAAAGCCAGCAACTACAGGAAAGTCCATGATATTCTCATGCTAGTTAACCAGAAAACAAATTGGAAGTAGAGTTATGGCTCAAGTGGTAGAGCCTCAGCCTTGAGAGAAAAACCTAAAGGGTGAGTACCTAGGTACTAAATTCAAGTCCTAGTATCAGAACACAAATATTCTTTAAAAGACAGAAATTTTTTCAATGAATTGCTATATCACATAATATATCATGGCTATAATATTTTTCAAGTGGTCTAGGACAATTATTTTTACTAAAAAGTTTAATCTATGTTCATATACAACTCAGTTAACATGAGATACTAGGTGAGAAACATTTATTCTTTCTAAATCCATTATTATAAGCTAATACTTCAGAAGCAATGAGGTGTGGATGACATTTGCATTTTAAGGGTTTTTCAAGGGTTAGAGACATTAAGCCTCACAAGTATATCAAAATGACAGCCTTATCCCAATGTAAGCCATCTTGCCCATCAGCAATAAAATCTCCACCTTTCCAGAACTAGAGAATGTGTTGAGCTCATAGACTAAACATTCAACAGTTGTATGCACTCAACATCTTTATGACTTTTGGAAGGGCCTTTGTAGAATCATCCTGCAACCAATTTATCTTCATGCTTCAAAGAATTCTAATTCAGAAGTGCTCCAAATGTTTGGAACTATTTTAAGATTATTTTTCTTCTGGAAGTTTAAATGTAAACTCCAACAAATGCTTTCTCAATAATTTTGTGCTGTTTTAACTAGCTGTTAAAAGTTCACCTTATGTTCAAACTATAGCTTTCAGGCTTAATTGCATTTTTACTTCTCCATTTATTCTAGTTTTGAAAACCTGTCTTCTTAATAGTATTCTTTCTCCTTCATCATGTGGTAGGTATGTTTGGATCAAAATGAGATACAGAGCGACCTGAATGTCCATTGGTTCTCATTATAAGGAGAGATCTGTCTTTGCTTTGTTCTAAAGAGACTGAAATAAATGGGAGATTAAGAAAAAACAGGTGCAGTAGAAACTTGCTCACTTGGGAATTTTTTTTTTTTAACCAACAGAACTGTTATTTCTGCCTACGTTCTCAGATGTAGCTAGCAAATCAGTCTTCATTTGCCTTTGTAGTATACTGTCTCTCCAGATCCACCCATCTACTGATACTGATACATGCCCTGTGGTCACTGGAGAAGAAGAGTGGCTTATGAGCCAAACCTCTCATCCTAGCTATTCAGGAAGCTGGCTTCCAGAGGATGGTGTTTCTAAGCCAGCCTGAACTGAAAAGCCCACAAGATCCCATCTCCAAGTCGACAGCAAATTGCCTGGAGATGTGGCTCAACATGCCAAGTGAGAAGCTGGAGATCCTGAGTTCAAGTCTCAGTACTGGCACAAAAGAAAAGAATGTCTTTTGTGAATTGCAGCGAGAGAATATCAGCCAGTGGACATTGTGTTTTGCAGGATAACCTGAAGAGTATTTCCTCCAGGATGTGTTGAAAGCATAATATTGTGGTCTATGTCTGCAAACAGAACTTAGAAAACTGGGAAGGAGGATTACAAGTTCAAGCCCAGCCGGAGCTTGATAATAGTGAGATAGTGAGATTCGCCTAAAAACAAAATAATTATCTTGTAGATAGATAAAAAGGATGAATACTCATTTAAATGAATTTTGAGGACAACAACTCCCTCTGGGCCTAGGTATCCAGAGCTTGCTCCGAGTGCCATTATAGGGAATTGGCCAGTGAGTTAACAGTGAGCATTCTGGCTTTGGGAAATGTGTTGCTTAGAGGCCCAAAGGGCTTGGTAGCCTGTCTCCCTAACAAGCTGAGCAAAATATTGACCTTTGTTTCTGTTTCTGATACCACCACAATCTCCTACTGGTATTGGACATGGGATGGGGTCAAGGTTTAGTGTGGGTGAGTGAGAGAGAAGAAAAAAAGGAGGGAGAAAGAAATACTTTTTAACTTCGTTATGAAAGTAAACAATCACGTTTATATATTTCTGACACCCATGACAATCATGAACAATGAAAGGTATATCTTTGTAGATGAGGACAGTATATAGCCTAAATACATATACATGCATGAACACACATATATACACACACTAAATTTATAAATGTGCATTATGCATACACATTATACATACATGGATATATACATGTGTGTACACACAGGTCAACACCCACTGATATGTATATGCACTTGCATATTCATATATACCCATGCATACATACATACATACACACATGTGTGTATGTATGTATGTATGCATGGGTATATATGGGTATATACATATATATGGGTATATATAATGGAAATAATTATTAAAACTATTAAGTAACAAATTAATTATATGAAACCCATTTAAGCTTATACTTAGCAGTACATTGATATTTGAGAGCATGAATATATTTTACCTTATGACAGTTCTGTGGCCTCACTAATACTCTTTTGACGGACATTTGATAAATTTTCATTAACTTGTACTATTTGGAAATCTGCAGTGAACATTTTTTCACCATTGTGAACTTGACCTCATTAGGTTGCATGGGCTAGATTTCCAGAAGTAGAATTAATAAATACTGTGAGTTTTTAAATTGTCAAATCATCTTCCAAGAATTTGTAATATAATTTCAATCCCAGAGCATCCCAATTTCTCTTACCTTTCTTTAATGTTTTCTTCTTTTACTGCCAAGGAATCAGGCACACATTTATTATGAATTATGCAGAAATAATGTTCTTTTTACTGGAAAATTTTGGCAGACACGAATCTTACCAAGTGAGAAAAATGAAAAACAAAAATAATTGAGCACTCCCTTTCTTCTTGACCCTTATTCATGGAGATTTAAGGCCTGTGGGCATTGGCATTCTAACTGGGCATTTTCTTCTTCCATTTCCTGCATTCATTCTTTTCCTATAGTCTTCACCAGACTGAAATTCAGGTGTCAGGGCCCAGAAATGTGATGGAAAATAATGAGTGTGGCAGAAAAGTAGTGCTAATGTAGAAAGATGAAATGCTTTATTAAACAGTACCCTAAAAATATGATCTACTCTCACTTGTAATTTGAAAAGTTAAATCCACACTCATTTGGTTTCTAGTGGACCTGATCATACTTTTGCCATTTGTATTTATTCTTAGTTGTAATGTCAATGTGTTGCTATAATATATAGGAACTTCCTGTGTAGTTAGGTCATTAACTTTTGTTGATCTTCAATGGTGCAAATTTCTTTTCAACTTTTATATACCTTCAATTTTTAAAAAGAAAATGTATTGTTTTTATTAAGGTGTTTTGTAGAGGCATTGCCATTTCATAAGTCAGGTAGAGAGCACATTCCTTTTGTTTTGATGACACTTCTTACTTTGCTTTACCCCATTTCTCCCCCTACTATCCCTGCCTACAATTTACATGGTTCATTTTCCACACTAAACAACATAACATTTGTACACTTTTTCTCCCTCCTTTTCTGGGTCACGTTTTACCCCCTACTAAAAGAAAAAAAACACAACAAAAACAAACACCACCACCATCAAAGGCAGCAAAAAAAAAAAAGAAAAAAAAGAAAAAAGAATGTTTTCATTTTCTGCAGTTTGTTTCCATAAATAGCATATTAAATGTTCAGAGAAGTTCCAACTTTGTGTTCCTCTCCTATAGTCCACATCTTTGTAAAATATTTTGTCTATATTATTGAATGTACCAAATTTTTCTTTTAAGCCTTCTCTCTTTACTATTCTTACGTGCTTTCTGTAGTCCTTGCTTTATAAGCTCATTTTCATCACACTTAAGTAATTGTCTATAAAAGATACTGACATGTCTACATTTATAATCACATGTATATGCATGTATAAACATATGTAACTTATTCTCCAAACAGAATCACTGTAATTTCCAAGAAGACATGTACTCTGTCTTTGGTGTTCATTTTCATTCACTAATCATAATACTTGTGAAAAATCCAGTGAGAGAATAACTCTTTTGCCTATTGTCAAGTTTTCTATGTGTCCCTCAGCAGCTCTGATTTTGGAAACTTAACCCCCAAACCCATAGGCTGGGGTAATTGGAGGTCTAGCCTTTGAAGGTAACTAGGAAAGGAAGAGGTCAGGAGGGTGAGGCCTCCATGATGGCATTATAACAAGATGAAGAATGTTTGTTTCTGTCTCATCATGTGATACCCTGTCCCATTTTATGATTCAGTAAGAAGGCCTTCACAGATGCGGAACAGATGCTAGCCTCATACTCTTGGGCTTTCTAGGCTACAGAACCGTGATGCAAATATACCGCCATTCCCCATAAATTACTAGTCTGTAATTGTTACAGCAATAGGAAATGGACTAAGGTACTTACTTAAATGCAATGAAGTTATCCCACATTATTTGTGGAGTTATTCCAGGCAGTTTTGATCAAGCACACTTAAAAGTATTTTTAAAATCAAAACAAAATGTCAAAAACAAAAATGTTTCATTTCCTCGTGTACATCACACAGCTCAGTTGATAAGGAGAAGCTCTTTGTCTCACGCTACCCACAGTCGCCTTTATTGAAAGGCTCTATGTCTTTGGTGGGAATTGAGTAACATGAAGGAGAAAAGGAATCAAGTATCCACAGAATTCAAGATGAAGAGCCTTAAATAAGAAAAGGAGTATTAATGTAAGTGACAAAAACATTGTGATCATAATGTAGCCTCCTCCATGTAATTCCACACTCTGGGTGCTCAGATCGGCTGTCCATACATTCAAATAGTTTTAGTAAATCTGAGTAATTTTAGAATGCGAACTCTAAGCCCTCTGAGAATCCATGACTTTTCCTCAGCGGTGATCTCCTTGGTACCATGTACCCAAGTGTTCACTACACTCCGGTTCAGAAAGACACTCCCTCATTTGATTATTTAAGCATGACTACAAATTCATGAATACACGGTAACAGCTCAGTAGAATATTTTAGGAAAATAGAAGCCTGGCAACTTAGAGCAAGAAGGTTTGGAGGAGCTTACTGAGTCGCGCTCAGACAGGCTTAACACTATCCTTGCGCAGCTACAGCGATCCCATCTTACCGGTTACTGGATCTGGGTGGTGTCTGAGCTACAACTGAAGGAGTGTCCCAAAAATCCATGAAAGGACTGGGGAACTAGACCTCGTGGTGAAGGGTTACCTGGCACAAAAAAATCCTCAAAAAGAGAGCAAGGAAAGTGAGAAGAAGGAAGAGCTCAGTCACCACTGGAAAAGCACTCCTTCACAGATGTGTTTGCGCGCTCTCTCTTACAGGTCTATTGATGATCTTCTGTGCCTTCATCATCTATCTCCTTCCTACCTGCTTCTCATCTTTATCTCCTGTCTGCTGTCCCCTTTAATATCCAATCCAGATAGGCTCTATTGGGCCTTATGAGGAATGTTTTTTTTTTTCTTCATAATATCTCTTCTCCACTCTGTTTCATCCTTGCTCTTTCTGACCTGCAAGGGGCTCCTTCTCTGAAGAAACAACACTGAGACTTAGAGACAGGGTGATTAGTACACTATTTTTCTTGATAAAAACAACTAGGTATAAAGAAAACAGGCATGCTGGCTCATATCTGCAATCCTAGTTACTCAGAAAGCAGACAAAGGGAAGTCCACAGACTCCAGCCTGAGTAGAAACAAAAGAAGAAAGAAGGAAGGAAGAAAGGAAGGAAGGAGCATGAAGAGAGGAAGGAATGGAGGAAGGAAGTGAGGGTGGAAGGAAAGAAAGAAATGAAGGAGGAATGGAGGAAGGAAGGAAAGAAAGAAGGGAGGGAGGGAAGGAGGAAGGAAGTAAAGAAGGAAGTAAGGGTGGAAGGAAAGAAAGATATGAGGGAGGAACAGAGGAAGGAAAGAAGAGAGAAGGGGAGGAAGGAAGGAAAGAAGGAAGGGAGGAGGGAAGGCGGAAGAGAAGGAGGAAGGAAGGAAAGAAGGGAGGGAGGGAGAGAGGGAGGAAAGAAGGGAGGGAATGAGGGAGGGAAGGAGGGAGGGAGGGAAGGAAAGAGGGAGGGAGTGAGGGAGGGAAGGAGGGAGGGAAGGAGGAACGAAGGAAGGAAGCAAGGCAGGGAGGGAGGGAGGGAGAAAGGAAGGAAGAAAAAGCAAAGGAAAGGGAAGGAAAATAAAGAAATGGAAAAAAGTGCTCACAGGGCTCATCTGGGCATCCAGCTACACAGGAAATGAATATCATTCAGGCTGACTTTTCCATGAGAATTTATAAAGTATAAATGAATGAATGTCAGGCCTGAGGTCAAGCTCAGGGTTGTGCTAGAGGTCGGAGGTTGAGTAGGGATTTAGAAGGATCCAGTAATACCTCCCATACCAAATGAGTCATATTACACTAGCCTGCTGCTTTGGCTCACTATGATTTTGGAGACTTTGAATTTTTGGTACAGGTGCTGCTATCATCAATCTCAGGATGTCAGTTATAAACTCACACATCTACTCCTTGGTAGTAAATTAGATATCTACACATGTCCTCTGAAATCTAGTAAAGGTTGGGCAAATACAAAAACAACCATGATGTCTTTATGGTTTTGGGAGTTTTAAAGTGCATCTCAGTTGAGCACAAATTAAATGTTAGTCCCACAGTCCCTGTACTCCTCTAAACCGACCTCTCCACCCAAGACCAATTTAATTCTCCCCTAATATGACCATTACAACACCTAATTGATGCCCACATTTGCACTGGGAAGCACTCTTCCTGAGAACATTTAATTCCATTGTAAACTCTACTTCCCCATTAAGAAGTTATAAAAGTTATGTAAATTTGCTCAGATTTATCCCAGAATGTGGCTGCCAGAGTATGTAATCTCCAACTTCTGTGAGGCTAAAGAGAAATACATCATTCTAAAATTACCAGTGGCATTTGACTAAAGAGTGAGATTCACATTGCCTAACAGAATACTTAAACTGTTGTCTCGGAAATCCTTACAGCTCGCTAACCTGAATGTCAAACTTCAGATTGTAATATGACTGCTTTAAAAAAAAAAACAAAAAAACAAAATAAACCACAAAATAGAAACCTGTGAAAATGTCGAGGTGTGACAGATGGGAACACAACACTTAAAACATATTCTTCCATTAGTGGTTTCGATATTCTCTTCCCATTCATAGCGTGTAGCAAGGTCTCGAAGAGTCACTGAAAAGTTGCTCAATATATTTAAAGGAGCAAAAGCACTGCATTAAAGATAACTAAGCCATTCCCCAACTAATAATAAACTAATACATGAAGAACAACAAAATAGTAGACTTCCCATTTGTATCTTAATTTTTGTATAATATTAAATATAATATTTAGCTAAAGACATGAATTTTATATAACCTTTTAACTGATTTTACACAAAGAGAAACAAAGTTTTATGTCATGGGTTACTGCCAAAAAGATAACCTTTGTTCAGTAAATTGTAAGCACCTTTGTAGAGATATAAGCTCTTCTAGTTATTTTTCTGGGGGGAGGGGTTTTTCTTTTTTGGTACTGGTGCTATATCCCAGCCACAAGCTCTTCTATTTACGAAGTGCTAAGGAGCCATACAGCTGTACCCTGACTTCACTTAATGTAACCCAAAGGCATTTCAACTACTGCTTTGGGTAGTTTTTGTTATTGTTTAATGACCTGCAGAGTCATGTAATATAAGATTCACCCTATGGATCTACTCATACAGGAAATCTTGTTATTTAACATTTCTTAATTTTCACCAGTTTTTTTTGTTTGTTTGTTTGTTTTTCCAGTCGTGGGACTTGTACTCTGGGCCTGGGCATTGTCCCTGAATGTTTCAGCTTAAGGCAAGCACTCTACCACCTGAGCCACAGCGCTACATCTCGTTTTCCGGTGCTTAATTGGAGGTAAGAGTCTCAAGGACTTTCCTTTCCGGGCTGGCTTTGAACCTCAGTCCTCAGATCTTAGCCTCCTGAGTAGCAAGTAGCTAGGATTATAGGCATGAGCCACCAGCACCTGGTAATTTTCACCAGTTTTAAGTACTTAAAGGGACATCATAGGGCATCATAGTTCAATCTGAATGATAATAACTTATTATTACTATCTTTAACAAAACTGAGGCTTGAAGTTAGGGCCTGGGCATTATCCCTTAGCTTTTTCCATTCAAGGTCCACTCCTGCCAGTTGAGTCAGTTTCACTTCCTGATATTTGGTGGCTAATTGAAGATGCGTCTCCCAGATTTTTCTGTCTGCACTGCCTTTGAACTACAGTCCTCAGATATCAGCCTCCTGCATAAGTAGAACTTTAATAGTGAGCTACCAGTACAGGATTTCAATCTGAATCATTCTTAATGTTCATTTGGCTCCTTTGGAACTGACACATGGACTAAGAGCCTCAATAGTCCAATGCCAGGTTCATATTATGTTTAGATCCAGATGACAGGACTCAATTAGTATCATGATAAAATTATAACACATTAACATTATGATTATTTTAAAAAAATCAAGAACTGAATTTAAGTAACTATTAATAATATTAATGCACTGTTCTGTTTCTTTCCTCCAAAACAACAAAAAAATGAGAAAAACAGTTTGAAAGATCTGAACTGAGCACTGGTGGTTCCCACCTATATTCCTAGCTACTCAGGAAACTGAGATCTGAGGATCGGGGTTCAAAGCCAGTCCAGGCAGTAAAGTCAGTGAGACTCTTATCTCCAGTTAACCACCAGAAAACCAGAAGTACTCCTGTGGCTCAAAGTGGTAGAGTGAGCAGAAGAGCTCAAGGACAGCTCCCAAGCCCTGAGTTCAAGCCCCACAGTGAAAAACAAACAAAAAAAAATGAGTAAAAACATTAAGGAGATAGAATAATAATTTTATATGTAGTCTCTTTTACAACAGTGACCACAGACTTAAATGCATCTTCATAATGGTTTATTCTATGTCATAATAATTCCAGATGTCTTTTTATAATCTTACATCTTGTGTCCTGATTCATAGTTTATACAAATTAGGGACCACATATGATAGAGTGGTTATAGTTCTTAGATTAGAGGAACATTTTATTCCATTGTTGATTTTTTTCTTTGTTTAGTTTCTCTTAGTGACAGGGCACTCATCATGGTAAGTAAAATAATAAATCTTGTCTTAGGAAATAACTATTGGAAGAATTCTAATAAAGATGTTGCCTCTCTTTATCACCAATTATTAGCTAAACAGATGCCCTGTGGTACATTTGCAATTCATACTTGCAATGGAAAGTGTTTGTGAAAGATATGCCTCATCTAGCCACAATGACAGTAGAACAAGGGCACTTGAGCCAGTTTTTTAACAAAAACAGAAGAAATTGTACTTCATATAAGGACTATAGTACTTTTTCAGGGATATAGAAAATATAGTTACCATGAAGGAAAGATGAAATTTAACACTCTCAGATGAAAAAGAAAATAAAAACTTACATCTTGTCTGTGATGGCAGTGTGCATCTGTCATCAATGTTGTGCTTTGCATGTGACAAGATGCCATGATCTCAGATGAGCAAATTACACACTGTATCTGTTCAAGCATGCCATACTACTCAACAGCTTCGCAAGAACTCCACATCTTTTAAGGTTATTTTAGAAATCATTAGTAAGTAGAAGATAATTTGTCAAAGTACTTTGAGCAAGTTCACCCCTCTATGATATTACCATGTCCTTACCCACTTTTTCCAGCAGTACTGTTTAATGGTTTTCATTATGCACTCTCTGTCTCTGTGTCTCTCTGTCTCTCTGTCTCTTTAAATACACACACACACACACACATACACATCTAATGTACTTCGATCATCTTTTCTCTCCATCTCCATCAGTATCTTTGCTTTTCCTCTTTACCACTTGATGTAATCAGGTCTGCTCTTCCCACATTTAACTATTTATCCTATTACTATTGTTATTGTTTTTACTTCCTTTTTTTGTCCTAGCACTAGGGCTTGAACTCAGGTCCTGGACACTATCTCTAAGCTTTTTACTCAAGACTACTACTCAACCACTTGAACCATAGCTCCAGTTCCTTATTATTGTTTTTGTAATCATCATCATCATCATCATCATCATCATCATCATCATCATCATCATCATCATCATCATCATCATCATCATTGTTTTAAGTTTAGATTCCACCAAAAAAAAAAAAGAATGGAAACATGTAATGTTTGGCTCTCTGTTCTAGGTTTATCTTGCTCAATGTAATGATATCCAACTCCATCCATTTTTCCTATAAGTAACAACATTTCATTTTTCTTTAAGGCTTGGTAATGCTCTGCTACTCCTCTATTTTGATAATACTTTCTTTATCCATGCATTGGTGATTATGAATCTTGGCTGAGAGCATAGCGTGGTTATTATGACCAGTGCTGTCACAAATACAGGTTTACAGGTAGATGCCTGTCTCTTACATTGATTTATAATAAGGTTATCAGGTTGGTCTATTTTTAGCTTTTGATGAATCTCCATGCTCATTTCCATTCAGCTTGCAATAGTCTATGTTCCTGCCAGCAGTGTGTGAGTCCTTTTTCTCTCACATCTTTACCAGCATTTCTTGTTGTTTGTTTTGAAAGTCATTCTGATTGTGGTGCCATGGGAATCCTGTTTAAAAATGATTCTTCATGTTTAAGTCTTCAAGAGTTTTCCCAATAGAATTTCATATAATACATGCCAAATGCTATATTTAGCTATTTTTAAATTCATGGTGGTTGCTTCTAACGTTACTTGTGTGAACGTGCGTGCATGAGCACGTGAATGCTTGCCAATACCATGGTTTTAATTCAGGGCTTTGAATGCTCAATGAACTTACTTTGCTTGCTCCTGCCTGCTGCTTTGCCACCAGAGCCATGTTTCCTATCCAGCATTTTTCTGGTATTCGAAGGTAGAATTTGATGGACTTTTCTACCCTGTCTAGCTTTGAATTTCAATCCTTTGACCTTAGCCTTCTGAATAGCTAGGATTACAGGCATGAACCACAGTTACACAGGGCACTCATCATGGTAAGTAAAATAATAAATCTTGTCTTAGGAAATAAGTATTAGAGTCATAAAAGACTTATGTATCTAATCAGTCATAAATATTATATACATGGCACCTTTGAATGGGATGATTACTGAATTAGAGAAACATGTACAATGAACATATAGTAAATATACTATATGATTACAAAATATTTCCTATGTTTCTAGTTTTTCATAATGAAATTAATTACAAAAATTGTCAAGGTGGATGAGAATTCAGAAATCAGATTGTCTACAAAATAATTGTCTGTATGTCTTAAATAGTGCCTAGAAAATGAAATGAAGGTCAGGTGCCAGTGGCTCATGCTTGTAATCCTAGATGCTCAGGAGGCTGAGATCTGAGGATTGAGGTTCAAAGACAACCCAGGCAGTAAAGCCCATGAAACTTATCTCCAATTAATGACTAGAAACCTGGAAGTGCTGCTGTGGCTCAAGAGGCACAGTGCTAATCTTGACCTAAAGAGCTCAGGGACAGCACCCAAGCCCAGATCAAGCCCCACGACCAACAACAACAACCACAACAAGAAAATGAAATGAGGAAGTGGCGCTATAGTTCAAGTGGTAGAGTGCTCGCCTTGAGCTGAAGAGCTGAGGGACAGCACTCAGGCCCAGAGTTCAAGCCCCATGACCGACAAAAAAAAAAAAAAAAAAAAAAAAGAAAATGAAATGAAGGATATCCATGAATAGCCTCAAATTGTTCTGGCCTGTGAGAAGAAAAATCACAACTCTTAAACTACAAGATTTGTGAAGATAGGAGAAACTGGAGAAGCAAGACATGTTTTCAAAGACAAAAATGGCTATGATAAAATTCCAGTTCTTTTCTAAAAATGATATATAGAATGAATGATAATGCAAGGAAACTTAAAGTGGTCGATAGGAAGGAAAGACTGAAGATGAAATGATGGAATTGTTTCTGTCCATTTTAATCACACTAATCTTACTAAGGTAAATTAAAACTTAACTTCTCACATTTCTAGAGGCTGGGAAGTTCAAGATTTCACACTGGCAGTTTCTTTTCTGTGTCTGGTGAGAGCCTCTCCTGCTTCATAGACGGTGGCTTCTCATTATGCCTTCTTCATATGGTAGAAGAAGCAACTGAGTTCCTTCAGGTCTGTCTTACAGAAGTCTGATCTCATTGTCAAGGGCAAAGCCCTCAGACCTAATGGTTCCTGAAAAACCTAACTCAGAACGGCATTATCTCGGGATATAGGATTTCAATATATGAATTTGGATGTGCTGGGGAGATACAAACATTCACACTATCACAAAAATTATCTTCAAGTTTCATTTGTGAAATAAAAGTTTATATTATATAAAAAAGATTGCTATTGCTACAAAATGAATAAGGAAGAAAACTCTTACCATATTGTTCTAAGCTGTTCATTTTATTATTATTAAAACTATATGTTGTTGTAGAAAGATCATAAGATCAATGTAACTAAATAAGTAAGTCTAGAAATACATACACATTCATATATATATACACAATAATAATTATATAATTAGCATATATTTGTACATATTATCTATCATATATACATTTTATGTGTATAGTAACAGTCATAATGAATATGTTGCATATAAGTTTTTATATTAAATTTTTGTAAGTCTATATAATAGATATATGAAAAAATGCAAGATTGTTTTATATATAGATATCTAGATTTAGGAAGTAGGTAATAGAAGAATACCAGACTTTGGTGAAAGAGTGTATACTTCAATAGATATCATGGAAAATAGAATTTATGAACTAAAAATTTGTCCTATCATTCTTTTCTTTATTACATTTCAAGTAAACAATTAAAAAGATGAAACCACACATAATGGGATACATCAAAGTTACATGGGAGTCAACTAAAAGTTTGAAAATGCTCAAAGGTAGAACAATTTAAGCACCAAAAAATGATAGCATTAGATTAGAACCCAAGTATAAATAAATATCCATGAATCCAAGAAATAAAAGACTGGATAAACAAATAGGAGGAAAAAAACAAATCACCCACGCTGATGACACCAATTATTCATGTAGCTACTTGGTCCTCAAGGAGGTAGAAAATAATACCTCACCCAGAGTTAGTAGAGACTAAACATAGTAGTATCTTTTCATAGACTACAGCATGGCAAAAGATGAAGGGTAGGTAAGGAGGAACTTTCAAGTGAGGAAATTTGACAACCACCACCTCAGTCAGGTGGTCAAATTCAACATCAACAATGCTACAATATACCTTGGATAGGATGCCATGTGAGTGGCCCTTTAACTCAGTGTTTCCTCCAAACCCATAATCACAGCCTAATCATGAGAAAAACATCACCCAAGTCTGATGGAGAGACAATCTATAAAATACCTGACAAGTACCTTTAAGGACTGTCGGGGTCATCAGAAATAGGAAAACCTGAGAAATTGTCACCGGTAGAAGGCTCAGGAGTTGACATGGCTAATGGTATGGGGCATCCTCTGCAGGTCAGAAAAAGGACGAAGGTAAAATCCATAACAAGATAAAGTATGAATTTTAGAGATGATATTAAATATAATTGTAACAACTCTCCATTCTCCTGCAATGTGTTAATGGATGGAGACATTGGTATGGATTATTTGGATTATATGGGATTATTTGGATTATATGGATTATTCTGTGAACAATATTTGCAAATTTTCTGTACATTTAAATCTGCTCCACAATAAAAAGTTTATATAGAAATTAAGCCAGGCACATTGCGCACATCTGTAATCATAGTACTCAAGAATCTGCGGAAAGAAGATCTCAATAGCAAGGCCAGTCTGGTCTTGTGAAATCTTATGGTGAATATCAGAAAAATAACATTATTATTGGCATTAAAAGGATTTCATTATTGTTATTACTGTTATTGCCATTCTTACTGTTATTATTATAATTACAATAATAATTACTGTTGTTTGTGCTGGTATTAGTTCTTGAACTCTGGGCCTAGATGCTGTCCCTTAGCGTTTTTGCTCAAGGATGGTGCTAAATCACCTTAGTCATAGCTCCATTTCCAGCATTTTGATGGTTAAAGGATATAAGAATACTATGGACTTCCCTGCTGGGGCTTGCTTCAAACTGTGATCCTCAGCTCTCAGCCTCCTGAGCAGCTAGGATTACAGATGTGTGCATATTTTAAAAAATCATATTAAATTATGTAAATAGCTTTGCATCTTATAAATTTTCCCCTTCTGAGAGTTTCACTAGACCTTTGCATGAAAGTCCAAATAAGCTTTTCACAGGAGAAACAAAACCAGGGCTTTTCACATACTAGGTAAATCCTGTTTAGGAGTGAGCTACAGCCCCCACCAACCTTAATTCCAGCTTCCATCTTTAGAAGAGTCTATTTATGGACATTTCCATCAGTAAACGTTCAAAGAAAAGCCAAAATAGTGAAACTATTTTGCACTTTCCAAACCTCAGAAAACACAGGAGGAATTATGTACTGTGTCTGTAAGTGTAATGCCATGATTAAGAGTTTTCCTCTGGAACTATATCCAAATAGAAGCCAGGTGCCGGTGGCTCACACCTGTCATCCTAGCTAATCAGGAGGCTGAGATCTGAGGATCACAGTTCAAAGCCAGCAGGGGTAAGAAAGTCTCCATGAGACTCTTCTCTCCAATTAACCACCTAAAAATAAAATAAAATAAAATACCAAAAGTGGAGCTGTAGCTCAAAGCAGTAGAGTGCTAGCCTTGAGCCGAAGAGCTCAGGGACAGTGTCCAGGCCCTAAGTTGAAGCCCCACAATGGAAAAAAGTAAAAAAGGATGACTGCATAGCAAATAGAAAGTTTTAGAAAGCTGATCTGATACATCTACAAATCTAAAATAGACCTTTTATTGCAAATACAAATGACAATTGACTACTGTCTCTAAGGCACACAAGCAGGAAAAAGATATTAAAAACCATGAGATGAAAACTAATGAGATTATATTCCTGACTAGTATCTTTTCTTTTAACTTGAAACTTGAAGAGCATAGTGAATAAAATTTGACTGGATAGAAATTGCTAATGTATTTTAAGTTCTCAATAAATAAATAAATGTGTCAAGGAAATTGTAATAGTTTATGTAGCTAACTATAAAAACATAGGCCCTTATAGATAGTATACACAAATCTTTTATATTCTTATGGATTCATAGCAATAAATAACTAAAACCATATTTGTGGGAGAGGGTTTTTCTCTGCTCCCTTTGGGTGAACTTCTAGTAAATGGTTCTAAAACAGACTATAAACCAGTTAATTTGCCATTTAGATAAAAGAATATTACATTTCTATTTTTGAAATAGGCAATTAGTATGGTATGAAGGACAAACATCTATTAGTTTTCTCTTTTTACAGAGTTTAAAATATTAGTAGGAGATAGACATATTTCTCAAAACATTAGGAAAAATATCTAATAATTTTGAACATAGAAAGTTTACTCAGTAAATCCTTACTCTAAAATTGGTTTCTTATTCCATTATCTGAGAAAATTAGTATCATGAGAAAGAACCCTTGAGTTACCTAAATAATTTGGCATTCAGTGTCCTAGAGAGAGGAAGTATCTGTAATAGATTCCTCACTTCGATTCAGGCATGTCCTTCATCTGAGAGAAAGAAAACAACACAATGTATCCCCAAAGAGAGGGATAGGCAAGGAATATAATGTTATTGGTTTTTTTCCCCTACACATTCTTACATCTTACCAACTGATTTCTTGTCTTTAGCATTTAAACATAGTCCTTTTGCTTTATAACTTAAAAATAGATTTAACTCTCTCTTACTGTCTTCGTTTATGTGAAGTATTCACTTCTCAGCTATGTCATTAAAATCAATTGCTACAGGAGATATTTTGTAAATCTGTACCTTATGTGTGATTTATCTCCTTCTGCCTCTATACAACTCTCTCTCTCTCTCTCTCTCTCTCTCTCTCTCTCTCTCTCTCTCTCTCTCTCTCTCTCTCTTTCTCTCTCTCTCTCGCACACACACACACACACAATGGTTTATTATTTTTTCAAAGATCAAATGACATGTTTCAAGTTTGTTTGATTATTTAAAACCATCAATTTCAGTGAAGGGTGATTGCTACCAGATTTGTGTTTTGTCATCATAAATGGTGACAAGACAAGACAATAGTGGCAACATCATCTTAGATAAGAAAAGAATCCCAAGAAGTTAGTGTCACGTTTGTTTGCCCTGACTCTCTTTCCGGAAAAGCACTTCCAACCAGTGCACACAGAAAAGGATCCCAAGTGGAGCAAATGGTGTCATTGTGCTGAGAAGCTGATGTTGGACCAAAGAAGTGTGAAAGGCATGAAGACTATGAAACATAATCTCAGAGAGAAAGAAGCTAAGGATACAATTATCTGCATGAGAAGGGCCAGTGGGTTCTTGGCCAATGGCTTGAGTTGTTCCTACCTAGGCAGAGAATCCTCCAAGTCAAGGAAAAATAAGCACTGCTTGTTATAGGATGGAGAGCTAAACCGTGATGGGAAATTTTGAAAGAGTTTGGACGGTGGTAAAGGTCCATCCCAACAATTAAATCCACGGTTAGAAATACTATTGTTGGCAGTGAGCAAATTCCCCTGCAGATCAATGCAATCCTAGTCTAAAGCTAGGAGCGACTTGTATTGAAATGAGAAAATGGGCTCTAAAATTTAATACAGAAATCATATAGGACCCATGAAAACAAAACACAAATTTGTATTAAAAGGGAGAGGAGTAGAGAAAATATGCCACTTGGTTTGAAGGCTTACCACAAAATTATAATGACAGTATTGCATGTGGATGGATAGATAAAGAGAGACAGAGACAGAGAGAGAGAGAGAGAGAGAGAGAGAGAGAGAGAGAGAGAGAGAGAGAGAGAGAGAGAGAGAGAGAGAGAGAGAGAGAGTCCATAAATGTATACATAAACATAACATCAACTGATTTTCAACAGTTCTTCAAACTATTTTAATTTATGAAGTTTTTCTTTAACACATGGTACTGTCTCAACTAGATAAATGAGTGGAAAAGTATGAGTATTGATATTGATCTCCATTTTACATTATATATAAATTAACTCTAGTATATAGTAGACCAAAATAGAAAAATTAATCTTAAAATATTTCCTAAATATATATGTATAAATACATACATATACATGTTATATCTATATATCTATCTACCTATCTATCTATCTATCTATCTATCTATCTATCTATCTATCTATCTATCTATCTATCTAACATAGGCCAGACACTGAAGACTCAGACCTGTAATCAGGTGGCTATGATCAGGGGCATATCATTAAGAAGACCAATCGTTTAAATAGGGATATAGGTGAACCCATTACAACAATGAGATGTACAAGTCATTATGTCGAAAAATAAACTTTACAACTTTGGCTGGGGAATGGTGAGGTAGGAGAGATATTTGTGGGGGTGGGCAGGATATGGTAAGGGATAGGAAGGGGAAACAAAGGAGGAAACAACAATGCTTGATAAGAAATGTACTCATTATCTTGCCCATGTAATTGTAACCCTTCTGTACAGTATTTTCACAATAAAAGAAAATATATATATTATTAAAAAAACAAAACCCTGTACAAGAAGAGAAGTCTGTGAGAGTGTACAAAATAAGCAGCAAATATGTTTGTATGTGTGTGTGCATATATGTATATATCTATCTATATAAATTGAACTCATGTTTTATAATTTGTTAAAACAATTATCAGAATTCAAGAATTTTACTTATATTTACTGGTTTGTTATAAAGGATATTATAAAGGATACAAATGAATAACTAGATGAAAGGTCACAAAGGTGGAAGTATGGACAGAACTTGATCATGAGTATCTGTTACCATCATTTGGAAAATGATACATATCTTCGCACATGAATATATTCACTGATCTAGAATTTCTTGGAATGTTGTAATTTGAGATTTCATAAAGGCTTTATCATGTAGGCATGATCCATTATTAACTCAAATCAACATCTATCCCCTTTATCTTCTTTGAAGAATTGGTGTTGAGCTAAAAGTTCAAAGTTTTTAAACATGGCTTTGTCTTTCTCGTGAGCAGCCCCCATCCTGAAGCTTTATAGGAACCTGCTAGGAATCATCTCATTAGGACAAAGATTCTCCTATCACTTAGGAAATTCCAAGAAACATTCAAGGTCTGTGTCTAGAACCAAAAACAGAGACCAAATTTGTATTCCTTACTGTGTTACAATGATGTAAATGAGTAACTTCATCAACATTCACATCATTATCTGGACATTTTAATATACAGTAAGCTCATCTTCTTTATAGATTTATTGTGCATAGCTTTAAAAAGACACAGTCAGAAAGCATAAATAAAAATATCAACAGGATTTCCAAAGCAAACATAAATTCCCTCATGCTCAGTGGATGTGTAGAAACTCTGTCACTGTCACATTATTGACAGTTGTGTTGTCATTGGGGTCTAATCTTCTGACTCCCTGCTTTTAATTTTGTAAAAAATGAACCTTCTCCAAAGAAAATGGTTCTATTGAAGCAAGGTAAATGTACTTGATTTAAGTGGTAAAGTTGAAAATTTTAGAATGGTAAGTTTCTTAGTGGAAAGTGACAGTCTCCTTGAAAGATTTCTGTATATGCAGACACCAAGGGTCTACTGTATGGAAATTTTGCCTACAATCAAAACTATAGCATCCTGTGACTAGGGTTCTCTCTACCATATTTTTTCTCTGATAGTCCAAGAACGCCAAGTGTTCAATGGACACTGAGTATGTATTAACACAGGGTGAAAGGAGCATTTTGTTAAAATGGAAAAGCAGGCCTAATTCTTAGCAATGATATTGGATTCTACACAGAAATTTGGTTCCATCTATTTAGGGTTTATGTGGAAGGATCTGGTCCATTTGGTAATTTTCATTTCCAAGATTCTTTTAAAGTTTAGTGTCACTGAGTATCATTGGACTAAATTCAAACAGAACATGGAAAAGTGGGCTGATTTTTAAGTTAACGTGGCTTTCACTAAATGATACCTAAAATTAATGACTAATGCCACTTATTTTGATTATTGGCAAAATAATTGAGATTCTTGGGGAATAATTAAATTGAAGAAAATGTTCTGATTGGTCAAGAGGTCAACACTGGTAATCACAGAAAATTATAATGGCTTACAGAATTGCATACTCAGGAATTAAAAGTGATTATCTTAATTATTATAATAAATTCGTAAATGAAGGCCTAAGTAACCAGTAATGACAAGATCCTTTGAATAAATCATGCATGCATACAAATACTTTAAAGTAATGCTTGAAATTTGGTTCAGTTTATGTCTATTTAATTTTCCAGAGGCTTGATCTTCAAATATAACACTTTCTTATTCAGGACGTGTTTCTCTTCTTCATGGGATTTATTCTCAAAATCTAATAGAATATTTCATCAGTATTGCAAGCCCAAACTAAATGTCAGATTTTTATTACTTTCAATATTGATGACATATCCTATGAATTGTTTATCATGAGGATCAAGAACACCTTGATTATTTATGGTAATTTTTATTTCATTTTTCAAGAACCTGTTACATTCCCATTACATCATAATCTCATGCTTTAAATAAGAAAACTATAATAATATCAGTTTATGAAGAAATTGAGACAAAAAGGTTATCTGAGCCATGTAGAGTAATAGAATTACTTAATGACAATAGGCAGGAATACGGTGTGAATCTTCTCAAAAATTCTTCACATAAAAATCATAGTGCATTGTATTCATAAACTGCTTTGTTGTTGGGCAATTCCCTTGTACAACAACTTAAAGATAAGAAAAATATTTTAAACACTCCCAGTACCTATGAGTCACATAACTCTGTGCCAATACTCATTTCCGTAGTATCAGGGATTCTGGAGCTGAGAATAAAGTCATTTTTTTAATTGAAAATACACTGTTTTGGTCTGTAGGCATTCACAGAGTGAGTTCAAAGGAGGACATTCTTAAGAGAGGATCACAAAGGTACAATAGCTATGTGCATCTAATCATGTAAAATAATAGTTATCAAAATGAACTCTTGGAAATGCAAACAGTTTTTTTCTTCATTGCTGTTTTTGTTTTCTTTTCCTTTTGTCTTGTTTGTTTGTTTATCTGTCTTTGGCAGGGCAAGGGGAGTGGACAGAGGTTGTAGGACAAAGCATGAACAAATGCAGCAGTGACACTCACTAGACACTATGTTGAAAATGAATTACATAACTTGTAGGTGAGAATGGGAGAGAAACACTGAGGCAAGAGTGAGGGAAGGGTGACATTGTTCAAAAAGAAAATGTACTCTTGGTCTGACTTATGTAATTGTAACCCCTCTGTACATCATCTTTACAATAAGAATAAAAAATAGAATAGTATATAATGTATATATATATATATATATATATATATATATATACTGTTTAAAGTTGACATATCTTTACTGTTGTAATATTTACAAACTACTTCCTGATGACACTTTTATCTTGAAGTAGAATCTCATTGTGTTGCCCAGTTTGGTCTTAAATTCCTGGGCCCAGGAGATCCTCCTGTCTCAGTGCCCTGAGTAGCTGGGATTATTGGTACATGCCGCAATGTGACTCTTTCAAAATATTATTGCTAAATTATCTTACCCAATTTTGTTCTTCATCATCATGATAGTCTCATAAATTAGGCAAATATCAAATGTTCATTGGACCCTGATCCTGCCCAGCCCACCAGTACCTTTCTCACGATTCCAAGCAAATGTTGTTCAATGTCCAGGGAGCTGTTGCTTGTAATGCTTCCTGTAAGTTTCACTTGTTTCCTATTCATGAATTTACTAGCTGTATTTCTGAGGGTGCACAGAAGGTGAGGTTGTGGTCATCCTCTTTCACTACCCCCGACAATTACTTTTCCTTCCATAAGTATGCTGTAATACAGGCTTTCCTCCAGCCATGATGCTCCCTTCTACTCTACCCATTTATCTTGACATGATCAACTCCTGCTCTATCTACTATGAGGAGCAATTCACAGGTAGAGCTATAGTAAGCAGGAACCATCATAGGACACAACAATCCAGTATCATAAGGTACTCATCCTGAGAAAAACGTTAAGAACACATGACAAAAATCACAATAGCAAGAAGGGCTGATGTACATTGTCTTAAATAAGGTAAATAAAACGAGGAAAGATTGATAAGATTTCTAAGCATGTATTAAATAAAAGTGATTATATGTCCATCAACTTTTCACTAAGGAAAATTTAAATTGTAAAAAAGCCAATTAAAAGTTCATTAAGGTGGAACTATATTTTGTCAGTAAATATGAATATTAGCTTTGATTGGGACTTTTAATAATCATTAGTGATGCTTACTAAATACCTCTCTGTATTTTTCCATAGAATAGAGCTGAATTATACTTCCTCTATCATCATCAAATTAGATGTGAACACAAGTTTTGAATAATGGGTGGAAACTTCATGAGGGAAAATATTTCCATCATGTATTCTTTATCTTGCTCTGAAAATTATGGAAATGTGAAAACACAGCCAGGCTATACTTTCACCCCTGAATGGACTATGACATGAGCTCAAACCTCATTTTGTCCCTGAGATTTGGGGGGTGCATTTGCTTTCTAAAGTGTGAATCTCTAATAATCATTGAAATAAAACTAAGAAGAAAATGACAAAAAAAATCATTAGTTACTTGAAAATGAACATATTATTCTTCATGTTGTTGTTAATGCCTTTGTAACTTCTGTGTATCTATATATTAATTTTCAGTGACATGAAACATGGGAATACTGTGACAAACTAGAAGCATTTTTCTATCTCCAAGGGAAAGTAAGCTCAATCTAATTTTTTTTGGATGCTGTACTTATAAGAATAATATCAATAGTGGTGACAACAGTGTCTTCACTGCCCTCCTTCCAATTCTCAGAATAGAACAGAATGTGTGAGATACAGGAAACACCAGGAGGAATTTGATCAGCGACAACATTATATTTATGTTGTGTGTGAAGCCTGCTGGCTCCACTGAACTATTTTTTTTTTTTGTTCTCTTCATTTGTCCTTACTTTTTTTTTTTCCTTTTCTGTTCTACTTTCTTTCCTAAAGAAAATGAGAATGAGGCATGGCATTTCCTGAATGGAGGAAATCACTCAACCCAGCTCTTAATTCACACCTGTTTTAACAATGGGTTTCACAGAGCTACAAGGTATAAAAACAAGGTATCAAAACTCTTTCCTTGTTCTTGCATCAGACAAGAAGGAAATAGGCCAGCTTAGTTGAAAGGAGAAGTAAAAATAAGAAAGCAGAGATAAGAAAGAGCCATCAGGAGGGGGAGAGCGATTGGACCAACGTATATTTTATGTTTGTCTAAAAATGTCATGATGAAACCCTTTATCATGTCCAACTTAATGCATATCAACAAACAAAAACAATTACTCACCCAGGCTGTTTCTGAGGAGCTATCTTTACCTTTTTAGTCCATGATTTTAAGACAAAGAGAACATGAATATCTCAATGTCTACATAAAAAAAATTGTGCAGTTGTTTGTAGTCTTTGGACAATTTGGTAGCTCACAGACAGGCTGTAGAGAATCCCTGTAACTTTCTTCTTCCTAGAAGTTCACCCTTCTCCTTTCATTATAAACTGGCTTCTAGTCTTAGACACCTGGTTTTCAAAGTCAGTTATATATAGAATTACCTAAGTTATTTTTATTAAATAAAAAAAAAGACCTGCCTTCTCTTGAGAAATTCCAGGATTAGCTTTGAGGTGAGTCATAGTAAATAACCATTTTGCCAGTATTATCCACCTATCCAGATATATATAGCTTGACGTAGGTGAACTGAACATACCTTTTGGAAAAATTCTATGAGCTAGACATATTGTCCTGCATATAAATTATTTTTATTATGCTTTGTCATAGAGCTTGACTTGTTCCCAAGGGAGATAGATAGGCATGAAGTGAACACATGTATTCTCAACTGCTTTAATTAAACAGTGGCATGCATATTTCAGTGTGATTAACAAAAAGCAAAATTGATTTGTTTTTTTCTGGGTAATTGAATACATTAAAACCTCAATCCTCTTTCTTCTATGTCTTAACCCTAGAGACTATTCTACTTCTATCTCATAGGTATTGAAATGTGTTTAAAATGTGCTTACAAATATCATTTAAGTTTTATGTTACTTTTTTTTTGCTTTTTTGGTTATATTTCATTTAATTCTAGTATCAGGCATGAAACCTGATATCAAATGAGCGTGACTTTTTTTTAAATGTGACACACTAACAACATCGACGTATCTCTTTCCTATAAAGGAAAATATTTTATTTTATGATAATGCACACTACTATTTGACAGAAATATGTCTACGCTTGTCATAGTGTAAGGAAGGACTGGGCACTCTTTCTCAAGCACACATATTTTTTGATGGACAATGTGAATTTATTAAAGTAAAATCACATACCAAGGTAAATCACTTTGTGTTTTCATTACAGTAGCAATGAGACACGCATTTCTGCTCCTATCCAAACACACTGTTAATACAACATATCTGTCAGGGTGATACATGAAATTCAAATCCTGATTACTCTTGGGATGTGCCCTTGGACTCCTAAACATCTGTTTATTTGTTTATTTATAAAGTATGCATCACAAATCTGCCCCATGCTGATGAGGTAACAGATAAGAAGATGAAAAGCAGAACCCCGATAACTTTTCCTCATAGGACTGATATTACATAAGTAAAACTAATCATAAGACAAACAATAAAGTTAACAGCTTGCACAACGAGCCTCCCCAGTCACTCCGTCATCCTTCCTATACTGAGCTACAGCTCCCTGAGTGACTAATAAGAGACTATGGAAAGGACCTATGAAGAGAAGTAGAGTCCCATCAACAGCAGCCAGCACCAACCTGTTAGCCATGTCTTGCGAACCGATGGTGAGGAAGCCACAACAATAGGTCCAGCCAAGAGTATTTCTTAACTGGGACTCCATGAGAAACACCAAGACTGAAAAACTCCAGCCATCCCTGGTGTCTCAGCCCACAGAAACTGTGAGCTGATTGGATAAATGTGAAGATGAGAAAGAGCACCAAGCTGGGTGGAAGGAACGATGTGTGCAGCCTCAGGGATCATGAGTCCCACAACTAAACAAGACAGACATCAGTTTGCCTTGATTGCAATAGCAGTTTCTCTCCATTTGTTTTAAGATTATGAACTTTTGTGCTGCTGAGGACAAATATAGGATTATCACTTACCCGGAGCCAAGATAGTGCTGGGTGTATGAAAGTTGGCAAGTGAGAGAAAGTGAATCCAATCAGGCCATTAAAGCAACAGATAGTCCAAGACATGTATGCAGACTAGCTCTTCTGAAAGAGGGGAGGAGATAGGTCACTGCATGGAGTCACACAGCGTTTATACCAGCATCACAGAAGGACAGCGAGATTACACTATAGTACAGTATTAATCATGAATACAGACACACATCACAGTATAAAAGCAAATGTTCACTGCTGTCAACGAAGTCCACGCTTGTTCAATGTTTAACACAATAAAAGTGCATTCCTTCTTTCCCTTTTTTGTTGTTATGTTGGGAATTTAACTTAAGCCCTTGTACATCCTATACATTGGCTCTACTACTGGAGGCACATCTCCAGTTCTTTTGCTCTTAGTTTGTTATTCAGCTAGATCCTTCTTTTGTCTTGGCTGGACTCAGTTAATAGGCTTCCTATCTTCATAATGCTATCCATCACCTTAGCACAATTTTTTTTATTTGTATCACAGATTAAGAAAGGAAATTTGCTACTGGTCGAGAAGATGGCCACACACTCACTAAAAACACATTCTATCTTTATATCTTTGCTATATTAGATCTTTGAAGTTTTTTTCCTGTAGACAGAGAAAGAAAGAATCAAGGATCATGTATAGGAAGTTTCTATGGAGAATTCTGGAAGTGGCCCAAACTCATACAGCTTTAGTAAACCATTCACATTGTTCAGACTAACTAAAAGAGTTTACTCCAGTTACTATGTGCTACAAAAGAAAGGAAGGAATGAAGGAAGAAAGAGAGGGAGGTAGGAAGGGAGAAGGGAAGAGAGAAAGAAAGAAAAGGAAAAGAAAGAAAGAAAGAAAGAAAGAAAAAGAGAAAGAAAGAAAAGAAAGGAAGGAAGGAAGGAAGGAAAGAAAGAAAAAGAAAGAAAGAAAGAAAGAAAGAAAGAAAGAAAGAAAGAAAGAAAGAAAGAAAGAAAGAAAGAAAGGAAAAGAAAGAAGGGAGGGAGGGTGGGAGGAAGGGAAGAATGGAGAAATGAAAGGGGGAGGGAGGAAGGAAGGAAGGAAGGGAAAGAAAGGAAGGGAGGGAGAGAGAAAAAAGAGAAAAAGAAAGAAAAAAAGAGAGAAAAGGATCATGGACATGTTTTTGAAATGGGTACCCACAGAAGGAAGGAGAGCCATTGGAGAGGGTGAAGTAGGATAAATAGTTTATTTATTATGCATTAATAAAAACCTTAAAAGGAAATCCATTGGAATAATTTGAAGAAGTGAGCAAATGCAGTTTTTATAGGCAATGTACATTATGTAAAAAATGAACCACATAACCTGAGGATGGGGATAGGAGGGGAGAATAGAATAGACAGTAGAAGCCGTGACATTGACCAAGAAGCATTGTACTCATAATCTGAGTTATGGAATTGTAACCCCTTTGTACAACTACATCATCATCATCGTCAACAACAACAACAACAATAATAACAATAAAATAAATGAGGGAAGGGTAATGAGATAATGACAATGGGAATACACTGGATTGAGTTACATAGTATGCATATATAGAAATATCACAGTGAAATCCTCATGTACAACTAATACCTCCTATGAAAACATCCTGTTTTATAAAAGAAAAAAAGAGTTTGGGAAATTTAGACTCAGGAAGAAGAGAAAATGAGTTTGCAGATCACTGAGCAGTTGCTGATACAGTCTTCCTTTTGTACTTAGGAAATACTTATCTCATGAGAACATTTTACATTAAACTCTTTTTTAATAATTAATTTTTATTGTCAAGGCAATATACAGAGGGGTTACAGTTACATAAGTAAGATAATAAGTGCATCTGTTGTCAAACTTGTTACCACTTCCCTCATTTTTCTCCTACTTAAACTCTTAAATGAGACTATTTCATTAAAACTTCACACATAAAATATATCTGCTCTTGCCTCAAACCAGAGTCCTATCTGTGGGAAATGTAGCTCAGAGCCAAGATACGAGAGGATAAGCGTTGCTCTTTACTAGATCTTCCTATGGTTCATTGTCAACAAGTGATTAATGAATGAAAAAGACAGGTCATACTTTCCCTCCCACCACATCTCCACTGTCAGCAGGGAGAAGCATGGGTATACTAAATGCACAAAACAGGCCCATTCAATAATGTTAAAAAAAAAAAGGTAGGTTTGGCACCATCACCCACACCTTTAATCCCAGCTACTCAAGAGGCTAACACTGAAAATACAGGATTCCAGGACAGCCTGGGCCAGGTGAGACCAAAATTCTATCACCTAAAAGTTAGACTAAAAAGCCAAAGGACTAAGGATGTAGCTTAAGTGGTAGAGTACTTGCCTAGCAAGCTCAAGGCCTCAGGGCTGGGAAGGTGGCTCAGTGGTAGAGCGCTTGCCTTGCATGCAAGCTCAAGGCCTCAACTTTAACCACAGTGCCAAAAAGAAAAATAAAAGTAACAAGGGGAGGCGCGTCTTCAGACCTGTGATCGAATCCTGCCTTTCAAGTTTCTCTTCCCTCAGCACTGCTATTGCTTCTGAGTTAGACTCCAATGCTGTTTGGGAGGAGCCATCTTTTCCTTGGTATGTTTTCCTTGCTTTGGTCTATCATTCTTTATACTTTGTCTGATATAGGTTAACACTTGCATAATCCATGGGATCTATATAGAAATTGCATCCTGCTTTTGGGGAAAGGGAACCGAGGTTTGTGTTAGCACTCAGATAGTCAAAGACATTCTTATAATTCTAGTTTTGAAGTATCTTTTGCTTTGGTTATCCAAAAAAGAAGTACAAAAGCATTAGGGGAAAATGTAGGGCAGTGTCTTCTCAAGTTGAACATGTGCTTACCATATGATCTAGCAACTGCACTCTAAAAAATTTATTTCCCACAGAAGTAAAACTGTATGTCTGCTCCAAACCTGCATACAAACATGCATAGCAATTTTATTTATAATAAGCCATAGATGGAAATGACCCAAATCACCTTCAGCAGGTGCGTGATTGAAATAAACAATGTAGTCTCTCCATGCCATGAAATCTCACTCAGCAATTAAAAGGAACAAAGGATTCATACATGTACCACATAGATTGATTTTTGTATTAGTTTGCTCATTGCTTCTGTAATAAATTGCCACAAGCCAGGTGCAGTGGTTCACACCTGTAATCCTAACTACTTGGGAAGTATAGACCAGGGGGACTGAGGATAAGGTAAAATCCTATCTCAATGGAAAGACTTAGGCATGGTAGCATGCACTTGCTACCCCAGCTCTTTTGGAGGTATAAAGCAGGAAAGTCACAGTTCAGGATGGCTTGGGGCAAGAAAAGTGTGGCTCTACCTAAAAAGTATAAAGCTTATAACCTGAGGATGTGACTTTAGTGGAGAATTGACCTAGAAATGTAAGGCCCTTCAAAAGCTATGGACATATGATCATATATGATGGTGTTAAGTAAAATGAACCCCAGGATAGAGACACAAGTGATTTATCTTGCTTGATGTTGTTTTTATAATGTACCATATTTTTTTTTGTTTCTTTTATATGTTCTTCCCCCATGATATAACTCCTGTTTTCACTGTATTAGATTCTGGTGCCCTGCATCTTGTATATAGACTTTTCTGATTTGGGGAGGGGAAGGGAAATAACAAAATGCTTAACTAAGGATACAGGTTGACCTATTGGAACAATGAAATGTACATGACACTATGTTTACAACTTGGGGGGAGGGAAGAGGGAGGAGTTGGGGAGGTGGGGCAGGATGGGTAGGGGAAAAACAAAGGAGGAGGTAACAATGCTCAATGGGAAATGTACTCATTGCCTTATTCATGTAACTGTTATGCCTCTGTACAGTATTTTTACAAATATATACAAAAGAGAAATGTGAGGCCTTGAGCATCCCAGAGCTGACAAAAACTCACCACTAATTCGATGAGAGAAGACAACATAAATTTATGTTCTTATAGTTCTTGCGATTAGAAGTATAAAAAAATATGAGCAAACTTGACACATCCACAGGCTTCTGGGAAGATTCCTCCATCTCTCATCATACATTTGCATTTACATATATAGAGTGGTATTTTATTTAAGCCATAAATATAATGAAATTGTGTCATTTATAGGAAAATGGATAGAACTTGAGATCATGATGTTAAGTGAATTAAGATAATTTCAGAAAGACAAACATGAAGTTTTCTTCTATATGGTGACTCTAGATTACAACTGACACAGAAGCAGAAGAGTGAATAGATATGGGAGGGAAAGGGGAAAAGAGAAGGTGATGAGGAGGGTATATATACAATTAAAATATGTTATATACTAGTACAAAATATTAAATTGGAACCCATTATTTTCTGTAATTAATAAGAAAAAGTTGCACTATTTTCTTTACTATTCTCTCTTCTCTTCCTGATATTTAAGACACCAAATACAGTTTCATATTTTTTTCTTCATGGTTAATTTTATTCCTACATATCACATTAATTTATGTGAGGATAATGAAATTCAAGTGTCCACTATAAAATTATAACCAGTTAATGCTGTTCTTTCAGAAAGATCTTGGGTATGACATGCTCTGTTAAATCATAGTCTACGGTTTCTAGAAGAACATATTTGGAGAAGAACAAGAGAAGAAAGTTAAAATTAAAAACAGATGTGGGGAAGGTAGAGAGCAGCAATCCAGGAGCATCTCCTGGACAAAGTTATGGGATGTGGGTACTTTTGTTTATTAGCTTGAATTATCCTTCATACTATATTAATAATGGGAAACAATGAATACATCGTCATAGCTTTGCGTGATGTGGTGGAAGACATAACGGGATTTTTCTCTGACTACAGGTCTCTGCAAGGAAGAGAGAATACCTTGTGTATGAACCTTGTAGCTTGTGATGATGGCTCCTACCTCCTTCCCAAAAGGGCTTAGTAAACCTGTCATTCTATGAAGGTTGTATGTGAGGTGCTCATCTTTCACTTACCCTTTGTCCTCCATGTTCCAAGGAGTGTTTACATGCTACAACAGATGCCAAAGTGCATTTTTTCTCTTTACTTGAGCGGTGGAGAACTAATTTCTAATTATATATATATATATATATATATATAATTACATATATATAATATATGTATGCATATATACATACACACACATATGTGTGTGTGTGTGTGTGTGTGTGTGTGTGTGTGTGTGTGTAAGAATGACAGCAATAGCCTAAGTAGTAGTAGTTATTAGAGCCTGGATGCCTGTGTGATTTCACAGGAAATCTTTGGGTCAGGGGTTATTATTTCTACCACACAGATGAACTAACTGAAATGCTAGATAACTTGTACAGAAAGATATGGCTGCCAAGTGCAATACCCTTAGTTTTGAATTCAGAGCCCAGAAGCTGAAAGACTGTGAGATATGGAGGTAGTTTATTTCTTTCATGATAAAACCGTTTACATGGTCCCAATGTTATATCTTGCATTTAGTAGACCCTCGGTGCTTAATACTTCTTCATTCCCTCCATCTCTCTTCCTGAACAATACAGTAAAGAACAATTAAATCCTGTAAAAATATGCCACAGTTCCACATTCCAGGGATATGTGAAATCCAAAGGCAGGTGGTTGGGAAGAGACTTTTGGTGTGGAATTTGGACGTCATGGTGAGTGGAGAGCCATGCGTGGAAGACTTTGGAGTTAAATTCATCAGCAGAGTGAAGTAATAGATTCCAGAATTTAGTAGCTCCAGTTGGCAATCAGAAGCCTGATGAAGACTCCTTCTGACTTCCTAGAAGCAAAGCTATGGAAGAAATATTTGAGGCAGGGAAGAAGGTGACCACCAAGAAAGGAAATGGGCAGCAGGGGTTGAGAGAAATGGGATAAGCAAGAAACACTGTAGGAGCGCTCACATCTATCATTGAAGATTAAATGGTCTCCAATTTTGAAGTATCAAAAAGTTCTGACAGAGTGTCCTGACATCTCAGATCCTTTTGGTGAAAAAGCACTCCCATACAAAGGCCCTGGGAAGGTAGAGGAGGAGGTTTCACACCTCCATGTGGGGGGAGGAGGGCAAAGGGATTGGCGTTATGAAAGAACAAAGCCCAACAGAGCCCCTAATAGCAATAGGATTAGCAGGCCCATTCTGCAAGAGATGGCATAAGGTGTACCCCCTCCTGTCAACTGGGTGGTGATCTATGGAGTGAAAGCTGTCCTATGAAAGAGATTTCCAGAAAGCAGGTGTGCACGATGATCCTCACCCAATGCCCAACTAGCATGTGCGTGGGAGAGATGCCATACAAAAACTCAGAGCACCAGCAGGCCCAGTTTGACAGCCTTGAAGGAGATTGGCTAAAATGGCCTAAGTGGCTGTTTCCCACACACACTGGCAGCTTTTCCTTCTCTTTCCCTTCATTTTCAAGGTCAGCCAGTAAGTGGAGAAGTCTATGAAGGCTGAAATGGACATGACCATGAATATCAATAAGACCCTTGATCCTGCGCAGCATAGTCAAGTGTGCTGGGGCCATCTCCTCTTTGAGAGGCAAGGAGCTATTATAACCATGAACTTTTTAACCTTCAGTTCTATAGAGACAGCAATCACACATCGCCATAATTCCATTAGTTAATGAATACTTGAAGAATTTGTCCATCGTAAAAAATACACTTACAAATTAGTCCATCAATTATCTCCTGGGTCAATGTTTCTTCTTGGTTTTTTTTTTAAGTCTTTTCCTTTAACTGAGATTGTACGGGAAAGCTATAATTAAGGCTTGCATTAAAATGTTTCATGTAATCATATAGATAGATTGAGAAAGAAAAATGTTCTTGATTCATTTCAGATTTTTTTCAGTCTATATACCTATTTCAAATGTGCAGAGAATAATTTAGAAGCAGGAAATTTAAAATGAATGTGTCCACTTCTGCCCATCACTTCTGGACAATGGCACATAGACCACTGTTATGTATCTATCTATCTATCTATCTATCTATCTATCTATCTATCTATCTATCTATCTATGTATCTATCTATTTATCTATCTATCATCTTTCCACTTATCTATTTTAGTACAGGTATGGCTCAATCTATCTCTGTTTCTTTTTTCTTTCTTTCTTTTTCTTTTTTCCTTTTTTCTTTCTTTCTTCCTTCCTTTCTTTCATTCTTTCCTTCCTACCTTCCTTCTTCCATCCTTCCTTCTTTCCCTTCTTCCTTCCTTCCTTCCTTCCTTCCCTTCTTCCTTCCTTCCTTCCTTCCTTCCTTCCTTCCTTCCTTCCTTCCTTCCTTCCTTCCTTTCTTTTTCTTTCTTTCTTTCTTGCTGCCCTTTCTCTCTTCCTCTTTCTTTCTGTCTCTCACTCTTTCTTTCTTCCCATCTATTAATCTATGTATTTTAGTACAGGTACTAGGGCTTGCACTCAGGGCCTTTAGCTTTTTCTGCTCAAGACTATCACTGCACCATTTGTGACAAAGCTGTACTTTCAGATTTTTTGCTTGTTAATTGAAGACTGAGTCTCTCAGCTTTGTCTGTTTAAATTAGCTTCAAACCATGATCCTCAGATATCAGCCTCCTGATTAGATAGGATTACAGGTCTGAGTCACCAGCATCTGGCTATTGTACACTGTCATGCTGTCCCTAGTGACAGCTGTAGAATTCTACTTGGTGCAGGAATCAGGACATTAGCTATCAATCAGTTCCAAGAAGTGGAAGTAACTCAAACTTCCATAGAAAGAAAGCCTAATTTAGGATTGGAAGATCAGAGTTATGAATTCATTAGTTTCCATGTTTAACTCTTTCTTTAAGCAAGTTAATTAACACAGCTTCTATTCCCTTCTATCTTTGAGACATCAGTAGTATAATGTCACATAACATTTTACTTGCACAAACTTAACCACCTCTATAATCAGAAAAGAACAGCAACAAGAAGCCTGATGAAGACTCCTTCTGACTTCCTAGAAGCAAAGCTATGGAAGAACTATTTGAGGCAGGGAAGAAGGTGACCACCAAGAAAGGAAATGGGTAGCAGGGGTGGAGAGAAATGGGATAAGCAAGAAACACTGTAGGAGCGCTCACATCTATCACTGAAGACTAAATGGTCTCCAGTTTTGAAGTATCACAAAGTTCTGACAGAGTGTCCTGACATCACCAATCCTTTTGGTGAAAAAGCACTCCCATACAAAGGCCCTGGGAGGTATTTTTCTACCACAGGAATCACATACATCAATGTAGTGGGGAAACTCTTTAGATTAATGTCATAGAAAGGAGGGAATAAGCTCTTTTATGCCACATTCCACTAAGAAAACTCTTTTTAGAAAAAGAAATCTTGATGCTACACACATTTTTTCCACCGATATGTTGAGTTTAGGCTTAATCTCTTTTAAAGAATAACTGTACTTTAGTCAATACCAGAGCTACTGAGTGACTGTAAGGTAGGGTAGAAAACACCTTTAGAAGTTAAAGCAGTGTTAGCTAAATAAATGGATCCAGTAGTGATGGTGGTGATGGTGATAATAAGACCCTAGACACAAAAAGACATTAAAATGTGCAGAAAGACTGGGAACAGAAATGAGAAAGTATAGCCATTTGTTGCTAATTTCTGTTTTGCTGCCAATACAATAAAGATGTCAATAATCCAATTGTTGGTTGCATGGCTTTGGATATATCAGAAAACTACAAATGTAGGTATGGGACCTTGGGATGAAATTATTGACAAATCCTTGGTGAAGCCATACACAAGGATTTCTATAGCTCTGATTTCAGACTGGAAACACAAAAATGCCTATTTACTGGCCAGAAAGTAACATTAGGAAATAGAGAAGTAAAAAAATGTTAGTAACAAAAACATTGCTTGGATGATCACTTGTATAAAAGAAAGCTATGCCAGGTTCCCCTGGCTCATACCCATATTCCTAACTACTCAAGAGGCTGAGATCTGAAGATCATGGTTCAAAGCAGCCCCCCTGGGAAAATCCATGAGACCACCAGAAAACCAGAAGTGGCACTGTGGCTCAAGTGGTAGAGTGCTAACTTTGAGCTGAAGAGCTGAGGGACAGTGCCCAGGCCCAGAGTTCAAGACCCAGGACTGACCCCCCCCCCCAACCAAAAAAATATTTCCTGAAAAACTTCCCTTTGTTTTTTCTTTAAAAGTAGATATTCCTTAGTAGTAAGGTGTGCGTGTGTGTGTGTGTGTGTGTGTGTGTGTGTGTGTGTGTGGTTTGGGGCCTTTTCCTTTGTTTTACCATGCTATCAATTTTTTATATCTGTTTTTTATTGCAACAGTACTGTACAGAAGAGTTACAGTGACATGAGTAAGGTAATGAGTACATTTCCTATCGAGCCTTGTTACCTCCTCCTTTGTTTTTCCCCTACCATCCTTTCTCTCCCCACCTCCCCACCTCCTCCCTCCACCCCCTAAGTTGTGAAGTTTGTTTTCAACATAGTGTCTTGTACATCTCATTGTTACAATGGGTCAACCTTTATCCTTATTAAGCATTTTGTTATTTCCCTTCCCCTCTCCAAATTGGAAAAATGTATATACAAGATGCAGGGCACCAGAATCGAATACAGTGAAAATAGGAGTGGAAGTACAAACAAAAACAAAAAAAATCACACAGTGCATTGTAAGTATGTCAAAAACAATAGCAAGAAAGAGAACCACTTGTGTCCCTATCTTGGGGTTCATTTCTCTTAACATCATCTTATTTGATCATATGTACATAGCTTTGGATCTTTTCTGCTTGTCCTAGACACATATTAGTTATTGCAAATAAGGGAAACTATGGGACTTATGTTTCTTTGGGCCTGGATTACTGCACTTAATGTAATTTTTTCCAAGTCTTTCCACTTCCTAACAAATGGGGCATGTCATTCTTTCTGATGGAGGCATAGAATTAAATTGTATGTATGTATATATATATATATGTATACTTATATCACATTTTCTTCATCCATTCATCTACTGAGGGGCATCTGATATCTTAGCTATGGTGAACAATGCTGTGATAAATATAGTTGTGCTGGTCGCTTTAGTATAGCCTTGTTTGTGATCATTTGGGTAAACCATGCTATCAATTTTAAAGAAGGCCATGATAGACACTTTGCTATAATGATCTATGTCAAAATAGTGACAAGCAAATACTTCTCTCATTTAATGAGAATATTTTTGGTTTTATATTCAATTATTTTTCAAGTAAGTTTTCTTTAGCAAAGCAGAGAATTTCAAGTAGACTTAATTTATTGCAAAGAAGAATTTATAACATTTCACACACAGACACACAGACATACACACTTCTCTTCATTTATGGTTTCTATTGCAAAGAAATTAAAGAGATTTGGCAGAAACTTTAACTATATATAGTTGGTGATATATTAAATTTATGCCCAGCTGACAATGTGTGAAATGATAGGTTTGAAGTTTACACTTTATTAGGCCATTTAAATATGTATTTTTCTATTATCTTTCAGAACTTTACTATCTCTTCTTTCAATGATTCCCCTTAATGACATTTGAAAACATCATCCCCTGATTTCACAGAATGCACATTCAAATTTACATAAATAGATCAAATGTAAAATGAGACCCAGACTATACAGAACATATTAAAAATTATACATTTTTCCCATTCAATTCTTTGAGAACTATTTTATTGTTTGATTGGATAATGCATGCTGTCTGTGTCTCACTTGCCTGCTTTTATATACTATGAAGACTGAGTAAATAGACATATTTTAATACATTAATATGAGTTTTTAGAGTTAGAAATGAACGCACATATGGGTTAGAAAACAACCACCAAGACATAGTGCCAGATACAGTGCCTTGTGTCTATAGCTTATTGGACTTAATCATTGAGGTGATGATTATTCATACAGAAATGATGATGCCCAAAGTGAAGAGAATATTCACCAGTGTGGTAATAGCCAAAACTCAGAACAAGAATACAAATGCTCTTTCATTCAAAATAATACTAGCACAGAAAGTGCCTTCCACTAAAAAAAACCCCCAAGAGATCAAATATCTGTGCAACATTTGCAAGACTGGTTTTCAAACAATACAAGAACACCTTTAAAACACATGCTATTCAAAGGGATAGCTGGGAGATCAGGGGAGGACAATGAAAGGGTGTTATTGCACTCATAAACTGACAAGTTGACTTGTACCCTTTGTATACTACTCAAAGATAACAAAATATAATTTAGAAAATATTTGTTATTGGTACAATATCATGATCTAGTGGACCTCATTTCAAATTTAGTAGTCTACTTTTTTACACAAATGTCCCCAAGTGTTTCTAACACAGGTAATTTTCTGACTTAAAAAAACCCTTTCTCACATAAATATTTTATTACAGAAAAGTATTTTACTTTTTAGAGTTAATTATCTAGCATATTTTCTTATTTTTTAGATATCACTGTAGTCCATTTGCCTCATAAAAGATAAAATTCTATGGAAACTTAACCAAAAATACATGAAAATGAAGGACAGAATATGCAATTTGTTTTTTCTGACAACTATGTCTAGTTTTCTTTTGGTCTGCCATCTGATAGCTTTTAGATCTCATTCTTTTTTTAAATCTCCAAATTAGCATTTTTTAAATAAAATATTTCAAAGCATTTGATTTAATGGAGTTTTCAAGATAAAAAAAATTAAAATGTTCTCATTGTTTCTGTCAAAGGACCTGAAAATAACCTCAAGTCTACATAAATCTTTAAAAATTCACTTCTATTTTCCCACACTCATTAGCAGATGATCTTTATGCAAAGCTCTTTGAAAGGAAATATTTATGCTAATTTTTATATATCCTACTACTTTCACAAAGTTTTTCATGCTTACATTTTCACTGTGGTTTTGAGCAAGTATATGAAAAAAGATAACAATTGTAACAGGAACAGGTGGTGTTGACAATCATTAATATTTTTGGAGCAATCACCACATTTAAGTCATGGTATAAAACACTGCATATGTATTATCTAAAGTAATTATTATACCAGCCCTTAAGGAAAGAAAAGAAATGTATAGATGAGGAAACTGACTTTAGAGATTAAATGATGTGATGATGATCATAAAAAATCATAAAGGGCATCACAAGTGTGTAGAATTTTGGCTCAGTACCCTTTAATACCCACACTTTAAACCTCACACCATTGTCCACAGTCCTTAAATAATTGTTGACCAAGTAAGACTGTTTGATACTGTGTTTCTAATAATAAAACCAAATCTCTCTAGCTGATAAATTTTGCTAGGAACAGTTCAAGATTTTTTTTTCTACTCCAACTTTTATCCTTCAAGCACATACCTTAGAAATTATTACAGAGGGGCATCTTTAGGAAATATATTTAGACATCTTTTTTCTGAGCATTTTAATTAGAGGAGACAGGGAAAATACTTGCCAGTCTTATCTCTGGCTTAACTACCTCCTAATTGATATTCTGGGGATAAGAGGACAATGTGAGGAAGGGCATTCATCCCCTTCCTCAGACACTCTCTCTTTCTTCAAGATGGAATAACAAAAGGAAAATTCTTCCATTTCATTGGGGAGTCACACCTTGAAATTCAAATATCACAAATTTTAAAATGCAACCATAATTACATATCTACCGAATTGTCTGTGGGAAAAGGGTTTGATATGTACAAGAGAAAAAAATTACAGAATTGAGTACTAAGAAAGACATTCACCAGGTGACCAGATGTTGCTGCATGACTCTCTCAAAGCATTTTCAGAAGAGTATTTCCACAAAGACAGGCAACACTGGCTGTCAAATCAGTTCACTGGTACAGAATGAATATGGTGACTAGAAGAGACATGTGTTTCTGTAGAGTTCGTTAATATGCTTTCTTCTGGGTCTTAAGAATCTATTTTTATCATCATCAATATCAACATTTTTTTTGTTTGGTAGGTTGTTTTGATCATGAACCTTGAACTCAGGGCTTGATGGTGGTCCCTGAGCTTTTTTGTCAAGGCTAGCACTCTACTACTTTGACCCACAGCACCACTTCCGGTTTGTTTGTTTATTTGTTTGTTTGGGTGAAATGGATACAAATATCTCAGGGACTTTCCTGGCCAGGCTGGATTTGTACTGTGATCTTCACATCTCAGTATCCTGAGTAGCTCGGATTACACGAATGAGATCAACATTTTTTATATAATGTACTACCCAAAGAATTCGACCAGTTGATCTTTTACTGCTTTTTTTAACAAATAAAAAATAAATAATAATGGCATACATTTCCTTTCTCTGTAGACTGTTGGATTAGTAGAATATTTAAATGATCATATTACATTTCCTGCTACAATTACATTTCCTTTCCTAATAATTTCAATAAAATGTGATCATCTTATTTTAATATCATTTTTCCTATATTTGAAATCCCTTTTTTTTGAAAATTTTAGTGAGTACATGTTTGTAGGCATATAATTTTCACAGAAATGCAATTATCTAATGACACAAATCTATGTACAAAATAAAATATATGAGATAAATGATAAAACAATGTTCCATACAGAACTATTTTTCCAGATGTTACCATGGATATATTCTAGTTTTGTTACAACATAAAAGGTGGAATGAGATACATGTTGGCATATGTAGAGAGACATTTATTAGCTAATGAAATTTCTTCATGTTTCTTCAGTGTTTTTAAGAATATGTGCTATTTGCTACAATTCACAATTCATAAATGTTTGCCAAGTCCTTGGCATTTTCTGTTTATATATCACACTGTAATGCTGGAAGGATTTAAAGCAAATCCTTTAACATTGCCCAAAGTCATTGCTGTCTCATCACTGGTTAGTGTGGATTGTCAGAATTTGTGATGAGGGTAATTTTTCTTGATAGATTATAATTTTATCAGAGCAACAATAAAGAATAGACTTGCTCTATATGCCTGAAGATTTTCTTCTCTTCTCTCTAGTAGCTCATTTGTAACTTTCCTATTAAGCTGTGGAATTTTAGGTTGCAGACAAGAATGAGTACAGATATTTGGATGGTTTCATTTTTCTATCATTTCATATAAATTGAACTCATTTTCACAATCTCTGAAGAATATCCTTTTAATATGTGTGCTATACTTCTACTTCTATCACAATTCAAGAGAGATGCTTTTGGAGCTACAGAGGAAACCTCAAATAAAGCCTTGTTTACATTCTTTTTTTTTAATATTTTTATTGTGTAGATACTGTAAAGAGGGGTTACAGTTACATAGGTGCAGTAATGAGTAGATTTCTTATTGAGCATTGTAAACAGTACTCTGTTTACAAATGATTAGACAACTGGAAATGTTATCCACTCTCCTCTAACTAAGATCTAACTTTTTTGAGGTGGGTACCAGTGGCTCACATGTGTAATCCTAGCTACTCAGGAGGCTGAGATCTGAGAATTGTAGTTTGAAGCCAGACTAGACAGGAAAGTCCATGAGACTCTTACCTTGAATTAACCACCAGGATACTGAAAGTGGTGCTTCAGCTCAGCATGGTAGAGTGCTAGCCCTGAGCATAAAAGCTCAGGGACATTGCCCAGGCCCTGAGTTCAAACCCCATGAACAACCAAAAACAAACAAACAAACAAAAAGTCTTGCCCAGTAATTGTGAAGTGTGTAGCTTAGACCAACATGAGTCTTGGCCTTGAAGACTCCCCTGTTCCAATCTAAAGTGCTACAGCTCCTTGTTGAGAACCATTCCAAGACATGGTATGAGGATTCATACATAGGTAATGTAGTTCAAAACAGTCTTATTCTGTGTCTCCATAGTCCCTTGTTATTAACAGTCTAAATGAAGGAGCCAATAGATGTGATGGATACGGCTGAGAGTAAGTACAGGAGACATCTTAGCCTTACAATGCATGTTGGGTGAGGAAAGATTTCACTGTTCTGGGAGAATATACTATGATGGTCTAGACAGAATGATTGGGTGTCAGTGGTGTGGGTATTATCAATCCTCAAGAAATTGATTGTGTTCAGGAGAGTCCCAATGTAGACGGAGGAAATAGTAAATTGTAAAAAATTAAGTCAGGCCAAAGAAAGCAATCCTACTAATGTGAAGCAATCGGAGAAAACCAGAAAACTAAGTTCCACATAGGAGAGACTGAAACCTACGTGACAGGAAGTACTCCTTACTGTTCCATGAATGAATGAGTACATGAGTGTAGGGAGAGAATCATGTCCTATGCTGAGAATGAATGACATGAATTCATCAATAGTGAAAAGAGAGCTCTTTCCCCACATCAGGAAAACAGTGTCTGGAGTACAAGGGAGGTTAAGACCACACCAAGGAAAGAAATACCCAAATTCAGAAATCTGGTCAGGCAGTAGGGGGACAGGCAGTGATACTAAGTCTGTTCAGTGTGCAGCAGACGGAGAGCCATATGTGAGTAAAAAGGGAAGGGACAAAAAAAATCCCTCCAAGAACACATGTAAAAGGTCAAAACCACTCTGCCATCATCAGGAAGGTACAATAGGGCTGTCAGCCCAGAATTATACTGATCAATGACTCTTCTTAGTGATTAGGATAAACAACACATCCTGCACATTTCAGCCTTGTGTGTCCTGAGAAAGAGCTCCATACATATTTAATTCTGTTAAAAATTACTTCCAATTGGCAGCTGTTAAGATATTAGCTTCAGAACAGAGAGAAGTATTAAAAATATTCACTAAATACATCAATATGTTGAGCCGTCTATGGGCTCTAAAACTGTCTTGTGTATTCCATTATGGAACCAAGCACGTGATATGTTAGGTAAAGAGAGTAAAAACACAAAACCATATGTACACAGTGTTTACAACTTTGTCAAGATGCGCAGTTACCGCATTTTACAGAGAGGAAAGATGACCATATGATAACAGAGAACCACGTAAATATTTGGCATTTTAAAGTTTACACGATTTTTTTTTACTGCGAATTTCAAGGCAATGAACTTCATTAAGAAGAAGTGACTGTTCTTTCCAGGCCACTGTACATCAATGTCTCCCAAAAGGATGTCCTATGTACAATTCCCACAGAGACACAGAAGCCTGCTAATGTAGGTTGTATAGCCTTCCATGTGAGTCTTTAAGACTCACTCCATCACTGAAAATGTGATTTACTAGGTGGCATACAGAAGAAAGAGAAGTGTGATTTTTTTTTATCGCTCACCTATTGGGTTATGTTGGATACTGAAGTTCAATTTAGCAATGTTATTGGTTAGTTAGAGTATTTCATAATAATTATTTGTTGTATTTCATCCAAGCTCACTTTACATCTTCAGGAGAAGATGTAAAAGTTTTCATGAATGAATGTAGAAAGTCCTGGGTCCTGATAGCTCATTCCAATAATCTTAAGCTACTCAAGAGGCTGAAATCTGAGAAGCACACAGTACAGAGTCAACATGGTCAGAAAAGTCCATGAGACTCCTTATCTCTAATTAACTACCAAAAAGCCAGAAATGGACCTGTGGCTCAAGTGGTAGATTGCCAACCTTGAGTGAGAAAGCCAAGTAAGAACAAGAGGCTCTAAGTTCAAGCCCCAGTACTGGCACCTCAAATGTTAATACATAATTAAAATAATATAATATTTAAAGAAATTCTGAGCTCCCAATCAGAAATAAAAATGAAAGGGATATGGCAATAATGTAATTAGCAGTGGTACTTCACACATTTCATCATTTTCTTCTATAAACAGATGTTTTAGTAGCTAAACAAACTGCAAGTTCCTGAGGCACATAAGAATTATATTTACTTTTACTATTTTTTGGGGGGGGGTCCGGTGGTGGGGCCTGAACTCTGGGCCTGGGTGCTGTCCCTCAGCTCTTCAGCTCAAGGCTAGCTAGCACTCTACCACTTGAGCCACAGTGCCACTTCCGGCTTTTTTCTTTTTGCTTATGTGGTGCTAAGAATCGAACCCAGGGCCTCATGCATGCAAGGCAACTGCTCTACCACTGAGCCAAGTTCCCAGCCCCTACTTTTACTTTTAAGCAAATAAAATCCAGCTTTCCCCTTGCAAAATCTCTTCTTGCAGCTTTACATAGGCATGATCTTCACCCTATACTTCTTCCTCCCCTATCTCCTGGTCTCATGGCACTGAACTGTTTTTCTCTTCTTTGTCCCCCTCTCAAAAAGAAGAATTTAGAGGAAGTTGGGAGAGCAGATCAAGAATTTTTTTTCTTCAGGTGATCTCTCCCAAATCTGCCTGAAAACTTCAAGTCTTTACATTCATGGGATTGCAATTTTTTGTCTTTCTGTGGAGGCCTTTTATATCTTATTAAATTGTCATAAAAACCATGGGCATGCATAAAAGAAATGCAAATCAAAACAACATTGAGATATCACCTCACTCCTGTTAGAATGGCTAAAATCAAAAACTCTAAAAACAACAGATGCTGGAGGGGATGTGGACAGAAGGGAACCTTACTGCATTGTTGGTGGGAGTGTAAACTTGTTCAACCACTTTGGAAAGCAGTATGGAGGTTCCTCAAAGATCCACATAGAGCTCCCCTATGACCCAGCAATCCCACTTTTGGGCATTTACCCAAATGTTTACAAACAAGACCACACTAAAGGTATCAGCACAACTATGTTTACTGCAGCACTATTTACTATAGCTAAGATATGGAACCAACCCAGATGCCCCTCAGTAGATGAATGGATCAAGAAAATGTGGTATATATACACAATGGAATTCTATGCCTCCATCAGAAAGAATGGCAGAGCCCTATTTGTTAGGAAATGGAAAGACTTGGAAAAAATTATATTAAGTGAAGTAAGCCAGGCCCAAAGAAACATAGGTTCCATGGTTTCTCTTATTTGCAATATCTAGTATATGTCTGAGTCAAGCAGAAAAGGTCAGATAAGATGATGTTAGGGAAATGAACCCTAAGATATGTATTCAAATGTTTTTTTTTCTTTCATGCGATTGTTTCTAACACATTTATAAGATTATTTCTTTGTTGCTTTGTATGTCCCTCCCCCACAGTATAACCCCTGCTTTCACTGTATTTGATATCGGTATAATTTGTGGAGGGGAAGGAGAAAAACAAATTTTTTAAATAGGGATACAGATGGACCCATTGCAACAATGAGATGTACAAGTCGTTATGTCGAAAACGAACTTTACAACTTTGGTTCGGGGTGGGAGGGGGAGCAGGGAGGATTGGGGGGACAGGGAGGGAGGATGGAAAGGGATGGGAAGGGGAAACAAAGGAGGAGGCTACAATGCTTGATAAGAAATGTACTCATTATCTTTCCCTTGTAATTGTAACCCTTCTGTACAGTATTTTCATAATTAAAAAAAAACAAAAAACAAAAAACCATGGGCATGCCAGGCACTGGTGGCTCATGCCTGTAATCCTTAAAACCTAGTGGCTGAGATTGAGATCAGACATTCACCATTCAAAGCCAGTCTGGACAGAAATGTTTGTGAGACTTTTGCTGATTAATTTCCAGTAAAAATAATCAGAGATGGAGGTGTGGCTCAAGTAGTAGAAGGCAATCCTTGAATGAAAAAAAGAAAACCACAAAGAGAGCAAAGGTTTTGAATTCAAGCTCCAGTACTAGCATGTGCATGCACGTGCATGCGTGTGTGTGCATGTGTGCGCGCGCGTGCATGCACATACACACACACACACACACACAAGCACACAAAATCAAACAACAACAACTAAATCAGGAACATGGATAAGGATTGATATACCTTGAACAAAGAGCCTTGGCTCTGTCCAGGCTCTGCTCAAGGCTGGTACTCTACCACTTTGAGCCACAGCTCCAGTTCCAGGTTTGCCATACTTTGAAGAGGTAGTTCATGTTTGAGACTTAGCAGAAAAAGGCGGGGCATGGTAATTTATGAAGCATTGCCATTGTGAGGTACAGTTTCACTTGTTACTGGTCTATCAGCCATTTTGGACAGGAAAGTTAGGAGTGAAACAGAAAACAGAACGGAGAGGTCCCTGCTCCTCTTCCCATTCCCACATCTGTGCATGTGGCATGAGTGATTGGAGCACTGTCAAACACAGAATAGAAATAGATGGGACTGTCAATGAGCACCCTTCCGGTACCAGTCACTCCCGGAATTCCTGTGTTTCAGTTAGTTAGGGGTTAGTTAAGATGTAAATTAGGTCACAGCTTTCGCATCTACCAAAGGATGTTAATTACTCCTTAGAAGTACAATGGTACTTTATGTTTCAAAACCTCTTTCTGATATTGCAGGAAATAAAACAGCTACATTAATTCATTCAAAAGTTGTAGCCCTATTTTTTTCACTATTTTCAAACCTTTGGGGCTTTTACCCAAGAATAACATAGCCAATTATTTCAGCACACATGCTGGTCCCCAAACTTTTGCTTAGGTTTTCCAAGTTGATGACATTTAAATAAGTCTTCACTGCTAATGTCGCAGCCACCTGCCAATGCCAGATTAACCCGGCACTGCTACCTCTTCCCAAGTGTCTGTGCTGCCCAGCCTTCTTGTCAGACTGATCAACACATGTGATAAATTGCAAGTTTCCAGTCCAGCCATCTTTATGGCAGTGTGGCAGGAGAGATTATACAAGAATTGCCTGAGGAGTTCAAGCTGTTCACAAGCCATTACCAAGAGATGAGAGCCCCATCAAGGATGGCTGCAAAGTAGAAATCCTATTGTTTCTCCAGAAGGCAGTGTCACATCTTATTGGTTTTGCCAGCTGCAACACATTTGGGCTCTCCATAGCTAAGAGGTGTTGGCTAGAAGCTCTGGTGCCTTGGTATTGATTGTGCAATGAAATCACCTTGGCAGTAGCTTGATGACTTAGACTCAGTCCAATGAAGCTACCAATATGTATGGTTAATAATGCATAGCAGATGAACTGGACAGTTGGGAAGAAATCCTGTTTCCATTTTGACACCGTTTTTGGAAATAGCTTGCAATTTTTAAACCCCAGCTTTCTATGTGAAGCCATCACAGTCACCGTTCTGGAGGGAGGAGCGGGAGGAAGACTGCATTTACTTACCAGGAGTCTAGGGAAGTCGGCCCCTGAATTTTCATCCGACCTGTCTCATTCTCAAGTCTCATTGTCCACAGATGCATTAAGTAGCTCAGCTCAAAAAGTATCATACCAAGGAACCCATCATATTTTACAAAAAAACACCTTCCACTCCATCCCCCCAGATTTCTTCTTCTTACTGCTATGGTCTCTAGGGCTTACCTAGCCTAGGTGTTCCTTAATGTGAGTTTTCTTTTCCCCTACTGCACTCTAATCCAAGTCCTACACTTTCAAACACAAATATGTGCATGATGAAAACAAATGCTTCAGAACACTATCACTTTAATTTTTATAAGTTCAAGTCTATTATTATTGTTATTAATCTTTTTAGTATTCAACAGTGGCCTTCACTTCGTTATTAGAAAGATTTCTCCTTAAATTCATAAACTTGTTAAAAGTTGTGATATTTCCTTAACAGTGGTAAAAGACAGAAACCTTTGTGTTGAGATTTAAAACCTATTTTTGTTATTTTTCTTTATGTATTGACAATAACTGCCTGGATTAATGATATATGAAATTTCCAAACTAGGAGGAATGTTCCAGGATAGCTTAGTAATGGCTCAAGTAGAAAATTTTGGGGCATACATATCATGCCTTTTGTTGTTTTCATCCTAATTGTTTTCCAGAGACTTCATTTTAAATATTGTATTCAACAACACAACAAAGTAGTGAGACTTCAGAACAGTAGTAAGCAAGGCAATTCCAGACACTAATTTTATTTATTTATTTATTGTCGGTCATGGGGCCTGAACTCTGGGCTGGGCACTGTCCCTCAGCTCTTCAGCTCAAGGCTAGTGCTCTACCACTTGAGCCACAGCACCACTTGTGGCCTTTTCTGCTTATATGGTGTTGAGGAATTGAACCCAGGGCCTCATGCATGCAAGGCAAGTGCTCTACCACTGAGCTACCTTCCCAGCCCCCACTGTCTAATTTTTAAAATAAAGTTTTACTAAAATACGAACAGACTCTTTGCTTACAGCTTTTCCATATAATTGCTTTTATGTTATAATGGACATGTTGGATACTTATGGCAGAGATCATACAGCTTACAAAAGTCTAACGTATTTGCTATATGCATTTTTATGGAAATAGCAAAATAATACCTGCTTCTAATTTAAAAGCTAAGGCTTCCTGCTTACCTCGGGCTAACACAACTTTTCCAGCCTCTCGCTGGTTCCAAGCTCCTGTGTCCCAGACAGGCCAGCTCAGCTTCACTCCATCATCTAAGTAGACCTTATCCTCTCACTGTAATAATGCAAAGGTGTCTGTTGGTGTTCTAATTCCAGTGAATCTAGAGTATTAACACACACATATCTTCCCCACCCCACCTTACCTTCTCTTCTCCTCCATCTCAGTCTCACAGCTGTAATCTGCCTACTTGATATCCAATAGGTCCTTCACACCACCATAGTGCTTTCCAAGTGCTGAGTAGTGACTATAATAGACCCACAGGACCATGGGGCCTTGCTCTTCCTCGGGAGTCTGCAGCTTAGCCAGGGACTCAGTTCAGGTTAGGCTTAGCTGGAGCAGTTTAGCTGGGCAGCTTGATGCTATATTTTTCTCTTTTTTACGCAAGAATAAATAGATTCATCTGGCCACCTTCTGGTCCTGGTATGGCCTAAGTTCAAGAAAACTAGTTCGACCACACAACAATTTTTCAATTCTTGGCTTGTTCATGTCTATTAACAACCTGTTGCCTACAGTAAGTTACAATGCCAAACCCAGAGTCAAGACATAAGAACAAAGCCCCTATTGACAGAGAGAGGTGAACAAAGTTACATGGCCAAGGGCATGAATAGAAACCACAGGGGGGCTTTTGGAGGGAAAAGTCCAAAGACCCATCTGCCTGGGTTCTCACTTCCATTACCAACCTCAGGCAGAGTTAAGCAAAAGCCCCAGTATATACACCATTGTGCACTATTGGGAAATAAAGTAAGGGGGCTCTTCTAAGTGATTGTATGTGATTCCTAAATGATGTATGAGGAGAGGGAGAGGAAGAAGAAGAGGAAGAGAAAGAAGAGGAAGAGGAAGGGAGAAGGAGAAGGAGAAGGAGAAGGAGAAGGAGAAGAAAAAGGAGAAGAAAAGAAGAAGAAGAAGAAGAAGAAGAAGAAGAAGAAGAAGAAGAAGAAGAAGAAGAAGAAGAAGAAGAAGAAGAAGAAGAAGAAGAAGAAGAAGAAGAAGAAGAAGAAGAAGAAGAGGAAGAGGAGGAGGAGGAGGAGGAGGAGGAGGAGGAGGAGGAGGAGGAGGAGGAAACAGAATCACATCTTAACCCATATTCCCCTACCAGTAATGACATTTTGAAGTACATTAGCCTTTTGAAACCAATTCTAAGTGGAGCCCCCATGTCCACATCTTTATCTCATGGTATGAATAAGTATGATGAATAAAAGAAGCCATCAGGTAGATCTGGTGACACTCACCAGCTAAGTAAAAGACAAGATGCCATCATCGGGCATCACTATCTATGAAACATTTTATTTTGAGAATTATAGATTCATGTGCAGTTGTCAATTATAATATAAGTAAATAGGATACCATTTATCCAGTTTTCCTTCATGGGAAGATTTTTTTTTAATGCAATGCAATATCAGAACCAGTATACTGAAACTGAAACAATCAGCACCTTTATTCAGATTTAATTAGTTGAATTCTTCTCTGTGTGTGTGTGTGTGTGAGAGAGAGAGAGAGAGAGAAAGAGAGAGAAAGAGAGAGAGCAATGCACATGATGCGACTGTATGAATTATTTGCATCGATCTGTGTAATGACCACCATAGAGAAGATATTATGATATGGAATAAAATGCTACAAATATAGAATTCCATTACGCATCTATTTTTGGCTCATCGATGCTCAGCAAATTCCATGGGAGCTCAGAACTCCTTAACAGCCTTAAGCATTTGGTTCCTGTCATGCAATGCAAGCCTCTGTAAGACACAGGATATTTGCCTCTTTAAAAAAAAATTTAAGCAGGTAATTGTCTGTTAAATGAGTCACATAACTTTCTCTCAAGTGACCATGGAGTGCTTATACAATGTGTATCTCCTTACAAATCTAATAAGAGTTGTGTGAAATGAATTAAAAAGTGTGTCGCTGAAATGCTAGCTCCAAGAAGCCCAGTTCTTACCACTGGATTTGAAACTGTGAAAGCAACTGAAAGGCCCTGATGAGTGAGCACCACTTAGCTGTTTCCTAAAGTGACACCTCTTCTGTTTGGTTATTGCTGATCTCACCAGAAATGGTTCTTCAGCCATACTTTGTCTTGGCCTCAAAATGCAAACTAGGGAACTGCAATAACAAATACCTTGGGTACCAGAGGCTTACAGATGTTGCAGAAATGCCAGCCATGGCAATGGACCTGAAGAGCATGGCATTTGGTAGAACTCATAACCAGAAGAGAGGCTACATTTCCTTCCTCAGACGCCACTTTGGCTTTTTATAAATAAAGCTACTTGGAGAATGTGATCTTGCCAAGAAGCACTTAGAATTCACAGCTGTGTGCTTACTTGAAGAAATGAATAATGCCCACTATGGTCTACAAACCAGCATACTGCATAAAATATGACCACAGAATAGTAACTCCTGGAGACTTTCATGTAGTCTAGGGAATTAAAATATGATTCATCGTCAGAACATTTTGCTCAAATGTATTATTGCCTTCTATTATTTTTATTTAAAAATTATCTTTAAGGAGTTGTACAAGGGAGATGTCATTTAACAACGTAGGATACAAATACAATGCATCTTAATTTGTGTCACCCACTTCAGCAATCTCATCTTCTCTCCAAACCACCCCTTTCCTGGCATTTCTCAAATATACAACAAATTCTTGATTGTATTCTCCCCTACTTTCCCCCTTCATTGTCTACCCCTTTCTTCTTGCCCTCATCCCTTGCAAGTATCCATTTATCAGTACTTATTTTGTTGGGTTTTGACTTAGTTATTAAAAAAATAGATTCTTTGTAAGTGAATTTTAAGAGTTTTGCATAGATATATAGTCTGTAGTCTGAAGAGACAAAGTCCTATAAGACTTGCTGAAGAAACAACAGGCTGGCTTAGAATGAAAAATTCTTGGGTCTACTAACTTATAATAAACTTCTTTATTCCTTTGGAGTGTTCCTTGTTCTCTCAGTATCTTTGTTTTTATACCTTAACATAGATGCTAATTAGTTCAATGGTGTTCTGAGAAGCAAACAAACAAACAAACAAAAAACCAGATGAATCGTGATGTTTAAAGTCAACTGTTAGAATTTAACCAAAAACAAAAAACCAAAAAAAGAAAATCAAATCTTCCTCTCAGTCCATTAGTCCTGATGATTCTCCACTCCTTAGCAAAATCACATCTCATCTTTTTAGAAGCCACTTGAATCATCTCCAAAGCACTGCCGACTCCTTGAAACAACATTTAAAAACAAACAACACTGTAATCCAGTCTCAGCTTTCTATAGATGAGGAAACAAAAGATTTAAGAGGTAAATTGTCTAAAACTCCACAGACAGTAGTAGATTTAGACCATGACTCCTGTCTTCTATCTTCTAAGCAGGTGTTCCTGCTTTTACTAATTCAGGAAATAGTGAAATAATCGCAGACATCATGACAATGGTCTCTTTAATACACCCATTCATCACTTATCCGTTCATTTACAAATTTGGATACCTGCTCTGCTCCAGAGATGGTGTTTGGCACTGAAGATAAATCATAAATATCAAACAGAATCTTTTTCTACCTTGCATTTATATACAAGGATGCAGGCTAGATTTGACTAGCAGTTGAGCTCTGTTTGGCCTGTCCATTGTTTTAGAAAGCGTATATAATTTTATTGCCCACATTCAAAAGTTCAAAGACTTAAAGACAATCTGGAAGTCTGCCTACTCCAGACTGATTTTATGATCTTCAAAGATCAGGCCTTTAGTTTCTACCTTACATCAGCAGAGTAGTGTAAGATGTTGCAGTCCTCTTTAACTTTATAAATTCCTCGTTTACATCAATACATTTTCTTCTTTGATATTAGTTATCTTACTTCTGTAGAAATTGAGGTTTACAGTTTCTTCTTTCGTGGTTTTCAAGTTAAGCTTTGGAGAATTCTAGGAGTTCAAGCATTCCAAGCCAGGTGTAATGAATCCCAGCATGTAAGACCTTCTAAACACGTCACTGTTTTATGTGTCAGAGATTTACTTAAAGATTCTCTGTTACTAATGTGTTCTACTGAGGGGAAAACAACCAAGTTCTATTCTCTTAATAGTATCTTAGTAGGGAGAATAGATAATAATTGCTTTAGAAATCTGAGTGGAAACAAACTTCAGTATTTGACTCAGGTTCCACTCATGTGTAAGTTTAAAGAGAGACAACAATTTCAAATAGAAGAAAACAACCTGAAGAAAGATACAACAACTGAAGCTATCATCATAATGAAGTTTATAATAAATATATCAGACTACCCTATGTAGCCTCTAACATGTTAATAAGCACTTAGCAAAATACTTTCCAATTCTGCAGATATTTTTCAAAATGTAAGAACAAGAAACTATATCATATTTCTTTACTATGGCAGTAAGATATGGGGATTCTTGAATCCTCCTTTGAATACATTTTCTGGTTTATATGTGAAATATATAAAAACTCAATTTCTAGGCTTTGTGGAAGGAGATGTATATCAAGAAAAGAGACTATGACTTCATTTAAATAAAACTCACACTCAAAAGCTTGGTTCATTTTCGTTAAGATGTACTTGACAACATGTTCTCACATCATAAAGCGCACTTGTTAGGAAAATACCAGACATACTTGTATTTTCATATCTAATAGTCAAGCTTTTCACATGTATTAAAGATTCAACGTCATTTCACTGACTGTTGCATTCATATGTAAATATTATTTTTCATTTGCAATACTCTTAAATTTTAATTGCAGGTCTCACATAGAAACAATTGCTTATCCCATTACCGGTTGGATTTTTAAATGCTAAAAACCTCCTGTATGGCAGTTTGTCCTTTTCATCCCTTTCTTCATTTTTCTCAGGACATAGCATTGTATTAGAAAATATCTTAGCTCATTTTTAATTTAAAAAGCCCATAACCACAGATACCATCTTCCACCTCTTCTACACAGTAGCAACAGAAGACTATGAGGGTCTCTTTCAGACATAGTTTTCTACTAATATCTGCATTGTAAAACTTACAAAGAAGTTCATAGGGAGATGCTCCCTTAAACCAACAGATATTCAAGCTAGAATAGTGTCTTCATTTTATAAGTGGCCAAACTTGTTTTCAAATGGACCCAAAGTTTCATAAGTTTTAGAGTCACCTGTGTTCTTTTGCTGGCTCTAATTTGAGGCCTCAATAGTCTTCAGATGTCAAAGGAATATTGAAAGGGTATTATTTCCACTGAGTGGTTCAAAAGACAAATGAGCTAAGGAAAGATTTAGTGAGTGAGGATTAACAAATGCCCTGTATTAGAAGTTGTAAAAGGATTTGAACTTGGTTATTCAGATGTTGCACCTGATTATTTCTCCTATTTCTTTTGATGTTGAAAAAGTGTAAAAAGGCACACTTCTACTAGGCACGTCCTCAAATGGCAGTCATGTTCTTTGGGTCTTACTGAGCTTGCCATGGACCAAGAGCATACTTGAGGCACATTATGAACTTGATTGCATGAAAGTTCTCCAAAAGTTTCTTCACTGCAAGAAGCCATAAAACAATGAACACATAGACTTCCAGGCTTGTCAATGTTCATTTCCCCAAAACTCTGTTGTTTGCTGAATCCTTTCAGCACTATTTCCTATCCAGTGGATGAACATTACACACAAGGATAATCTTCTCCGAAATTGGAAAGTCTACAACTTACTGCCTGCAACATTCTGCTCCATCATGAATGATTCTGACCCTACAAAGATGTTCATTAAATCTGGATAAACTCTATCACAACGATTCTACCATTTTGTGTTACTTTGAATATTAAATTCCTCCTCCTAATGACATTCTGTGTAAGGTGTCATCTATTGGCTTCTTTAGTGAGCAGTAAGACTTAAATGACCACAGTCATTCAGTGACCATCTTGAATAACTATAGTCACATGAAGCTAAGCCTCAGCTATCTTAAAGACAAAGCACACTTGTTTCCAGTGTCATCTCACCTAACCTTGGTCACTGATTTCTATTCCCTGCAAGCTGCTAGAATAGGTTGGCAGATTTATAAGAGCTCAAGGGCTTGCATGTTTGCATCCGATTTCCCTCTCTACCTGCTCAGTTTTTCTCTCATTCCGAGCACAAGTCTTCTTGTCTGTTTTTGTTATCTATGAAAGCTCTGTCTACCAGTCCTGTTGCTGAACCACCATCTGTTGGTCTCGGTGTCTCTCCAGTTGGCTGTTCAGTCCTCAGAATAGTCTTTCTGGTTGCTACTCTCTCACGGAAATTCCTGTGCCTGCCCATCTTCTTTGTAGTTCTGTCCTTCCTCACTCATCTCTTATTTTGCTTATCTGATATGTCTACTCATCTGTTTTCCATTTGTTCTGCCATCTGTGTCTGAACTTTGTATCTCCTCTTCTTGGCCATCCAAAATGATCCTCTGGGTTGCAGATCTCTCACAATCATTTCTAGGACTGGTTGTACTCTCTGTGTTTCCTTTTCTCTTGAACAGAAGGTCTAACTTGCTCCTGCTTTCCTTCTCATCGCCACGTTAGCTCTCCTTCTGGTTCTGTACAGAAACAAGCAAATGAGTTTTAATTCAAATATAGTACCCAGACCAGCAGCAGCTGCAACTGGAAATCTGCTGCAATTGGAAATTTGTAGGCCAGATCCTAGATCAACTCAATCAGAGCCTCAGAGATGAGGATCAGCCATTGGATGTTAACACACCTCTTCCAGAATTCTGACGCATGAATTCAGAGATTACTGCTCTGTAGCCCAGTAATGGAAGAATTAATGCCCCAGGTTTTGATGAGTTTACATCTCCTCAGATGGATTTTAAAAATATCCTTGTCTAGGGCCTGGGAAGGTGGCTTAGTGGTAGAGTGCTTGCCTACCATGCATGAGGCCTTGGGTTCAATTCCTCAGTACCACATAAATAAATAAATTAAATAAATAAATAAATAAATAAATAAATAAATAAATAAAATTAGAGTATCCTTGCCTGTATACTAATTAAATCAATAAAATCAAGTTCTCTGGGATGGGACACAATAATTGATATGTACTTTTAAAAATCCATAGATCATTGTAGTAGGAAATCAAGGTAGAATCTACCCTATCAGAGTGTCTTATTAACTTGTTCCTTCTGTCTGGAAGTTCTCTTCTGGCTCCTCAACATGTCTGTCTTCGTTTAGTCCTCTAGGAGAGGGTAAAATTGTCACTAACTCCTTAATGACTAACTCCAAGAACTCCACCCTAAGGCACTTTCCTCTTGTTTTCTTCTCTGTTATTTCCTTACTTGTTGTACTAATGTTGAGCTGAAACTATTTCCTAAATTGTTTGTTCACTGTTACACAGGAAAGTAATAAGAGAAAAATGGTTGTTTTTCTTTTTGAGGCTGAACTCCCTCCTTCCCATAGTCTCCTGGGCATTACTAAGACACCCCAGATATATCACCTGGACAAAGGAACAAGCACCACACACGGTCAAGCATGCTGTTGTCCAAGCTCTTTATTTGAAGATACGGTTTCCCTTGCTTGAATGTTGCTTTTGCTACTTCCATTACCTTTTATCTTACAAGTAGCGGCATGCCCACATGCGGCTAACACATCTGCCTCAATCCTCCCCCATCCATGGTGAGCTTTTCCTTTCCTGAGTCCTGTCTGACTTGGGAATATTATTTCACCATTCACTTTCTGAAAGACTGTGCAGTGGAAATACACCTAAAGCACAGATAGCAAAGCACAGATAGCTTGCTAAAGCACAGATAGCAAGCCCTGTGTTTCATTCTGTGTACTCCTTGATGTAGATTGGATTCACAACTCACTACACAGGAATAGAAACTTTCTGAAGTGAACTGACTTCAGGAAGGAAAAAATATTCCATCAATCAAACTAAGAGAAAGACAGAGAGACAGAAAATGACAGAAACGGGGAAAGAAATAAAGAAACGGATAGAGAGACAAAGACAGAAAAATAGATACAGAAATGGATATGCAGATAAAATCTTCCTTAAAACCCTGGGTTGGGGACACAGACATAGTACATGTCTATGTAGTGAGAATTCTGTTTGCTACTTGTTTCCAGTTAACTTCTTTCTACTCTATCACTTCTTTGAAAGTTCCAGGTTTGGACAAGGAATTCTTCTACACCCCTCGCCCACCCCTTGCCTTTCTCTCTCTTAAACTCTGTAGAGAACTAAAAGTACATTCACATCAGGGAAGGCTAGATAGCCACAGGCAGCCTTTGATTGCTAGTAAGCAGCTACAGAAAACCTCCTTTTCTGATGTTACATTATCTATATGAGAGCAATCAGAGAGATCAGCTGGAAAGCCCGCCACATGAGGAAGGAACTGACTGGCTTGCACACTGCTTCTTCTTCAAATGTCTTGCTGGGAGACCCGTAGAGCTCTTGAGCATGAATCAACTTCCCCATCCTAAGAGACTGATCTGTTTCTCCCTAGGAGGGAATGCCTATTGGCTTTGCCGGATGGAACTAGAAAGAGGCAAAACCCTCAAATGAGGATCTAATATTAAGGAGGGTTTCAGCTGACTTAGATTCATTGACTTGTAGACATATCCTCTATGCTTAATCATCTAGACTAGCCCTAACAAAATTGTATTTACCTTTGAACTGTTTTGCTATTCCTGACTCCGGCTACTTTCTGTCAGCTGAAAATTCAGAGGGCTGCTTAAATAATGAATTTGAGCTCTTGAAAATCAGGAATAGGAGAGCAACATGCCTTTATTTCCTCTTCTAAGGAACCCAACCATCTGGGTGTTGCTCACTAGATGTCAAGAGCCTTTCTTACCCAGAGCTGCCCTTTCCTGAAACACTCCAAGCTCTAGAATTTCCTTTGGCCACCTTCTTTTAAAAGCAAGACTCTTTGCTTGAACAAATGTGCTAACCTAATTTGTGCTGTGCTGAGTATATTAAGATTTACATTAAAGATGGCACCCTAAAGTCTACAGTTCAAAGAGAAGGCATGGCAATTTCTATCAGTTTTAGAGATCAGACAAACTGGGATGGCTTGGACAGTAGACAAAGGCAAGCCACATGGTAGGAACTACTGTCAGTCACAGCAGAAGGGACCATCATCATTATGTGGTCTCAGAATAAAAGTAATTAGCATAATCCAATTTGCCATCCACCATGCACAGCACCAATGCACAATTCATGTAGAATCACCACGTTGGGTAGATAGAGGCAGATAGAGCCTGGCAATGGTAGGAAAGATGGGGAGAAGAGTCTTTCTAGGTAGACAGAGAGAACATAATGGAAGTGGAAAGGCAGAAAACCACTGAGAGATCTATTTGCTTTACGTTCTGGGTACATTTTTTTAATCATTGACATAATTAGTACAGAATGATTTCTGGCATAGCTGAGTTCATTTAACATATATTTACTGACTGCTGATGCATAATTAATAGTGCTGATAATAAATTACTAATCAGCAACAGTGAATTAGGACTCACCTTGTATCATGACTTCACAAAGCATTTTACATACATTATTTCCATAGCAATTTCATCAACTTTATGAGATAGGCAGTGGTTTGGAGCCAACGGACTCTCTGGGAAGGGATCAGGTCCTAAGAGTTCATCCTCTATGACTGACATTAATGGCCTTATAAAAAAATCTTGACCCATTTTACCACATGAGAACAAACAAAGGGAGATGATGGCAGGTATGAACCAGAAAAGAAGATATGAGATTTGTTAGTACCTTGATCTTAGGCTTTTCAGCCTCTAGAACTGTGATCAATAAATACCTTCCAGTTTATGTGGTTTTGTTATAGCTCATTTGGCTTTCATGTTCAGAGTTGGTACTCTACTATTTGAGCTATAGATCCAGACCAGCTAATTGCTGGCTATTTAAGATGGGATTTGCAGGGTTTTCTGCCCTGACTGGGTTGGAACCTCAGCTCTCTGGAACTCAGAATCCTGATTAGCTAAGATTACAGATTATGACCCACTGGCTTGAATCAACTTTTGTATATAAGAATAAACTTAGAATTTAAATATATTTGTTTAATATCTCACACATAGTAAGCAAAAACTGCCTTCAAGATTTGAGAATTCAAATACCCAGACAAGCTTTATGGCAACAGATGCCAAACATCTGTTCTTCAGAAAAATAATGGCCACCATAGAGTGCCAGAGCTATCACAAATAAGGACATATGCCCATATGGACATATATACACAAAGTTCATAGGATACAAAATTTACAGAAAATTAAGGTGGTATATCATGTATGTACAAAAGAGTGAACTCCACCAGGCGCCAGTGGCTCACGCTTGTAATCCTAGCTACTCAGGAGGCTGAGATCTGAGGATCACGGTTCAAAGCCAGCCCGGGAATAAAAGACCATGAGACTCTTATCTCCAATAAACCACTAGAAAACCGGAAGTGGCGCTGTGGCTCGAGCGGTAGAGCACTCGCCTTGAGCTGAAGAGAGCAGTGATAGTGTCCAAGTCCAGACTTCAAGCCCCATGACCGACAAAAAAAAAAAAAAATCAAAAGAGTGAACTTCAGTCTGGCCTGGGTGCTTACTTCACCCAATTCCAAGATTGATCTCAGTATTAACTTTTTAAGATCTTTTGAAAGGAACTGCCCACTGTCTTCTAGAATCTGTTGTGCTATAACTTATAAAAATCCTTCACATTATACAAGGGTCAGAGATAAAGCCACATTTGGCTTCTGAACACGCATGTGCACACACACACACACACACACACACACACACACACACAGAGTAAGGTGAACAAGGCTGCATTTTTAGTAACTCAGGATATTTCATAAGTGAGGAAATCTGCCTTTTCTTAATGATGCACTGTTGAATACAAGGTTCATTAGCTGTAACACAATCCTTCAATTCAGAAAATCACTTCAATAATTATTCCTAATGAATTCCAAGGTATTTTACATGAAAAGTAGAGCTTCTTCCACTTTAAATTGAAACTCATGAAGTCTAGTATATTCTTTAATTAGAATACCCTACAAAAATAAGTTTCAGGAATAATCATGCTAATATTCCATTATTTGTTAAGTAAAACTAAGTTCTGTTTGGAAACTTCACGTTTTGTTTTCCCATTTCTGATGGAGGTTTTTAATAAATGTTATTTGGAAAAAGCCAAATGATTTGTTTAGATTATAGTGAATGCCACTTTTAACCTAATAGACCCCTTTTAATGGGTGAAATAAATTTTCTGCTGCATAGAGATGAGTTCTGATTTTGTAAAATGCCATAATATTCTAAAAGCATTAAAATAGTATAAAATAACATTAATTCACACAAGCAATGTTCCAGAACTGTTGGTTCAGTATGAATATATATGTAGGAAAATAGCAATTCTCCACTTTCATGAGCTATCTTACTTACCTTAAAAGCCTTCATGAAATGCTTCCTAAATACCCCTTTATAAAACCTAATACACATTGTGCCCCATTAGCGTAAAAAATAGTATATGATAAATAGAGTTTTTGTGTATGTGATTGATAAAGTGTGAAGGAAAAGAACATTTAAATAGGGAGACACAAAATAGTAAGCTGAAATGGGTTTAAATTTTATTTCTCAGAGGACTTCATTCCCGGAGGCTTATTTTACTCTACAACTGCTTGAATCAAATAGCATAGTGGGGATATAGGAAAGTCTTTAAGAATATGATATCTAATCCTTGGAGGTTAGTAGCAAAAGGATGCATGCCAGGGACAAGAAGATAAGGAAACCTGAGAAGAAATGAATGCCTTTCTGATATAAATCATCCATTTTGTGTTTTGCATAAAGAAGCTGCAACATGTTTCTGAAGGGAGGGTAATGAGAGACACTCACAAGAGGAGGGAGGGAGGGGCTGGGAAGGTGGCTCAGTGGTAGAGCGCTTGCCTTGCATGCATGAGGCCCTGGGTTCAATTCCACAGCACCACATAAGCAAAAAAAGCTGGAAGCGGTCCTGTGGCTCAAGTGGTAGAGCACTAGCCGTGAGCTGATGAGCTGAGGGACAGTGTTCAGACCCAGAGTTCAGGCCCCACGACCAGACCCCCCCCCCAATAAAAGGAGGGAGGGAGGGAGGGCGAGCAAAGTCAATCATTATATTCATTGTACATTATATGAAAATTGAGCTATGTAACTTGAAGGTAGGGATGGAATGGAGATATGGGGGAGAGGGGTGGTATTATCAAGATGCACTGTACTCAAAAACTGATATATGCAATTGTAACCTATACAACCTAATAGTAGTAGTAGTAGTAGTAGTAGTAGTAGTAGTAGTAGTAGTAGTATTTGTTATTTTCTTTAGAGACACAGAATCAATCGATGTTAACAGCACCAACTCATGAGACCAGTTTCAGGAGCCCTGGAAAGAACAGAAACCATCACCTTAAAAGTTCAAATGACTAGTTTAATGTGGATAGTATGAAAAACTGATGGTCAAGAATCAGATTAGCCTCTGGTTTCTGATGTGGGTTTTGGTACAATTGTACCTCTGAATTTTATACAATTTGGGGGAAGAAAGGAATCGTTAAAATTTCTTACTAACTTCTCAAAGGATTGAAACAACACAACACTATTGAAGAAGCTCAGATAAGAATCCCTGTTGTACACTGAGCGTTATGATTCAGTACTGATGTGTGTTTTTTGCATGTACAATTATGATAGATGTCCAGTGAAATTGCAATATTCTTCCATCACATTATTTTCTTTATTTTGAGCTGAGGAGATAAATTTCACAAATTAAAGCAGATACAATTAGTCCACATATGGCAATTTCCAAAGTAATTGATTATTTTAATGTACTCAATACACTTTAATAACAGCCATGAACTATACCAGTGAAATGTTCTCTGAGGCTTATGTTATGAAGTTTGATTTTTACTAATTGCAGAGATGGCCTTTGGTCAGAGACAATCACCTGCCTAGCACATCTTGAAGGATGTTATAAAGACATCCCCCCAATGTTCCACTACCTTACAGGGATGGCAGATCCCTTCTTCTAACCTATGCTTGCTTTGGGCATCTCAACTGTAAATACCCTTGGAAAAATTCCACTGTTTTAATCCTTGTAAGATCAAAGAAGCACTGCATGACTCTTCTTTTTTATTTTTTTTATTTTTTATTTTTGTCTGTCGTGGGGCTTGACCTCTGGGCCTGGGCGTTGTCCCTCAGCTCTTCAGCTCAAGGCGAGCGCTCTACCACTTGAGCTACAGCGCCACTTCCGGTTTTCTGGTGGTTTATTGGAGATAGGAGTCTCACGGTCTTTCTTGCCCAGGCTGGCTTTGAACAGCGATCCTCAGATCTCAGCCTCCTGAGTAGCTAGGATTACAGGCGTGAGCCACCAGCGCCCGGTTGCATGACTCTTCTTATTTAGTAATGAGCGAGAGGAATGACTATTGAACAAGAGGGAAAAGGAAAATTTCCACTTGAAAAATCAATAATTATGAAAATGGAGGCCAAGAAGGCTCCCTTTGGGTCTCAGTCACATGTCGTTCATGAGCCTGCCAATGTAAAAAGCAGAAAGTACATTGAAACACATGCTAAAAGACATGAAGTATATACAATACAGAAGTTGGGATAATATGAAATATTAAAGCATCAGTCAGGAAGAATACCATCCACTTCCTAGGTAGAAGTAAGGCTTTAAGAAGGGAACTGACTATATGTGTTGGAACTTGAGCAAGGTGCTAAGAAGGATGCCCATGTGGGAAGATGATTCAGCTTAAGGAGATCAAGGTCTCTCTGTACATGCAAAGATGGAAGTCTCTCTCAGAAGAAGGTATTACAGGATAAGGCTGGGAGTCCAAACAGATTGAGAAAAGAAATCCATGAGGAATGTATATGATCAATTAGTCAAAAACACCACCCTGTTTCATGTCAACATATTAATGTGATTCACTACATTATCATACATTATCAGATGATGAAGTGTTAAACACACAGAATCATCTCAACAGTCACAGTAGAAGGAGAGACTTATTCAATATTCTCTATAAAGTGTAATCAGTCATACTAACTGATAATAGAAATATATATTAAGCAAATTAATAGAATAACTTATAAATAGGATGATGAAGACTTTCTCTAGAAATTTGATCTACGTGCGTTAATGAAAATGGTGCAGTTCTGGAAGTGGTGCTGTAGCTCAAGTGGTAGAGCGCTCGCCTTGAGCTGAAGAGCTGAGGGACAGCGCCCAAGCCCAGAGTTCAAGCCCCATGACTGACCAAAAAAAAAAAAAAAAAAAAAAAAAAGAAAAGAAAATGGTGCAGTTCAGAAGAAGTTGTCTGATAAGGCAGCCGAGCTTAAGAAAAGTGGGGGAAGGGATAAATTGGGGGCTTGAGTGAGAATGTTGACAGATATGACATTGATCATTGTGTATATAAACTGCTTTGTTGAATGGCAACTCCTTTGTACAACTACTTAAAGATAATTTAAAATTTTTTAAAGAATAAACAAGGATGTGATATTTGCAAGAACTATGTAGAAAGCTATAGCAATTGAAGTACTTTTTGTTACCACAGGAATTAGGATTGAATACAAGAAAATGAGAATTCAGTCTCCAACAAGTGCTTTATCTTCCAGTGAAGGAAAAATGTTTTTCTTCATGGGAAATAAAATTAACTATTCATTCCATATCACATGTGCATATTAATTCTAGGGGATTACAAATAAAATATGAAAATTTCAATTCTCATTAGAGATGTAGTTAATACAATGTTTCTAAGAATGGATAGGGAAAAAATTCTTGGTTGAAAGCACACCTTAGGAAAACTTAGACAATTGAGAATACCTTAAAAACGAACACATCTCTCCCCTGAAAAGCAAGATGAACACAGATAAATAAGCAGAAATTGAAAGAAAGTATAAACAATGGATATAATAAAGGATTGGTATCCAAATTTGCAAAGTATCCTGTTCACTTATGGGCTAAGCACAAGCAACCATGCATGCAGGAAAGTGGACAAAGGTCCTGGATAACAATGCACAATCAAAAGCACTCTGTTGGTTTTGTGATGCCTCAAAGCTTTCCAAAAAATGCAAATTTGAACTTTTGGGAAATCACATCTGAAAACTATGCTTGCTTAGTCCTCCTTCTTTCAGTATAAAAATATTAAAAGTTACCTTTACAATGAGAATTAAAAATTATGAAAAGTTGATTATCACTACTATTAGTTGTAATAAGGTAGTTTATAATTTTTTAACATTGATCACTGTGTACATGAGAATTTTAATATTTCTCTCATGGTACTTTGATTTTGCTCCATGCCTATAATTTTTTTTCAAAAATAAACTACAACTCTAATCTTCTCACTGCTCCTTATGTTGCTACATATTTTAAAAAAGGCATATGGATGATGGCTGATAGTTTGCTAGTTTATTTCCTTTGAAGATTTCTTATTAAGTCACAAGTAAACCCTAAGTTTTGAAGACATCATTTGAAATATATAAATGGCAGGTATCCAGAGATTACATGAAGTAGGAGAGAAATTACTGTTCCAAGAAAATTCCCCTAGGTGAAAAAAATCAATCTGAATCTCCAGTCTGTAACAGATCACAATGATCTAAATGTTATATTTTATATCCAAAGTCCCAAATGAAAGTTATGACTGCCAATATCAAGGAGGCATGACACTGGATATAATGTGTGATTGAAAATAATAATAAGGTCACATAATCAAGAAGTTGTGCTGATTCATACTCATTACTTTATTAAATTATAAGACATTGGAAGTTGCAGAGCAAGTGATGTTTAGAGAAAATGTGTATCATCTTCTCATTTCTTTAATCTTATTCGATAAATAGACAGCTCCCATTACTCAGCATGGCACTAGTAGTTTCATTCTGTTGAAGCCAAGTAAAATTACCAAAAAAACCATATAATTTATGCATATTTACAAGATTTCCCTAAGAGTGACCAAAACTATATTACACACTGGGGAAGATTCATATGGACTTAGAACAGAGAGAAATAGAGTACTTTCCTTCTGACACAGAATGCTAGAGATGATTGTGACAGAAAACCTGCAGAAGATGATTTTGAAGAAAAAAATTACATGCTAATGCAATTGTTGAATTTTCATGTTGGCATATCTGATTTCCAAGAGATACCAAATACTAGGGCTAAAAAGTATACCCTTTGTCTTGTACATAAGTTTATCTGGTTTGGGGAGGGGAAGAGTAAATACAAGAAAAATTGTGGGGCAAAGGGCAAACCAATTCAGCAGTGAAACCCAGTAGACACTATGTTGGAAATGAGCTATACAACTTTGTGGGGAGGGAAGTCGAGAGGGGAAAAAACTGGGAAAAAAATGAGAGAGGGTGTGACATTATTCAAAAGGAAACATACTCATTACCTGACTCATGTAACTGTAACCCCCTGTACATCATCTTTATAATAACATTTAAAAAGAAAGAAATAGGTGAAAGGCTTGAGACTATTCCTTTTGCTAAAGAGATGGAATAATTAAGTCAATCAGGAAGAGATAAATAAAGGATACTCATAGACAACTTGCCAGTTATTAGTTTCGAGACTATGAAAACATCTGTATATGTCCAAGTCCAATGACATTGTAAAAAAGAGATGTGTTCTATTTCTTACCTCATTTTGCTTAGAAGTCTTCATCACAAGAACTAAGGCCATCTTGAAGGAGTTTTCTGAAAGAACTTTTTGCTCTCTTGGAAACCTGGGTAATTTTTCATTTTAATGGAAATTGCTGGAGTTAGAGCTAATGGAATATTTTCTAGAAGTATTAGTGGGAACTGTCATAATTAAGGCAGCATCACAGCCCCTCTCAATCCAGAGGACCTTTCAGGACAAAGTTGGTTTTTGCTTTGTGGCAGCCTTTGAAGAGCAGTAGACAAATTTGATGTTGCTGTTGCACCTAGAGACAGCCTGGGTGAAGCTTCAAATTTCTATTGGAGCTCTCTCACCACTAATCAATTACATCAACTTTTCCATGCACTTATTTCAAGTGATAAGTATCTCCATCTGGAAAGAGCACTCCTTTCTTGGTTATTTTATTTCTTTTCATTTTATTTTCTAAAAGTATTCACTTATAGTCTCTAGATGACATGTAACTTTAGCTCTTCCAATTACTTTTGGGGAAATTTCAGCAGAAACAAGAACACAGAAATATTCTTATGCCATTACTGACCTAGGCCCCCGGGGGTGGGGTGGGGGCACTTAGTATTTTTTAATTTAATAATTTAGTGATTTAAATTCAAATTTCTCAATGTAAGGGAAGACACATCATAACTATAAAATGTAGAAAAAGTGGCTCTGTCCACCAGGACTTTGGTATTACAAATTCTCAAACTTCCATCCCATTATCTACTGCTAGAGATTTCACAGTACAGCAATATCCTTGGGCTCTTTCTTGGTACTGTGCCTCTAGAATGAAATTACTAGTGTGTATTAGTAAGTGGGAATGCACTTGCTAATAGCTTGTGGTAATTCATTTGCTAATACAAACTAATACCCAACACATCATTAAATTGACCCAAACAGATAGTATCTAAGGACCAAGTTAATTTACTACTATTTGTTTGTTTGTTTGTTTAGGCAGTACTGGGGTTTGACTCAGAGCCTTGTCCTTGCTAGGCAAGTGTTAGTTAACCCAATCAAGCCATGGCGCCAGCCATTTTGTTTTCAGGTGGTGGCCTACCACAATCACCTTCCTCCTCCTACTTCTGAGTCAGGGCCAAATCTTTGAAAACCTAACTGAAAAACAAACGGAAAGCAAGTAGCTGGGGTGACAGGCACAAAGCACTGCATCAGGTCCTAATTTGCAGTTTTAATCATGTAACCGAGTTCACCACGCAGCGCAGTAAACTGGGATTTATTCTGCAGATGTTCATTTGTCCTTCAATCATTACCAGAAGTGGTACTCTTCTCCTGAACACCCCCTTTCCCTTTTCTCAACCCGGGACAACAAGGCTTATTTAAAAGCCATTTATGAGAGAGAGAGAGAGAGAGAGAGAGAGAGAGAGAGAGAGAGAGAGAGAGAGAGAGAGAGAGAGAGAGAGAGAGAGAGAGAGAGAGAGAGAGAGAGAGAGAGAGAGAGAGAGAGAGAGAGAGAGAGAGAGAGAGAGAGAGAGAGAGAGAGAGAGAGAGAGAGAGAGAGAATGCCCTGGGGCTCTAGGCTGCAGAGCCAAAAAGAAAATAAAAATCCCTAAGTCCAAAAGCTCATTACTGGTCTGAATCTTAGGCATCTGTGTTCAGACTCAGATCATTAGTCCTCCTTTGCAATCACACTCTTCTTGCTCTTGGCTCTGTGTCCCTGCCATCCACCCAAAATCCTGTTCTTTGCCCATATTTACCCCTCTCAGACTCTCAGCTCCGGGTCTCTCCTTGTTTCTCAACCTATGTAACATTCTTTCTCTCTTGTCAGTGACCCTAGTTTTGAGGTTCACTAGTTGACACTCGCACAGCTGTGGACTTAACTTTTTTATTGTCTTGCAAGGCCCACCACAGAGGGTCAGAACCCTGTCAGGAATTTGCTGCTTTTATGTCCAAGCACCCACCAAGTCCTCCGTGAGTTTAATAAGGAAATTGAGAGCTGAGCCAAAATTGTTTCCGAGAACCTGATGGGGTTCTTTTAAAAACCCTTCCCATCTCAAACTCACACATGCTTGCTGAGCAAGTTCCCAGGAGAATCATGCAAGCTTTAAACCTTGGATATGTCCTATACCTTAGCAAATAGCTTGTAAAATGTTTCATTTTTCTGATATAATGAGCATGGTAGCTTCCCAAACCCAAGTCTTTTATTTTTTTTTCTACCTTAGTGTTAAGGAAATAATCTTTAAGCAAGATACTAATCCATATGTTCTTCTACCAATTAATACATTCTGACATTTACAAACATAAACAAATCTGTTGTTGCTTGCCCAAAGTTCTGGTTTCTAAGTTACAATTACTGAAAGATATTTGAAGTTTAAATTTGTAATCAAGGTGTTGCTTTTCCAAAATTTTCTCTAGACATATTAACTTTTATTATTATTATTTTCATCAGTTATGGGCCCTGAACTGGCATTGACCCTCAATTCTTCAGCTCAAGGCTAGCACTCTTATCACTTAAGCCACAGTGCCACTTCCTAGACATACTAACTTTTGTGTCACATAACCAATGCATATGTAGGTTTCTAGTTCTTTTTTTTTTTTACTTTCACTATTGGGGTCTGAACTCAAGGCCCTATGATTTCTCAGCTCTATTTATCTTAACTTTGAATTAAATATCTGTTCACTATGTGTAAATTACATTTAAAATAGTGTATTTTTGGTCAGAAGAAAGAAGGGAAAGAGACAATTAGAGAAAAAAAGAAAGGATGAAATGTAAGCATTTTTCTTCTTAGCCAATTCAAATGGTATCAAGTGAAAAGGAGAGAAATTAAGAGCAAGAAAGAAAGAAGCAAGATTCTTCTCCTTAGTATAAACTACTTGGAGAAGAGCAAGAAAGTAGAGTTATGGGATCTGATGCAGTTTCTCCTCTTCCTTTTCTGTTTTAGTTTAATGTTTATCAATGCTGTGATAACTCCACTAGAGATTTTCTCCATTCACTAATTAAGCTTTATTGAACAGCTTGACAGTAAGGTAATCAGGAATAAACAAAGGAGTCTTAAGCATATAGTTGCTCCAATCTCAAAAAGTAATCCTTGGATCTATCTAAAAGTGTCCAAACTAGAAGATCATTTTTGAAGAATAAGTGACTCACACTAAAAGACAGAGACCCCAGCTATGAAGATAAAAGAAAAAAGGAGTTCGTCTTTCAGGCTAGCAATGAAAAACCCTACCAGGAATGAAATAATGTGACACTGGATTTATTTTATCTTCAGTCTTCTTCTAAATATGTTTTTAAAGCACTTGCTGTATTTAATCTACTTTTTAAAATAGACCTAATTTCACTTAAAAATTTGTAAGTAATTTGTTCACAACACAAAGAGAGATAGAAAGTAGAATGGAATTCTTGCATGGTTCTCCCATCCAAGGAATAGCAGTTAAGAAGGTGGAGGTAGAGATATTGAAATTGGTAAAAACCAAATAATGAAGTGAAACCAAATGTCACATAGGGATTAATGATGTTACTAAATAAAATCAAGACTTAGGGATGAAGAAGTATAGGATATGCTCTTCTTTTGTCTTGGATAAAAGTAATGTTTCACAGTTATCTGAGAATTTACCTCAGCACTGACACTGACTTTATGAACTTGGGAAAAATCCTGAACTTCTTGGTACCTCAGCTTCTACATCTGTTATATGACTAAGGATTGCTCTGAGACTGCAGAAAGAAAGTTCACCAAAATCACTTAGAGCAGTGCCTGACACATAGTCAATGATTTGTAACATTTATTTAGTAGTGATACTTATTATTCTGGAGACAATGGTACCATTCATTTCTTCAATAAAATATTTACTTTATGCCTGTACATAAATCATACTCTGTGTTTCCAGGTTGGGTCAAATGACAGTGTTTAACTAAAAATGATTTGATATATGTAGAAACTGAAGGTGACATTTTTATTATATTTTCATATCAATACATCTACAAAAAATTTTGGACAGGTCATGAAATACTATTTCATAGATTTAGGACTATAAATTTTAGAGTCAAGAGTCAGAGTAGACCAGTTGTTTAGCGCTAGACTCAGAAATTGTCAACTAATCTGACCTGAAACCCTAAACAAGATATTTAACCTCTCTAAACTCTTAACAATTTCCTCATCTGGAAAAATGGAGCTTAAAATGTCACGTAGCAAAGAACATTTGTTGATTAAGTAAAACAATCCTCTAATATTCCTGCAAAAAAACTAACTTAAAGATTTGCACAGTTAATAAATAAGGGGAGAGAAACCAGTCAGAAATTCAATGTATATCCTACAAAATTAGGGAAAGTGTGGGAAGGGGCAAGTTGGGAGAGATGGGTAAAATACTGATCAAGGCACATTTTAGTCATAAACTTCCTCATTGCATGGCAACTCCTTTGTTACAATTACTTAAAGATAATAAAAACACTAAAAAAGGATTATGACCATATAATTAAATGTAATAACCTTTCTATCACAAAATCTGCATATATAATGTTTTTAGTTTAACTAATGAGTATCTAATTTTAGTGTTGAGAAATACAATCAGGCTACCAGTAGAATTAACCAAGGTAGCTGGATTGAAATAGAGTCTGTCATTAATCAGTGCTAGCGCTAGTGCTTTGAGTATTGTCTCCATTCCTTCATTTATACAATAATAAAAAACAGTGAGTAGTTTGGACTGCTATGACTTAGACTGATGGGAAATTAAGGTACTGTGCATGCTCACACAAAGAGTCACTAACAAATCCACAAAATTAGATGGTTTTTCTAAAATATGATTGTCCATCTTTTTAAGAAAACAAAAGTCTAATAGAACAGGCACAAGGTCTAGGGTACACTGTGGAACTCCCAATGTGGAAGAACCATGTAAACGATACCAATTTTCTGGAGATATGTCAGTTAACTCCAACCCTGATATACCCAAGATGTTGGAATGAGGCAGGAATTATTCCATCAGGTAAGAAAAATACTAGAAACAAGCAAACATAAAAGTAGGCATCAGAGAAAGAGAAGATAACTTTAAAGAAGAGAACCAAGTATAAATTTGGAATAGAAAAGTCTAACATTCAGAATGAAAGAAAAAGCAGGGGAATCACTGAATGGGAAAAGGATGATGAAGAAACTAACCTGTCAAATTGAAGGTAGACTTTTGGAAATCGAATTGGGAGAAATATAATTTGGAGAAATAAAACAGCTCTAGGAACCTATATAACGCCATAGAGGAAATTTTAACACATCCATTATTGGAGGGCTGAAATCAAAGGAAAAAATAGTTTGAAGCAGAAAAAGAGTTTGGTGAATTCAAGGTCATCAAAATTTCCTCATTTAGAGGTTGAAGAAATTCAGCTAATCTCAAGCAGGGAGACCCATTAGAAATCCTATCTAACCATGCCTAGACTGAATTGTTTTAAACACAAGATTTAAAAATAGATAGAAAATAAGACTCATTACAATGTACATTACAAGTAGCAATGATGTTAAGTTCTTGGGTATGTGAATACAGAATTGCTCACTGAGGGCAATCTTTAAGCATAGAATGAAGTTGCCAATGTGTTCTGACTTAGGTTTAATAGAATGTATGGTTCACAGCAGAAGCTGGACCATACTTTTCATCCATTTATTCATTTTTTAGACTTTTATTATGCAACTGCTACCCAGCAAGCAATGTGAACAAAGCTCAGGGGAGTCATGTATATTTCCTATTCCAGTGCATGCTATTCTATTTTTTTCCAACATGCTTTTGGGCAGTACCATAACCACAGCAAACACTTGAGAGTGATAGCTGAAATGGCTATCATTCATGGTTAATCTTGCGATGATCGAATGCTATTATTTGCTTTCCAGAAAGAGGAAGAAATGGAAGCATAAAGAAGTTAGGTAAGTGATCAGTGTCATACAGCAGAAGGACATTGGAGTTCAGATCTAGACTGAGTAATCCAGTTCCAGAGTTTGGGCTTTTAAGCTGTAGGTTGGTACTGGTATTATTTTTAGTAAATTAAGAAGCCAACAGAGAAGAGGTGAGTGAAAAACACATTGCACCTGCTAGCCTGCCACTTTTACTCACATATAAATCTACCTAGAGTGATAGGCTTCCTGTCTGTGTGTGGTTTTCATATTTTCTCTGAAGTATCTCACTGCATTGACTAATAACCAGCATGATGATTCCCATCTTAAAACATGGCTATAAATGTCAGAGATTAGGCACAGCAGGCCCACAATTCTTTGCCTAAATTCCTTGAATGGCTCAGCAATAACAACTCTATGAAATGATGCTTTCCAAGCAGTCAATTTTAAGCACAAACATGAAAATACTACAACAGATGCTGCAGTCTACATAGTAAGAGATGGCACGTGTGTCTGAATAATATTTACTTCCTCATGAGTTAATTTTAGTATTATTTATCCCTAAATATAATGAATTTCCCTAAGAAAAGCTATGTAATTCAGACTTCCTAGAATTCATTATTTACTACACGTGGCTGGTGGGTCACAAAGTTGGAAAAGATGAGACTGAACTGAAAACTAAAATAATGTCAATTTGCCTCCATCATGTCAAAATGCATGTGTCTCTAAAGTTAAAACAAATCTGTTAAAACAATGCCATTCTCATTTTTATCTAGGTAAGTGAGTAAGTTACCAAAGAGCAGACATTTTCAGCAACAAAACCAAATACAACACCATACCAACGCTGTTGATTGCTATTTAATTTCTATATAATTTTACTTGTGTTCAAGTTCCATTTAGATCCTAGTTAAGATTTTTCTAAGGAAATGCATATGAGTTATATAACCAAGTGAAGCTATAACTCTTTCAAGAATAACAACATACACAACACACACACACATACATGCTTATTCATTCAAACTGCAATATTGATTTTTAATATAAAAGCCTAAAAGAGTGAACAACCACAAAAAGAATAGGTCTCGTCTCCTGAAGCACATAGAAATTGGTTAAAGCAGAGTGAGTCAGAGCAATTACTAAGGGAAAACATCTGATCTCCAAGAATCTAAAATGGAATCAAGTTGGAAGAATGAGTTGTTAGAACTTATGGAGAGAACTTGGAATTTTGAGCTAGGCAGGAAGGAATAAATTAAATATCACGTCGTAGGAAGTTCTGTTTATAGCAGTGAGGACACAGAGGAAGGACCATCGCGCGGGAGACCAGGTGGGCACAGCTAGCGCCTTTGTAGGCAGGAAGTTAAAATGACTGGGGTGGGAGAGGATAGGCCAGGATTATAAACGCTACTGACACTCACTCCTGCGTCTGCAGGCTTAATAGGATGGGGAAAGAGAACAAAGGCTCATTCAGTTAAATAGATCAGGATCCAGACAAGCTACAGGAACAGGTCTGTTATGCACACACACAAGTCTATTAGACACTTGTGTATACAAGTACCAATAGATGCTAGCAAGAAATCCTTATCTGCTAATCCTTGCTCCATACCAATGGAATACTCTACAGAGTTTTATATTTTAATTTTTCATTTATTTAAATTTTGCTCGAAGGAGGGTTTGAACTGGATACCACACAAGCCATACCCCCAACTATAATTGTTGTTATTGTTGTTGTGTTTTGAGTTACTATGGAGATGGAATCTCAATTACTTTTCTTCCTGAGCTGGTTTACACAGCAGTCCTCTGGATCTCAGGTTCCCAAGTAGCTAGGATTACAAGAATGAGCCATAAGTGTCTCTCTCTAAGATAAATGTCAATGTGACCAAGGACATTTTTACCCAATACATTTTTCCAAGGTGGCAAATCACAGTTTGAAGCCCCACAGCAGATGTTTCTTGTTCTTCTCACCAAGCTTTCAACCACGTCATCAAGCAGCTGAGGACAGATGTGTGGTATGCTCTGATCTCAGGGGTGAAAGGTTAAGACAGCAATAATAGCTTCCTATTTTACTTTAGTGTCATTTTATCACTATTATTTCTACTTTTGTCTCTGTGTTAGGTTAATATTCCTGCACAGTAGTGTTTTTACTTACACACGTATCAAGCAAACAAGTTGAGTTGAAGGAAATAGCGGGTACCCACATTTTATCTATGGGATACTCAAAACTGCCTGTGATATATACCCAAGTTGGATCCCCTTTTACCAAAACTTGAGTTTCTGTAAAATTTTGGAATTCTACCATAATGAATAATGGGCAAAGTGTCAGTTTGACTGAAAACAAAAACAACTATACATGTCTTGCTTTTACATGTGCATTGGTTATAAATAAAAATTGTTTGCTGCATTTTACTTTTTTGGGTCCATCCTGGGGCTTGAATTCAGGGTCTGGATGCTGTCCCTGAGTTTTTTGGTTCAAGGCTGACTCTCTAACACTTTGTGCCACAGCTCCACTTCTGGTTAATTGGAGGTTAATTGGAGATAAGAGTCTCACAGTTTCACAGACTTTCCTGCCTGGGCTACTTTTGAACCATGATCCTTAGATCTCAGTCTCCTGAGTAGCTAGGATTACAGGTGTGAGCCACCAGCACTTGGCTATCTGCTACATACTTTTAAGAATTCTTTTGTTAAAAAGATTTTGAGGTATTCTTTCTCTGCATTCGTAGGAGGCACAATTACCCCAATTATCACATCCTCCATCAATCCCTTAGTCTCTCCTGACAATCAATAGGAAAATTTTGCAACACTTATACATTATAGGCAAATGCAAAGCTTCAGGACTCATGTGACTTTCGTTAAGCAATATTATTTTTATAATATAGACACTGTCCATGTAAAACTCAGATGTAAACCAAGCTTATCAAATTTGGAAAGTATTTCCCTTGGCAAGTGGGAAGTGCTATTTATGGAGCCCACACAATATATAGGAAAGAGAGTGTCTTAATGCTAAAAGTATGTACTTGCACAATTATAGAGTCATAGATGGTAGATAAAGAACTTTACCCCATCTTTACAGAAAAGGGAGTAGCTCAACTAGAAAGAGATCTACCAGCTTCAGTCCTATGACCCCAGATAGGACAAATAGTTGTGTGATTTAAGCCTCTATTGGGAGATCCTTATCGGGGAAAGCAAACATTTCTACTGGCCAAATATCTTTGGCATAGGTGTGGGTACTCAAGCATGTTATATAATTCTTTCTGTTTCTGAAAATATAGGATCCCACTTTTGAGTCTGACCTATAGTTCTTGACTGCAGGAAAAGAAGAGAATGGCCACTGGGATGAATTTGAATGGATAAGTACAATTTCAAAGAAATGAAGGAACAAAGCATTACTTTACCTTTGGTCAAATGTTCTTTTTAAAAATCAGCCAAGAATAAAAATGATTATGAATAAAATTTCTTTACAGAAGGAGCATCAGAGCATAAAAATTAGGAAGCATATGGTGATAGGATAAAGGACAGAATTTTTTTCCCTAATTTACTTCATTTGGCCATTAGCTATAAAAACATTATCTTGGACCAGTGCAGCTTCAAGGATGAGCTTTTGAAAACCTATTGAGTTAGATGACTTCTCAATTTCAGCCTCTAAATCTCATTTCCTTAAATCAGCTTAATTATCCTACAAAAAATAGAACCATAGCAGTGACTTATTCAATTTCTGCTTGATTTAGGCATTTTCTCCATCTCTCATTTTAAGTTTATTCTGCTTGACTGAACATCTCTATGATGTTGATCATTTAGATATCTTCTATTAAATACATCTCCGATGACTGGAAAACAGCCGAGTCTCAGAACTCTTTGTCATTAGCATCTTGTTTTCTTTTTGTTTCCCTTTTACCAATTTTTATTTTATTTTCTGTTATGCCTAGACTATCAAAACCTGTGCTTTTCATTCATAGCTATATCTGCTCTAAAAGCTGGTGGCTTTTAGGATAGTATTTGTAACAAGAACACTGCTGCCTTTCTGTCATCTCCCAGAAGCTTAAGAGAAGAAATCAAAAAACTCCAAACAATTCATACTCCCTTGTCTCATGAGTTTGCTTTAGAATATCATAATTATATAATGACTATCATCGCCTTCAGTGAATGACCTTGGAAAAAGCACCCTAATCAGGCCCCTCTTGAAGCTGAGATCTCAAGTCGCCTACTGATGACCAGCTCTTATTCCATGATTGCTGAGTTGATAAAGATTCTTACTGGACCTATCTCCATGATGGACTCTGAGGGGAAGTATATGCAATTGACTAGGAGCTAGCCACAAGTTTGTTGGTTTTGTTTTTTGTGTTATTTTTCAGTAGACAAAAGATGCAGTTTGAGCTCCTTAGACCTAAACTCAAAGCAGAAAGGAAAGAGAAGTAGATTTAATGTGCAACTGGAAGATGTATAAGAGATAAAATCAGTATCATTTGTAGGCCTCAAATAAAGAGATTCATTTCTTATTCCCAGAACGTCCAGGCTTCTGTTGGAATAGAAGACGAAGGAACCAGACTAATGAATTCCTTGTCTTCCATGCAAGTCTGGAGAAGCCACTCTGGGTGCCAACATCCAGCTGGGACCAAGGATGAGGCTAGAGGATCGATCATTAAGTCAGTTCCTTTTACATGGCCCAAAGCAATCCATGGTGAACACCACTTTGCCTATATTTAATTGACCAGGATTCTGGCACATGGCCTTACCTGAATCCAAGGCAGGGAACACTGACAAGCCTTTGCTCAGGCAGCCACTTCTACCAGCAGCTTTTCCCTCAGATGCAGGGAGCTCCAGGGCAGCTGGCTGTCTACCACAGGGGGTTTGCTTTCCGCAGCCTCACCACATGCAGAAAATTAAAGCAGGGTAAGAATCCATTAAGAAGATTGCCAAAACATTTGACACATGGAATTGTGCAAATTCACTGACTAACATGAAAACAAGTTCTACCAGAACAACTTAAGGAACTGAGAAGTTATATAACTCATTGACCGAATTCTCTAATTTCCTCAGACATTTATGACCCACTTACATTCACAAGAAAGTGCTGGGAGACTTTAAAATATGATGTGTCCAATTTTTCTGGGCTCGTAACCCTGCAGGATATGCCCAATTGTCCTGTCCTCTGTGTCACCCTGAGCTTTTATTTTTTGATGTTATTTTCCCATGAATCGGTAAGAACTCAATTTATTCATCTACAGCCCAGATAGCCCTGTGCTCATACCCATATGTCTATGCACATAGGTCCCTGCTAAAAGCAATGGCTACACTTCTATTTTCCTTGGCCCTTGTTTGTGGCAAGGCATTGCATACACTGCCATGTGGTTCCTCTGCTCCTCATGCATCTGTTAACTTTCTCAGTCAAACCTTCAGAGCAATTTACTGCTAATAGCTTAAAGAGTTACATTTTCTCAGGTGAATCTTAATTTCAATTGGGTTGATAGCCCTTCAGGGGGAGTGATGAAGACTGCCCCGACAGACTTGCAAAATACGATTTTTGTCTCTGAGAGGGAAGAGTGACTCAAAAATTAAAGCTGAGAAGGCAGAGAACTTTGACCCCCTTGATCATGATGGCACCTGATCTTGTTTCCTAAGTTTCTTCTTTTTTTTTTTTTTACTCCTTTTAGAATGAATAGATGGTGTTGTGTCTCTGGTGTTGAATTCTCAACTTTGAAAGAGGATGATTACATCACGGAGCCTTGCTGTTTGAGTTCTGAAACGGGGTTGTGTATCTCCCACACAGGATAAACATTTGTTCTCGTCCCTCTGCTTCATTTATGAATTGTGTTAACATATTATTAATTATTATTAACATATTACTGCTTTACAATTGACAAGGTACACTTATCTGTCTAGATGCTCAAAGGTGAGGGCTACCTAATATTGATATTGTACGTCTTCTTTTCTACAACAGAGGTTGTGAGGAGTAGGGCAGAGGAAGAATAACAGAACGGAGGATATTTCTCTGTGGATCAACTGCTGATCGGTTCACCACACCCAGACCCTGAAATGAGGACTTCTACAGCTGTCCCCAGAAGACACAACATTTCTACATCCTCTCCAAAATGGTGTTTCTGGCTGGCTCTGGGCTGCTGTCCTTGGCCCCTCCCTCCTATGACAAGTCAAGTATCTGACCATGAAGCAGTTGCCTACGTGGTATATTGACCTGTGTAGGAACACGGAGACATGATGATGAGTTTACTTGCTAAAATCAGAGAGCAAATTCTGGTCCAGTTTCTCTTCCGTAAAGTAGGGAATGCATTTATCCTTTCAAGTATAGCATAGCTGGAGACAGCAGTTCCCAAGGAGAAGATAATGAAGGGAGAAAAAGCCAGCACTCCCGACAACCCCACCCTTCTCTGGATAATAAACATAGTTATGAGACCATATGATCTACCTGTATACTATTCCTGGGGTATATGACCAAATGAATCAAAGTTACTATATAATCTAAATACTTTCACACCTATGTCAACTGAGGCATTATTCACAATAGGCAAAGTATGAAATTAGGCTAGGTGTCTGTGATTAAAGAACAGAAATAGATTATCTATCTATTTATCTATCTATCTATCTATCTATCTATCTACCTATCTATCTATCATCTTCCTACCTACCTATCACAATGGTATATACTTTTGCCATAAAGAAAAGCAAAATCTTCTTGTTTGAAGGAACTTCCATGGAATTTGAGGTTATTTTAAGTAAAATTTATGTTTTTTAATATCTCAGAAAAATAAACATGGCATTTTCTTTCACACATGCAATCTAGGAAGAGGAAAGGAAAAGAGGAAGGATGGGAGTCAACAATGTAGGGAAATGGCAAGGTGAACAGGATTAGCAATCTTCATGTTTATGTATGAGAATGTCACAATGGAACCCAATATTTTGTGCAACTAATAATACACTAATAAGATGTGATAATAAAGATAGCTACAGATCTTGGAAGAAAACCCTGATAAAGGATTCAAGCAGTGACTATGGGGAACACAGATTAACACATTCTGTTTCACCTTCAGAGTCAACATCCAGGCCTGAGGTCCTGGGCTAATGAATGAGGTTGGAAATGGGTCTTTTATACTGAGATTTGAAAAAGTAACATGCAAATATGATCAATCTTTAACTCTGCTTATTTTTGTCACTTTAGAGATTGGAAAAGATGCAGAAATTAAAGTTTCTCCAGGGTTTGTATGGTGTTTTATGATTTGATCTAGTGGCTAACACAACTTACAGGGTATAATGGGTATTTAGGACCTATTTCTTCTATTAAAAAAAAAACAAAAACACCTCAAACTTAACATCCTTCCTTCTTCCTCCTACAAAGATCATTGACTAGTATGGTGCTTATTAAATATTTGATTGAGCTTTGAGCCAGCATCTAATTTATCTTGCCCCTTCTGTACTCCCAGCTATTTATTATTTGCAGCAACTCAAGCATTTCAGTCAGTAATCAATAGTGGTGGAATTTGGACCATCATCATAAGCAGAATTAGAAACATATTTCATTTAGGTATCTATATTCTCTAACAGAAGTGTCTTCATCCATCTATTTGTTCAGCCAACTCTGCAAACAGCTCTAAGGCAATTTTAACTAACCAAGAATCAGGAATGCCTTTGTGCCAGGACAGCCCTGCTCTGGACCTCTAATGATTCCTAGTGAAGGACTCTGGTAACTTCAGGGTACACAAGTGACTGTCTACCATGCTCACCCCAGAGCCCAGTTGTCTTCCTCATGCCCTTATCTCCTCTGACATTCCAGTTTGAAGAGAAAAGTTCTTCCTCTACGTAGTGTTGCTCTTTTATTTTATTTTTTCCCACTCTCTGCTTGTTTATATTTACCATCAGTGTGAATCTCAAGTGAAGTAAAACACAGCATATTTTTGATGTTTGGAGGTCAAGGTGAAGGGTAGTGTTAATGTAAGATGTTAATGAGATGGCCTTTCAGAAAGCCTGCAGGGGTGTACAATATATTCTTGATTGGTTTTCACTTTCATGGAAGATCAGTCAACCTTCTGTTTGGTAATCTAAACAGAGTAAAACTTTATTTTTGCTACTTTGTGGGTTTTAGTTTTGCTATTAGCTGCGGTCTAATTATTGGTCTTACTCGACATCATACCTTGTCTTGATATTTTCATTGATTTTTTTTTTGCAAAGAAACCAGAAGCTTTCTCCATATTTTCATTACAGTAGGCCTGAAGAATAAAAGCATGCTTTTGAGAAATATCAATATTCATAGAATGTTCTGATAGAGCATTTGCTATCTCATATTTTATTTCTATAGATGAACAAAAAAGGAAGTCAAAGAAATGGAGTAATATTGAATTGGGGGAGATTTGTGGTATTTTAAAAAACCAAGCTGATAATCACATAAGAAACAGGGTTAACTTTGAAAGGAAAATGCACTGGTGGGTAACCAGGAACTAAAATAGCTTTGAAACACATTTCAGCTTTCCACCCCACATAAATATATGTCATAAAACATGACCAAGTCCCCATTATTATGCTCATGGCATAGGATATGACAATTACCAGGCTTTTGAAAATTGTTTTTGATGAAGAAAATTGTACAGTATTTATAGTGTATATCAAATCCTAAAGAATATTGACTTGGTCCCTGAAAAGAAAAATAGATTATAAAAGCATGTACAGATAGAACTGAAGAGAGTAAGTTCTTAGCCTTGGCAAATGTTGCTTACTGAGGATGCACTAAGTTGAAGGCCTCTCAAACATGACAAGAGCTGGTTGGCTTGCGATGAGCTGTTTCTTTAGCTACTATCAAGGCCTTGTCAAATAGGTAGAATTTGGGAATCCAACTTGCTGGGTCATAAGAAAAGATGCTCTCATGATTGACATTTCCTGCATGATTCTGACCTATCCCGCAAAATGATGAGCCAGGTCAGGCTAGTGTGTTCATAGAAAGAGGAAAGGCTATTTCTGTCTTTAAAATGTATAACACTCTGCTCCCAGCTCTCATCTTTTTTTTTTTGAGTCTTATCCCCCTGGCCTCTTTCATTGCTGCATTTGATGCCTTGAATGTCAATTATAGATCAATGGGAGCTACCCCAAGATATGGCAGGAGGTTGCTCTCTGTAGCTTTTTGGTAGAAAAGCAAGTTTTCCTAGAGGACACTCAAGCACACACATGTACGCCTGGACATCTCAGCTGGTCTCTGCACTAGGATAAAAATGTGCATATCTGCTTTATTGCTAGTCCTTTTTATCCCATAATTTCTGTCATTTTTTATTTATTAACTCTTCCAACATCGGAGATCTGAATTAATATTTATACCAATATAATCTAGAGCTAGTAAGATATTCCAAATATGAATTCACTGTCTGTCATAGGCTCTAGTGGCTAATCAGTTTGTTTCTTTATGGAATTGGAGTTGCCAAAACCATTATGCCTTCTCACTGGCAGTTCAATGGCAGGAGCTGAAGCCTCAGAACTTTTGCACATCATCTTGAAGTGGAGGATCGTCACTCAGGAAGAGTCATAGCCACTCTCCCACCTCTTTTTGGTAAGGTCTTAGAGTAAGCCTAGTTCCTTTGGGTCACATAAAGACAATACAGCTTTGGAAGCTAAATTAATGATGAGAGAAAAGGGAGAGATGAAGCAGAGAAGAGGATGAGGGAAGCCAACAAGAGATGAAGAGAGGAACCTAGTGGAATGTCTCCAGTCCCTCCTGAGAATAGAAGACAGTAGTGCCTTTCTGAACACAAAAGGAGGAAGACACTGGTTGGAAAAAAACAACAAGTAGAAAACTAATAGCTCTGAGATATAGTGACATTTCAAACGTGTGAATTACCTCACAGAAAGAATTTTTTTTATCCTTTCTATTAAAGATCACGGATGTGTGTACATCAACTTGAAACTACATCGGGGATTCATTTAGCAAAACCATTTGCTCTGTCTCTTAAAAAGTCTATAGTCATCCCATGTGTCATCTGAAAACTTAGCTGCCTATTGATTTCAAGACAGGCTTCCAGGGAGGCCCTCAGTGGGATTTGAGGACTGGTAAAGAATCTATATGTCATGACAGCTCAGACACTCAGGAAAAAAGAGAAAAGAAAGGACTGCTATAATTCATTCTCTGCTCTCATTATCGGTGAGTTTAGAGTTAGCACACTAGACCAAATGATACAATTTGTAAACATGGTGAATTATGATTCTGATCTCCAGCCCTGAGGCCAACTTAGTTTGTATTACAAGTTGACATTTCCAAATCCTTTTAAATTTACCCTTTGATTGCCCCATGAGAATCAGAAAAATTATAAACCCTTTGGAGTTCATTGATTGGCTATGCGGAGATAAACACACCGCTTTCTGAAACGAAGAAAAGTGTTTATTCAAAGCCACTTTATTATTCCTACTAAAGAAAAATGGAAGGCATTTAAAATTTAAAAGCATTTTTAAAGGACCACATGCTGCCGAAGCTTGTGATGACTTGCTGGCACTCAATCAGAGTCCCAGCTTTTGGATGGCTTTCCTCACTCAGCAAGTGAGGCAGCCTGCAAGGGTCACACAGAACCTGCCATTGCCAGGTAGCCCAGGTGTGAACACACCCTTGTTTATATTACGCTTTTGGCCACATAGTAAAATGGAGCCCAAGGGAAACTCAGTCCCCAAGAGGCCAATAGGAAGAATAGGATTTTGATAAATCTACAAAGCATATTATAAAGACCAACAGCTTGATCCACATGCACAAAAAGCATAAAACTCATCTAAGAGCTTGTTAAAATGCCGATGAACTCCCACTCCACTGATCTGATTCCATGGGCCTTGAGCCGGGACTAAGGAACCACACTTTTTTACAAGCATTGCTAGTAATTCTGAAGCTGAGACTTTCAAGGAAGTGCTTATGGGAGTTCACCAGGCCCAGGCAACTCTTCAAGGGACTGCAGTGCTGGCAGACCTGCCCTGTAATGTTAATTAAGGGTCCAATGAAGGAATTCCAGTTCCTTGACCATAAGACGTCATGTGATACAGGAAATGTTTCTTGTTTTAATCTAATGTGGAGGATGGATTTTTATGAAACAATAGAAAATACAATTTCTAGCCACAGTTGCTATGTAAAATGTCTGTCAGTGGACTTAGTTTTAATGTCTAGAGGGGAGAAAAAAAAAAGAGAAAGACTCACCTTTACCAAGTGTTTTTATGAATTACAAGGGTTGAATATTCCTTGAAGTTGAACAACAGAGCTAATTAATACATCAAATCTCTTATATCATATTGCACAGAAAAGTCAACATTTTCCAAAGGTCGAGTACTTTACTTTTTTTCATTTTTTTTTAAAATTGAGGACAAAACCACACACAATTTTCGAATACTATTTTGTCACAGTAGTCACAAGCCTAATTATATAGACTCCTAAAATAACATAATTTGTTATTACAATTACAGTCCTATCCTTACTCATATGATTTGTGATAAAGAGACAAAATCACAAATAATAGACCCCCATCACCCTTCAAGATTGGAGTTATACTAGAATTAACCACTTTATTAGTAAATTGATGTAATTGGTTTGAGAAAGAGGGGTTAAGAGATTGACAGTATGAGTCTGATCAAAGTGCATTGTGTGTATATGCAAATATATCAAAATGAGACTTTTTGTACAACTAATTGGTGCTAATAAAAACATGAGATAAAAAGGAAAATAGAAGTAGTAAAACTGTTTTTCTATCATCTTGGCCCTAATTTCAAATTAGATGATACCTAACAACAAAATATTATAATCAGTCTCATAACTTCAGATTTTCAGACAGTCTTACTGATATCTACAAAAATACTTTTGATTCAAACATAAATGGGGAAATTTGTTTATCCTGATTGTATTCAATGAATCTCCAAAATTAGTTTGAGATGTCACCTAATGTAACTCATATGAAAATACAGCTTTAATTTTGAAACAAGTCACATGTTGCTGATAGATAGCCCCAAAATGCATATTAAAATGCTTTACAATTATGATACCTCTTGAGGAAGAAAATAAAAGCCCGTGTAGGCAAACAAATTCATGAAAGGAACTTGTAAAGATGAAGTTAAATGAATGCTAAGTATTGTCCAAGGAACAACTAGATTTGACAAAACAGCAAGGCAGGCAGGAAGAGGAGCCTGCACTCTCTTCCTTCTCTAACCCATATTTTTGCCTTTCTTCAAACACAGTTTTCCTGTGGCTATTGTTTTTCTGGTTTTGTTGGTTTTGTTTTTAAATCTCAGAGCCTGTTACTGTGGCAAGACATGTTTAAGTTACCTGTGCTCTAGTCTACAAATAAATGTTAAGACACATGCCATCCTCTGGATTGCTCCGAAGTAACAACATTTCAGTAAGCAAATATCCTAATGCCATCTTCATTCATAAAATAGAGACAGTTGCCTATTTTCTATGAATAAGCATAAGCCTGTGAAGTATCTTCCCCCAATTGTAGTTTCAAGCTCACAACATAAAATTGATATTGACTGACTGTATTGATATCTGAACCTGAAACTGACACTGCTTTTACAAGAAAATTTTAAGGTTACCAATAGATCCTTGTTATGATGGAGCTATAAAGAGCAGTTTTTACAGTTTTTAACATGCTAGCATGTTAAGTGGTTTAGAAAAAGAAGAAACCAAGAAATCCTGCATATACACACATTATATATAATAAAAATAAATATTAACAGGAAATGTATTCACAATTCATCACTCATATATAATTATATAGCATAAATATATAAATTACAGATATGTGTATAAAATATTGCACATATGTGTCTATACATGTAATTTCAGTAATATCAGTGGATAGTAACAGATTATTTCATGAATATTGTTTGAGTGTTAATAATTTGTGCTCAAGAAGTGAAAAAATTAAGCCATTTTTAGAATTACCAGACATTGAATAGTACAGAAAATTTTAAAGTAGTCTTGTACCACTTCAAAGGTAGTATGGTCAAGTAATTGAACTATCCCTAAATTATTTTATGAAGCAATTTGACCATTGACCAATATTGTCATAAACTCAGATGTCACAAAGAATGACCTTGTCATTCTTAAAACTCCGTAAAGATTCTCACTTAGCTGTAAGCTATTACAAGGACCCACCTGATCTTCTCTCTTCAACTTCATTAGCCTCTTCCAAAATCATCCTTTCCCCATTTTATTGCGCCTGGCTACATGGTCCTTTTCATCTGTCCCTGATCACAGGATTCATGATCTCCACCAGGGAATTAGGAATTTTCAAAACAAGGTAGCAATGCTTTCTTTATTTAATGGATTTACTGGCTCAAATAGGGCTTTGCCCAGGATTCTGGCTTCTAATTAGAAACTTCTTGAAAGCTGTTTACTACTTATTTGTTCTTGATGGATTGATATGTCAGTTCCAGGTTTTGAACTCAGGGCCTCAAGCTCGCTTTGCTGGCCCTCTAGCAACTGAACTGTACCTCCAGCCTAGATTTTTTTTCTATTTTGGGGATGGAGTTTCACGGCTTTTTTTGGTTCCCACAGCAGCATTTAACTGTTATCCTCTGGATCTCTGCCTCCTCTGTAGTTATGATTCCAGAAGTAAACCACTGGAGCCTACCCTGAACAGACAAACAGAAACTTTCTAAAGAGAGAATCCTGTTCTCTTTCTAGGCAGAAGGAGACATTTCCAGCTGCTTTTCTTCCTTTTTTAGGTTTATTTTTCTCTTGATACAGGATCTCATTAGGTTACTCAGGCTGGCTTCAAGCTTGAGGGTTCCAGTGAATCTTCTGTCTCCATCTCCTGAGAAGCTAGGATGACCAGTGCCCACCAGCATGCCCAATGACTTCAATACATTTTTTAATAAAGATGAGGAATCACCCTGTCCCTCCTTCTCTTTTGTGCCAGTAATAGTCTGATATCTGAACTGTAAACATTATAGATAACGAGTCTACATGAAGTACAGGCTATTGTGAACAAAAATTTAGCAAGTTGAATTAAGCAATATTTGTAAATGTATTATATTATATGTATATGTATATACATATAAAGAGGTTAGCTATATTAGGATTACTGGGATTTTATCCCTTGAACGAAAGATTGGTTTAATATTAGAAAATAACTCCATGTAGCTTATCATATTAAGCTACATTTAAAAATTGCACAATCCTCCTGATAGAGGCAGAAGAGACATGTAACAAAGTTCATGCACTCTTGTTAAATTAAAGATCAGCAAATTAGGAATAAAAAGGAGTTTTATCAGTTTTTAAGGATAAATTACAGAAAAACCACAGCCAATATCATCTTAAAAGAGTGAATGACTAAGTAGCTACTACAAAGAGTGCTAATATAGGAAGACAGAAAACTCTCATCACCCATATCGAACTTTTGATTGGATGCTCCACATTATATAATCAGACAAGGAAATGACCACAAAGGAATGGCCATCAATTAGAAAGGAGAAGACAATTACTTTTCAATGTGTAGATGCATTGATTGTCTGAAATTTCAAAGACTTCCAAAAAGCTATCACATTAATATATTAATGTAAGTAGTGAGCATGAGTCAAGTGCAGTTACTCACATCTACAAATCTATCTACTCAGATTTAGAGATTGGGAGGATCGTGGTTTGACTCCAGTCAGGGGATGGGGGGAGCAAAGGGAAGAAGTGAATGAGACTCGCTATCTCAACAAAATGCTGGGCAAAGATGCATATGTCTGTTATCTCAGCTATGTAAATATAAATAGGATGATCACGATACAGGTTGGTGTAGACAAAATATGCAAGATAGTATAAATAATGAAGCGAAAGGGCTGGGGACATGGGTTAAATTATAGAGTACCTGCCTAACAAGTGTAGGCCATAAATTCAGGCCCTATTACTATGAAAGAAAGGAAATGAGAGAGGGGGGGAAGAGAAAGAGAAAGAGAGAGGGAGGGAAGGAGAGAAGGAGGGAGGAAGAAAGGAAGAGAGGGAAAGAAAAAGAAAGAGAATGAAAGAAAAAGAGGAAATGAAAAGAAAAAAAGAAAGAAAAAAGAAAAGCTTTTCATAAAAGTTAGAGCCCAAATATGAGAACATTTGTATAACAAATTCAATATTTCAGCAAATACTACATGTAAAGTCCTGGGTTATAAACATTAAAGACACATTCAGTCTCTATCTACAGGTCGTATAATATCTACCCTGATATCTAGGTTCTAGCTGAAACCTGGGCAAGTTTAGTTTTGTAATATGTCATGTGTATGGATTGCTGTGAGTGTTTCAAGAAAAAGCCTCCCTGCGTGCTGGTGGCTCACGCCTGTAATCCTAGCTACTCAAGAGGCTGAGATCTAAGGATCATGGTTCAAAGTCAGCCTGGGCAGCAAAGTCTGTGAGTCTGTGAGACTCCAATAAATCACCAGAACACTGGAAGTGGCGCTGTGGCTCAAGAGGTAGAGCACTAGCCTTGAGCTGAAGAGCTGAGGGACAGCGCTCAGGCCTCCATTTTATAAAGGCATTTTATGTGGCATTTCAAGTAAAAGCTAATTAACCATGTAAAAGTTGACTATATATGTGTGTGTGTGTGTGTGTGTGTGTGTGTGTATATATATATATATATATATATATATACATATGTGTGTGTATAAATGCATATATATATGTATATATGCATTCTAAAAAATTTGGTAGTATGTGTCCTTACAAGAATCTTGTAAAATAAATTTAAAATCTTTGAAGTTGTTAGCAAAAGTAAAGATATCATTATAAGATGGCACAATAAAATAAATATATTTATTATATTCTAGAACACAATGTTTTAAATGCATTTCGGGAGAGGTTGGGACTAACTCCATTCTATAGATATTATCTGAAGCCACTATAATAATTCTACTGAAAAGGACTTTGCATACATTATCTCTAAAATCCCACACAATAAAGGAATAGCACAATAGCATTCCCTTGTACAAGGAATAAAGTTAGGGTTCAAAGATATGAAGGCATTTGTCTAAAGGTTACAGTAGAACTTTCAAATTTGGATTAGTTTGATCACAAATCTACTTTTCTTTCTTTAGAGAATAAATAAGCGCTTCCAAAGCTATGAATGCAAACTTCAAGAGAAGTATCTAGGGACTGATCAAGTCCCCCGTAATCCACAAATGCACAAATGATAACTGCTCTGCAGAAGGCATATTAAGTAGTAGGAATGATTCCCAAATCATATGGTAAAGGCTGGCGTTTGTCTATAGAAAAGGATACTACCAATGAGATAACAGAATGACTTTCCTAGATGAGAATGCCAAAGTCCTCTTCTAGGTTTAATGGGCTCATTTGACTATCCTGATCCTTTCCTTCTGATATCCATGTTCTCATTCTTCCTTCCTGGTAAAGAGCTGGGACTTACCTGCATAAGCCACAGCTGTATTTCTGTCTTATTGTTCAGTGTGATTTTCCATGAGGCTGATTTCCAACCAATAGACACATTCAACTACTGCACTGTGTCTTGGCCTTCACGCTTTACCGCTGCTGATTTGTGAATGTGGGGTTGTCCCTAGGACATGTAGCCAGAATGAGCCAGCTGTGACTTCCTTCTTGAAGATAGATGAGCACACACCAGGAGATGGGTGAGTGACAAGTCAGAAGGAACTCAGGTCCTGGGTGGCCTCAGAAAGTAGAGATGCCCCATCTCCTTGGACCACCTACCAAATCACACTTGACACAGGAGAGAAATATATCTTTGAATGTTGTTCAAAATATCTTCATTTTCCTTCTATTAGCACAGACAAAACAATCTTGAAATTAAAACATCTTAACTCTCAGCTTAGTGTTGTCACACTAGTATATTTATTACACTCAAATATTTACATACTATAACATATATCATCACACTTCACTAATTCCCTTTTATATAGATGATATGATGGCTATTTTGGAACTCTATAGATGTAATTTAATTAGGCAGTTTTGTTTCTAAGGCCATAGGTATAATTTATGTATTCCTATTCTCATAAACTAATTGAATTTTGAACATTAATCAAGACTCAAAAGAGATTCAATATCAAATTTCACAGAGAGCATCTATAAAGCCAAGAGTATATAGCTATGTTTTTGTTTCTGGTTTTGTTGCTATTGGTGGCAGTGATGGTCCTGGGACTTGAACTTAGGGCCTGGGCACTCTCTATGAGCATTTTTGCTCAAGGCTAGTGCTCTACCACTTTCAGTTTTCAGGTGATTAAATGGAAATTAGACTCTCATGGACTTTCCTGCATGGTTGGCTTTGAACCACAATCCTCAAAATTCAGCCTCCTGAGTTGCTAGGATTACATGTATGAGATACTAGTTCCAGGCTGCTTTATGTTGTTTCTTTTTAATTCTCAGATTAGGTAAGAAACACCTTAGGTTATCCTTGGCCTAATCCACAATATTTTTCCTTATTCTTCTGAACTACTGGAAAGCATTGTAGTTCATAAAAGCAATTTATTCAATAAAACACAGTGTAAAATGTCTATTAAGTTCTGTAATATTCAGTACAGAGAATGGAGGTAAGAAGAATGTAACTAGAGAATTTGAGATGGGTTTATTAGACACAAACTCATATTGTAGAGGGCATATTTATCACAGCTGTAATTGTAGGATAATTGGCTTGATATTGCCTGAGAATCTGCTACAACAAAAGCGTTTTCATTTTTCTGGGATCATGCCAAATCTGACCAGGGTCATTGATTTACCTCAAGGCCCTCTTTGCTTATTCCCAGCATAGAGGCTGAAGGTTTGCATTTAATTCAGCTACTCCCAAATGGAGTACTTTCTGAGATTAAATAATGCATATGTTCTCATTGTGTTGTACAGTGAACACTAAAACTTCTGGAAAACTTGGATAAATACTTGTAATTCTTTTGAATCATGTACCAAATAGGTCACTAGCTAGCAATTTAATTTTTTCTTGTTAATTAATTTGCCTTTTGAATTATTTGGATTCATATGTGTTCAAACCAGCATTGGATGTTTCAATTAAGTAGGAGAGATTTTCATGCCTTATTCATTTAACAATTTTTTTCCCCAAGGTGAACAAAAGCAGAGACTAATCAAAACGTTGTTTGAAGTTTTCCTGATTTAGTCCCCTTAAATTTAGTAAATGTTGTAAGTGTCTATGAAATCTGGGATTGCAGATCACTTAAAATAATTAAAATGAATTATGTTTTCTTTCAGCTTTTCAATACTCATCTAAGTTTAATCTATTCTCCTTCTAAAATCCCTAGATCTGAATTCCTGAGAAATTTGGGAAGTTATTTTTTGTTTTATTTTGCTTTTTAGTGTGTGTGTGTGTGTGTGTGTGTGTGTGTGTGTGTGTGTGTGTGTGTGTGTGTGAGTGCGCGCGCGCGCGTGTGCACGCACGCACATGTGCACACACGTTGTGTCAAACCCAGTTGAATTTTTCTAGCTTGGTATAAACTATCTAAGTTTCATAATATCTGTTTCATATGAACTAGATGTATCCTTTCTGGTTGCTAGATCCCACCAACCTGAAACCACTGTGGTGTCTTTATGTTGGACTCTAATGTTAAAATATGTTTATAATATCTTACCTCTCCTACACCAAAGTCATTACATTGTACATTTTTTAACGAATGGCATGTGCTGATTTTATTGTATAGATATAGGAGAGAAATAATTGAGAGACTAGAAAATATAGTGAGATTAAAAAATGGTTGTGAAAGGAGTATAAAAGACTGTACAAGGGTGGACTGTCCCTCTGAATCATTCTGTGTCTCAGGTTTTATATATTAAAAATTCAACCTAGGTACCAAGCAAATCATCATTCCTATTACCCTAACTACTGAAGAGACTAAGATAGAAAAGATCATGGTTTGAAGCGACTCTGGACAGAAAAGTGTGCAAGAACAAGAGTCTCTAAAAATAATCAGTGGAAGGCTCAGCTTTCTTGCTCACAGCTAGGACTCTACTGCTTGAGCCACGCCTCCCAGTTAGCATTTTGCTGATTAATTGATAATGAAATATTATAGACTTTCTTTCCCTAGGCTAGCTTCAAATAGAGATCTTCCAAGTCTCAGTTTCCTAAGTAGCTAAGATTATAGGCGTGATCTACTGGGACTCAGCTACAAAGTCTACTCCTGCAGTTACATAAGCAATAAAATATGATCTATGACACTTCTGGCATAACCTGCTTGACAGCATCTTTCTCCCTCCCTACAGAAGTTACTGGATTCTAAATTTTGTAACCTCAGTGTCAAGATGTTGGTTTTTTTCTTTTTATCATGTAAAATGGAGAAAACCACAGTGATCACTTAGTAAATTATTGTCAGTAATAAATTTATGGTCATGGATAAAATTAACTACACTTTAGATTGACAGAGAAATCATTAAAGCCAGCCTTTGTGCTGGCATGAGTAGTAACAATGGGTTGGCTCATAGTTCATGCTACTGGTTCACATAACTGATGTTCCACAAAACATTTGACTATTTGTTTTCTTCAAGGCAGCTGAAAACATAGCACTTAGCCATCTTTCTAAAGCAAAGGATTTCTGCTACATAAATTCAGAGCTTCTTGTAAGTTTAGTGCACTCTTTGTAAGGAAATCTCAAGATCACAGAATTTTTGGAAATAAAAATTTCTTATCTAAGGAAAATAAAGCCATGAATCTCACAAATAGGTATTTTTCATCCCAAGGTTTTTTTCCCATGTATTTCAGGATTTATAAGCAAAATGTTCAGCCCTAGATGAGATTTTAAAGTTGTAGAAAGTTATGTGTGTAGGTTGTATGTTTTATGTGTGTATGTGTGTACATGTTAGAGATTTTATTGAATTTATTTCTCCCAGGTGCTTACCTTGAAAATAATTATTGAAGTCTCAAGAACTGGAATATATACACTGGAAAATAACCAGCTTGGGTGTTAATTTGATAGTCAAGAGACCTTGGAATATGGTACTGCACAGATGAAAGAGCAACTGTATTCAGACCAACCTAAGGCTAGGAAAAACTCAATGCTTTGGCATATGTCAGAAAATAGTAATAGAAGCTGGGTGCAGGTGGCTCATGCCTGCAATCCTAGCTACTCAGGAGGCTGAGATCTGAGGATCACAGTTCAAAGCCAGTCCAGGCAAGAAAGTCCATGAGACTCTTATTTCCAATAAACCACTGGAAAACAGGAAGTGGTGCTGTGGCTCAAGCGGTAGAGCACTCACCTTGAGCTGAAGAGCTGAGGGATAGTGGCCAAGCCCAGAGTTCAAGCCCCCATGACCAATTAAAAAAAAAAGAAAAGAAAGAAAAAGAAAATAATAATAGAAAAAGTAAAATCACAATGTCAATTGTAGTCTGTTTCACCACCTCTGGATTAAAAATAATCACATATGCATACCTTGAAGGTTTTATGACATCTTTAAACTTTTGTTTATCTCTCCATATACTTAAGACATACACTTCAGCTTTGCTCTGGCTGCTTTGTGATGGGAATTTCTGATTAAATTTCTCTTCTTAAGCATGAAGGTGAAGATCTATACCTGAAGATACAGCTTTCATCAAATAATCTCTGAGCTAATCAGTTGATGAATTTGATCAATCACAACCAATTTACTGTTGAAACAGATCAATTTTGACCATGCCAATTACAACAATAGCAAAAGTTAGACCAAATGAACAATGATGACCAATTTCTGATTGATTGATATACACACGGCACTGAGTAGAATAACAAAACATCATCATGAAAGTGGGGTGATTCAGCTCTTTGTCTAAACAAGGACAAAATATGGTGATGGATCTCAGTTCCCTCTCTTCCTTTTCTCTCTGAATACACCGATTATGTGTGGCATATCAAACCCTTTGAAAATCAACTTTGAGACATCCTTTTGTATAACCATCTTGAGTAAAGTATTTGGATCTTGTTGGCTGATATTCTTTCCCACACACAAAGGGAGTTAGCTGAAAAGTAGCTCATGTATAAATGAAAATTGTATTTAAATTTCTGTATATTCCAAATCCACTTTCACAAAGCAAGGACAGTCATTTGCCTTGTTCAAGAGGAGAATAATGATTAGCCCATTTTGACTGAAAAAAAGGGATTCATATTTAGTAGAATCCATACAAATACAACTTTTTTTTCCTTCTGCTGATTGAATTCTAAAGAGAGACTAAAGGTAAGATCAGGAAAGCAAAAGGGAAACATATTTTTTTTCTTCTTCTCAGCAAGAGGTAGGCAGAGACAGAGCTAAATACAGAGAAAAAGTGATAGCAAGACAGATTTCAAACTAGTTCAGTTCAATGCATCTCTTTGTGCCCTCTCTGTTGTTATTTGAAAGAATAGGCCATTTATCTACTCTTAGGCTTATCACATGCCCTTGATTTAATAAAATCCTCTGCCTATGACAGATATTTTAAAAATCAACTGTGAGTGTACAATTCATATTCATAACTTGAAAATGCAGTACATACTTTGAAAGAACATGACTTGTTTCAGGTGTTAAAATGTTGATGCTTATAGGTAATCTTTATATAATGTAACAAACATTCGTGTCTATATCTTATGTACATGTAATATACAAAACTCCATTATTTTTTCAGTCAGCTAAAAAATGCACTTGTTTTAACATAGTTGAAGATTGCAAATATGGATCAATACACAGTGATGCCTACCTCACTTTAGACTCCTTGTCACTTCCTAAAAATAACCATATCAAGAGCTTTAGATATGTCTTTTCAGAAATATTCTATGAAAGTTATATAAAACATATATGTACAATCAATATTGTGGACAAGGTCTCAGGCCACTAATCAACCTATGTGAGAAATATTTTGCTTCTTTATTTCCCTACACCCAACTAAATTTTAACTTCTAGTCCATAAAATCGTTGCTTTGTATGTCCCTCCTCCACAGTATAACCCCTGCTTCCACTGTATTTGATGTCGGTATAATTTGTGGAGGGGAAGGGGAAAAACAAATCATTTAAATAGGGATACAGGTGGACCCATTGCAACAATGAGATGTACAAGTCATTATGTTGAAAAATGAGATTTACAACATTGGTGCAGGGGGTGGGGGGCGTAGCAGGAAGGATTGGGTGGGGGGTGGGGGGTAGGATGGGAAGGGATGGGAAGGGGAAACAAAGGAGGAGGCTACAATGCTTGATAAGAAATGTACTCATTATCTTGCCCATGTAATTGTAACCCCTCTGTACAGTATTTTCACAATAAAAAAATAATAAAAATGAATAAATAAAAAATAAAAAAAGAAATTCAAATTAACTTGTTCTCAATCACCAACACCACCCACCCCAACATAACACAAAACACACACACACACACACACACACACACACACACACACACACACACACACACACACACACACACACACAAATATACCATATACCACCCACCACACCATCTTGACTTTCAGTGACACAGTGACCTTCTATAGACTCTGACACTCAAGAGCATCTTGTATCATTAGCTCACTGGTCTCTTGTGTTACCAAAACAAGCATCAGATCCATTGGCTCTTAATCTTCTGTACTATGATAAAATCCAGGAATGTTTGATATGGCAAACAATTTCTTTCTGTTAATTTCAGATTTACCAATTTGCTATACAGTATCACCATATAAGTTTCCAATGTTAACAATTTCTCCTTCCTTGGACTCTCCCTTATACATATCTGTATAGTTTATTATTGTGATTATATTTTATCAATCATTTTAAGGTTTACATAGCACTGAGAAATATTTACAATACTTGGTTGAGTTAATATATAAGGAAGCCATAAACAAGTATGAAAATAATTTTCACATATCAGTATAAAAAAAGAAAATTTTAGAAGAATCAATAAAAGTAGCTAAAACATAGAAAATCAACCTTATCAGTAATATAAAAAGATGACTTTTTCCCCCTTCATTAAACTTTTCAGCTGGGTGCTAGTGGCTCAAGTCTGTATTCCTAGCTACTCAGAAGACTATAAGATCTAAGATTTGAAGTCAGCCTGGGCAGAAAAGTCCATGACACTCTTATCTCCAATAAACTACACAGAAAAGACCAAAAGTGGTGCTGTGGCTCAAGTAGCCAAAGAAGCTCAGGGACAGTACCCAGTCCCTTGAGTTCAAGCCTCCGCACCAACACAAATTTTTTTTCAAAAATTGAAAATAATCCTATTAAGTAGTCTGAATGCTATTTTCCTTTTCTTTGGGGGGGGGGGTCCGGTCATGGGGCCTGAACTCTGGGCCTGGGTGCTGTCCCTCAGCTCTTCAGCTCAAGGCTAGCGCTCTACCACTTGAGCCACAGCGCCACTTCCGGCTTTTTTCTTTTTTCTTATGTGGTGCTGAGGAATTGAACCCAGAGCCTCAGGCATGCAAGCCAAGCGCTCTACCACTGAGCCACCTTCCCAGCCCCTGAATGCTATTTTCAGGATGTAGCATGAATTATAGTTGACAATATAAATTCAAACTGTACAAATTCTTGATTTCAGCTGCGCTCTTCTCATTATTGGCATACAGGAAAGCCATTGATTTATTAGGGTTAATTTTATACCCTGCTACTTTGCCAAAGTTTTGAATCAGCTTGAGTAACTTGGGAGTGGAGTCCATGCATGCTTTAAATACAAGATCATGTCATCTTCAAAGAGGGAGAGTTTTATTTCATCTTTCCCTATTTCGATCACCTTTATGTTTGTATCTTCTCTTATTGCTTTAGCTAGGCATTCTAATATTAAATTGAAGAGGAGTGGAGAGAGTGGACATCCTTGTCTTGTTCCTGAGTTTAGAGGAAATGGCTTTGGCATTTTGCCACTAAGTATAATGCTGGCTGTATGTTTGTCATACACGGCCTTTATTGCATTGAGAAATGTTCCCTGGATTTCTAGCTTCTCCAAAGCTTTCAGGGGTGTTGGATCTTTTCAAATGCTTTTGCTGCATCTATTGAGATAATAATGTGGTTCTTATCCTTGCTCTTGTTGATGTGATGTATTACATTAATTGATTTGCTTATATTAACCAGCTTTGCATCCCTGGAATGAATCCTGTTTGATTATGGTGTATGATTTTTTTTTGATGAGTTGTTAAAGTCGCTTTTGTTGAGAAGTTTTGCATCCATGTTCATCAAAGAAATGAGTCTATAGTTCTCTTTCTTTGATGAGTCCCTGCCTGGTTTTGGGATGAGGGTTATGATGGCTTCATAGAAGGAAGTTTGTAATGAATGTTCATTTTCATTTTCATTGAAGAGTTGGAGGAGTATTGGTGTGAGTCCTGCTTTGAAGGTTTTGTAGAATTCAGCAGTGAAACTATCTGGTCCTGGGCTTTTATTGGATGGGAGGTTTTGAATTGCTGTTTGTATTTTGATGCTTGATAAGGCTTTGTTAAGTTGTTTTATATCATCTTGGTTTAGTTTGAGAATATCAATGTTTGCTAGAAATTCTTCCATTTCATCCACATTCTCAAACTTATTAGCATAAATCTTTGAGAAGTATTCCCTTATTATGTTCTGAATGTTGGTTGTTTCTGTGGTGATGGTTCCATTCTCATCTCTGAGTTTGTTTATTTGGGTGTATTCTCTTCTTTTTTCTGGTAAGATTTGCTAAGCGTCTATTAATTTTCTTAATTTTTTCAAAGAACCAACTCTTTGTTTTGTTGATTCTTTCTAATTTTTTGGACTCTAATTCATTTAATTCTGATTTAATTTTAATTATTTTTTTTCTGTCTACTGTCTTGTTGCTCTTTTTCAAGGAGCTTCAGGTGCATCATTAAATTGTTGGTTTGAGATCTCTCCAGTTTGTTGATGTAAGAATTCAGAGCTATGAATTTTCCTATGAGTACTGCCTTTGCTGTGTCCAAGATTAGGTGGTAATTTGTATATTCATGAACATTGAGTTTCCTTTCTAATCTCTTTCATGACGCACTCATGGTTCAACAGTGTGTTGCTCAGCTTCCATGTGTTACAGGATTTTCTTTGGTGGCATTTTGATATTGAATTTTAATTTTATTCCCTTGTGGCCTGAGAGAATTCAGGGCATAATTTCAATGTTTCTGTATTTGGACAGATTTGCTTTATGACCTAATTTGTGGTCTATTTTGGAGTATGTCCCATGTGCTCCTGAGAAGACTGTGTATTCTGTTGCTGATGGGTGAAATATTCTATAGAGGTGTGTTAAGTCTAGTTGATCTATGCATTTGTTTGGATCCAAGGTTTCTCTGTTTTACTGAATTGATGTATCCAGCAGTTAATGCGGTATGTTAAAGTCATCCACACTCAATGTCTTTGGATCTATTTGTGATTTTAGGGAAAGTAGTGTTTCTTGGATAAATTTGGGTGCTCTGGTATTTGGGGAATAGATATTTAGAATTGTTATATCATCCTGTAGGAGAGATCCTTTCATTAGTATGTAGAGAGCTTCTTTATTTCTTTTCACCAATTTTAAGTTGAAGTATATTTTATCTGATATTAGGATTGTTACTCCAGCCTGTTGTGGGGGCTGTTTGATTGGTAGACTTCCAGCCTCCACTTTCAAAATATGTTTGCTTTTGTAGGGGAAGTACATCTCTTGAAGATAGCACATAGACAGATCCTGTTTTTTTATCCAACTAGAAATTCTATGTCATTTGATTGGAGAGGTAAGACCATTAATATTGAGAGTTAGGATTGAGAGGTGTTTGGAAGTTCCTGCCATGTTATCCACCTTCTTAGGGGCTGTGTCACCTAGGTTCTGCCTATGTTTATCTGATTCTTTGGGGCTGTTTCTCTGCCTTCATAGTGTTCTAGTTGGTTCTCTATGTGTAGGATATCTAAGTATCTTTTGTAGTGCTGGTTTGGTGGAGACATATTGTTTCAGTTTTTCTTTGCTGTGGAAGGTTTTTAATTTTCCCTCAGTTATGGAGCATTTAGCTTGGTACACTATTCTTGGTTGATAATTGTTTGTCTTTAGGGCCTGGCATATTTCATTCCAGGCTCTTCTAGCTTTCATGGTTTCTGCTGAAAAATCTGTAGTTATCCTGATTAGTTTTCCTTTATAGGTGATTGATCTTTTCTTCCTGACAGCTTTGAGGATCCTTTCCTTGGTTTCTATTGATCCTGTACAGATTACAATGTGGTGGTGGGATGTCCTGTTCTGGTCTGGTCTATTTATGGTTCCAATGGCTTCTTGTATCTGAATAGGCCTATCTTTTTGGACGTTCTCTGCTAGGACTCTGTTAAATAAATTTCCAAGATGTTTAGCTTCTGTTTCTCAGCCCTCTTCTACACCCATTAACCTTAAATTAGGCCTTCTGATGGTGTCTTCTATATGCAGAATAGATCTATCATATTTTTTGGATTTGTTTTGAATACTTGTCTGTTCTTTCTCTATAATGTCTAGGCTGTCTTCTTTCCCAGAGATATAGTCTTCTGAATGGTCTAGCCAACTGTCCAGACTTTCTACTTGGTTTTATATTTCCCTTCCTTCTAATTGCTCAGTTTTAATGGCTTCAATTTCTTTGTTGAAGCTTTGTTTTAGATCTTGTATGGATTTCTTTGCCTCCTTGATTTGGTTTTCTGTGTTCACTCTCATATCCCTTAGTTGAATGGCTATACTTTCACTGGACTCCCTTTCCTTTTGTTGGAGTTCATTCAGCTTTCTGGTGGTGGGCTCAATGTATTCTTCTATTAATCTTTTGTTTGCCTCCTTATGCTCACACATAGACTTATGTAGGGTTTCCATTTTTCATTCAGCTTATTTACCAATAGTGTTTGTAAAGCATTTTGAGAGGTGAGTTTTTTTTTTAACTGCTCTGTTGCCTGTTTGTCCTGGGTAGGTGTTGAAATTCCTTGACTTGCCATTTTTCTTGTGTTTCTGTGGCTTGTTCTGCTCATTTGGAAATGAAAGCATAACCAGTTCCTCACTAGAACACAAGTACCCAACCCAGAGCCCTGTGGTTGCACAGATTTTGGAGGTTTACAATTAATGATGGGTGTTTTCACTCTCTCTCACCTTTTTTGGGAGTGAGTGTATATCCAATTACACATCAGAACACAATTATAAGACAAGCACCTATCCAGAACTCTGTAGTTGCACAGACTTTGAGAGTTTACAATCAATGAAGGGTATTTTCACTTTCTCACCTTTTTGGGAGGGTGATTATATTGTACTACACACCGGAGTACATATCTAAGACTAGCATTTACCCAGAGCATGGTAGTAGCACCAACATTGGGGGTTTACAATCAACAATGGGAGATTTCATAGTATCTGACCTTTTTGGGGAGTGAGATTATATCAATTACACACGAAATCGGAATTCTAAGACAAGTCCCCACTCAGAGCCTTGTAGTTACACAGGAATTGGAGGTTCACACTCAAAATGGGTATTTTCACTCTATTTATCCTTTTTGAAATTGAAAATATCTCCACTTCACCACCAGAACACAATTTTTATGGCAAGTCTGAACTGAAAACCCTTTAGTTGCACAGACTTTGGAGGTTCTCACTCAAAGATAGGCATTTTCCCTATATTTCTTCTATTTTTGTAGATGAAAATATACCCAGTCCCTCACCAGAACCCAGTTTTAAGATAAGCACCAACTCAAAGCTCTGTGGTTGTGCAAACTTTGGAGGTACACAATCCAAATAGGTATTTCACTCTATCTTTCCTGTACTGGATATATAAATAGGCCCAATACCATCACAGGGCATGGTTTTTAAACAAAATCCACAGCCTGGCAGTGTCTTTCCACTGATTTCAGAGGTTCCCAATCATAGATAGGTATTTCCTTATTTATCTCTGCTTATCTTTGTCAGGGGAGGGGTATTGTGTTTCAGAAGTGGGGATTATAAACAGCTTTAATCAGTGAGTAGCTATGTTATGAGGTTTAGAATGATTTGGGCCAAAGGAATAACACCCTGAGCCACTTTGGCACAGTCTCACTGACTACAGATATAGACTAGCTCAGCAGAATACACTTAAGGATCAGCAGAATAAAGAAATCAAAGAGGGAATAAAGGAGTAGAAATAATTGCAGATTAGAGGGATGTAGGAAAAGAAAAGGAACAGAGGGAGGAAAGTTATGACCTAAATTCTAAGTAAGAAAGAGCGAATAAAAATTAAAACAAAAAAGGAAAGAAAAATGTATACATAAAAAATAAAAAATAGAACAATTGTGTACATATGAAGTAATAATATTAAAATTAAAAATACTAATATTGTGCAGTAGGGAATTGGGTAATCAATTTATACTCTGAATTAAGTCTATACACAGTTATGGAGGAAGCCTCGTGGTCACCTTAGGCTGTGTATACCGTTGTGAAAAGAACAGCAATGAAGAAAGACAAAAAAAAAAAAAAAACAACAGGATTGTTGCAAGACGAAAAAACAAGGAAACCAAACTGAAAACAAAAACACATTAAAGAAAACTGACAGAAAAAAAGGCAATAGAGAGTTAAAGTAGTTGCAAAAATAAAAAGAGGAGAACGAGAGAAAAAAATTCTTTTAATTTTTTAAAGAAATTTTAAAAAATTAGAAAAATATAATTGGGGAAAAAGGAAAGGGAAAAAATATCTTCTATTTATTTGGGGGGGGGGAGTTCTTCTACCTCCCCTAAGTCTGCTTTCCAGTCCCTTGATGGTATCTTTGATTTACTTGTAGTGGTCTGTTTTCCCTGCTGCTTTGTTAGTTTCTCAATTCAGCTTGTTTGGGTGTGTATAGAAAATAGTTGTGCTTTACGGGCTTGGGGACTTTGAAGCCTTCTTCCCAGACTAAAAAGCATGATCTACTTTTCCTTTTTTGTTTTTCTTGGTGCGATGGGGTGGAGGTGGCTGGAGACTGTAGTTTGTTGCTGCTGGAACTGGGCTTGGGAGTAGTTGGGGTTTTGGCCTGTTTGGGGACTCCCAAAGTGGGGAGTCCCCTTTGGGCGACTAACCTGGATCCCTCTTGGTTTTATAACCTGCCCAGTTTTTATTTATCGTTTTAAATGGATTTTTGTGTGATTCCTGCAGCCAGCTAAGGTGCTAGTTTGGCTGGGTATGGATGGAATTCCTTTGCTGCCGGTAGGGTGTCACGGCTGCCTCTCCAGGCTTACCAGGTAGTGAAGGTTGTTCTGCCTTGGTCCTGTGAGGAGTTCCCTCCGCCTGGGCGGGACAGCCTTCCTCTGGGCGGAGCTGGCTCTCACAGGTCCAAATCCTCGCCCTGGACAAGAATGATGCAGCCTGCTGCTTTTGTGTCCCGAGTTATCTGTCAGCTGCTATGGCACGGTCTATGCCAGTATCAAATATGGCATTGTTGTCTGGTGGAGAGGGGATGGCTGCCTTCTCTGAGCTGTTCTGTGGGAAGGAGTGGGGATACTCATGGTTTCCCTTGGCTTTTCGGCCTGGCCTGATATGGGCCAGTGGCCAGCAGGATGTCGAATTCTGCTCCTGATCGTCCAGTCTGGGCGGGAGGTGGTGAAGAGTTGCAGATCTCTGTCTGAAGCGCGTTTGTTCTAGCTTTGTCTGGCCAGTCCCACAGCAGCTGCCTGGGGCCTTGGTAACCGCTTGTGCTCAAATCTGTCTTCTGGTGCAAACTGCCTGAATTTTTCTCAGTAGACAGAATCTCTGTACTATCACAGCTCACTTGATGTGATTTTCCTGTAGTGAATCATTCCCTGAACCGTGAAAACTGTTTTCTTGGACACGTATAGCCCAGCTATCTCTCCGCCATCTTCCTCCTGTCTCCCCTGTTGGGATTTTAATAGGAATTGTATTCAATCTATAGACAATCAAGATGTTTATTAATTTAACTTCCCCAATCCATGAAAATATTGTTTCTCCATTTAATTGGGTCTCCTTTCATTTTTATCAGCAATTAATAAAACTTTTAACATGAAAAGCCCATGGATGTTTTATTATGAATATAATATCAAAGTAATTCATTATCTTTGGAGTTATTGCAAATGTGACACTTCTTTCAATTTCCTCATGTTCATTATTATCATTGAGAATTACAATTGATTAATTGATGGATGGATGGATCATGTACCTTGTAACTTTGTCATACTCACTCGTTGGTTCTATATTGAGTTGAAATTATCCTTCCCATTTCAAATTTTGGAGAGTTTAATCCATTATTATATGTCAAACTTTGTCAAATGTTTTCTACATCAGTTGATACAATTTTGTTTTCTTTATCCTGTTGAAACTGCAGGTTACATATAATAATCAAAATTTGATAGATTTCTAATCTTCAAAGAGACTACAAAGATCCTTGCACATTTAGAATAAATTTCACTTAGTCATGTTGTGTGTTGGTGTGTTTATTATTATACATTTGTGAGTACTTTCTTGAAGATTGACTCTCCTGTATTTTGCTTTCCTTTATAGGCTGTTCATCTGCTTTTGTTATCAGACTAATAAAGGCCTAAGTGTATGAATTATTATATCTTATGTTCTGGATGAAATAGAATCAAATTTGATATTATTTAACCAGTGTAAACATTTTAAGCCTTTTAAATTATGAATTATACTTATTTAATGATACAAAATTAATTAGATAATTTCATCTAAACTAATTTTTTTATAATTTTAAAAAAGCTGGTCTGCTTCTTCTAAATTATCAAATTTAAGAGTATAAACCTTTTCTACTTATCCTAGACATATACATATATCCCAGACATATACTGCTTCTTCTAAATTATCAAATTTAAGAGTATAAACAAATGGAAGGGAAAAAACAAAATATTTAAATAAGGATACAGTTGACCCACTTTAACAATGAGACATACAAGACACACAATGTTGAAAATGAACTTTACAATTTAGGGGGGGGGGCATGTTGTGGAGGTGGGAGGGAAGGGACGGTAGGGGAAAAACAAAGGAGGAGGCAACAATGCTTGATAAGAAATGTACTCATTACCTTGCTCATGTAACTGTAACCCCTCTGTACACCCCACCTCTTCCACCCTAAATTGTAAAGTTCGTTTTTTGACATAGCGTCTTGTACATCTCATTGTTGCAATGGGTCAATCTGTACCCCTATTTAAACAATTTGTTTTTTTCCCTTCCCCTCCCCAAATTATATCAACATCAAATACAATGAAAACAGGGGTTATACGGTGGGAGAGAGACATACAAAGCAACAACAAAAAAAAATCACATGGTTCATTATAATACATTAGAAACAATCACAAGGAAGAAAAAAAATGTGGTTTTGACCGATGTTATTTATTTATTTAGTTATTTATTTTGGTCAGTCGTGGGGCCTGAACTCTGGGCTTGGGCTTTGTCCCTTAGCCCTTCAGCTCCAGGCTAGCACTCTACCACTTGAGCCACAGCGCCACTTCTGGCTTTTGTTTCTGCTTTTGTGGTGCTTAGGAATCGAACCCAAGGCCTCATGCATGCTAGGCAAGCACTCTACCACTGAGCCAACTTTTTAGCCCAATGTTATTTATTTTTAAAGTAATCATCTTTTGCTTCATTGGTGTTCTCTATTGCTTTCTTATTTTTAGCTTATTTTTGCTCTTTGTTTCTGTTACTTGCTGATATGCCAATTTGTTCTTTATGTATAGCTTTATATGTATTGTCTGAGACTTTTTCATTTCTGATATAAGCAATTAACATATTGTTTTCCTCAATGCTGCCATTATTCCCACAAGTTTTTCTGTATTTCCTTTTCTTTTTCTTTCTGAAACCTTGCATTTTCATTGTTTGTAAAGCTTTTCTCTTATGTTGATGGGTTTATTATTAATGTAATTTTAATTTCCACTGGCTAAGATATTTCATAGTTTTCGTTTGGCTACTAATTACTACTACCTTAGAATCCATGATCAAAGTACATGGTATTAATTCATTAAAATGTTTGACATTTATTTTATGACTCCAAATGTGATCTATTTTGTGAATGTTCATTGGTGCTTGAAAAAGGGTGTATTCAGCTGTTGGAATCAGTGTTTCATACATGTCAATTATATTCTGTTAGTGCAGGTACCAGCATTTCTGTGGCTTTCCTAATTTTATGGATAGCAGTTCTATCAGTTGCAGAGAGAGAAATGTTAAAATTCCTAACTACAACTGTGGATTCATCTATCTCTTCTTTCAAGATCTCTATTTTTGTTTCATGTATTTTCAGGCTGTGTTTAATGTGTGCACCACTAGAATCATTCTATCTTCCTGTTGGATTGGTTCGTTTATTATTGTGTAACATTGTTTTGCCTTTATAAGATTTCATTGTTTAAAATTTTTTTGGAATCACTCCTACTTGACCGTTCTTAAAAGTAATGCTTAATTAATACATATTTTCATGACTTGCTCTCTTCCATTCTGTCACTGAGTTACTTGAAAATAGTGAAGAGTTTCATGTTTCATATCCACCTCTGCCAGTCTGTCTTTGCCAATGGTCTCATGCACTGAGGCCATTTATTTGAGGTGCATACTCAGTTGTATGATTAGGTCAGCTACTGTGTTATTTTTTCCTACTTGACTCTTCAGTTTCTTCATTCCTGTTTCATTTTCTTGTGGGTTACTCACACATTTAGTAGAATTCTGTCTTGATTTATTTTTAGTGGTTTTGAAAGTATCTACTAGCAGTGGATAGTATAAACTTGGTGGTTGTTTCTCTATATTAATAAATATGCAGAAATCTGAACACAACACTCAAGTGAAGTGTAGAAACCCTCATTTCTGTTTAGGTCTTTTGAATTTCTCATTTCTAAATATTTGAGTGTGTTCAATTTATTGAATTGGTGTCTTCATTTATTTATCTGTGTGTAATTTATTGAATTAGTGTCTTTCACCAAACTTGGGAGATAACTATTATGTCTTCAAAAGTAATAGCAGCCTTACTCTTTCTCTTCCTTGTTGAACTACAGATATACAATTGTCAGATTGTTTGTCATTGTTTCACAGCTGTTTCTGACTCTGTTCATAATTGTTTGATCTTTTTCACCCTATTATTCAACTTTATATATTCACATTTCTTAATACAATGCTTGTATCACATAGTTAAATAAACCAACAAATACAGCCAGCAAATCTTTATCTTTGGATAAAATTGACTAAATAATTGAATTCACATATCACTTTTATTTATAATTTATTTTAGCATCTCTAAATTATAGAATTATAACATAGAAAAATAACATGATGTTGCTACATTAAAGCAAAATAGAATTTATTTATTATTAATTTTTCTCCCTACTCTCAAAACATAGAATATGATTGTTACCATTTCACTGTTCCTTCCTTCCTTCCTTCCTTCCTTCCTTCCTTCCTTCCTTCCTTCCTTCCTTCCTTCCTCCCTCCCTCCCTCCCTCCCTCCCTCCTCTCTCCCTCTCCCCTCTCTTTCTCTCTCTCTGCCTCTATCCCTAGTTCCCCCTCCCTCTCTCCCTCCCTCCCTCCCTCTCTCTGTCTCTCTCTGTCTCTCTCTGTCTCTCTGTCTCTCTGTCTCTGTCTGTCTGTCTGTCTGTCTGTCTGTCTGTCTGTCTGTCTGTCTGTCTGTCTGTCTGTCTGTCTGTCTCTCTCTCTCTCTCTCTCTCTCTCTCTCTCTCTCTCTCTCTCTCTCTCTCTCTCTCTCTCTCTCTCTCACTACTTTCTTTCATCCTGGTCCCTGGGCTTTAACTATAGCTGGGTATTGTCCCTAAGATATTTTTACTCGTGGATAGTACCTTACCACTTGAGCCACAGCTCTACTTTCAGCTTTTTGGTGATTAACTAGTGAGTCTCACAGACTTTCCTACTTGAACTGGCTTTGAACTGTGATCCTTAGATCTCACCCTCTTGAGTAGTGAGAATTACAGTTATGTGCCTCAAGTGCCTGGGTCCATAGTTTTTGTTTTTGTGGGGTTTTATCTGTGTTTTTGGACACCAGTCCAAATTCAGCTTAAATGGAGCCATAAAGGAAAAGTTCCCTTCTTATTATTTTTAGAATCCACACACAACCAAAATAACTCGTGTTCTTTCATTGTTGCAGTCTTGAGAGCACATGTGGACTAGCCAGTGCTGTCCGTGGTGAAGTGGTGACTGTGTCCGCATGCACACAGTGTTTCTCGGTATGCAGAGACAGCTGATGAACACTTTTTGGCACATGCTGAGTGAGAAGCCTGAGAAAAGCACCATTATAATTTATTTCTATCTAAATGACTCCAATTGGAGGAAGGATGCTGAATTGCACTGATTTCCTTAAAAAAAAACTAGCTCATTTTGATGAATGCCAGTTTTTCTCCCAATGCAGGATACAAGAGTAACAGAAAATAAATATGTACACACATACACACACACACACGCACACACACACACACACACACACACACACACACGTCTCTAATCTTTTATTTTGAATCAATTGCCTTTTATTCTTCTCATTTGGTTGATAATTAATACTAGCTTTACAATGAATGTTACTTGCATAATTTGAACATTCAACAAAATTAATATTCTTTCTTAGAAACAAAAATGAACCAAAGAACCTTTTAACAGCTGTTTGAAGCATATTTTGTAATCAGATGGGGTATTTGTTCCTACAAACAATGAAATAGTGAATTATTTTTTTAAGACAGCAGCTCTGTCCATATTTTACATTCTGATCATTTCTATTGGAAGAAACAGTCTACATTATCAACTGATTTCCCAATGAATTAATCTTCATATAAAACTCTCCTAAATATTCCTTTTTTCAGTCTCTTTCCCTATAATTACTACATCTGAAACCTGAAATTTAAAATAACTATAAATAAAACTGACAGATGTCATTGGGCATAAAAACTTACAAGAAAATAGCCTCTTAGACTCAATGTTTACCAACCTGGGATTTAAATGAAAATATTAAATTGAATTTCTTCAGCACAGGAGTAAGTGTGGGGAACACTATTTAACAGCCACTTATTGAAGAAAGGCAATAAGCAATATGAAAGAGATACTGTGAGAAAGAATATGAAATTTTCATGGAATATTCTGCAATTGAAACATAAGACATATAACTGTCAAATAGTCTCTGACCCCATTAATGAGAATAACTATAATAAAATTATTATATACAGTACAAAGTTTTCATCTTAATAGAATTTATCCATGTATGAGATTACTGGGATTAGGCTGACAAAGTATCTGAGAAATTACAAGGCAGGGACCTTGTGAAGTATTTACCAAATGTATCCTTGTAACTAGGAAAGTGTGGGAATAAGTGTTCATGCAATTTTATTTGTCATTCATCCTACAGTTGTATCTTGTCATAGATCCTCAATAAATACCACATTCATTTAGGAAGTCAGTCTAACAGAACATGCAAAATCTGCAACATCTATGTAGCATGAAGACAGGAATACTACTGACCTCATACCGGGATACCAAAATTTTCTAAAATAACTCCTCTCTGCTGCCCACTTTCCTGATCTTATTTTGTTGATGGATGAAGTCACACAGCTTAAGGGATGTAAGATCCTAGGAGAACTGAAACCTTGATCATTTCTGTAAAGATGACCATGACTTCCAGCTATCCACTTGCCTATATCTTATTTGCATATGTGTGTGTTTCTTCATCTTATGTGTCTATGTGTTTTGTTTTCTTTTTCATTTTTTTTTCCTTTTGGTGCCAGTTTGCTGTCTCTGAGCTTCTTTTGCTCAAGACTAATACTCTACCACTTAAGCCATATCTCCACTTCCAGCATTTTTGTAGTTTATTGGAGATTAGAGTCTCATAGACTTTCCTTCCCAGGCTGGCTTCAAACCATGATCCTCAGATCTCAGCCTCCTGGGTAGCTAAGATTACAGGTGTGAGCTATCAGTGCCTGGCCTTTTTTTTGAGTGAGATAAAAGCAACATTTTATACAATGTAAAGTATATATCTGCGTCCTTGCTTGTAATAGCAAGATGCTGGTTGACTCAGTTAGAGTCACAGCATGTGACATGTTAGCATTGATTTAATCAGAAACATATTGTAGTAATGATAGAAAATATATTATGCATACTGTTATTGATATTTACACTTATATAATTAAAAGTATTTTATTATTTACATACATATTAGAAGTTCAGAAACAATTCTTCTTAGGAAACTTATATTGACTGTGTCTCTTCCCACTCAAATATCAAATTTCTGTGTTCATTTAAGGGTGTGGAGGTGGGTAAGTATGTGTGTGCCTGTGTACTTGATACAATGAATAGGATCTTTTTTATTAATAAGTTTTTTAATTGTGAAATACTGTACAGAAGGGTTACAATTACATGAGCAAGGTAATGAGTATATTTCTTATCAAGCATTGTTGCCTCCTCCTTTGTTTTTCCCTTACCATCCCTGCCCTCCCATCTCCACAACTACACCTCCCCTTCCCCGCCAAAGTTGTAAAGTTCATTTTTCGACACAGCATCGTGTACATTTTCATTGTTGCAATGGGTCCACCTGTATCCTTATTTAAACAATTTGTTTTCTTCCTCTCTCCAAATTATACCAACATCAAATACAGTGAAAACAGGGGTTATAGCTTGGGGGAAGGACATTTTTTTAATTTAAATTTTATTGTAAAGGTGATGAACAGAGGAGTTACAGTTACAAAACACAGGTAATGAGTACATCATTTTCTTATGAACAGTGTCCCCCCCTCCCTCATTTTCTCACAGGTTTTCCCCTCCCAACCCCCTGCCCACCCCCAGTCATGTTGTATAGTTCTTTCCACCATAGTGCTTAGTGAGTATCACTACTGAACTGGTTCACCTTTGTTCCAGAGTATTCTGTGCTTCCCCTCCCCAAATCAGATAAACTTATACACAAGACAAAGGGTAGAGAAATCAAAAACAATGACAAGGGGAAAAAAGAGAAATAACTGCAAATAGTACAATAAAAAACTCTTGTTTCCATTTCTTGGAGTTCATTTCGATAAACATCATTTTATATGATCATATGCACATAACTACTGAGCCATTGTGATCTTCTCCTAGGAATATAATTAATAATATAATTCACTAATAATATAATTCACTGTGTGATTGTTTAGAGTGCCATTTAATTAACATATCCAAGTATAATTATGTCTTTTACTATCGATTGGATTTCCTTGTAGATTTATAGACACTTTCTAGTTATTACAAATGAGGGAAAACATGCAGCCTATGTTGAGTCTGGATTACTTGACTTAATGTAATTTTTTTCCAAGTCTTTCCATTTCCTGACAAATAGGTCAATGTCATTCTTTCTGATAGAAGCATATAATTCCATTGTGTATATAAACCACATTTCCTTGATTCATTCATCCACTGAGGGGCATCTGGGTTGATTCCATAAAGTGAGCAATGTAATCTAGTTATTCCATTTTTACCAATGAGAATATTAAGGTTGTGGTAGTTTGTTTTGTTGTTGTTTTACCGTTTTGGGAGTTGAACCCAGTGCCTTGATTTGGTATGCAAGCCCTCTTCCACTTGAATTACATTAATGGCCCTTCTTATTTTATTTTATTTTTGATATAAAGTTTCCACAACTTTGCCCTAGTTGGCCACAAACTCTTGGTCATGTTATCTCTGCCTCTTGTTTAGATGGGATTATAGGTATGATGACAACAGTGTTCTAACCTATTGGAACACAAAGTGCTAAGAAGTCTTTGTGAACTCAATAGGGATATTTTCAATGGACAAAAGAAAGAAAAATGAAAACCAAGTATATCACAAATAATAGTAAAAAAAGAATTACCAAAGTTTATTGATTTTTTTAATGAAACAGATGTTGGATCCATTGAGGAAAGAAATAAAGGGACATACTATTAAATAACATATTTATGATTTTCTGTGTTAGGTTTGGAATGACACATCTGTACTTTCATTTAAAATGGATAAAATAAATATAGCATAAAATTTCTGAAAGGTTTGAAATCCACATATATGTAATGTAATTGCTTAGTAGCAACTGCCCAAGGTTATGTTTAGAGACATTCTTTTTTTTGGGGGGGGGCGGTCGTGGGGCCTGAACTCTGGGCCTGGGCGCTGTCCCTCAGCTCTTCAGCTCAAGGCTAGCACTCTACCACTTGAGCCACAGCGCCACTTCTGGCTTTTTCTTTTTTGCTTATGTGGTGCTGAGGAATCGAACCCAGGGCCTTATGCATGCAAGGCAAGTGCTCTACCACTGAGCCACCTTCCCAGCCCCGGTTTAGAGACACACAAAACCTTGATGATTGGATTCTGTGATTGATGGGTAATATATCCTCTGGTTCAGTGAATATGGCCATGATTCATATAATTCAAAGTACTCAGAGTACAAGCTAACATTAAGAGATAGCCTGAAATACACTACACTTTGAATACCTCACCATATAAAGTGAGAAATACATTATTTAGTCCTAGTAGATCTATTTTTATTTTTCTTTGAAGAATGCAGTAGATTGTTTTAGAAAAATTTAAGATTTTCTTTCCAAATCAGAATAAAACCAACAAAATGCAGTTGTGGTCTCCTTATATTGGTTGGATGAGAAATGAAGAAGGATTGGAGTAGCTGGTATCTAATAATTTCCTGTAATCTCTGGGGGCTGCCAACTAAGGACAATGTGCAAGAACAATTCTGAGTGTTCTAAGAACAGCTAACCATGACAATTCCCCTGCAAATTGTTCTTGGGGTATCTATGCTTAAAGTTATATTTCAAGTGAAAAGAACATTGTGATTTTTAACCAGGGAAGCCTGAAGAAGTAGCTCTGAGAATAGCTCTGAAACATGGCCACTCTTCCAGTTTATGAGTAATAAGAACACTGAAATTGTTGCAGGGGAAACATAAATAATTTCCAAAGCATTTATCATAAAATGGCCCCAGATAGAGAAGCAGGGAAAAGATAATAAATTCTTGACAATCCAAGACATGCAAGAACAAAGAACTCAACTCCAAACATCATAGAATATACTGTAAGCAAATGCTACAATAAATATATCATAGTAATAAAATAATTCTAAAAAAACATTGTGTGAAATTCAATGTCACTTGCAAATACACTGTAAAGAAGTTCTTGGGGGGATGGATTCTGAGAGCATGAGTTGTGGACCACAGGTTTTGTTCAAGGTCTTCTAGAACTGTTATATCTCTGGAGAAGGCACAGTTGTACTGTTGTTCCAAAGGAGGTATGAGATGCCCTTCTTCCAAACAAGAGTCCTAAAGTATAATTAGTCTAGCTATGACAATACCTTAAACCCCTGTGGAATTTCCATTCCTTAATCCTAACTGCAGAGCTCTTTTTTTTTCCCCAGGAGTGTGATGTATCCATGTAGGCTCTCAGGGCAGAAAAAAAGATCATTTATCATTTTATAGGAATCGTTATAAAGCATTAATGTAAGAATTTCAGCTCAGGAAAGAAATTGAGAACAAAAAGAAGAAGGTAATATGAAGATATATAAGCAAAGACCCATAGGGACTCAGTGAAGACTCAGAATAAGCAAACATCTTCACTTAACTTTTTACTAAGAAACTGGAAAAGTCCCATGAGTCTTTACATCAACCCCTTCCAGAAAAGTAGTCTTACAAAATACCTGCATAGCCTAAGTAGCAGACTTCCTCTACTTTATCACCTGCATCATTTTCTTGCCCAGCACTTTTATTACCATTATAGGAAAAAATCTTATTAAGTCAAGTCAGCCAGACCCAAAGAAAGATGCTCCATGGTTTCCCTCTGTAGTCTGCTAGGAGAGTCCTAGGAGAGGATCGCAATAGCACAATAGCTATGTATATATGACCATATAGAATGATGTTAAGCAAAATCAAAATGATCTCCACAATGAGGAAACAAGAGGGCTATTTTTTGTTGCTGTTGGTGTTTTCTTTCTCTTTTTCTTTCTTACTCTCTCTCTTTCTTTCCTACCTTCCTTCCTTCCTTCCTTCCTTCCTTCCTTTCCTTTTTTCCTTCTTCTTTCTTTCTTTCTTTCCTTTTTTCTTTCTTTCTTTTCTTTCTTTTTTTCTGTGTATTGTTTGCAGTTATTTCGTTTGTCTCTTGTTTTTTTTTCCTCCACTGGTTCATTCCCAGTGGTTGCTGTTTCAGATTGTCTTGTATGTAAGTTTATCTGATTTGGGGATGGGAAGGGGAATCATAGAAATAGCAGGTCAAAGGGTGAGCCCAATGCAACAGCAATACTCACTGGCATCACGTTGGAAATGAACTTTACAACTTAAGGGTGAAGGGAGTGAGGGGGAAGAAAAGCAGGAGAAAATGAGGGAGGGGGTAACACTGTACAAAAAGAAATGTACTCACCTTACTTATGTAACTGTAACCCCTCTGTACATAATCTTTACAATAAAATAAAATTTATAAAAAGAAAGTATGGTCATAGTACTCACTTTTGAAGATGGATTTTCTGTGTTCTTTAGTAAAGCATCTTGTCTGTAAGAACATCTTTTCTTGTTCACACATGTCTGTTATATTATAGGCACTTCATAAAATATTTTTAATAAACTAATGAGCAAATTAACATTCAATGAAGAAAGAAATTTAGTCAAATAAAATTGAGAAATTCTGCTTTGAACAAATATGGCCTGTAAACAAATACTTTTCTTAATAATCATATATATTACATCTAGGTTGCCAAAAGCAGCACAACTCTTGATGAGTGCAGAGATAGTTCTAATAATGAGGCTATGTTTCATATAGATTACTATATTTGTTTTTCATCCCTGTGACAAAACTCTAAGGGGAGAATAAGAAGAGAAGATTTATTTTGGCCTAAGCCTTCACATGTCTCAGTTTATGGTCAGCTGGTTCTATAGCTTTTGGGCCTATCAGGAGGCAGAACATGGCAGTGAGCTGGTAATGAAATAAAATTGACACCTTGCGGCGGCCATGAAGATGAAAGAAAGAGAAAAAGTGAGAGAGCAAGAGAAATAGTCAGATAGAGATAGACAATAGTATAACAAATCAGAGACAGAGAAGGGCCAGGGTTCCAATACCTAACACATTCAAATGCATCTCCCAGTGACTTAACTTCTTTCATGATGCCCTTACTTCTTAAAAGTTCCACCACCTCCAACTATCTGGGTCAGCTCATACCACAACTTTAACACATGTTTATAATGTAATACTTTTTATTGTATTAAAGGAAATTTAATCCAATTAAGGAAGTATGTCAGGCTTCAATAGAGACAGACATGAGGAAAACAAAGCAAAGAAGAAAATAAGAAGGAAATGAAAGGAAAACAGTTTTGCAATAAAGAGAGATTGCACTACACTATACAACTTAACTGACAATACTGTTCATCTGGTGTTAGGAATTACAAAAACAGGTATTTGCATGACCAACTTCTGCTATTTTTCTCTGAGGAAGATGGAGTATTCAGTCAAAATTGAGTGTGTGTGTGTGTGTGTGTGTGTGTGTGTGTGTGTGTGTGTAAATTAATGGACACCAAAGGAGATTAAATCATTGCTTTTTCTTGTAATAACTTAATAGATAATATTTAAGATATAAAATGCAAGAAATTGGAAAGCAAATATGCTATTGACTGAGTTTGACTTGCATTTAAATATCTAGAAGTGGTTGCCTTTGGAAAATGGAATGGCTACAAAAGAATGGTAACAGGTCAAATTGTATTTTATTTTTTATAAGTTGATGAAACTATTTGAGTCTTAAGAAAAAGAAATATGGCAACTGCTCACTGGGTTAAAATTCAGTTTTCACTCTGGTCTCACACACATGCAGGTGGCCTAGGGATGGGCTGTTGGGGCTCCTTCATCTATATAACCAGTTCAGACCTCTTCTGAGAATTTCAGGAGCACCAACCAGCTTTCTGTGTACCTTGTTCTGGGAGGAGACAAAGGACATGAAACAGAGGTGTCTGCTTCCCCCATCAGCTTCCTGCTCACCCCTTGGCCTTAGAGGAGAGAAATTTTTACAAGGACCTTTGGTAATAACTAGGACTGAAATAATGATCATATCCAAAAAACTCATCAAGCTTCCCAGGAAATATGAATGTAAATAAAATATTGATTAAAAACTAAAAGGATTTTAATTAGGTTACTTACTTTAATAGTTTAATTTGGCAGAAACAGACAACTTGGAAATGGTTCTTTGTGTAAGCACATTTTAAATCACTAATTAAAATTTCAGATGGCACTCTGAGATTAGCAAAGGGATCTTCAAAGGCAGGCAAGATGTCCATTTATTTTATTTTATTTTTTTCAGCAATTCTAAGATTTTACTTTGAATCCTCCATTTGAAATAATGCTCGGATCTATTGTAATCCTCTTTGACCCATGCACTCCCTGTAATTAATTTTTATTGAGCAGAAAATATTTAATGTGCAAACATATATTTTATTTGTTATCAAAGAATCACCTATATTTTTGCAGTTAAGAAACAGGAGAAATCAACTCCTAAACACACAAAATTCAAAGCACAGTAAAATATTATTTATTCAGTCTGATTCAGCTAGTGCATAAAGTATTTTAAATGAGATGCACACAGAGGCTCTATTTCAAGTCCCTGTTAGGTAATTACATAATGATACACTAAATGGCATCCTTTAAGGTCAAAGCTAAGTCTCTACTTATGTTTTGGTTAACATAGTGCAGCCAACCAAGAATGCCAGAAAGGAAGGTTGGTTACATGAACAATCCCTGGAGCCTCATGCCTGGGCAGCAATCATGGTTTACCACTTAATAGTCATGTGCCTTCGCAATTTGCATAGCATTCTTATGCCTTGGTTTCCATATAAATAATATAGGAGTGAAAAAATTGTATCGACTTTGCATTATTATTATAGAGATTTAGAAAAGAGTAAATTTTAAATGCTTAGCTCTTTCAGTTTAGAACATAGCTAAGTCTCATACATGTTAACTCTATACATATGCTGTAATTAGAATGGTAGAATTGTAGAAGATAGAAAATCTGTTTGGTAAATGCAAGAGAAAAAGAAACAGTGACCATCATGGACTGGGCTTTAAGAAAGATCTAGATTCAAATTCCAATTCTCTTTTCCATTTAATACTTTTCATTGGAAAGCTACTGTACAGAGGAGTTAGTTACCTGAATAAGGTAATGAGAACATTTCCTATCGAGCCTTGTTACCCCTCCTTTGTTTTTCCCACACTATCCCTTCCCACTCCATCTTCCCAACTCCTTCCCCTCCCTGAAAGTTGTAAAGTTCGTTTTAACATAGTGTCTTGTACATCTCATTGTTACAATGGGTCACGTGTGAGTGTTGAACAAATTACATCTCTGTGCTTTATTTTCTTCTTGTATACATGAGGAAAACCATATCTAACTCAGAATGCTTCAGAAGGATCAATAAGGTTAAAGCCCTATACAAGGTTTGACCCATAAGACTCGTTCAATAAATATTAAGTTACCATCCTTTCTTTCCTGCAATAAATACAAAAGTAAAGGAGACATGTGTGGTGGCTGCCCTGCAGAAATTTATAGACATGGTGACTCACAAGGTGGTTGTTTCCATTAATTTGAATTCTCTAGGAAGTACTTCAGTGGAACATTGATTTTATAAAAGCTACCCAAACACCGGAGAGTCTGGAATGCCCTGATACAATCAAAACCTATCACTCATCTGTTGTGGGGAGCCAGCATTTTGACTCATACACAGATTAATCTTACATGTCAAAGATACCGGTATTTACATAAACATCATCTCAGCTTTTGAAGGAGTCATAGACCAATGAGCGTGACATTCACTCTCCCTTAGATAACTTCATCACAAGTGCTGGGGGCACTATCAACATTTCATGGCTCTGTTTCTGACTTCAGTCCAGACATCTGGCTGATACCATATTAAGATATCAGGTTGACATTCTAATGGGATGCTGATTTACAGATAAATTCTCCAATACCTTTGCTTGGCCCAACAAATTAATGTAAATGAGTCCATGGGTTGCAGGAGGATAACGAACATATTTCCTATCATTGATGCCAATTCATAAGGCAACCAGAGAGGCCTGTATTCATCTATTTATTTTTGTTTCTCAAGACAAAAATCTGACTATATCCCCTAGACTCCCTTGAACTCAGTAATTCCCCTGACGTAGCCTTCCAAATACCAGATAATTCTTTGTTTATAACTGCATTTTAATTAGATGAACAGTGATAACAATTGTAAAAAGTGAAAATTGAGGAGGAAATCTACATAACAAACTAAAATGCTTCACATGTTCCAACATCCCTTTAGTACCATAAGGAAATTTTTAAAAAATGATTTCAAGATTATATCTAATTTGGTATAGCCCAAGCCTTCTCTTCATCATTCCAAATCATCCATTTCCATTTTAAAGCTCTTGTCTCAGCAGGGTGATAGAAAGAGCCGCCTTCCTGGAGTTTTGCTTATCCTTTCTCCTAAGTTACATTTTATGTAAATTACAACTTGATCCTTTGAGGCATCTAGTGTCTGTTAAAAGATTTATCTTCCATTGGTTTTAAAGCTGCACCATTCAGCCACCTGTTCTGTGTTCCTTATTCTCTGTTAGGAACAACATAGGAAGTTTAAGGACAGTCCATGACCTTATGGATTATACTTTACCATTTGGGAGGCAAACAAAACGTTTTAAAGATAATTAGAATAAAGTATAGGGAAACATAAAATAGAAGGGTGACCTGTGGGTTCTGGGGAGAGATCAACAAAATGGCACCTTTCATATCCTCACACAGAGCCTGATGAGGTTTCAGATTTCCCTTGCTGGGACAGGATTACACTTCATTACTTGTATACATAAATCCTTTTCATTACTGCACAAGTGTATACTTTAAAATTCAGCTTCTTCCCCCCCCCACCCCAGTCTTTTCAAAATATCTAATCATCTGAAATTTTATCCTCTGACTTGGTGAAGTAGACTGTGTGGGGAAACCAACTGGTGGCCAGATCTAATGTTAGCAAATGGAAATCAGTGGCCAGTAGGTTTTTTCTTGAACTAAAGCTGTGTTCTATTAGCATTCAGTAAATCCTTAAAACAGATGTAAGCTCTAGTCACCAAGCAACTCTTTATCTATCATTATGGGCTGCTCTTTGATGAAACTGCTATCTTGGAAAATGCATTTGACTTACTTGAGAGATTGCTTGACACAGGAGAATGAATGAAGCTGTAATGTCTAGACTTGATGGTTTTCCTTTGAATAGAAACCAATGTTGAAAGCTTTGTGTACCATCTCAGTTTGGCTTAATCCAAAAATGGTTTGGTTTTATAACCAATAACAAAACAAATTTTTGATTACTGAGAAAAAATTCACCAAACCTAATAAGTTTCTTAAGATTCTATCTATTTTTCCAATTATTTTTTTTTCTTTTGAGGTACCAAAAAGCTTGGAATGGTAGAAATTTCACTTAGGCAAAGGAAAAAGGTAATTTTATCTCAAGATGCATTTGATATCAGATGATGAATTGAGGGTTTAGTAATGGTCCCTGAAAAGTGAATTTATCTTAGGGTGCTTCAACAAACATCACTGAGCTTTAAGGTTTGCATCTACTTTCAATCTCTCTTTGGGGCCCTTCTTTCATAGCACCAATGCCATTGTAGTGTACTCTATACTCACAGTGTCTACTACTCACCAAAAGTTGCCCTTTTGTAGATTCATATTTTCACCTTGAATTTCTGACATGGAATTATGAAGTTTTGAATGAAATCTACACATCTTATCACATTGTAAGAGAAAACTCTAACTTGCATTTTTTTTTCCTTGTGGAGTCTCTTCTGTTTAAACATTGGATCCTAGTTTTAAAAATATCATTAAGTACAATTCTGAAAGACATAACACAGGACTAATGTCACTGAATTTACAACCTCCACCTCAATGACACAGTATGGCCTGCCTACGTACAGGATAAGGATTTTGAAATGCTATTCACATTGTTACAAATATATTTGCAGAATCACTGAGTTGAGACATAAAAGCATGCATTGGCCAACTTCCTAACCCTAGTGAGACCTTCCTGTGGTATACCAGTTTATTTCATCTTTGGAATGCTAAAATAGTTAGAAAAGCTTCATTCTATTATACTGAAATAGTCCTTTTTGGTTTTTAGTTCCAGTAATCTTGATCCTTCTGGATACATGCCACTAAATGGACAAAAGTGATCATTCAATGCTATGCATACAAACCCATAGTTCCAACATTCTTCTTCACAAATGGAGTTTGTAGGACAATTTCTTGCAGACATATTTAGATTGTTTTCTTTTCGGTCTCTTCCTGAGGCTGGTAAGGAGTTGGGGCTGGTAGGGGTGCATTCTTCCACGTTATTTGGTTACTTTATTCTGCTATTATTAATGCTACGTTCTTTTCAGTGTTGAGGTTTGAACTCAAGAGTCTTCCACAAGCTAGACAAGTGCTCTCCCACTAAAGCCATACACCCAGCCTTTTTTACTTTAGTTAATTTCTCAGATGACCTCTTGAGTTTTTCCCTAGGCCAACTTGGGACCGTGATCCTTCTCTCTGTGGCGTCCTACATAAAACTAGGATGTGGGACACCATGCCCAGCTTGTTGAACTATCACTAATCTTTTTTTTTTTTTTTTGCCCAGGCTGACCTCATCATTATCCTGAACTCAACCTCCTGAGTAGCTGGGATGACGAATATAAGCCACTGTGCATAGGCTACTTTTGATGGGGTGCCTCTTTGAGAGAATCCTCACAAGCCAGTCTCAAAAACATTAAAGTGGGCCTGTTTAAGTTGATCTGAGCACATGAGAGCAGGTACCAGGATGGAGTTCTTACTCTGACCCCAAGCATGCTATGTGGCATGTGACACATGATCTCTTAATAATTGGTCCAGGGAGCAGCCGCGTGACACTATGTGGATTAAATACCATTCCCGTTAAATGCATCTCCTTTTCTTGGTAAAATGTAAATCTTAAGAGCAGTTTGAATGTTTTACCTTTTCCCCAAAGGATTATAGTAAGCCAGCCTGGTTCACAGATCTATTATCTGTGATTGTAGTTCTGACTACAATCAAAGGAAACTTTCCACATGCACTTAACAGCCCAGATGGTGTGAAGCAGCACTTAGTAAGTCCCACATGATTGTCCGTTGTGCTCAAGTCTAGGGTCTTGAGCATTATCAGTTTTTTATTTATTCCTTAATGACAATATCCTTAGAGCTATCGATTCATGGATAGCAAGGGTCTGCTAGATTTTGCTTCACCTTAAAATGGTTATGTCTCCCTTTGGAAACCACTAGACCCAGTATTTGCAGGAACATTATGTTACTGCTTTCAGACTGAAAATATCCCACTAAACAATAAAACCCAAGCAAGAAGACTTCACATCAATGCTAGCCCAAGGATTTCCAGTCTGATCTTCTCAGTGAAGGGTTTGGATAGGTGAATGGCAGTTTGAATGATACTGTGCTAACAGAGTTGGGGCCTCAACTTATCCTTTCCCTTTGTGAATCATTCTGCAAGACAGACTACGTCAGAGTCCTTGCCAGTTTACTTAGATCATGTCAAAACTGTGTACTGAAATTTCCTGGAGCTGCCTAGTGTCAATTCTCTTCTCTTCTCATTGCAAATTCCTCCTTACTATTCTATTCATAAGTTGGACCTAGAAGGGATGATTAACCCAGGTTAGACTACTTAGTTATTCTGGTTTCTTGGAATATGAATCTTGAAGGGATAGAAATATGAAAATGACCATAGATTGCCTGTAATCTAAGGTACAGGTTGATCAAATATCATATCCTTACATGTCATTCTGCTCCTCCATAAACTTTTGATTTTATAAACCCCATGGAAGCCAGGATTGATTTCTTGTGCTTGAAAGAGATCAGGGTTTCCAAGCCTTAAATACATAATTTCTCTCCCAATTTTGTGTTGTCTCAAAACACAGTGTTTGTATCTCCTACACTTTCATCCAAGTTGCATTGCTAAATCAGGAGTGGTAGGTCTGTATAAAGCTGTTAGATTTTTATATACTAAGTATAAATAACTAAACATTTTAAATGATAATAGCTTTTATTGATGTATTGAATGTTTGTTACATGTTAGGATCTATGAGCTTTGTAGTCTTTTATTGTACATTACATGTTTGGGATTCTTTTCTTTTTGAAAAACAAGGTGTATTCTGGAAAAGTCTGTAATCTATGGAAAAGTTGCACTCTTAGCAGTGAGAGTTCCGTATGCCCTACCACCCACTTCCTGCGATGTTATTGTTTCCATGATGTGTCTACATTAACTGGGACTAGGAAAACAGCTTTGGTGGCAGAGCTGTGGATTTCCTTGGAAACTTGACTTTTTCTCTTCACCAGTGCCTCCTTTCTGTCCAAGACCTAACCCTTACTTTTTTATCAATCCATTTTTTCTCATAGTAACCTCATATTTCATTCTCTCAGTGAGTCAGGCATCTCTGCCACCCCGTTTTATAGATGAGGAAACAGCCAGAGATGTCAAATAACTGGCCAAAGTCACACAGAAGGTAAAACTAGCATCCAAACCCAGTAGCCTCTGTTTCCCATGTATACACACAGTGGAACACAATGTTACCTGATTTGCCATACTCTTAAATGGTTACTTTGGATACTCTGTTATTGGTAGGCTTCTGAAGGTCTATGAGATTACTGCAGCCCTTTGTACAGGTAAACCATACCAAATAATTCCTCCTAGGCTCTGTTGAGGTTACTGTCGATTCTCAGCATGTTTTAGAGTACAGCATCAATATGCATTGACAATTGAGTTACTTACCCCTCCTTACCGGTCTAGCATAAGTCTCTCTTGACTCTAATGTGTCTATGAATCACAGGATGTCTGTTTCTCATACAGATGCTGCAGGTTGGAGAAGGAGTCTAGGAATCTGTACATACTTAAGGTCTAAGGCTCTCTGTATACACTGCTAGGTTGAGGAGTCTACTTCAGGTAGTGAGGCCCCTCTTAGCCATGGCTGAGTAGCTTTCCTTGCTCATTACCCTGGAAAACAGTTTGCTTACGTAGAGACAAGGGAGGAGCTCCACACTTTTCTGCCAGAGACCATTTAACCTACTTCAAACACTAGTTTTATTTAAATTCAGATGGTCAGCTTTCTAAACCTCAGATTTTTCCCCCAATCTGTCCCTGAGCCTCTTTGTACTGAAAGCTAGCGCTTTATCAGTTCAGCCCCAGCACCATTTCTGGCCTTTTCTGATTGGTTTCTTGGAGATAAGAGTTTCATGGGCTTTTCTGTCCAGGTTGGCTTTGAACCACAAGGCTCAGATCTCAGCTTCCTGAGTAGCTAGAATTATAGGCATGAGCTATCAACACTTGGCTCTTAGATTTATTCTTTACTTATAGAAACTTATTCTTTACTTATAGTAGTAGAGCATCTGTTTATTAATTCTGTTGTTTTGTTTTCTGTCATTTTATAATAATCCAGCAACAAGTCTATTTCTTTTCTGGTTTTCACTATCTAAATTCATCTAAAGGCATATTAATTATTGAGTGTTTTCAACCATCTTCAATTTGTTCTAAATTGTTAACTTGTGCCATACATACTTTGGATATTAAAAGTTTCCTACGGATTCATATTTTGTTTTATATTACTATTAAAATTATCTTTAAGTAGTTGTAAAAAGGGCTTTCATCTCAACATCTCAGTTTTATGAGTACATTGCAGCTTGATCAATAAGACTCATAGTTTAAACCTTGGAATGTTATCAAACCTTTTGGAGGTGTGTCTTAGTGGGAGAGGTCCTGTGGTCCCTGGAAGCATGTCCTTGAAGGGGTGAGTGGGACCTGAGCCTTTTTGTCTTTGATCCCTGACTTGTGATACATGTAGCTTTGCTCCTCTAGGTACTCCTGCCATGATGTACTTCTTTGCCACTGGCCCCAAACATGAACCAAAACACTCTTCCATCTCCATAAGTTAACCTCTCAGATATCTTGTGACAGTGAGTAAAAGCTGACTAATGCATCTTCCTATCTGCAATACCCAGCGAGTTTCTCACTCACTTTTGTCATCTGCTGCCACACAGTCTTCCTTCCATCTTCCAAGTGTGGGGCTTTAAAATCAAAGCACAAAGTTTTTCTCAGCCTGGCATATTGATTTCTTCTATATATCACCTCTCACTCAGACTTCTTCCCCATTAGAAATGTTTACAATGGTAGTAATGTCTGGTCCTTTACTATTCCTTTATTTCTAGCTTGCCTATTTGAAGAAATTGCCTCCTCCCTTCACTCAGGAATTCTAGCCAATTGAGAAACAGATTTTGTATAATTTCTTGGAATATTTTGGAATCTGCTTTCATACAACCTGAGTTTGAATATGATATACTGACTGTATTGCAAATTGTCAACCTTAGAGGAGGTCACCTCTTTCTTGTAAGTTTCCTAGTCTTCAGAGCATACTCGCCTGCCCTTTCTTGGTAAGTTAGAATAAAGTCCAGACTAGTAGCTCCCACCCTGACTTCATTTTCTTTTTGGAAGATAAAAGTGCTCTTTTTTTTCTTTAGGCTAATTATTTGCATACTTTACTTTTTCCTGCTTTATTTAAATGCAAGACATGGGTAAAAAAAAAAAAAAAACACCTCAAGCTATCCTCTGTACAGCTGATGTGAGCATGGGTGGGCAAAAGCAAACATGCTGGAAAAGCATTTACTCTGGAGACTGAGCCCAGGGATGATGTCAGTGCTCTGGAGGACAGTGCTCTCAACAGACTTAGTGGCTCTTCCAGGAACAGTCACATCACTACCTTCCATAGGGAGAGATGGCCGCTCTGCTACCTGACACAGTTCCACCACACGATCAATACATATTTGGATCAAACTGCAACCTGATTTTGAGATCCAGCTATATGCTGTGCATAAACAACTACCCAAAAGACAAGAGCTTTATGAACAGTAAAGGGTTCCAAACAAGAATGACAAAACATGGAAACCCATGTTTTGACTAAGAGCAAATATCATCAACTGACTTCCCTGCTCACACAAACCTGCAGATATGTCTAGTAAAGGGGACCCTGGGCCAGCAGATGTCTTGATTTTGAGCAGGCACTAAGATTTGTTTATCTGGAGAAGTGGAAGAAGGAAAAAGACAGTTGGGAAGAGAGCATCGGTCGTGAAAGCACTCATGTGGTGGTTTTACTCTTTAATTTCCTCTTAACTGCTGATGTGCTGGTGATCCATCAACTTGCCGGTGACACACTGCTCTGAGGAGTGAGAACATGCTCCAAGTTTATAGCAAGATAGAGAAGGGAAGAAAGAAATGTGTTACAGGGTCAAAGGACAGGAAACAGATGGGAGGGAGAAGCAATCTGCAAATGCATATCTCTGTGGGAAGATAACTAAAGGTTTCCAGCGACCCTAGTTCTGTATCTTTTGACATAGTCTGCTATCCACCAATTTCAGAAGAGCTGACGCATTTCTGTCATTGTTTCCTCTTGGTGCATTATGCATATGAAGTTAAATAACCCAATTTCTTTTCAAGGCACTAACCAACGTATCCTAAAGCATCTTCATACTTTCATCATTTGTCAATTTATTATACATGTTAAATGTATTCTGAAGTGATCTAGCTGCAAGTAGGTAGACCTAACTACTCATAGAACTGGTTTCAACTATTTCATGTTGCATTAATAATTCTGAGATAATGTAGCTTAAAGAAACAAGTATTTATTTGCTCAAGATTCTGAGCGACAGGAATATAGGAAGGGCTCAGAAAGACACATTTGTGATGACATGGGCTATCAATAAGTTATATCCATTTATCTGCATTCATTGGCTCTTTTTTTCTTTTCTTTTCTTTTTTTTTTGTCGGTCATGGGGCCTGGACTCTGGACCTGGGTGCTGTCCCTCAGGTCTTCAGCTCAAGGCTAGTGCTCTACCACTGGAGACACAGCACCACTTCTGGCTTTTTCTGCTTACGTGGTGCTGAGGAATTGAACCCAGAGCCTCATGCATGCAAGACAAGCACTCTACCACTGAGCTACCTTCCCAGCCCCATTCATTGGCTCTTAAGCCAGACTAGCCAGTTCATAAAGGTTTCATTTATATTTGATTATTTGTGCTTCATCCCAAGACCTCTCATTCTCTGTACAGTTATGCTGGGTTTACTTGCTAAGTGAGTCTAAGCAGTAAGACTTCGTTCTACCTATCTATTGATGATGACAATCATTTATATTTTGTGAGATGGAGTTCTTTCAAATGGTTGCTATCAAATGAAATGTCCTTATCCTAGATCTTGATGATCTGGATGTTCCCAAACTTGGACCTGCTACTGGTAGTTGAGGCTGGCTATGGATGAGATAGCAGTTATAACTGTGAACTTGAACATCTAACCGTAGCCTCCCCTGTAACTGACTTCACAGGAATGAGAGGGCACAGTCTAAGAACAGTGTTCCAAAAGCTCCAGACAAGAAGTTGGTACAATTCTGATGACCTAGACTCAGAGATATACAACACTGGTTTAGTCAGTCTTTATGGGTCAAAAGCAAGTCAGAGGACCTGCCCAAATCTCAGCAAGTGAATTTTTCAAAGGGGTGGACAGTAAAAGGCTTGGCCTGTAGCACCAAGGGGCAGTATTTTAAGCTGGGCATGGTAGTATGTGCCTGTTATCTAAGTATTCCTCAGGCTGAAGCAGGAGAATCAAGTGTTTGAGGCCAGCCTGGAATAAACAGCAAGACCTTGTCACAGAAGGAGGAAGAGGAGGAGAAGAAACATTCCTAGGAACAGGTAAAAACTGGCAGTTTCTCAACGTGTGGTCTCCAACATTACCTAACATCATTTCTGTTGTGTCCAACTGGACTGTCCAACAGCCCAAAGTCAAGGGCGGGGATGTGGACCTCACTGCGCATGGCAAGAGAGGCAAATCTTAAATTTCCCACACCCTGCTAAAATGATTCAACATTAGGGTTTGAAATCTTGCAGACATTTTTCATATCATATCTTTAATCGAAGTAAAAACTAAGATGAGACAAAATGTACCACTTTTTACATTAAAATGCTAATGTTGCCTAGGCCCCAGACCTTTTTACAGTCCAATGGTCACAGGAAAGTTTTTCAGTTTGGGAATTTGGTGACAACTTTCTACTTTATGGATGAGCACACTTCTGCTGCTTATCCAATTTTAAGTGAATTTTTCAGGTTTTGATTTTGAGGAGTTTGGGGCCTAAAAACACATAAAATCATTTTGAGTGATTTTGAGCAGACCCAAGGTACATAAAACTTAATTTGGCTTTCATTTTATTGATCAGATGCCTCAACTCATTAGGTGAGCAATATATATCCTAGGAACAAAGTGACCATGGGTATGAAACTTAACGATTATAAACTAATCTCTGTCCTCCTTACATATATAACATTCCAGTTTTGATGGTTTGAAAAACCAAAGATTTTTCTATTTATATTCTTTCATAAGATTGTGTATTATTTTTAAATTAAGCAACAATATCCCTTTCTAACATAAAACCTTATAGAATCTGAAAACTTTATCCCAATTAAAGATGTTTTATTCTTCCATAAAGGATCAGAATATGCATTAAAAAACTTTCTCCATGAAATTGATGAAATTAGTATAAAGGTCCAGATGACAAACAATCTTAAAGTTGCATTTATTAAACATGTTCATTGAACATTTAAGAAATGCTGGCTGTTACAACTTAGAAATAAGATTAGGTAAATATTCTCTATTTTGTTGTAATGAGATTACAGTTTATATTTTTAGTATTGAATGGAATGAATGGCTTTAAATGTTGACTAAATGTGTTAAAGGATTGTAAACACATGGCTCTGATTCTTAGCTTTATGGTCCTATTCTGTTCTTAATCTCTGTCTTCTTTCATTTTCATTTACTGTAGCATTAAAATATGTTTCTGTTTGAATTCTTGTTATCGTGACATTTAATAAGGAAGGCACCACTCTTTTGATTACAATTTTGTTTTCAGGTCAATCCATCTGGGCTCAGACCTGGGCTCCATCACTTATTCTCTGCATTATCCCAGACCAGTTACTTAAACTCTGGAAATTCAAGTTTAATCACCCAATAATAGATGTGATATTAATATCTATAGTAGTAACATAACAATGTGTCTGTACTGATCAAGGGGTATTGGATTATCTTAACAAGTAAACTAAAACTTTCCCGGGCTTAATACATTAGAAGGCTAATTCTGAAGTCCAGTGGGTTATCTGTTTGGGTTAGTGCCTTCTACAGGGATATTAATGCTTTACTTTTGAGGTAAAGGAGAAAGAGTGGTTTTTGCATAGAAGGATATATGAACCACATTTTGCAATGATTCTTGTCAGTCCCATTACTTCTCATTGGTTAAACCATAGTTGTATGGTCACACCTAATTACATAGGAACCTGGGAAATATGGTCTAGTTGAATTCCCAGGGGACAGATGGAAAAGATTTGGTGAACTACTAACAAACTTGGTAATAACATATTCAATTTCTATTGAACGTCCTGATGCAAGAATATTTAATAAATATTAAGTATTGTAGTTATTAATATGATCAGATATGCTCTGGCCATAACTCCTAAACCATTAAGTAAATATAAATAATGACATGTGTCACTGTTATGTGGGTTGATGATAAACTGCAAGAATCTATGACCAAACCCAGGAAGAGTAAAGAATGTTGATAGAAGTAATATTTAAAAGCATATTAGATAAAGAGTAGAATTAACGTGCTGAAAGTAAGGGGAAAAGAGTTTCCATCTCAGAGAATATGGCAAAAGGTCTAGAAATGAGAGATGATACAGCTTTAAAGAATTCAGATCAGTTATGTTGGTATATGGAGGTAGACAATTCTATAAGGAGAAATGCGAGTGGAAAGAAATAAAGACTTGAGGTTGCCAAAGATCTTAGAAAATACGTGGAGTTGTCTGAGATCACTAAGAATTCAGTGGAGATCATTTGAGAGTGAAGGAGAAGAACCCTGAAGAGAGACAGATGACAACCAGAGACACTTTACGAGTGGAAAATAGTTCAGAATGAATCAGAACTGATAAAATCAACCAACGACAGATGATAAATGATAGGACATCATTTTGCATTCTTGGGTAAGGTATAGTTAAAATAACTTCTTGACCAGAAGTAAATATCTTAGCTGTAGGATGAATGAATAAAACTAAGCACATTAGCTACAAAGCTGTTTGAGGAGTCTGAATGCATTGTTTTAAAGCCTAGACTATCATAAAGGAAGATAAAAGGAAAGAAAAAAGACCATTTCAAATAAAAATAGTTATGAGACCAAATTCCTTCATTAAAATTCAAATCCCATTATGTTGAACTGTGTAATTAAAATCTTAATCTAAAGAAATAAGTCAACTGTGGATTCTATAATCAATTTCTCAAAAACAAACTCACTCCATAATAATTTCTTCAGAATCTATCATGTACCTGGCAATGTACAAGTTCTTAAAATTTTTTTAAAAATTAATAAAACTATATCCTCAAAGTGACCAAAGTTCAGTGGAGGAATCACGTGAATACGTAATTAGAAGCTAGTTTTGCAAATGGTAGGGGAACATTGTCCAATAGCAACAGAGAGTATGGTTTGTTCTTCAATGTTATATTACTGCTGCATAGCACAGGGACCATGTGAACATTTCATAAGGAGGAAAGGTCATTCCAAGAAGAAGGAGGTTCTCTGATGTGAAGAAGGGAAGTTTAAGGTTCAAATATTTGTGGAGTCTTAGAAAGGGTATTATCATTTCTCTGAAACACTTGTTATTAGCCAGTGACTCTATTAGGCCAATGATCTTCAATGATAAGAGCTACACCGAGACAGAAGGCTTTTAGTCTCTATGCAGTGCCTACCTTTCAGTCTTCCTTGAGGACTTCTTGTACAGCAGACAGTGGCAGCTCCATAACTGGGATCTGTAGGTGATAAATACACAAAACTTGGCCTCATGAGGGGCATAATGCTCAACCGGTGCTAACCTCTGTGTTGAAGGAGAGCAGAGACAGAAGAATCTACTTACCTCAGTGGACAAAGGACAAGGAAATTGCTACTGAGAAGTGAACACATTCCCTTCTCATGCCAAAAAAAAGTTATCAAAATCTTGAAGTAGTAGAAATTTGGAGTTAGCATAACCAGCCTTGTTTCTTTTGTCTGTCTCTCACTCTTCTGTCTGCATGCATTTGTGACAGTTGTCCTGTTTGGCTGTATTTCAGGTCCTGAGTATGTGAGGTGCATATGGGCTCTGGGCAGAGTATGTGTAGGGAGCCAGGGTAAACGCCATTACAAGATGGCGCCCACTCCCTTGCAGCTTTGAGGTAACCACTCCCTTTCAGGCGGTGCTTGGCGGGACGGCGGGTCCTGGGCTTTGCGCATGCGAGAGCCATGTAGAGTCCCCAGCCAATCCCGTGGCACCTGGTGACTGTGAAAGGCAGACGACCAATGATAGAAAGACCCGTGTTCCTATTCCCTATATAAGTGGCCATGTTTCGGGTGCACGCTCTCTCACGCCCAAGCTCTCCTACAACTAAAAGGCTCTCCAATAAAGCGTGATCTGAGAAGACTCCTGGTGTGGTGGTCGTTTTTTCTCGCTGGTCGAGTAGACAGTCGCTACAAGTATGGCCATCTCACTTCCTGTTGCCAAGACCCCAGGATCTTCTTAATCTCAAAGATTTGAGTTTGAAGACATGGCTACCAGGACACTTGGGGTGGTCCCATCTGGAAAGGAAGTAAGCAGACTTCTGGGGGAAGGAAAGACAACTGATCTCCAGATTCTCTTCACTAGTGTTTCTAGGTCTCCTTCATTGATCTGCCAGTGTGAGCCAGCATCATTTTTTTCTTACTTGTTCTGCCTGTTAGAATGTAAGCAGAATAACATGTGTCCCTTTTGGGTGGCAATCAAACAAGTTTCTATTTTTTTAATGATCTGCAGTATTTTAGAGTAGGCCTTCTGGACCAGGAGGAGAACTAGTCAACACAGAGACATCTGCTAACATTGGTGGAGATGCAGCCTGAGTGAGAGGTATTTGTTATATGTCTCTGCAAAGAGGCAGGGGTCAGGGAGTAGCTATAACTCAACATACTCAACAACCACTCAACCTTTTAGTATATAGTATATTTTGTTATACATGTATATAGACATATATTAAGTAAATTGCCACAATGGGGCAGTGGTTGGGGAGTGGCTATAACTCAACCACTCATTCTAAAAATATACATAATATTTGTACTAGTGTATACTATCTCTAGAATATTTACATATATGTATGCTTGAGTGTGTAGATATATACTAAAATACTCCTTAAGATACAAGCATCAGTCATTAGCAGTTACATGGATGGAAAGGGGGTGGGGTGGGGAGATAACTCAAAAAGAATACTGGGCTTTTGGATATCAACTACTAGATCAAATTATTCCTAGACTGGTTCTTAAATGTAGACCTTTCATATAATTCAATATGATATTTATATGTGTAATCAATTGTTTATAGACAGTAATATTTTTTGAAATCTCAAAAATATTAATAAACCTAAATTTGACATTTGAGATATTTAGATATCCTTATCATATGAAAGAATATATTAGACGTAAGGAGAATATTGCAGTTGTTTCCCAACCAAGAAAATTAATAAGCTGGTTGCTAGTGGCTCATGCCCGTAATCCTCAAGAGGCCAGCTTGGGTTGAAAAGTATGTGAGATTTCTATTTCCAACTGGCCACCAAAAGCTAGAAATTGGGATGTGGATCAATTGGTAGGGTACCAGCCTTGAGCAAAAAAGTTAAAGTTCAACACCTAAGTTGAGGCAAAGAAAGAAGAAAGAAAGAAAGAAAGAAAGAAAGAAAGAAAGAAAGAAAGAAAGAAAGAAAGAAAGAAAGAAAGAAAGAAAGAAAGAAAGAAAGAAAGAAAGAAAGAAAGAAAGAAAGAAAGAAAGAAAAGAAGAAAGACAGGAAGGAAGGAAGGAAGAAAGAAAGAAAGAAAGAAAGAAAGAAAGAAAGAAAGAAAGAAAGAAAGAAAGAAAGAAAAGAAAGAAAAGAAAGAAAGAAAGAAAGAAAGAGAAAGACAGACAGACAGACAGAAAGAAAGAAAGAAAGAAAGAAAGAAAAGAAAGAAAGAAAGAAAAGAAAGAAAAGAAAGAAAGAAAGAAAGAGAAAGACAGACAGACAGACAGACAGAAAGAAAGAAAGAAAGAAAGAAAGAAAGAAAGAAAGAAAGAAAGAAAAGAAGGAAGGAAGTGAGGGAGGGAGGGAAGGAGGGAAGGAGGGAGAGAGGGAAGAAGGAAGGAAGGGGGGAAGGGAGAGAGGGAGGTAGGAAAGAAGGGAGGGAGGAAGGGAAGGAGGAGGGGGGAAGGAGGGAGAGAGAGAGAGAAGGAATGAAAGAGAAAAATAAAGAAAGAAAGAAGAGAGAGAGAAAGAAAAAAAGAAGAAAGAAAGAAAGAAAGAGAGAAAGAAAGAGAAAGAAAGAAAGAGAAAAGGAAAAAAGGAAGGAAGGAAGGAAGGAAGGAAGGAAGGAAGGGAGGGAGGGAGGAAGGGAGGGAGGGAGGGAGGGAGGGAGGGAGGGGGAAGGAGGGAGGGAGGGAAGCAGGAAGGGAAGGAGGGAGAGAGAGAAAGAGAGAAATAAGGAAAGAGAAAGAAAGAAAGAAAGAAAGAAAGAAAGAAAGAAAGAAAGAAAGAAAGAAAGAAAGAAAGAGAAAGGAAGGAAGGAAGGAAGGAAGGGAGGGAGGGAGAGATGGAGGGAGGGAGGGGGAAGGAGGGAGGGAGGGAAGTAGGAAGGGAGGGAGGGAGAGAAAGAGAGAAGTAAGGAAAGAGAAAGAAAGAAAGAAAGAAAGAAAGAAAGAAAGAAAGAAAGAAAGAAAGAAAGAAAGAAAGAAAGAAAGAAAGAAAGAAAGAAAGAAAGAAAGAAAGAAAGAAAGAAAGAAAGAAAGAAAGAAAGAAAGGAAGGAAGGAAGGAAGGAAGGAAGGAAGGAAGGAAGGAAGGAAGAGAAAGAGAATGAGAGAGAAGAGAGAGAAAGAGAGAAGATAGAAAGAAAGAAAGAAAGAAAGAAAGAAAGAAAGAAAGAAAGAAAGAAAGAAAGAAAGAAAGAAAGGAAGAAAGGAAGAAAGAAAGGAAGAAGAAGAAGGAAGGAAGGAAGAAAGAAAGAAAGAAAGAAAGAAAGAAAGAAAGAAAGAAAGAAAGAAAGAAAGAAAGGAAGAACGATAAAAATGAAAGAGAGAGGGAGAGAAGGAAAGAAGGAAAGAAGGAAAGAAATTAAACATTAGTGTTTTAAATCTATGACTGATCGGTTTAAACAGAGTTAAATGTATGTACAGAAGGAAAATATCCACTTTATCTGCCATATTATATGATTTTTCAAATTCTTTGGGAAGCCTTAGTTATGTGCTTACTGATGTTGATTTAACACATAATTTGGGCTGAATGACAAACCAAAACACTAGTTTGATGCTCTTACGTGTTACAGATTTGATGTCTTGTCAGTCTGGAAATGCTCCAAATTTCTGAAAGCAAGCTACGTACCTGAGAACTGGCGTTTCTCTATGACAGTGGAAAGGGAGTTTGCTCAGTTTTAAGAGAAAATACCTTGATCAGTGCCCTAGAGAACTGCTATTTAAATTGAGTGCTTTATTATGAAATCATGGGTATTTAGCAGAATTATACCCAGATAGCTTTTTTAATGTCTTGTTCCTTCTAGGCAGAATTTCTTTCTCCATGGGAAAATTTAAAATAGGATATGGACAAATTAAAGAAATAATGAAGAATCTCTTACCAGCTGGTGATTTTCTTAGGGAGGGGGGTAGGGAAAATGGGGAGTCTTCGGTTTGTTATATTAGAAAATGGGTCAAGGCACAGGTGGAATCTATGTTTCTTTTCACTTTCTTTAAATCCAGGACTCCCTGGGAGGTTTAAGAAATTTGTTTTTATGTCTCAACTTTGCTGGATTTTATTTTTTGTGAAAATACTGAAGAAAAATGCTTACTTATGACCTTGCCCAAAAGTTTCACTCTCATAATGTCATATGTGTTTATTTGTTGTATTGTGAATGCACTTTATAAACACCTCCCCCATTTACCTAGAAATGGGTGTGTGTGATTCACACACTCATAAGCGAACAGAACAATGATGACAATATGGGGTCCTGCAGAGAGTCTCCAATGGCAGTGACCCAGATGCAATACAATGCAGAAGGATACTGGAAATACATATAAGTGTGTGTGCATGTGTGCACCTGTGCATGCATTGAGTACACACATGCATGAGTGTATGAGTTTGTGGAATGGGAAAGTTATTATTTTAGGCAGAGAGATTGACAGGGAGAGACAGAGGAGGGAGAGAGAGGGAAGTGTAATACTGTTTAACTGTCAAGAGCCGACCTCTTACCTCTTCTAAGGGGATGTGTTGTGATATTCAAATCTATATGTATATACATACATTATAGTATATATTAATTTTTGTAAAAGGCATATACATAGTTGGTGTAATGTAAATGTTCAAAAAACATTTTCAATTTACCAAACTGATTATTCCAGCACAGTTTGCCTAAGCTAATATAGAAAAGTGAGCATGGAATGTCTCTCTCCCATTGTCCCCCAGACACAAATTAGAAACATTATATGTACAAGGCAACTTGGTGCAAATCTTGATCATTTACTGAGTTCATTAACTATGATCCTCAAAGCTTTGTACAGCAACTAGAACAGGAAGCCCAATTCAAGTATGGAGTGCTAGCTTAGAAGGAGGCAGAGAGTTTGTGTATAGAAGAGGAAGATGGTCTTAGGCTGGCATGGTGGGGAAGAGCTTGTGAGCATTGCTACCATCACAACAAAACATCGGGTACATTCATCCTTAAACTAGGAGTAAGTTTCAGACAATGACTAGGACATACAGAAAGGCTACCAAGGTCTGTATATATCGTACCAGGAATCATAGAAGATTCTAGAATGCTGACAATTGAGGGAATGGCAAAGTCGGCCTGAATTCAGGGATATTTGCTATTGAATTGTTATAGGAAAGATGTTTCCACTGCCAGGGAACAAATCGAACCAATATGAAGTAGAATGACAAGAATCTAGGGAGGACTGATTGCCTTTCAGCTGAAAAAAGAAAAGGAAGGAGGTTACTTTACACATAGTATCTAGTATTGACTCCTGAAATTTATTTAAAAACAGTAATTTTATTTCTTTGCTTTTCTTCTTGGTGATTTTGTTTGTTTCATGTCATTCATTGAGTCATTCATTGAGTCATTCATCATCATGACCACCACACTAAAGCTACCAGCACAGCCATGTTCATTGCTACATTGTTTACCATAGCAAAGATACATAATCAAACCAAATGCCCCTCAAGGGAGGAATGGATCAAGAAATTTGGTATATATTGTATAAACAATGGAATTCTACTCCTCCATTAGAAAGAATCATATTGTATCATTCATAAGGAAATGAAAGACTAGGAAAAAAATTATATTAAGGAAAGTAAACCAGACCTAGAGAAACACAAGCTGAATGTTTTCCCTCATTCATGGTAATATAATGTACCTTTAAATCTATAAGTAAACACACTGGATGGATATATACATATGTATATGTACATGTATATATATGTGTATATATATATATATATATGTAATGGGACATGATAAATTATACAGGTGTCTAGATATTAACACAGGGAGACCAAAGGATTAATTGCTGTGTCTATATGATCATGTAAAATATTTTTTTCAAATGAATTCCAAAAAGTAGAAAAAGATATTTTTGTTGTTGTTGCTGTGTCTATTTTTTCCTTTTGTCTTATTTGTCTTTGTGAGGGTAAGTGTGGTACACCGGAAAAGTGGAACAAAGGCTGAACAAATGCAGCAATGGTACTCACTAGACACTGTGGAAAATGAACTATACCATGTGTGGGTGGGGATGAGAAGGAAAACTAAGAGAGTACAAGGGAAGAGGTAACATGGTTTAAAATCAAATGTACTCATCTGATCTATGTAACTGAAACCATTCTGTACCTCACCTCTACAATAACAATAAAATATAGTTTTTAAAAAGAGAACTGTGGCCCAAAAGAAATACAAAAAAGAAAAAAATATCATTATCATGGTAGAAGAAAGCAAAGCCATTTCATACACCTATCCCTAGATCCATTCAAGCACTTGTCTTGATTTTTTTTTCTGACATCTTGCTGTGCCCTCCTCTGGCCAGTGAAGGGTGGGAAATCTATCAAGTTCAAATTTATCATTTGTTTATCATTGGTTTCAAATCAAGGATCATTAAACACCAGTGTCTATGAGGTGACCAAAGCTAAGGGTAAGAGAATATTCCTGTGATAGATAACTCCTAGATATGATATTTTTGCCTTGATGGGCATTTCAGAGAATGGATGCCTTCCTTAGTGGAATAAATATTAGATGTTTTGGAGAGGTTTTTTTTTTAAAAATCTTACCATCAGGCCATCTGGCTTTTCCATACATGTGTGGGACCAGCCATGGCAACAGAGACACACTCTAGGCTTTGTCCTAAGTGTCTGTCCTATTTGATCCTCTAAACTGCTCTGGACATGAACTTCTTAGGGGACAAATGGCCAGGGTATGTTTAGGGGCCTTGAATACTGCCATTCAGGGTTACCCAGTGAGGTCACACTGGGTGTGTACAGACTATTCTCGACAGCCATGAGATCATGGTATTAAAGTCATTCTTGGGAACCTGGGCAATGCAAGTGGGTGAACAAAATGTTAACTTTTACCTGACAGGAGAGAAAGCAGGAAATGTTCTTAAAGAAAGTATAAATTAAGCCGCCCACCAGTAGCTCAGGCCTGTAATCCTAGCTACTCAGGAGGCTGAGATATGAGTATCGTGGTTCAAAGCCAGCCCGGGGAAGAAAAGTCCGTGAGACTTTTTTTTATTGTGAAAATACCGTACAGAGAGGTTACAACTACCTGGGCAAAGTAATGTGTGCATTTCTTATCAAGCATTGTTGCCTCCTCCTTTGTTTCCCCTTCCCATCCCTTCCCATTTCCCCCCTCACCACCACCACCCTCACCGCGCCAAAGTTGTAAAGTTCATTTTCGAGATAACATCTTGTACATCTCATTGTTGCAATGGGTCCACCTGTATCCCTATTTAAACAATTTGTTTTTTCCCTTCCCTTCCACAAATTATACCAACATCAAATACAGGGTAAACAGTGTTATACCATGGGGGAGGAACATACAAAGCAACAAAGAAATACCTTATAAATATGTTAGACACAATAGCAAGAAAGAAAAAAACATTTGAGTCCTTAACTTGGGGTTCATTTCTGCTTATCTCAGACATATACTAGTTATTGCAAATAAGGAAAACCATGGGACCTATGTTTCTTTGGGCCTGGCTTACTTCGCTTAATATAATTTTTTCCAAGTCTTTCCATTGCCTAACAAATGGGACAATATCATTCTTTCTGATGGAGGCATAGAATTCATTGTGTATATATACCACATTTTCTTGATCCATTCATCTACTGAAGGGCATCTGGGTTGGTTCCATATCTTAGCTATGGTAAATAATGCTGCAATAAACATAGTTGTGCTGGTAGCTTTAGTATGGTCTTGTTTGTGATCATTTGGATAAATGCCCAAAAGTGGGATTGCTGGGTCATAGGGGAGCTCTATGTGGAGTCTTTTGAGGAACCTCCATACTGCTTTCCAAAGTGGTTGAACACGTTTACACTCCCACCAACAGTGCAGTAGGGTGCCTTTCTGTCCACATCCCCTCCAGCATCTGTTGTTATTAGAGTTCTTGATTATAGCCATTCTAACTGGGGTAAGGTGGCATATCTCCAATAAAGCACTGGAAAACCAGACGTGGAGCTGTGACTCAAGTGGTAGAGTGCTAGCCTTGAGCTGAAGAGCTCAGGGACAGCACCCAGGCCCAGAGTTCAAGCTCCATGACTGACAAAAAAGTATAAAGTAATATTTTAATACTCCTTCTATGTTTCATCTTTTGGGGATAAAGTCCACCTTTCTTGGCATGGCCTATACAGCATGACCTATAAAGTATTTCTCATTTATTTACCCAGCGGCATTCTCCATAGGCTTCCTCAGGCCACTGTTTGCCATTCTTCCCCATGTGACTGTCTCTAGAGATAAAATGGCTTCTTTGCTTTATGGGCTCTACTGTCTCTGATGTAAGTTGTCCCTTTAACTGAACTGTGTCTGTCTTCATCCATAACCCTATCACATTATTTACAACTCTCTGTTGCAGACATCCGTTTCTGTAAATGTCTGACCTGCTACCTTGTGTTCTCTTGGTGGGAAGGGATTATGTTTTATTCATTTTTGAATAAAACCTTCCACATTGTTGCCTGCCCCAGAGAAGGAACTCAATAAATGTTTGCAGAACGAATGACTAAATATATAAATCACACAAAAAAGCATAGACTATTCTTGATGATGGGAAACATTTACCTTGACACGAGGGGTAACACACGACACAGGACATGAATGAGAAAGCAATAGAATAACTCAGTCATAAAAGAAGCCACGGTACACCAAAACCTGTGAAATATTAGAACCCTTCATTAAAAAAACACCTTACTATAAATCACAGCTTGCATCTTGAATAAGAAACTACAATTGCTAAAAGATGGGTATTAGTTATTGAGCAATCAGAATTATAAAATTACCTTCACCCCACAAGTTGGGAGATGCCTAAGTAGATGGAATTTGTTGAGTTCTGAATAAAATTGGCATTTCCTTACTTTCTGACATCAAGGTGCTGAAATATGCTGTCAGGTAGTAACATGTTTGTTGATGGTAACTTGGCGTGGCAGGGTAGAAATGCCAGTGTGAGTTTTATGATTACATTTTCATTACAAAACACAGATCTCTATCTCAAGCAGTTTATTGCTTAGAGTTATTACTCATGTGCTAGTTTGAGCCTTGAGTTTTGTTAGCCCTGTTCAATTTTAAGAGTGGAGCTGTGCTTCAAAATCCATTTAGTAAACAGTTTAGCCCATGCCCACAACCCCAAGGTGATGAGTGAACATGAGTTAGTCAAACCAGATGTTGGGCACTGTAGAATTAAAAAGCCATTGAAGTGTTACACCATTTTTTATATAGTTTTTCGTTTTTCTTCGGTGAGTGTCAATGAAGGACATATACTCCAATAAAAACCATTACTTTGCTATTCTTTATTTTTCAATGTATCAGTCCTGCCCTTGGCTAATACATTATCAAAATATGTAAACCAATTGAATCAAAAGCTTTGGTCAAACATGTAACTATTTTTAAAATTTCATATAATTTATTTTTGTTTTGGTAGTACTGGGGTTTGAACTCAGGGCCTCATGTTTGCTAAGCTGACAGGATACCACTGAGCCACATTCTCCAGCCAAGTCCTGTAGATTTTGAGTAAGAACTATGGCTAAAAATATATTCTGGCCACCCTGAATTGGTTAATGAAAATATTTTGATAAAATACTTTGAAAATACCTTGATAAAATGATGAAATTGAAGCTATGTGCCAGCAGCTCACACCTGTAATCCTAGCCACTCAGGAGGATGAGACCTGAAGATCACCATTTTTTAAGCCAGCCTAGGCAGAAAAGTTGGTAAGATTCTTATCTCCAATTAGCCACCAGAAATCTGAAATTGGTACTGTGGCTCAAATTGGTAGAGAACTAGCCTTGAGTGAAAAAGCTCAGAGAGAGAGTCTAGGCCCTATTAACCCCCAAAATACCACGATGAAAGTGGATAATATCTCTTCCCTATTCTGCTTCCAAAAAGAGAAGTATACAAAATGACTCTTTAATCACATTTGTTATGGATAACAGGAGATTTTTAAATACTGGTAGCAGGCTTATTAGGACAGTGAACAACTTCCTTGGAATCACCAACGAATCCCTCAGTCCTTCAAGGTAACTTGTCTTATCGACCATTAGAACTCAGGACCAGCCTCTTGGTAAGTTGGCAAACCCACGAAGCCATGCCTGCAGTCCTGGTTTTCACTGGTTGCTTTCTTCCGGTCACACTGTGCTGCGCTCTGCTTTCTTTTAGGTTTCTGGTTTTCACTGACATCCAAGTTCAAGGCATCACATTCGTCTTACCTTTGGGGAGACAGTTTCAGAGGTTGGTTTGGCACTGCCATCCTTTCAAACTCATCCTCCAACACAAGTTCACTTTCCCTGATCCTTGCACTGTGTCTTGCTGAAAGGGTTCATCTCTCCTTTTCTAGTTACATTGTCTGCCTGAATGCTCGTTTGACTTCTTTCATCTAATCAATCAACATCAGATCTTTCAAAATAGAAGGGTTCAGAGCATTGTGTAACAATTTTTAGTCCAAATTATCTCCTCTAATCAACAAAATGTAATTCAGCAATTAAAGATAACCTCTAGTATGTTTTTGGTTTCATTCTTTATCAATACTGGAGCTTGTAACCAGGGCGTCCCCATTGTTTACTTGACTTTCTTGCTTCTGGCTGGCACTGTACCACTTCGACCATGCCTTCAGTTTGGCATTTTGCTGGTTATTTACAGATGGGTCTCACAGACTCTTCTACCGGGGCTGGCTTCTGTGGCCTCTTCAAGAAACATTTTATGTTGATGAAAGTGATCTATTTACAGTACAGAACACAAACAAATTCTTTCTCTTATACCAGGATTGAGTTGTAAGCTGCAATTAAAGTCCACGTCACCAGAGTACTCCCATGGGTCCGTTAACGCCTCTCAGCCACGGCTGATGGCAGCAGATTGCCATAAATAGTCCTGTAAGCACAAATATGAAAATGACGAGGTTGTAGTAGGTGATCTCCAAGGTCTCTTGTAGCATCAATTTTTAAAATTGGTGAGCCCAAAATTACTAATACAAATGTGAACATACCTCATATATTCCTGGGAACAATCTATTTATTTAAAAGATGGGTCCATTTTCATTAATTTGGCTCAGAAGTACAATGGGAAATGAAAAACAAATATTGGCCCAACAGTAGTAATAACATGAATTCAGTGGCATTTCGTTCTTTTACAAAGGTGCATTTAATCCACAAGACCATTTTAAATTAGTTCTATGCCCAGAATTTTTTTCACATCATTGGAAAATTTGTACAAAATTTAATATCACTGCATCTTTCTTGGTTTTCTGACTTTATCAAAGATGCTAACCTCCCTCCCCCCACCCCGCTCCACCCTTTAGTACTAGTATGTCCAGAGAGTGGAGGAGAGAGAACAAAATTAATCTAAGCCCAAAGCTTCAAGAAGGAAGGAGCAATCCCTGCTCCTATTTTTATATCAACAGCTCATCTAGTGATCTACCAAGAAAAGTTCAGTAAAGGAAAATAAACAATTCAGCAGCTGTCAGGTTGTAAAAAAAATATCAAGACTCCTAAGAGAGAGCAATGGTAAGATGTTTTAGATAGAGACATCATTCAGAAGAGTCCAGGAAGAAATACTACTCAGGAATACACTTCTAGATTTAGGGAAAGGATATACAAGTACCCTGAGGTCTGCATGTATTCAGCATGAGTCAAAGAAAAACCCTTCACATGGCTGGTGTAGGAAGACAGACACAAAGAGTCTGCAAAGGTACTATTATAGGATTAGTGGTTAAAAGGGTTGGTACTTTAGTTAAGACTTTGATTAGGAAACACAAAGTGTAAAATATCTCTCTCTGTAGATAGATAGATAGATAGATAGATAGATAGATAGATAGATAGATAGATAGATAGATAGATAGATAGATAGATAGATTTATATAAATATATGTGTGTATGCAGAAATGCCAAGTACAATTTAGGTATCTTGGCACTGGCTTAATTCAGGAACTCTGCTTCTCCAAAATTAAATTTTACTTTTTCCCTTGTTTGTGAACTTAGGCTTGACCCATTTCATAGTTTCCTAATTCAAATTTTTCATCAACTCATACTACATTTTCTGAGTGTTGTATTTTAATACCTTGCCTCTCAAGTATCTCTTTTCTTCACTCAAGGCTCTGAACTTCTTTTCAAAGATGATACATTGAGGTCAGACTCTGAATGTAGATACTCTCTGAGTAAGAGCCTACTGAATGCTGGATTAAGTTAGTAGATGTTCTATAGTCAGAAAAATGTATGAGTTATTATATGCCCTATTCCTTCTCAACATGTCCATTGCACATGTACAAATGACAAGCTCTGAAAAGTTCTTCAGTTTATATAAAAACAACTCCCCAAAGGTGGATTGTTTCCTAAACATCTCTCTAACTCTAGAATTTTCAATTGTTTTCCCTAAAATTAATTAACAGTATATGGTATAAGTGTGTTTCATTCCAAATTAGTAGTATCTTCAACCTATTATCTATATTTTCTTTCAGTGTTTCTGTTAGTTATCCTTCAACTTTTATAATTGGACTAGGCAATGGGAAGAAGGAATAAATGTATCATATATATGATATTATAATATATGACATGATTTATTATATATGATATGATATTATGATATTATTATACTATATATTAGATGTATAGTAGTTCAAAGATCCTCCATTTCAATGGAGGGGATAGGTACACAAATAAATAATTAAAGTTTGATGAAATACATGCAGTGATAGAGAAATTCTCCCAAAAGTTCAGGGAAAAGAATACTTAATAATATGAGTTATAATTTCCTTTTGAAGTTAAACAAGAAAAAAAAGATGGGATGTGTATTCTAAAACAAATGATAAAGGTTTCTCTACAATTCTATTATATGTCACTTTGTTTTAAACATTTTTTTCCAGTTCTGGGGCTTGAACTCTGGGCCTGGGCACAGTTCCTGGGTTCCTTTTGCTCAAAGCTAGCACTCTACCCCTTGAGCTACAGTACCACTTCCAGCTTTTTCTGTGATTAATTAGAGAGAAGAGTATCACGGACTTTCTTGCCTAGGCTGAATTTGAACCATGAGCCTCAGATCTCAGCCTCCTGAGTAGCTAGGATTACAGGTGTGAGCCACTGGTGCCTGGCTGTATTAAATGTTTTAACCATGTATGGAGTGAGTTTAAATTGATGCCAATAACTCACACTTTTAAAATTAGCTAATCAGGAGACTGAAATCCTGAGGATCCTGGTTTGAATTCAGCTCAGTAAGGAAAGTCTATGAGATCCCATCTCCAAGAAACTACCAAAAAGGCAAGGCTGAAGACATGGTTCAAGTTGTAAGGCTCCAGCTGAGCAAGCACAAGGCCCCAAATTTAAACCTCAGTATTGCCAAGGAGGAGGGGGGAAGAAGAAGAAAAATTAATGTTAGTATATTTTAGGACTTTGACTTTCATGGTAAAATCTGATGGAAAAAATAGCAATATCCCCTTGTAGAGATTCCAAGAAGACATTTTAAAACTCATTTCGATGCATCAGATTCTGGAAGCACCCTGCCAAAAAGATCATCTACTCCTGGCCACTTTTCTGGAACTCAGCATTCCTTGCAAATTCTGAGGAGCCATTTAATCTAGAATAGAACGACCTCATTACAGAATACTTTTAAACCATTTTCTTGAACTGTGAATGCTAGTTATCTGCCCTGCTAACATGTTTTAGTTGATGTTAAATGAAGTGTTGTGTCTGAATTTTGTCTTTTTACATCATAGAGAAGAGCTAGTGGGAAAAATGGAAGTCAGAATGTAGGAAAAGTTGAAAAGAAGCTTTGCTAAGAAGACAGATTATCTTTCTAATATAAACCTAATTCAATTTTAGTAATTGTGGGATGTGTGAATTGTCTCCTGCCTTATAAATACACACATCTATTGCCTTCTGCCACAATGTGCTCATTCCTCGAAATATCTTGGAAAGAGAGGGTTGTAACAGAAACACAATGTCTTTTCTCAGAAAATAATAGAAAATGAAGATAATATTCTAGAGAGATAGTAAATAGCTCATACCTGTTGCTTGAATCTCAAAGTACAAATGTGAAGGTGAGAGCATTCATCTTCACAGTCATATTGTAGCATAAGAACACAGTAACAGTGGGGTGCCAGTGATTCATGCCTGTAATCCTAGCAACTCAGGAGACTGAGATCTGAGGACTGCAATTTGAAGCCAGCTGGGGCAGAAAAGTCCCTGTAAGACTCTTATGTCCAGTTAACCAGTCAAAACAAAAACAAAAACAAAAATGAAACAGGAAGTGCTGTGGATCAAAGTGGCTCAAAGTGGTAGAGCACTAGCCTTGAACAAAACAGGTCAAGGACAGCACTCAGGCCCTGAGTGTAAGCCCCAAGACTGACCAAAACCAAACCAAACCAAACAAAAAAAGCATGGTGATTGTTAACATCTTTAATATATCAGAGTTTGCATATATTCAGGAGTTTATGGCCTTTGAAAATACTAATACTTTGGTAAAACTCTGACAATACAACCTACTAAGATGTTTCAATTTCTGCTTTGTCTACTCATAGTCTACAGAAGCAACTGCAATGGGAATTTTCAGTTCCTGAATGCATACTTTAAACGTTTGAACTTTAAAGACTCCACATAGAGCTCCCCTATGACCCAGCAATCCCACTTTTGGGCATTTACCCAAATGTTTACAAACAAGACCACACTAAAGACACCAGCACAACTATGTTTATTGCAGCATTATTTACTATAGCTAAGATATGGAACCAACCCAGATGCCCCTCAGTAGATGAATGAATCAAGAAAATGTGGTATATATATCCAATGGAATTCTATGCCTCCATCAGAAAGAATGACATTGCCCCATTTGTTAGGAAATGGAAAGACTTGGAAAAAATCATATTAAGTGAAATAAGCCAGGCCCAAAGAAACATAGGTCCCATGGTTTCCCTTATTTGCAATATCTAGTATATGTACGAGTCAAGCAGAAAAGGTCAGATAAGGTGATGTTAAGAAAATGAACCCTAAGATATGCAATTAAATGTTTTTTTCTTTCATGCATTTGTTTCTAACGCATTTATAAGATTATTTCTTTTTGCTTTGTATGTCCCTCCCCCACAGTATAACCCCTGCTTTCACTGTATTTGATGTCGGTATAATTTGTGGAGGGGAAGGGGAAAAACAAGTCGTTTAAATAAGGATGCAACAATGAGAAGTACAAGTTATCATGTCGAAAACGAACTTTACAACTTTGGGGGGGGAGGATTGGGTGGGGAGGCTGGGGGAGGCTGAGAAGGGATGGGAAGGGTAAACAAAGGAGGAGGCTACAATGCTTGATAAGAAATGTACTCATTATCTTGCCCATGTAATTGTAACCCCTCTGTACACTATTTTCACAATAAAAAATAAATAAATATTAAAAAAAATTAAAGTAATACTAAACTTATTGGGCAATTTTTTATTAAAAATAAATTTGAACCGGGCACTGGCGGCTCACGCTTGTAATCCTAGCTACTTGATCTGAGTATCAAGATTCAAAGTTAGCCCAGGCAGGAAAGTCTGTAAGATTTTTATCTCCAATAAAACACTAGAAAACCAGAAGTAGCACTTGTGGTTCAAGTGGTAGAGCGATCGCCTTGAGCTGAAGAGTGCAGGGACAGCACCTAAGCTCAGAGTTCAAGCCCCACAACTGACCAAAACAAACAAACAAATAAATAAATAAAATAAATAAATTTGGAGTTCATATACTTAAGCAATATACCAATTCTTCATTTAGCTTTATCACAAATACATAAATGAGTGGAAATAAAGAACCTGGCAGCTTTTCTTTCAGATAACGATGAAATGAAATACTTATTTTTCACAAGAGAATATCCCAGTCTTTTGGAGTAGTTCTCCACTTCAGCAGTGGGGATGTTGGACTCAGGTAATCCCTTGTGTGGAAGAGTGGCTTGGGCACTGGGACAGCCATCTCTATTGTAAGATATTTAGCAAAATCCATGGCCTCTGTCTACTAGAGGCCAGGGCCAATCCACTCTTTTATTTTTGACAACCAAAATGTCTGTAGACAGCGTTCCAATATCCCCAGGCCAGGAAAATTGATCCTGGTTGGGAATTACCAATCTCAAACATAGGCTGTTTCAATCTGTGGTGCAAGGTAGAGAAATACTGCAGGATATCTTATGGTTCTTCCATGTAAGAAATGTAGGACAAGAAGGCATTGTACTATGGGCCTTTAGCAAAAGCCACACCCAGAGTTCAAAGTTACATATACTCCTGGATCTGAGGGCATCTGCAATGGTGTGGATACACAGTGTGTCTTCCATATCAGAGTGGTGGTCATGGTGACGTAGAGAATAGAAAACTTGTCTGAACAAAGGGCAAGGATAGCCATACTAAGTGGCATTCATTTGCATCCACCTTTTGAGCTAACTTGGGCCAAGGGTGGGTGGTTCATACCAATGGCCATTATCAGGGCCATTGGCATCCCTGGGGAAGCCACTCGTGCTATCAAAGACAGATAAGCAAATCCCAGGAAGCAGTCATGAGGTCAGTACCCACTTGGCCTTCTTCATGACAGCTCTCATCCTCTCTGACTGGGATCTCACCAACCTCTTGGCTTATCTCCTTTCCTAGACTGGCTCCAGCCCAGACTTTCTCCTCACAGCTGTCAGAATGTTCTTTCTAAAGCACAACCCTGAAATGATCTCCGCCCGGCTTCACATGCTTTGATGTTGCGTCTGAGATAAAGTTCAGGCTCCTTAGCATGGCCTCCCTGCTGACTTCATCTTCTGACACCCCTTTTCCAAACTCAGGAATGAATATGTCCTTTCTCGTCTCTGTATTCCAGCCTGAGCAGCCTTTTCCTATCCTTGTCACATCAACGCATGTGTCCAGTCTGTGTTTTATACTTGGGGGGGGGAATTATAAAAAGAAATCCTTTTTTGGGTTTTTCTTCTTTTTTTGTTTCCTCTCTCCCCACTTGTCATAAGCACTGATTTTTAACAATTTTACAGCTTACCATCTTTCTGTTATGTTTTATAACACCTCTACCGCTCGCACTCAGTATTCCCTACATATTTCTGACGTGTCCTTTATAACCTCCCCTAGTCCTCATTCTTCTCCCTTATTAAATATCTGCAGTCCTCACACTGATGTTCTTCTCTTTCCACTGTCAAATGCCTTGGGTAATCACTGCCACCTCGGTGGTGTGTCCTATCAGCCTCAGCCCATTCCTAAAATTAAATGTTATGAAAGTTTTCCTGGCTGTCTCCCTCACAGACCCCATCTGCTAAGATCTTAGCTAGGCTGGTTAGCTTTCCCACACAACTAGTCTCCTTGAAATGAAACAAACAAACAAACAAACAAAAACACATTTGAATCAGAAACCTGGACTTGTCCCTTGACAACCACCCCCACTCCCACCCCTTGATGGCTTCTGTCTTTCATATTCAATTAGGGGCCAAATCCAGTTGATTCTTTCTAGGATCAAGATGTCTTTTAGGTTCATGCTGAAACTGATTTTATTATGACTCCATTATATGGGATGCATCCAAGGGCAAGTTCCTACCAATATGCTCTTCTTCTTGTCTTATTTGAAGCTATTTTTCCCCTTGCTGTTGACAAAGCAGTTTTGGTTATGCCTCTTTCCTGTTGAAAATCTTTCCAGGGATTCCTCATGGGATACAGCTCAAGTTCATTACCACAGTTCCCCAGAGAAATGGGAACATCATGACATCTGGCCTACAGCCACATAAAAATACTATCACAGCAACAATGGCTATAGTCATTCCCATGCAATCAAGTACTTTTTTATGAATTTCACATTCATATAACGCTTTCCAGATTCTGGAATGTGCAGCATCCTCTCATGCCCATTTGACCATCCTGCTAAGATGGCCTTTCTTAACTCACCGCCCCCCCCACCAATTTTTTTTGCCTTCAGTGTCCTTCTCTTCTTTGCTCTCCTTGTAGACATATACTTTTACTTTAAGAATATATTCAAATAGAAACTCCCTCCTAAGCTCTCTCTAATTTTTTCCATTAGATCAAACTGCCCTCTCTTCTCACACAACTTACTACTTACTTACTACATTACTACAAATGCAATGCCACCATATTTGTATTTTTTAAATTCAATTACTTCATGTACTTTCCACTTAGTACATTGATAATAGTGAATTAATAGGCAAAAATTCAGGAAAACTATCTTATTTATTTCCTGTATCTACTGTGGCACCCAGGGCATAGCAATTAAAAAAACAATAGAGAAATAGAGACATCATTAGATATTTTTAAACATCATTATCACTCTATATTTTCTGATTTTCCAAAACTTCTTAATATTCATAGATAAGAAATGAAAAGGAAATTCTCTTAAGGAAGGTGATAGAATGACTTTGATTTAAAATAACTAAGTGGAAATGTACAGTTGAATGAAGACAGCATGCAACCAGTAAGACTGGATAGACAATGAATCTGACGGCATGGAGCACCAAAGCAGAAATGTACCACGAAAAGGTAAATAAATGAAGACCCCCACTTGGATCCGGGACTTGCTTGTTTCTTTAGAAACAAGAAGTGACAGCCACTTTTCACTTTGCTATGGCTTCATAGTTATTGTCAAAATACTGCACATCTTGATTTCTTAAAGACAGAATTAAGTGAGAAATAACAAGATTGATTATTTTTGGCATGACTTTTTTCTAATTATAAGTTAATTGGACAGTATGGGTTTTTCATGATTTTTCCAATCATACTCTCTCAACACACCTTCCTCCCTTTAAAACTATTTTCTGTGGGTTTCATTATGCTACGTCCATACATAAATATAATGTACCTCAATCATATCACCTTCATCATGTTCCCTTTTTCTAACCGTCCTCATGCTGGTTCTTCCTACTTAGTGCTCCCCCCTTTAAAATCACATATTATTAATTTGCTATTTATTAGTAATAAATTAGTTTATAAATTAGTAATAAATTAGTTTAAATTCCACATATGAATGAAAATATGTGTCTTTATAAGCTTATTTTACCTAACATGATGATATTCAGTTCCACTTATTTTTCTGGAAAAGAACATAATTTTGTTCTTCTTATGGAACAACTAATACTTCATTGTGTATAGGTGGCCCATTTTCTTTATACATTCAATGACTTCATACATTCAATGATTCTATAGTTTGGCGATCGTGAAGAGTTCTACAATAAGCATGAGTGTGAAGGTGTCTCTATTAAATAGGATACATTCATTTGCATGTATGCCTAATAGTTGTATAGAAGGATGGTATGTTAATTCTATTCTTTGCTATCCATTTTTATTTCCAGAATAGTTTTTATAAATAACTAATAATTTAGAAGTCTCCCTTCCTCCCTTCACCCTTACCAACTTTTGTTATCATTTGTTCTCTTGACGATAGCCATTTGTTGGGGTGACATGAAATCTCGGTGTTGTTTAATTTGCGTTTCCTTTGTAGAAAAGAATGCATTCACATGCTTTGAGAACTTTAAAGAGACCAAAATCATATTTTTTAAAGACGCAATCATAGCTCAGAGACACTGCAAAGTCAATGTCAAAAAATTTGTAAGTTAAAATTTCAATTTCTATTTACAACGTAGGGACCACCAGGAAATTTGCTTACCTGAATTATTATTTCTTGGGTATGGCTGGAAAAGGATCAATGGCTGTAATCAAGACAGAAGACTTTGTTTCAACCCAGTCAATGGTTAGAGTTGATGATTGGGGAAGTCTGATCATACTTCTACCAACTAAATTTCCATCTCTTAGTATCTTTGGCACCTCAGGAGCGGACCGTTGGAATGACTAAACATTTATGTGACCGAATAATGACTTGACAGGCAGACATTGCCATCTCTTAGGCAGTAAAGAAAAGTTCCGGTAGATCATCAACCACTGAAGATTGTGGACGAGTAGAATTTTAGAATTTCCATCTTAGGAAAGGCTGAAAGTCAAAGGGGCTTTCAACAACCCCAACACCAACCTGGAAATGAGAAATACCAACATAGCTCCTTTTATGTCTGGTTTCTATGATCTAAGCCACACACACATGCACATGGAGCCCTGGCAGGCTTTAACTAACAGCAGGGCAACTGAGACAGGCAACATCTCCACACAGAAGGTGGGAAAAGATAGAAGAAACACAAGAACAAGGTCCAACTTTACTTGAGGCCAAAACTTGCAAGACTTTGGCAGGATGAAGGCTGCTTTGTGAGAACATGGGAGTCAAGGCCTCCCACCCCTTCTGTACCACCATCTGCCTGGAACTTGCGAAGGGAGCATCCATGACATGGATCCCCGAAACACTGCCGTATTTTGACTCTCGATATCTGTTCTGTAATGGTATGGGGAAAATATTGCCAAAGAACGTAACTATTTGTATATTATTTTTGCACAAAGCCAGCTGGGAGAAATGAGTTTGTGTCAGGAATGCCATTTGTATAAATTGTAAGACTGACAATAAACCATCATACCAAGCCACCCATTCACTAGGAAAAGGTTAAATGGTCTAAAAGTATACACAGGATCGGATCTCATCAGGCATTGGTTAATAAAAAGCAATCTAACCTAATTGATGATTACTTATTGCTTCTCTCAAACATGGGCCATGAACAGAAGCTGCTAAGTGACTGTTGTCTAGCTACAGCTTGCAGTAAACCTTCTCATAGAATTCAACTGCAATCTCAGGTACTAAAGTGCCCTTGTGTTTTGTTATTTTTTTGTTTTCTTTGGGGGAAGGTTGCATATTTCCTAACATCTTACTGAAATTGATTTAATCCTTGGACACTTTGACCATTGCATCTGCTGCTAAACAGAAAAAATAATGTAGTCTATTAGTACTTAGGACCAGGAAATTTTGACTTCAGGGTTTGAAATAATAAGGCCACTGCTATCACAAAGTTAGTATTTATATGTACTGAATGTTCTAACCAAATGTTTGTAACCTTCACATTTTAGTTGTCAGAGAAATACACCTGTGTTTCATTACTTGAACCTCCTTGAAAACCTCACAGAGAGCCTTGAAATCAGGTCTGAGAGGCAGCTGGAGAGCTGGTTTGGTCTTTCTTGCAGATATCTCAGTGTCTGTCTATGAGAGGAGGTGCAAATAACAACAAACTCACTCCCAGCCCTTCAAGACTGCAGAGATGACTAACTCCGGATGCATGCCCTGAGCGGTGGCAAACTCACTTCTGAAAATCTGGTTCCTTAAAGTCAACAACAGGTTGGAACTCTCCCTCTTCCTTGCCGAGGTTTCTCAGTAGTGAGACGCGTTATTTTCAGAAGAGAGAATTTCTCTTTCTAGAGAACTTAGGTGGGTAGCAGAGCGCAGAATATCTTACTCTCCAATGCCAGTAAACTTAACTGAACTCCACCAACAAAGGAACTGTTGTGTAAGTGGTAAAATTAAGGTGTTTATCCCAGCTGGAACACCCACGCTGGTTTTTGCCAGGACATACCTACCTGATCAGAAGCACGCAACCCATGGAGTAGAAGTGAGATGGCATAAGAGGATCCATTACTAGTACACACACTCTATGCCCTGACCAGGTCATGAATAGCTACCATGTCCATACAAATGCAATGACTTTTGCATTCTACCAGTATCTCACATCTTGGTAAGAGTAGGAAAAGAAGAGATAACACTCGGATAATGGCATTAAACAAGCTTGTTTGAACACACAAACACTCCTTTTAAGAATCAGCCATCACACGGATGGTTGTTTGAGTGGCTTTGTTTAAACACTGTTCAAAATGTTGGCAGACAGGAACAACAATTCCAACCTTAGCTCCTCTCCTAGAAGCTGGATACCTTTCCCAGACATTGAGCTACTAATGGGAAATTAAAAGCAATAAAACAACAGCTGGAATCCTATAACTGGCAAGGTTTATATTGTACTCGAAGCTATTCACACTTAAAGAATTTCTTTCCAATCAGCAGGTGTGTTTCTTGCTCTCTAGTGTTCAGGTTGATGTACTCTCTCCTGCTGAAGTGGTTTTCTCTTTGTGTTGCTGAACAAAGCTGATCTCACTGTAGGCTCCATACATGGCTCTGCCTCCAGAGATTTTTTTTTTGCAAATACTTTATTGTGATTAAATGATTACATAATTTCACAAATTTCACAGTACTGTGGGATAGTGATGCTTAGTTAAAGACACAAGCACATTCTAACTTTCATGGGGTAAATTGTCTATCGTGTTCCATAAAGTTTATGCGTTCTATGTGCTTTGATAATAGTTATTTCTTCCACATTGGCTGATAGGTACATTCCTTTCCTTTTGCATAGTGTCAGCCTCCAGAGATTTGAAGAGATTTCTTTCTCTTTATTCCTGGATGGCAGGTTTGGCTGAGAAGGAAGGGAACCTTGGTATATCTCCTGCATACCACATGTGTATTTGATGCTCTTAAATAGTGCTATTTTTCTATCTTGACCATTATCACAGGGCATGATTTTTTCCCCCAACTTCATGAGTAACTGATGTTCAGAAAACTCTCAGGAATCACTATAACTGTCTCTTACAGAAGTACTTGTGTTAAGTCAGAGCCTATACTACAAAAACAGTGAGCTACTACAGTCTAAAGGAGAAACCAATCCACATAAAATGGTAGTGAAAATAAAATAATAACAATAGGTACTGTGCTAAGTAATCTACTTGGGTTGTTTTACTCTTTCATAAAAAAATCATTAGAGATGTTTACTGTTGTAAATCTTACAGAGAAAAAACTGAGTCTTACTAGGATTTAATCATTTTGAGGTCTGGATATTAGGTAATGAAGCGAAGATTTAAAACCAGGCAGTCAGAGGCTAGAATGAGAAATTTAAATAGATTTTCACACAGAAGTAAACTCCTATGAACGTGCTCAGGAGCAGACCCAATGTCATTGTTATTTGTGGGTCTCTGTACTCTAATAACAGGCTTTGTGGACAGGAAGGGGACAAAGCAGTTATAGCCACCTCATTGGGGATGTGAGTGGAAATGAGTTGTGTGATTGGATTTCATCTGTGAAATGTGTCATATCTGAAAAAAAATGTTAAAATCTTTGCCTAATAGGAGAACCGGGTGGGTAAACAGATGGTCACAACACCATCTGCTTTGAGAGGAGCATGTGCAGAAATCTTAAGGCAGCCAAACAAGGGTTACCCATTGGAAAGGTAACTTAAAGAGGCAAATGTGTTGTATGTTAAAGTAAGAAGGGTCCACCAAGCAGAGTGGGTGGGAAGGCAGGAAACAGAAATACAAGATAAAAGAAATATATTGTGGTAATGGGTGGGAGGTCTTCAACCTACCCATGACATTCAGAGTTGAGGAGGGCAATACATTTGTCCGTGCTTAGTGAATTAGATCTTAACCTACATGATATTGGGAACCATTTGAAGATTTAAAGCTTAGGGGTGATGTGATCCCTAGTTGCATTTCTGCCAACTTACCCATAAAAATGTGGGATGTGAATGGCTAGTGATATAAAGATCACAAGATAAGCTGTGGTTCAGTTTAGTGTGGAGAAACTTGTGCAGGTGAGAGAAAATGTGTCTGAACCAAAATACTGGCAGGAAGATCTAGGGTAGGTTTATTTAAAAACAGAAGCTTAGAATGTGGAGTTGGGAGTTGGCCATTTTGGCATGAGAAGTAGAAGAGACCAGTATAGATGGGATGGGTTAGGGACTAGGAGACAGAGAATTATGGAAGGGCTGACTGATAGAGATGAATTGTACACATAAGTGGACATGTTAAGCTGAAACCCCTTGGTACAACTATTGGAAAGTAATAATAAAGTAAAAACAAGGTAAGATATTAGCTGTTGTGTGAACAACTTTGTGAGCTATGGAATCATTTGGATAAGAATTGAGTGAGAACAAGAAGATTATGGGTAGAGAAATGTATTCAATTCTTGATTGATTTTTTTCTGTAGTTGTTTACTGAGATAGGTTGTTACTGTGGGACCCAGGCTAACCTTGAGCTTCTGATCCTTTTTCCTCTGCCTCTCAAGTATTGAGGTTATAGGTATGTGACACAAAACCTAGATTTAAGAGACAATTAAGTGTCCATATACCTGAAAATAATGGGTCTGGGTAAAAGCAAAGTTGGGTGTCTGCTATGGAATTAGTCGTGAACTCTTTGGAATGGATATGTTCTCAGAGAACTTGTGAAGGAATAATAGAATTGGTTCAAATGCTTCTAAAATAGCTACCAATGGAAGAATTGGTATTTGAAGAATGAAAGCCAGTGAAGGAGCGTGAAACTAGTAGTTTGAGAGCAGTACTGGGGTTTAAATTGTGGTCCTTGAGCTTCCTACTGAGCCATGTCCTATTCCTTTTTTGCTTTAGTTTACTTTTCAAGTAGGGTCCTGTGCTTTTACCCAGGGCTGGCTTTGGGCTCCATCTTCTACCTGGACATATCCCATAGCTGGGATTACAGATGTAAACCATCATGCTATGGGCTTTTTTACTGAAATGGGATCAGTAACAATCTCTCTAAGCTGACTTTGGACCTTGATCTATCCTATCACTAGTTCCCAGTAGCTGGGATTATATGTGTGCATTATTACTATGCTCAGAAAGAGAACAAAAATGTGAACAGATTTGAAAATAGTAACCTCTGTCAAATACCCCAGAAAGGCCAATTCATAAGAATAGAACAATTCTACTAAAGTTTGGCCAAAAGGAAGCTGTAGATGAACCTGAGGAAAATGGAGTCATTAGATTTATCAGGATAAAAGAAAGCAATGGCCATTGGTCACTAAAAAAGGGGGAAGGAAAAGAGATGGTCAAGGGAGTTTTTTCTCACACACTGAGGGCACTGTTTCATACCTACATTTCCACAAAGTTTTGTATTTAAATGTTATTTACCCATCATGGGTTAAATAAAATATTGCTTAAGTTCTATTTAAATAGTAACATCTTGCTAAAATATTTTTATTGCAATAATTTTTACTCATTTTTAGATCATACTCTTATAAATTAGCAAACTTAATACCAGGGCACCTTAATTCTATGAATTCTGTCTATCTGTGTATCTCTCACCCTCTTGATATTTAACTTTCCCTCATACTCATTATTTTGTGTTTAATACCATTGTAATGTGTCTGGTTCAAATATGTTTTTGAAATGTCATTGATATGTTGACAGTTTTTCATTTTTGTCCTACATTTTAGTCCAACCACTCACAATTTACCTTAGCTCCTTATAATGGTACTATTTTACAATATTACGGTATATATGATCAGCTTATTTAGCATGGTTAGGAAAAACTAATATACACTGAAAATAAAGTTAATTTAAGTCAGATGCTTGTGGCTCATGCCTGTAATCCTAGCTACTCAGGAGGCTGAGATCTGAGGATTGCCATTCCAAGCCAGCCCAGACAGAAAAAGTCCATGAGACTCTTATCTCCAATAAACTACTCCAAAAAGCTGAAAGTGGTGCTGTGGCTCAAGTGGTAGAGTGCCCGCCTTGAGCAAAAGAAGCTCAGAGACAGAGCTTAGGCCCTGAGTTCAAGCCCTAGGACCTGCAAAACAAATAAAAAGAAAAAAAAAACAGAAAAACAGATAATTTACATGTTGTCATGCTAAATCACACAGAGCAATTTGCTCAGGTACTTTATCAAAGCAACAGAAAACTGAAAAATAGCTATTAAATATTATTCTTATTGAAGTATACAAGTGCTCATATGATATCTCATGTGTCTCTAGATCTGATTTTCATTCAATGTCTCCTGATATTTCTGACCCTCAGTGGCCTAGGCCAGCCCATGCCAGACTTGCTGCATCTGGCATTTAATAGAATATTCCCACAGTAAAGCTACCTCAAGACTTCACCTCAGAGTTCCAGTCAATATAGAGGTACACAGATGCTATCATGCACATGGATAAAGAATTTACTGTTATTAATTCTTTTCCTAATTGCCAGCTCAATAATCCTCAGAGGATAGCTTCTGTTGCCAGACATCCTTAAATCTGAGTAAACATGTTCTATCTAGTGCTGCTGCTTTAGGATGGGTTTCTTTTATGTCTATGCATTTAGGTTAGGGCTAAACATTATCTGACTTTATCAGTGTAGAGAAGATGACTTCAATGTCCTTTTTTTCTGTGGCTATTTCCTTCAAAGGGACCCCATGACAAGTTTTTTTTACCAGCCATTTATTTAACACACTTTCAGGGTACCAAGTAAGAAAAGCCTCCCTTCCTTAACAGACTATACCTTCTAAATGAAGATAAATGCAAATATATCAATAATTGCAGAATAATTGGAAATGTGTAAATGCTACTGTTCGGCCTTCATCAGGTGAAACACAAGCTTGGAAAACCAGACTTGTTTTGAAGTGGACATTCAGAGAAATCTGCTAGAACAGTTAGTACCCAAGTCTTAAAGGGTGACATGGAATCTTCTAGAAGATAGAGAAGGATGGCTCACAGTAGAAGAAGAGATTCTGTGCAGACATCGATATTTACAAAGCAGGGCGCTGGGTCTCAGAGTGTATGGGATAAGTACGACTTCCTTATTTCACTTTGCATAATTTCAGATATTTGAATTTTGCATTATGGGAACTTAAATTTATATAAACTATAAATTTCATAATAAACTATATGTATACTATAAAATAAATGATATAAACTATAAATTTTATAGTTGTACAAGGAATAATAAAATGCATGGTATCACTGAGGAAAATTTGTCACTATGGGAGTCACAGTTACCTTCCAGAGAGGATTTGGCTGAGTAAAGCAACAGACAAGGTCCATCTAATGTAATGAGAACTTACATGGGGACAAAGGCATCTTTCATTTGAAAGCTCCTAGAAGACAATGAAAATATTTTCTTGCTGTTCTTGTTGTCATTGTGTGTGTGTATATGTCTGTGTGTCTGTGTCTGTCTGAGTGTGCCAATATTAGGCACTGTCTCTTAATTTTTTCTGTTCATTGTTAGCTCTCTACTACTTGAGGCAGAGCTCCACTTCAAGCTTTTTCATCATAAATTGGATATAAGAGTCTCATGGGCTAACTTCCAACAGTGATCCTCAAATCTCAAACTTCTAAGTTGCTGAGATTACAGCTGTGAGCCACCAGCCCAGTGGGTTACTGTTAGTTTTAAGGGGGGAAAATCACTTGGAGAAGTATGGAAATGGTAGAGTCAGGGTTGATTCTGGAAGTTGAGGAAACAAAGACAAAATTCACAGACTGCTGAGGCTTAAGTTACACTGTTGTAAAGGAAAGTAGCTATAAGGGAGCAAATAAGAAGGATAAAAATAGTCAAGTCACCATGAAAGGTATAAGAAGGATAGAACAAGCTCACCAAACTTATGAAAAGAGCTTACTTTTGATGGCATAAATGTATATGACTTAAGGAATATCCAAAGGTGTGCCCTAGGTTGCTATTTGGGAATAAGATTGTGGTATCTAGGAAAGAGAAACAAATGGTTCCACTAACTATCTGTATAAGACCCTCACCATCCATTATAAAGAGCTCCTTGGAAATCAAGCCACAGGCCCAAAATTAAGATTCTTAGTAAAAGCTTCTAAAACTTAATCACATTTTATTATGCATCATTATTAACATTATTGCTTCAGCTAATAGAATGTGTGGAAATTAGTTACACAGTGAGCCATCTCCCCTCTGGAAAAAAAATCTAAAATACTGTCATCTTTCTGTAGCAGTCAAATAAGTTATTTTTGTATCATGTAACAAAGATACCTGGCAGGTTTAATTATTTACATGGTAAGTTACTGTTTCAGCACTGAATAAATGACCATTAACAACATCCTTACCCAGAAATTTCCAAGCCAAAGTAAAGATATGTTTCTGAAAAGCAGATAGGCTGTTATTAAACACACACATATATATATATATATGGTAAATATTACAAGTATTTACACACAGAACTGGAATAGCTATAAGTGCATTTGGTAGAATGGATATTAAAGTAGTAAAGTCAAACAGGAAGTCACATACCATCTGCTCTCAATTGTAAGAAACAGTTGAGATGTGTGCCGTAGGATCCAAAGCCTGGCTAACAACAAACAGTCCCTGTTTTGCAGAATGTCATCTTAAGGAATGTATGACTCTGAAAATGGTGGAAATTGAGCAATGGTCACATTGCCTATTTCAGCTAAGATGAATGTAAGGGCCACCAAAACACATTTTATAGTGTGTGCATATTCATTCCTTACCCATGAATCCCATGTTGGCTCGTTTCATGACTAACATGTCTAGGAGGAAGGCTTATTGTTGAGACAAGGGAAGATTAAGGGTGAACTTGCCAACTATTATTAACATTCATTTACTTATTCAGCAATTTGGGGGCGTTTAATCTATGTCAGCCTCAGCAGCGACAACAGTGGGTGGTGAATCAGCCTCAACTCTGGGTGATCTCACATAGACACGTACCCCACACTTTCTAGGTCTGGCTATACTTGGTTCTTAGAATCAAGTGACTTCAGAGAGATATCCCAATTTAACCGACAATAAAATTGGCCCAGAGCTGTAAAGTAAACCAAGTGCTTTGAAGTTAATAGCACTCACCGTGAGGACTTGCTGGATTTCAAGTACACGAGGTGTTGGGGATATAACTGCATTTTATAGTCAAAGTTGATCTCATGAAACAAAGGTATTAAAACAATGAAAAGCTTCATTCATACAATGTCCAAACTGGAAAACAATCCAAATACCCATCGATACAATAGGTGAATGAAGTTGCATATATTCATAAAGTGGATTACTATGAGTTAATAAAAATGAGCAAATTATGATCTAATGTAGGAATACAGAGGGAAAAATATAGGACTGTGTATTATGCAGTTCCATTCTCACCAAGTTAAAAAGCAAGCAATACTAATAGGTGGTGATAGAACACAGAAAATCAGCTATCTAGAGTCATGATGCTGCTTTGGAGGAAGGCATGGAGATCCTTCTGATATACTAGGAATGCACTCTGCTTGATCGGGGTGCTAGTTACAGCCATATAAATACATCAGATTCATTGACTTGTGTGTTTAAGATTGATGCCTCTTTTATATATGTATATCAGCATTAAAATAATAAACAATGATCCAGGAAAGAACTTGGTGAGCTGATGAAGTCGATGTTAGGCAGTATCTTTCAAGTGGTTTCAGAATTAAAGAAACTGGTTCCAGGGTCTTATCAGTGTAGCCTGCAAACTGGTTTCTCATACCCTTTGCCCCTCTCAGTTCTGATCTGCACTATTTCACAGCAGGGCAGCTGTGATAAGGGCCAAATGGTCTATGTTCCCCTCAGCCTACAAGCAATGAGGCAATTAACTCCCCTAAATACTGAATTGACATGTTAGCTGGTTTTCCATATTCTATAATATTAAGCTCTTAAACTTTAGTAGAGATATACGAGTCTTGAGTAGGTCTTTTCCAGCCAACTATTTTAGAATCATTGTGTGTTTATGACCTCAGTTCCTTCCTTGTTTTCCTTCCTTCTGCCTTCCTTCCTCTCTTCCCTCTTTGTCCTCCTTCTTTTTCTGTTCCTTCTTCCCTTTCTTTTTTTTCTTTCTTTCCTTCATCCTTTCTTTCCTTCCTTTCTGCCTTCCTTCCTTGCATCCTTTCTTCCCTCTTTATACAAATATTTATCGAAGGGCCACACTCCACCAGGTGCACAGGAATAAAAATGACGGGGATTAAATCTTATCACTTCAGACTACAGAAAAGGCGAAGGCAGTCACGTATCTACAACCACAAAACTAAGCAAGAGAACAAAGAAAATAGACAAAAGCATTATGTAATGCAGAGGAGAGGTATTGACTCAATCTGGGTGGTTCTTTACAGAGGGAAGATACCCAGCCTTGAAACACAAATATCTCTCCCTGGCAGGGAGAGATAGGTAGGTGGTAGATTGCAGCATTCTGGGCCGAAGAGGATTGTCTGAACAAAAGTGTATAATCATCAAAGACTATGGGCTATATAAGAAGCAAAAAATAAAAAGTTCAAGAAGACTGAATCTTCTAGTTCAAGGGTGGAGACAAGGTGTGGTAATGCTTATAGCAGTAAAGGTAAGCAGACAACCATATTATCAAGGGCCTAGTGTGCAATACTAGGGAGTTTGGATGTCATCCTACAGGCAGTGAGAAATCCCACACACACCCAAAGCTACAATCATGCCAACTTCTGCATGGCTCCACAATCACTCTGGCAATTTCACAACCCCCTGTTGCAGTTCATCATGTTTCTTCAGCTCCAAATGCCAGCCCCACCTGGCAAAGTTGCCTTTATTGTTCTGACTTATACACCTGACAACACAGAATTGCTTTCCTTGAACTTGGCAGGGAGATCCCACCCCCGGTTCCCATCAGGAATGGTGTAAGAACATCTAGTTAAATCCGATGTCCTATGGACTGCCACAACGTTGTTCAAAATCATTGTCATACTTCACAGGTGCCTCCTTCTGCCGGCCACAAAATAAATGTTTCTGGGTACCCAAAGGAGTCAAGATCTCTTGGGAGCTGGTTTAGCTTTTATCTTAATTATACTCTGATTCATTTCAGAAAACGTTGCGGTTCTTTGTTTTAGCTCAGAGCCAACTCTGTGATGTTTAGCAAGCCTGCAGATCCGCGTCTCACCCAGTCTTAGATTTTGTTTTAGTTTCTTCCTATTATTTTTGAATGTGATGATTTCTTAACTTTGATATGGATTCTCTATAACTTTGAGATCTATCTCAAGTCGCTTTGGTTACAACTTGAGCTGCAGATGACTAGATGCATAAAGAGGCATTCTTAGAGATTTGTGATTGCCTTCTCTTTTAAGAATCCTCCCCAGATCATCCCAGAGTGGGTTAGTTAGTCAGAGACCACTCCAAACACCCACAGTCCTTTATTCATGTTTTTTTTCCCCAGTCCTCTTGTCTTGCAGGGTGAGTAATCGCCTACCTGTTTGTTCATCACCCTTTCTTGAGTTCCATGGAAGGAACAAAAAATTTTAATTTGTTATTTTATGAAAATTAGCAGGCTCTGCAATCTAGGGACACACTTAATGCCTGCTGTAGGTGTAAATCATTTAAATAAAGATAGAGTGAAGCTTAGTTTAAAATTTCCTGATTCGATAACAGAAAATGCAGTGAAAGAATGTAAAGGAAACAAACAATTGGAGCTCCTGGGGTAAGTGGCTTGGTATAAACATTTAGACACCAAGATAGTCTCAAATTCAAATAGTGAGCTCAAGATCAGTGTCATTCTGGACGTGGAGTTTAGAAACTGTAAGGGAGAGAGAGGGGGAGAAAGAGTAAGCTAGATATGATGCTGCACACCTATAATTCCAGTACTCAGGAGACTGAATTGAAGAGTTCCTGGTGAATCCAGGCTATATAGCAAGACATAAAGCAATAAATATAAGACAAAACAAAAATGAGAGAGAGAGCAAACAGAGAGAGACTGATGGAAACACAGAGACGGGGAGATAAATAGGTTGACACAGAGAGATGAGAGGAAGGAAGGAAAAGAAATGGAAAAGCAGACAAGGGAACAGAAGTAGGGGAGAAGAAGGGAGAGGAAATGAGGTAAGGAGAGGGGATTGATTTCTTTGAAGGTAGGGGATAAGCAGAATTTAGGGCACAACAGTCAGATATAGGAACAGAGACAAGCAAAAGCATTTGTTGTGCCTGGCACTGGTGGCTCACACCTGTAATACTACCTTTTTAGGAGGCTGAGATCTGAGGAACATGGTTCAAAGCTAGCCAGGGCAGAAAAGTCCTTGAGACTCTTACCTCCAATAAATTGGTTGAAAACAGTCAGAAGTGGAGCTGTAGCTCACGTGGTAGAGCACTAGCCTTGAGCAAAAGAAGCTCAGAGACAGTGCCAAGGCACTGAGTTCAAGCCCCAGAACTGGCAAACACAGACAGACAGACACACAGACACACAGACACACAGACACACAGACACACACACACACACACACACACACACACACACACACTTATTGAGCACCTACTGAATTATGGTACTTGGGGCTGTGCTTAGGTGCTGTAAAAATAGAGTAAAACACCATCCTAGAAGAGATACAAATCTTTAATCCCTTGACTAAAGTTGCATTGTGTGAGCTTAAAAAAAAATAGAGACAGGGTTTGGAAAATCATTTATGAAACATTACGAAAGCAGCTATGGAGTGACTCATTCATTAGCATTCTCTGTATTGGTGAGAGATTCACCATTTATTCAGTGTTTTGTGGGCATGCCTCCCTGAGACACAGAATGGCCCTATGGGAGAAGAGGGTGGACAGTTTCTCCCTTGTTGGGAGATTAGGGGACTGAATCCCAAAGTGAACGAAGAGCTTGTCCAAGTGCGTGCCCCTATTTAGTGGTTAGTGGAATCAGAAGGGAGTTTTTGTGACTCACCATCTATAGGACTAGATTCAGGCTATTTTGCTAACTCAACAAGCTTTAAACAACGCCCGATATCAGCTTACCAAAAACAGTGAAACTGTTCTGGGAGTTTCACTGCGTTGGTTCATTTATGGTGGCTTCCTGGAACCTCTGGGATACTGTCCAAGCTCATGAGCACAGCCGCCGAAGCCCTACCCAGCCGGCTCCACCTGTGCAAGCAGCACCATTCCCACCATCTTGCCAGCTCTTCTGCACCTGCTCTGCTGCCTTTTGGGGACTTTGATCCAAACTTCTCTAGAAGCATAGGGTGGCAGTCAGATTTTGGTTCACTCTTCCATGTTTAAATCCTTAGAAGTTTGTTTCCTCTGTTTTTATACAACAGTCACCTTTGTGTTAGATATAAAAATGTTTGCCTACAGAATGATATTGGGACTTATAAAGACATGTTTCCCAAAGCTTAGCTTCAGAATAAAATTGTAGCCTTAGAAAAAGCACATCATCATGTCTGTCCCCTGGATTGTGGGGTTACCATTTGTGAATGTGGGAGTGGAGCTCACAATGAGACATAGGGTAATATATCCCACAATGAGAGAGAGAGAGAGAGAGAGAGAGAGAGAGAGAGAGAGAGAGAGAGAGAGAGAGAGAGAGAGAGAGAGAGAGAGAGAGAGAGAGAGAGAGAGAGAGAGAGAGAGAGAGAGAGAGAGAGAGAGAGAGAGAGAGCTCATTTTCTTATACTGGAAACTCAATGTGCCTCATTCATCTTCATAAGCTTAGCACAAGCCACAGATGGATTGTATATTAGTTAGCTACCCACCTGACTAGTTGCCTGGCTGGATGAATAGATCAAAGGAAAAGTAATGATACAAAAACTATGGTAGACATAAATGACAAAGAAAAATATCTCTTCTTCTACCAATCATGAAAAATACCTATAATTAACCTTGTAGTACCTTTGCTTTTTGCACAATAACATAAGCCTTGTTGATACGGATAGTTAAAAAACAATTTTTCCTATGATGAGAAGTTAAAGAGTGCCTCCATATGACTGTCTTTGGGCAATGACTTTAGAAATTTTCTAAGTCGAATTTATCACATTAATTCCTTTCTCAGAAGAACAGACTTCTCCCCTTCAGCAAGCATCAGGTAAGAGATATTTTCACTCTCAAAAAATCCCTAGGGACTATATTTATTGTTTATTGATTGTAGCTTTTCTAAACTCTGCCTCTGCTCAAATTCAAATTTCTTCCATTATTAAACAGACAATAGATGGGTTCCAGCAAAGGTGAGTGTAAAGCAGATTAACATTGACTTTTGTTTTGGAGAAGAGAACAAAGGAGGAAAAGAAACACTGCTCCTATAATAATAAATTTAAAACCACTGCTTATTAGCAAAGTCAAGAGTTAATGTGTATAAAGTGAGAATAGAAGGAGAAGGCGAAAAGGATGCTGAGTATTGGGGTACAAATGAAGTGGTTCTGGAAGGATTTCTCAGGAATATTCCAGATTCCAGGTGACAGTCTCTTTGCGTGTGCATGGAAATCACTGAAGGAGAAATAATCCCTAAAGTAGCTACTTCTCTAATTCTCGAATTTTTCTTTATGAACGCAGATGTGTAAGCAGCATGGTTAAAGGGGAACGCGTCAGGAACATGCCACTGGATGCATTTGCTCAGTGCCACTCTGTCAGCTGCCATTAACAACCTGCAGCCTCAGAACAGAGCATGCTCACCCTCTGCCTCCACTTCTTCTGGTTTTCCGCTTCTCTCACTTGTAGTAGAAATTTAGGAGACTCTTTAAAAAATTTCCTGAATGGAAAACTCATATTTGTCTCTCCCCCAATCTCTCATGTAATATATTTCCCTGGTGAAAAAAAGTTAACCCAATTCTAACTACTATCTTCGGTCTTTTCTCCAAATATCATTATAGGAGCTTTCTCTGGAGGGATGAGCTACATCACCAGACACAAAATCTGTACGGAAAGAAGGATTATAGACTGTCAAGTGAGCCCAGGTCCATAACTGAAATACAGGTGTACAAAAGTAGGTTTGAAGGATCATGTAGACCAAATCCTGTGTTTCACATGAAGATAGATAGATAGATAGATAGATAGATAGATAGATAGATAGATAGATAGATAGATAGATAGATAGATAGATAGATAGATAGATAGATAGATAGATAGATAGTCAGGGAGCTTCAACTCTGGGCATGGGCACTGTCCCTGAGCCTTTTTGCTCAAGGCTAGTGCTCTATCACTTTAAGCCATTTCCAATTTTCTGGTGGTTCATTGGAGCTGAGGGTCTCATGACTTTACTGCCCAGGCTGGCTTTGAACCATGATCCCAAATCTCAGCCCCCTGAGTAGCTAGGATTATAGGCCTGAACCACCATCACCTAGCTAATTCCTTCTTTTCTATTCAGCGTTCTCCCCTGATAACCTTTTAATGACTACAATCAGTTCTTTTCTTTATTACCCTCTGAAACACCATCTTTTAAAATATTTTTTTTGGTTGAACCCTAGAAGAATTTTGAGTTTTCCTCCTTTGGCTCAGTCTTGGAATAACTCCACTCCTTTCCCACGTTTCCATCATTCTTTCCCAGCCTCCTATCTTGGGTTTCCCAGCAATGGGGGAGTGTCTACCTTTCCTTGCCACATAGCTTGCTCATTTACACACTGCACTTTCCTGCATCAGAATTTCAGTTCCTAAATCCCTGGAACATGAAGCACTTGAAAATTAAATCATCTCTAATTCCATGTGTATGGCAGATTGAGGACTGACTGCCCCATATAATTTATCTTTGTGTCCAATTTAAGAACTCCCATTAAATGCATTATTCTAACATCTGTGCAGAACTCTTTGTTCTACTTCCTTTGAACATCCCAAGATTGGTTGGAAATTTACTCACCCATCTTCTAATGTATAAGGGTAAGTCACTGCCCAGCTGAAGAACATCATGATCTGGATAGAATAGAGTACATGCCTCAATTACTTTTCTGTTCTTTATTTTAGCAAAATAATACCTAACGAAAAGATGATTTGTGTCTCATTGTGAGCCTTAGCTGTACAATTTGATTTTAACAGCATATATTAATAAAATTGTTCACTATCTGCTGACTGAGTGGGATAACAAAATCCACTACCAATGCCCATATTTTAAGCATCGCTTGGTACTAAGTTAATACCTGGGTGTTGTTGATTCTGAAGAAAGTCACATAAATCTGATGAGCAATCCTTTCTTGCTCCTTAGAGAGAGGAAAAGAGAAGGCATATTGATTTAAATTCCTGCAGGACTAGAACAGTGTGCTATAAAATGATCCTGTGTAGTGTCTGAAAACTTATTTTCCTTCGTATCTTTGTTCCTGGAAAATAATTCCCCCCTACCTTTACTCACCTCTCTAAAATTGCTCTTTCGATGTTGGTTGGGGAGAAATGTATCCATTTTCTTCATCAAAACCATTATAGAAGCCTGAGGTATTTAAGAGAACAGTGCTGCAATTCACTCTGAAATGCAATTGAAAAATAAGGTGGATTACTTACAGATACAGAGAGGTGGATGAAGGGCTAGTATGTGATGAAGTGCATGTAATAAAGTGTTAGTGGTAGGATCTAGGGAGAAGATGGGCATATGTACACTGATTTTTTTTCTATATATTTTTCCGTATGTGTATGAAACTTTTCATGGTGGAATGTTGTGTGGAAAAATAACAAGACCAAGAGTTGTCTATCCACTCACCTAGCTCAATTGACACCATCCACTTTCTAGTACAATACAGGATTCACTTTCCACCAGTGTGCAAATGGACATACCTTCATGTTGCAAGGGGTAATTAGGGTGCCAGTTCAGAAGTGTAAGTGGGAACATTTTCTCCTTTGTGCTGTGCTCTTCAAAAGACAAGATGGAACATGCTCTTTGGTCATGATATTTTAGCATTGTAACCTGATAAAGCTTCAGTTCAAGTCCAACTGTAGAAGAGTAATTCTTTTCATACTAGCAGCCAAACTCATCCTTGAAATGAAGAGAAACTGGAAAGAAAAAGGAAGTGCATACAGTGTTACATTAGACATCACTACTATTTCCTGGACAATAAACAAGTAGGCAGAACAAACAGTTGACATCAAAATCCATAGGAAATCATATCAGCCATTAAGATGTTAAGAAATAAGAGATAAGAGTGAATGTGAACAGCCCAGTCCACAGAGATACATACAGTCTATTAAAAGAGGTCATTACAAAAATTCTCATACTATCTAACAGGATAATGATGTAGTCTTGAATAATGTATCACTTTTAATAAAGACAGAATTATTCTCCTTTCCATGAATTTCATTTGTGAAAGAGCAAGTCCATTCTAATGTGATGTACAAGCCAGTTAGGAAAAGGAAAATAGGACACTTAATTCTAAAGCCAATTATTGGTAATATAAGAGCACACCTTCCTATCTGGTTACCTTTTGGAAAGGGATATCCTTTCTCTGGCTATCTAAAAATGCTTATTGTTATCAAAGACAGTGTCTAGACAAGCAATTGACCTTCTTACCGTGACCTACAGTTGTCATTGCATGTCTCTAACTTTACCCTGGGCAGAAACTATATCTAGAGCACATATGTCATGTCACATTTTAAAACATTTGAGAAGAGTGAGACCTATTATTCTTTTGCTATTTTATTGCTAAAATTGTCTGGGGCTAGCTTAATTATATCCTCTAATTATGAAATATTTTCTATTTTTTGCATCCAAATAAATGCCATTAAAAAAAAAAAACTTGGCCAAAGATTTAGAAGCACCCTGCAAGACAAGAAAAAAAAAGAAAAAAAGAAAAAAAATTCAAACTTGGCCAGTTTCATGGTCATATGTTAAAATGTCATAGACATTTTGTTTGATGGACAAAATTTTGGCCTAATTTTATTCTCTGATAAACTTGAATGATTCATTATACACAAATGCCAGGGTTGATTTAGGATCTTGGCTGTGTAGTTTTAAAAGGGATTTAAATTTCTCTGTACCAGAGAAGTAAGTTAAACATATTTTCGTTTGTGTTTTAAAGAAGCATGTGCTTTAATAGATTAGATATTTATTAAATTATTAAATATTTTTTTAATTGCTTACTATATTTTTTAATTTAGTGCCCATATGTTGTACAAAAATTTATTAATACCTTGAATATTTAATATCTCTGATCAAAATATATCAATCATAGGTATTAGCTCTGTCTGAATTCTGTGTTTTCTCTTTCTGAGGTTCCAAGAGAAGTTAAACTCCATGTTCTGAATGAATTTCTTAGGTGCTCTTTTTGTCAATAACTAAATCTTCATTCATGGAGAAAATACCAGTAATAATAATGTTAATGCAACACTGGGTTAAATTATTGTAGTACCTTTAGTGACAGCTCAAAGAAGAACAAAAAAAAAAAGGCAGTTCATTTTTTTAAAAAAAAATGCAAATTCCTTATCCTAGACCCCAGTTGTTTCTGTGTGTTTTCTATTCCTCTTTTCCCTTTTTCACCTTATCCTCCCTTTTACATCTTCACCCTTCCATTATCTCTCTCTCCCTTTCTATATCACAGCCTCTCAATCATTTTTAAATTATAAGGAAAAATAAGCCAGGATTTTGTCTTCACGATTGAATGATACTTCAGAGAATCCACAAAATGCAGTAATGATGCCACATTTCCTCTATAGTTGATGAGATTATCTGGAAAGCCAGAGGTTTGCATCATCTAAACAAGTGCATAAAATGCCTGGCAGGTTGCTGGTGTAGACAAGTACAGTAGAATCCACAATTTCATCACTTACCTTTACATCTAGCGAAATGTTTTCTTTTTTACATAAGGGCAAGGGACGGACAGGGCTAGATTAAATGATTGGGAGGGAAATGATGAAAAGGGTGAACTGATCAAGATGTCTAATAGTCCTTATAAGCTGACATACTGAATTCCAACCTCTTTTTATACATAACAAAATATTTTTAAAAATCAAGTGTTTAGAGAAGAAATAGTACTCCATAATACTTCTAAAATATGCTCCTATTTTCCTATGTAAAAAATTAAGAAAAGAAAAAAGAGGCAAGCAGGGAGAACAATTGTCAAAGATCCTGAGAATTATTTGAGTAACTGCTGATGATGTTCAGAGGGCTTTCGATCTGAGTGCCTTGTGGATCCATAGACAGCTTTTGACTATTAAGGACACAAGTGGTTTTTTCTTTCTTGCTATTGTTTCTAATGTATTTATAAGGGTCCATGTGATTTCTTTGTTGGTGTGTGTGTCCCTCCCCCATTGTATAACCCCTGTTTTCACTGTATTTGATGTTGGTATAATTTGGGGAGTGGAAGGGAAAAAAACAAATTGTTTAAATAGGGATACAGGTGGACCCATTGCAACAATGAGATGTACAAGATGCTATGTCGAAAAATGAACTTTACAATGGGGGGGGGCGGTGGGAGGTGGAATGTAGTTGTAGAGATGGGAGGGAGAAAACAAAGGAGGAGGCAACAATGCTTGATAAGAAATGTACTCATTACCTTGCTCATGTAACTGTAACCCCTCTGTACAGTATTTTCATAATAAAAAATTTATTTTATAAAAAGCCCATACTAAAGCTACCAGCACACACACACACACACACACAAATAAAAAAGAATAAAGAAGAAAATTGACAGAAGTTCTTATCATCCATCGTGGACCATATGAAGAGAATAACCTAGAAATATGAATGTTTCAAATGGCTACTTTAAACATTTCATTTAATTAACATTTCCATTTGATTCAGCTTTGGCATTATCATCAATGTTCCTATAGTATGAAGTTGGTCTATAGTTAATAGCTGTGGCAGTCTTGAATATTTGATAAGCTTGCTATTGCTATGCTCCTTTTATTTTATTTTATATTTTATATTTTTATGCTCATTTAATAGAGGCTATCCCCACTTTTCACAATAACTACTGAGCAATAGTTTGCATGAGGATGGCAGAATCAGCAGTTACCTGCACCATCATATCCATGACAATATAATACTGGTGGCTGAGTATACCAGGAGCTATAAGGGCCTGGTGGTTTCCTTTTCTCTTCTAAATGAGCTATTAGAAGATCATGACCGAAGGCACTGGCAGAGTAAACAAAGACTGAGGAACTGGCTCTAGGAGGTACCATCTGTAGCTTCCCAAACTACCACTCACCAATCTGCTCAGTAATTATGGTGCTGGATAGGGTTTACTCACAAATGTTCCAGTCACACACACACACACACACACACACACACACACACACACACACACATACACACACACACACACACACACACAAAACTAGAATAAAAGGGAAATAATATTGATGCTATTTAGTCAACTTGGCAGTGGTTTAAAGTAAATCTTTATTGCAAATTAATAATTTAATATTCTTATCAAGGTGGATTAATACCTTCAGAGTCCTCGATGCTATGGTATCACTTGGGCCAGTTTAAGTTCCCATAAGCTGAAAAAGTTACAAAATACTTCAGCCCTATTCTTTTTTGCATTCCCTTGCGTAGCAGCATATAGAAACACCAGAATATTCACAACCTCAGAGGGTAATTTTTAGGGAACTTGGAAGACAACACTTTTCCAGTTTCATCTAACCTTTTATTCCTCCCCATCCATGTTGACTTACTTCTTAGGCAAATTGTTGCTTTAAGAGTAGCTTATGCAGTCTGGAGGTACCTCAGAAAGCTAAATATAGACCTCCCCTATGAGCAGCCATACCACTCTTAGGCATCTACCCTGAGCAACAGGAACCAGGATTCAAGGACACGTGTACCTCTATGTTCATTGCAGCACTATTCACAATAGCCATGATATGGAAACAATTCAGATGCCCCACTACAGATGAATGGATCCAAAAATTGTGGTACCTATATACAATAGAACACTGTGCAGTGATTAGAAAGGGATCCGTAGGGAAATGGATGGAAATAGAACAAATCATTTTGAGTGAGGTAAGCCAAGATCAGAGGGACAAATGGCACATGGTCTCCCTGATATATGGATGTTAAATCCAAAATGCAAGAAGATATGACAAAGTAAACAGGACTCAAGAAACAAAGGACATCTACTTAATTTGTCATATATTTTCTAAATGACTCCATGTTCGTGACCTATGTATGTATATAGAGATACATAAATGTGCCCATCTGAAGGAAGCTAGGAGGAAGGCACAATATCAGAGGGAAATGGGAAAAATACAACAGAGGGGCCCATCAGCTCCATCCACTGGACATTGATGACAATGAACTAAATAACTCAAGGGCAGCAATGGGAGGGAAGAAAGGAGCGGAAAAGAGGGAACAGCTAACATACATATCATCCAACATGGAAGAAATAGTTGTACAGTCAAAGCTTGTGGAATTCACAAACTTTATAGACCATATAATAACAATTTGCCTTGTGAAGGTTAAAATGTGTTTGTGACATTAACTAAGTATCACTATCCTACAATACTGTGAAAATTGTGAGATTTAGGTAATCACTTCATCTCAATAAAAATTATTTAAAACAAAACAAAACAAAAAAAGAGTAGCTTATGAACTTGCAACTCTGAGGCTAGTAAGGCATGGTTTTTCTAAAGCCAAAGAAAATTTTCAAATGTCTTTTAGACACATTTGTGTGAATACAGGAGAAAATTGATATTGAAGTTTCTTTTGCAGTAATGTTCTAGATGCAGTTTTTAAATTTGCTGAAAGATTGGCTCCAGCTCACTAATATCACTTACAAGGTCATAGGAGGGAAGTTCAGACATTCTTTCAAGTCCTTAGCAACAGAGGCTGATATGTCTTAATCAACCACATTTACAGACCCAAGGAAATGGGTACCAGCTCTGGGATGAAGAGAAGTGGTGTCTGAAAGACGGAGTTGGTCTGGGAGGCTCATGACAATGCTGCACAGTGATTGGTTGATCCTGCTGATCACATCTCCAATTAGGCACATCAGAGCAAATGGAAGCCAGAAGGGTCCTGGAATCCATTACACTGAAAGGAGAGATATTTCTCTGGGGAGGTATAAGATCAGAAGTACCAACTAAGAGAAAAAAAGGACCTCAAGTTCTTATTCATGCTGAGGCATTTAGGAAAGAGCAAGGATGGGAGTGGGCAGAAGAACTCAGCCTTAAGCTTTTTCCTGTCCACTGAAGCATTAAATTATTGGTGCTTAGATTGAATTAATATTTTAATTAGTATTGTTTAATACTTCATCCAGTATCCATAAAACAGTGTTTAATACACAGTGAGAACTTGAAAATACACGATGAATAGTTGAATTGGAAATGAATGACCTCGCCATTGGCTATGTAGCCTTAGATAATTTCTTGTTCTCTCAGTCATCTCACCTGGACTAAAAACCATGGGCTTCCTGGGTCGTGAAGGTGCTAACGTTTGCATACTATGCTTTGTAACATTAATCACAAAGAGAGAGCTTGTGATCATGGTGCTATTACAGTATTTTCACTCCTTTCTACTTGGTGCTGATAATGCCTGGAAGATACGGAGGTAAATCCCAAGCTGTGGGTTCCCGTTTTGCACTCAGGCTGGTGCTAGAGATGTTACCTCAGGCATGAGCTACTATCTTCTTCCTCTCTTTTCCTCTTTTCTGTTTTCCAGGAAAAATAAAAAGACATCCCATACCTTCATAGCGAGCATTCACTGCAGGTACTTGCTTCTACTATGGCCTTTCACCTGAATGTTGCATTGGGAATTATAAGCAGGTAGGGGTGTTGGAGGGACCAAGGGTAAAAGGAAGCTCAGGGATGAGATGGGGAAGGAGAAACATGCACATGCTTTCTCCAAAAATCATGGGCTCCCAAGTACGAAACAGAATAGAAGGAGATTCTCAAGTCCTGTGGTGGCTGCAAAGATGCGGGTCTTTGGATGCAACACTGTGTACTGAAGAATTGGTTACTCAGGCTTTACATTATTTACCTACTATGCAAGATGGAGAATCTGTAGCTCTTGGCTTAAACCAAATCCTTCTTCCTCTAGGAAATTTCCTGGGATTGAGGGGTCACTTTTCTTTTGTCTGTTTCCTGAACAGGTATTTATTAGAAGTTGACTGCATGCAAAATAGCACTGACCAATTTTTATTACCATTGATTTGAAATGTAATTGACATCTCTGTGCATTGAAAACCAAGGTGTTCTATTTTTTAAATTATCTTTAAGTAGTTGTACAAAGAAGTGTCATTTTAAATAGCAGTGTATGAACACAACTTGATCTGTGTCAGCCCCTTCAAAATTCTTGTTCCTCTTTGATCCGCCCCTTCCCTTCCATTTCTTAATTTCGTAGAGAATGTGGTCATTTTTAAAAATATCATCTCCTCTGAATACCTAGGTGTGTTAACAACTGCTCTCTGTAAGTGCTACCCAGTCTATTCCGACCCTGTTGTCCATTCACAGCCTCTCTAGCAACAGTGTAATTGCTCTCCACCTGTTCTATCTTCATGGAGGATAAAGCTATAAAATACAATGAAAATAAGTGAAGAATTAGAGAATCCCAACATGGTTAGTACAAATTAAACAGTCCTCTGGTGACAAAAGGAGCAGGGGTGATTGATTCTCTCTTTGGAAGGAGTTACATTGTGGCTTTGATGCTAGGAGTGTAGGAAGCAGTTGAATGCTAGGAGTGTAGGAAGCAGTTAAAAACATGGTTTCAAGTGCAGGCCCTTCTACTGACTATCTAAGACTCAAGAGACTCAATGTTGATGAGCCTTAGTTTGCTTGCCTGCAGTGTTGGGCTCATATAGCTTCTCACATAATCACTTGGTAGAGTTGCATGTCTGATATAGATTGTATATTGTATATTGCATGTCTAATATACAATCGTATATCAGAACTCCAGGATCAATTCTACCTCCTGAGAGGAAAAACAAAAATCCTCAACTCTTCTTACCTTGTATGTGGCTCTATTGGGTCTCACACAAAACAAAGATGGTGAGAAATAAGGTGGTTGCAAAATCACTATTAATATATTGTAACTATTGAATTAATATATTATATGATAGGGGAAAGATAAAGAAAATTGGGTAATGTAAGCTTCTAGACATCCCAAGATTGTTTCTATTGGTGCTTAAGTGTTTGTTCCCAAATCAAATCTCAATTGAATCTACCCCATATACACCACACTATTTTATATAATTGCTTTGTTTCAGATTATTTTCAGCCTATGTAGACTTCAAGCATCATGTTTGGCACTTACTGGAACCATTTAATTTGGGATAACTATGAAATTATAATTTTGCCCTAAAGAGTTCAAGTGGAAAAGCCTTGGATGACATATATGCAATAAATTAAGATAGTATGTGTTAATGGCTATAATAAATGTTTGAACAAACTGTCATTGGAGGCTGAATTAATTGAACCTTTCAAATTCTCAGTTAAAATGAGAATTGGAAGTGTGGATGCATTATCACAAAAGAAAAATAACCTACACCACCAATTTGCAGAAATGTATTTGGAAACAGTAAAAAAACAGCCTGATTAATGACCATCAAGCTGTTCAATAACATTGAATCAATATGAAATAAAAAAGAATGCTACCGATCAATGAGAGGTAAGACTTGTGATTACGCCTAAATCACCCTTCTTCAAAGTGCTTTACTAACATCCACTAATTAATCTTTATTATACGAAGCTGAGAGTGATAAGTATGATTATCTCCCAAATAATGAATGTTTGAAGCACTAGAGCTTAGAATCATTCACAGAAGACATCTAATGTGAGGCCTGAGCCCTTGTCAGAGCCAGGACAGCTAATCAGTCCAGGATGTTCAGTCTTAGAAGGTGCCTCTGGTTAAAAGCATAAACAGTAGAATCTGTGATACATAGCTGGTATAAACAAATCTGTGATACGAATCTAGCCTAGAAAGCGAGCTCCTTTGTCTAATGGTTGGGTGACCTTGGATGAGTTACTTAAAGCCTTTGAGCTTCAAATGCCTCATTTTAAAAAGGTGTTGATGCATTTCCGTAAAAGGCTGCTTTAAAGATGGAATAATTTAATGCTTAGAAAAACTAGAAAACAGCAGAAGCTCAATAAATAGAAGACATTGCTATTGTTACTATTGTTACACTTCTTTGTGCAAACATTGGCCATGAAGTAGATAATTACCCAAGGATGAGGACAGCGAGAAGATACCCAGAGCAGGACTAGAATTGCTCTTCAGAGGGCCAAGGAAAGTAACATGGCTTGTATATTTCCTGTGTGCCGAGCATTGTGTTAAGTACTATCTTTCAATTTTCAAATAAGCTCTTCTTCCACTTACTCCAAACAACGACCTGCTATGAAGCTACCAGAGCTAGTGTTCGAGCCTGGGCTCTTGGCTTGGGACGTGACACATTCTGCCGGCCTGGAGAAGCACTATGGGATGCTGCAACAATGTGGAAAATGAATGTGATCCACGGAAATGAGACTGTGGGGGAGGTGAAGTGGACTCAGGAGATCCATCAGTGAGAATAGGGCATTAGCCATGAGGCTGGAGTACAGGTGACACTCTGGAGAGGAATCTAAATCAGAAGAATAGGCCCATGTCAAGGGTAGAGAACCAGGAAGAATAAAAGATCCTCAGGCCTGGATTTGTACAAATCCAGGGATCAGAATGGTATAAAAGGGGCTGGGACAAGGCATTTTCTGATTATCACAGCTGCTAAGATTAAAGGCCAAAATCAGAGCAGGGCTATTTGAGCAAATAAATTTGACACTACTGAGTAGAGTTTTTATCTTGTTTTACTTTTAGCCACTGAATCTCTCCAGATATCAACTAGTTGTCTGTCAGCACCGCAGATCCTCTTCATTGTAGGCTCTGATAACAGAATTCCTTTAATTCCATCTCTTTTAGAGAAGGCACCATGTTCGTTTTCCTTAGAAAAGGGTGCTGGAGGGACATGACTGGCATGTGTCCAGTGATGGTTGAAGAGCTTGGTAGAGCATGTGGAAGGCAGGATGGATGAAGACTTTCGGAAAGCCTCTATATCCGTAGAGGCTTGGCCCACCAGATAAAGCCTGTGTAGCCACAGACCCAGAACACAAACCTTCTAGGATCTTACAGTTATTCTATATCATCATAAATAATCAGTGACAGCTGGAAGTTGGTGGTGCATGCCTAAAATTATAGTTAACCAGGAGGCTGAGATCTGAGGATCGTGGTTGGAAGCCAGCTCAGGCAGGAGAGGCTATGAAACTCTTACCTTCACTTAACTAGCAAAAAGCCAAAAGTGGAGCTGTGGCTCAAATGAATGAAAAAGCTAAGGGATAGCACACAGGTCCTGAGTTTAAGCCACAGGAATAATGTGAATACACGCATGTCTGTGCACACACCCATTTATATTAATTTCTTCACATGTGGTGTTTCTTTCCTGATTATATCCATTATTCGACAACGCCATCTCCCATATGCGATCTTACCTGAAACCCAGGATGTTAGAATGACATCCAAACTACAAGGTCTCCATGAACCGGCTCTTGATTTCTCTCCAACTCCCAATTCCTTTCCCTCGGTACTTGAATTCTTTTCTGGCTGTCAGACCATCTAGCTGGAAGACTCTTTTCCTGAGTTTCCTGGCATAGGCACCCTACACCTCTTCGGGTGCAGCACTCCACCCAGACACAGCAGCTCCCTGGTCACTCTTGTAAAACTGGTTTTAGTCTTCCCAGCACAGTGCCCTCATCTTCCTCATTGCTTCCTCCTTTGCTTACATGCACTACCCGACCTCTTCAACCCCCTTCCCACGGTGCCTGTATCAGGGTAGAGTTCAGACTCATCTCGCCACCTCTACTGCCTCTGGTATACAGCACAGTGCCTGGCACACAGAGGGCTTCCATAAGCAGGTGAATAGAACATAAACATAGAGTTCTGATGGAAGCTTCCAGACTTACCCTCCCTCTTCTTTCTTCATTCAACATCCCTATTTTCTAGGTTCACTAGAGGTAGTGAACTAGCCTGGGGCTAGTTCTGCTACGGAGCAGAACTCCGTAATTTCATCTTTCTTTGAAATCACGACGCCCACTGATGCTGAGAAATGGCAACCAAGGCTGGGGTTGAGGGATGTGGAGAGCATGGAGAAAGAGCCACGCATTTCAGGAACAAGCCCCACAGGCTTTGTGAAAGGAGAAGAAATCTTGTTCTCACTGTGGCATTTGGACTGCCCTTAGATAGAAGCAAGAGAGTCTATGTGTGTCTATTTATTTTTATTTTCATTTGTTGTTTTGTCCATGGGAGATATTTTTTTTAATAAAATGCCTCTCAATCTAGAATCACAAGATCCTAGGACAGAAAGACCTTGGCATCACCCAGGGAGGCCCTCTGCCCTGCTTACCCTTTCTCCATCCACTTCTTCTGGGAACTGTAATAATTACTTATTTCAAACAACATTGGTGCAGAGATTTTCTCCTGCTCTCCGGCCTATGGAGAAGGAGGTGCTGATGGCTGTACTGGGAGTTGGGGTGAAAGGGTCACTTCGATAGCAGAGGTAGTTCTGACCACAAAGCAAGTGTGAACATGAGCTGACTACAGAGGATGCCAGGAGCAGAGAGAGGAAGGGGTGGGGGGAAGTCCAGCCCTTTGGGTAAGCCCTGGAGGGGCTGTTTAGAGGACTTGTTAAATCAGGGGTTTCTCTTGGCCACTTCTGCTACCTTCCAGGCAGGCCCTGAAGTCTGAACCCAGAGGCGAAGTAAAATAACAGAAAAGGCTAACTAGAGTTTCTTTTTTTTTTCTTTTACCTTAAAAAAAAGTATATAGAAACAGCAAGGAGATTTCTAAGATTCACTCCTACCTTGTATCTCAGGAGATGTCGTTTGTGAAACTTGTCTCTGTAGGACCAGGAGATTAGAGATGACCTTTTTCTTTTCTACAGGAGAATGTCCAAGACAGTTATGATCACCAGGACTTTTATTATTTATTAATCAAATAAGTAATTGTTCATTGATATGTTTGGTGATTTTAATTTCTCGGTCCTTTCTAAGGAAATCTCTAGAAGATGAATCACATTATATATAACCACACAGATTTGACCTACAAATCAGATGACTATTTATAGTACAGAAAATGCAGAGCTTTAAGAAGCTCCATTTGCCAATATTGGTCAAGTATTACACTGGGTAGTTTATAAAGAGATGACTTTAGTTGATGATAATGACATTATTATTCCTGATTATCTGTATTGATAACCACTGCTACTGTTCATTCATCACCATTACCAAACATTATCCTCTACATTTTACACACAGAAAGCTCACAGAAATCCCAGGAAGCATAGAACATTACTACCACCCTTTCTAGCTGGGAAAATTGACCTTTGGGGAAACGAAGTAATTTGGTAAAGGTCCCATGGTTCCTCTGTGAAAGGAACAGAATATAATGGCCCTGTGTTACCTACAACTCCCTACAACCCATTAATCTTCTTGACATATACCAGCTGTCACATAGTCAGGAAGTGGGAATTCTGGACTGCAGTTCATGCCAAAGGTTCAGCAGTACGTGAAAGATCAATGCACTGATATCTGAGAAATTCCATAAGACTAGAGAGTAACATATGAGGAGGGGTAAATGTGAAGTATGGGCCTGAGAAGCAATCAGGAACCAGATCTTGAAGATGTAATATATAGCATGAAAGGTACTTAATTTTTATCCTAAAGGCAATTCAGGTATTTTGCATTCTGTATGTTAGGCAAGGCCATGTGATATTTAGATTAATTTTAGGAAAATTCTTGCATGGAAAGGAGTAAGGTGGGTTGCTTAAAAGGTCTAACTGAAGTATAGTAAGGGCCTGGACTAAGACAATGGCTATGGCAATGGAGAAGCAGGAGGTTCAAGTCTTTCTGAAAGGCTAAACTGAACTTGAACTTTTAGATGGATTGTATGTAGGAAAAGGGAACAAAAGAATCAAGGTTAGCTTACAGGTTGTACACACGTGTGATGTAGAAAGGTGCACAGTTGTACAGCTAAGTGGAGAGGTTAGATTCAATTTGGAATATTCAAGCTTTGGAGATTTACTTCCTTACAATGAGTAAAGAGAGAGAAGTATGCTGTGTGTGTGTATGTGTGTGTGTATGTGTGTGTGTGTGTGTGTGTGTGTGTGTGTGTGTGTGTGTGTGTGTGTGGCATTCCTGGGGATTAAACCCAAAGCTTTATGCTAGAAAGTCAAGTGGTCCATCACTTCAGCTACGCCTCCAGGTCAAGATTTCTATATTGATATAGCAAATCCTTTGTGTTTCCATGATCAATTGCAATATCAGTATGTATACTTCATATTCACATCTTTAAAATCACATGTAATTAAAAAATAATATAAAGAAGTAAACTCCTGAAAAGTAGAAAAGATCTGTAACATAAGTAAACCTCTTGTTCCGATTTGAATATAAACAAGTGAAAAGATAATAAAATAATAATATTAATAATATTAACAATCACACTGTGAAACCTTCAAATATCCACAGCAAGAAAGAAGCTTTTTGTCCTAGTAGGGTGAAGTGTTCTAAAGCACCATACAAGTTGAATTTTTCAAAAAGTAATGCAGGTGTCTAGGTCAAATGCAAATAAAAAGGTATGCAAATTGAGCTATACTTGACTACAAAATCAAATGCTTACAAACATCTAAGAAAAGTGAAGTTCTAGTCTCGCAGAACTCACTTAATCCTCATTATACTATTTCCCACTTGTGCCATTGATTCAATGCACTAAATTCATGATGGGTCTCTAGTTAAGTAGATTTAGAAGCTGATTATACTGCATTACATGTGTTCATTTCAACTTTAGCAAGATATGTTTTTTATTTAAAAGGATTACTAAGCTTCCCCAAAAAGTAGAAAGACAGAAAATAAAATCTGAAACAAGGTTAGCAAATAGAATGGCTTCATGACATCACGTAAGAACATATTTTCACTTCTCTGATTTAAATAAGAATACATTTCAAGTTCCTTAATTGATTTCCGTGTGACACCTACTGCACACATGATTAGTTCATCCTCTGAGAACTATATTTCTCTTGAAATTACAATTTTAGTTATGGATTTTTTATTTTACTTTTCAAATACGTAAAGAGAGCCAACTACTCTAAAAACAAAAACCTGGAAAGACATTCTTGTAGGTATGGAAGAATTGCTGCTCATCTTGGCAGAGTCAAGATGAACAGAGCTCACCAACGTGGTTCCTAGCTGTTGTTTATAACGTGAATTAAACTTCCTGACTTCTGAAGTGTCTCTGAAGCAAAAAATAAAATAAAAAATAAAAATACATGCTTGGGGAATATCTACTTGAATGACAGCTTTTTGGATCCCACTCTCAATTATGATATCAAATTGGCATTTTTACGCAATTCATGTGAATGCATTTATGAATTGACCTTCATAGTGTATTTATGTCTTAGTCATAGGTACCTTAAAAATCAGTATTGAGCAAGAAAATAAATTCCATTGGTTTCCAATTGAGCCAGAAGAGAAATAGCCAAACAAGATCACTGACAAAAAGCAAACAAACAACACAGAATTTCAAACCATGTATTAATGCCATGACAATTGTATGTGACAAAAGTAGTGTGGCCAATGTACTTGGAGATGCGAACTTTCAGTGAATTATTTTATTAAATTCAAATGTTGAATACCATGCTCCTGTATGATTTAGGACAATTAGTTTACATACAGGATGAGCTATTTTATTCAAAGAAGATAAAAGAAGTTTGTATTTATTACCTACAGTTTTAAAAATCAATACAAATTATTAGAGCAGCAATATTTCTATATAGTATACTATATTCTAATTTATATTTTCATTTAAAACGACAATTTTAATGATGACAAAATAATTCACAGAATATAAAACTTGTTATGTTCCATATTGCACAGGAAGGAACTTGAGTCTAGACAGAACAAAAATCTTGGCCAGGTTCCCACACTGTTTGAACAGGCAACCCAAGATTTTCCCGCTTTTTATATTGCTCTATTTGCTTCCAGTCACACCGTTTGTTTGCTTTTCTTTTCTCCATTCTCTTTTGTGAACTATTTCATAGTCTTCAATTGATATCTCACTTTTTCTGTATCTTTTCTGACATTTCATTTTCTTATTGCACATTAGGATTCTATGTTTGTTTTTATCATTTTCTTCCAGTCGTTCTGCAGATTGCTTTTGGTTTCAGCAGAGACATTGTAAATGTGAAGGAGTTCTTCCTTGTTTTCAACAACACTGTGATTTTGTTTTACAAATATAAGATTCCCATGAAAATTTATCAATACCCATTAGACATTTTACAAAACAATAAGCAATAGGCCACGCACTGGTGGCTCATTCCTGTAAACCCTAGCTACTCAGGAGGCTGCGATCTGAGGATGGAGCTTCGAAGACAGCCTGAGCAGAAAAAGTCCTGGAGACTCTTATCTCCAATAAACTACCAAAAAAGCCAGAATTAGTGGCTCAAGTGGTAGAGCACTAGCCTTGAGCAAAAGAGCTGAGAGAAAGCACTCAGACCCTGAGTTCAAGCTCCATCATACACACACACACACACACACACACACACACACACACACACACACACACACACACACAATGACGGTGACTGTACTTCTCACGTGGTTCCTCTTGTAATGGTTCTTACACAGGAGGGTAAATTTCTCTACTTACCACAGGAATCTCATCCCATAGGAATATCAACTCTTTCATCATTCTCTCCTATCTCTTCTAACCCCACCCTTGGCCTCAATTTTCCTGGATCTACTTTCATATATTTAGAGCTGAAAACTTTCAGACTAGGATTAATATTTTTCCCACTGCCCAGAAACTTTGAGTCTAGTTTGTAAGAGCTTCCTGAGCACTAGACCCAATGTCTCATGAAATTTCAGGTTTCTACTATGGCTAATGAAAACAGGCATTATTCCTAGGCCTGTTTAAATGCTGAGCCATTTTCCCTAGTATTTCTAGATAGTTCTTTTTCTAGTATCGGATACATTTTTCACATGCATGTGCATATCAGTATCGTGAATGCTAGAAGAGGGCCACCTATAATTCTCTGGAGATTTTTTCTTTGTGCACCATTCTCTCCTTCAATACTCCATTCGACAATCCTCCAGAGCTGTTTAGTTTTTGAGATTCTCACATACGCCTCCCCAGTCACAGAGTATATTGGACCCTGCCTCTGTCCCTTCTCTGTACTCTAGGCTAGACATTTTTCTCCTGACTATGAGTTATGGTGTTATGGCATCATAGAATTCAAATAGTTTTACTTTTAAGGGATTGCGGAACTTCATCCATTTTTCAGTTGATTTAGAGAGGAAGGTAAATTTGATCTCCTTTACTTCATTGTGAACTATTAAATCCTGTTCTCTTTGTGCCTGGAGAGTACAACAAGACCCTAGTGGCACTGACAATGTGGCATATGTCACAAAGCAGCACAAGCTAGAGAAACAAAGGAATCAAAAAGGCTATGATAAAAAGGATGGCATTTAATTAACTCATGTAGTTATATGACTAAAGGTCTAACAAGGGTGGGAAGTAAGGGAGGAGTATCTATAAAACCTCAGTCTTAAAGATGTTCACCATCTCTTAATAGAAAGATGAGTATTCAGACATTAAAATGGATTTCACTGTGCAAACCAAGAGTCAATGCTTTCTGATGGCAGAAATTTTAGAGTATGGAATGATGTAGGTAGATAGATGTATAAAATATATGCACTATTACCAAAGTTGTAAAGTTTGGTTTTCGACATAACGTCTTGTACATCTCATTGTTGCAATAGGTCCACCTGTATCCTTATTTAAACAATTTGTTTTTTTCCCTTCCCCTCCACAAATTATACCAACATCAAATACAGGGAAAACAGGAGTTATACTGTGGGGAAGGGACATACAAATCAGCAAAGAAATCATCTAAATATGTTAGAAACAATAGCAAGAAAGAAAAACAAATTGAGTCCTTATCTTGGGGTTCATTTAGCCTAACATCAACTTATCTGACCATTTCTGCTTGTCTCAGACTTATTCTAATTATTGCAAATAAGGGAAACCATGGGACCTATGTTTCTTTGGGCCTGGCTTACTTCACTTAATATAATTTTTTCCAGGTCTTTCCATTTCCTAACAAATGGGGCAATGCCATTCTTTCTGATGGAGGCATAGAATTCCATTGTGTACATATACCACATTTTCTTGATCCATTCATCTACTGAGGGGCATCTGGGTTGGTTCCATATCTTAGCTATGGCAAATAATGCTGCAATAAACATAGTTTTGCTGATAGAAACAAAGGAGGAGGCAACAATGCTTGATAAGAAATGTACTCATTATCTTGTTCATGTAATTGTAACCCCTCTGTACAGTTTTTTCACAATAAAAAACTTATTAATAAAAAATATATGTGCCAATATATGAAGTGTTTAGGTAACCATATTACTAATATTTACAAAGATTTAAGCTATTTAAACTTTCAACAGTCCTATTGTATAAATAATAATGTTGCTTCCATTGTACAGATGAGAAATTTCAAACATTAACAAGACTGCATGACTAAAATGGTAGAGACCAGACTTGAACTTGGGAAATGTAGCTCCAGAGTTCTTTTTATCTTTTTGTCAGTTGTAGAGCTTGAACTTGGGGCCTGAACACTGTTTCTGAGCTTTATCACTCAAGACTAGGGCTCTACCACTTTGAGCCACAGTACCACTTCCAGTTTTCTGGAGATAAGAATCTCATGGACTTTCCTGCCTTCAGGGGTAGGGATGTAGGGGGAGAGCTCTGAACTGCAAACCTCACATCTTAGCCTCCTGAGTAGCTAGGATTATAGACATGAGCCACTGACACCCAGCAAAAGCCTGGATTCTTAAATGCTCACATTCTGTTCACTTTCTTGCTAGATAGAGAGAAAAAAAATCATTTTAATATAGTTTCTACTTCTAAAAAGAGAAGTGAATTTTCCACCTCACATCCTAGAATTTGGCAGCAGGATATTATTATTCTGTTTTTGGTCACTCAGCCTCTCCTTCTAATCCCTTTGTGAAATATTTACCTGGAGAAATGGATGTGTTGATCACATTTGAAAGGGGAAATACATTCAGAAACCTCAGAGGCACTGGTTCAAAATGCAGAGGAAAGTGGACAATAAGACTCATATTTTCTAGAAGACAAGGTCAAGGTGCCTGAAGATGTCTTCGTGGAGAATGTTGAGAAAGTCTATAGAACAGTGATTCCTACTGTTTTAGAATTCAAAGATTATAACCTTTTTATTTGAATTTTGCCTTTCAGAACATTTTGTAGCAGTATATTTTATGTCAAAAGTGTGAAGATGGCACATGAAATTGCGTGGAAAGCTGATAAATAATAGAGGAATGAGGAAGTAGGGAAGGAAAGAGACAGCAACAAAGGGGAATGTTCTATCTGACATACACTAAAACAATGAATAACAGCCTCAGCCGTGGGAGGTGAAGGGTGAGCAAAAAGGGAGAAAGAGGATGGATATGATAGGAGTGCTTTATTATTTGTATGTATGCAAATAAAACTATAAAACCTGTTGAAATGCTTTTTAAGGAGATAGAAGAGGGAAAGGAAAAATGGCAGAGAGGAAAAGTGGATCGTCTACATTGCCTGCATATTTTAAAATAGCACAGTGAAACACTCCTTGTACAATTAATATGTGCTAACAAAAAAACTGTTGAAATTGTTTACAATTTGAATAAAAAAATTTGAGAAGAGACCTTTTAAGAGAACTCAGGTGGCACTGGAATCACTGGGCTTTCAAGTTCCTTATTAAAATAAGGATGTTGCTAGAGGCACACTGCAATGTCACTTTTCTATTTAAATAATGATATACTAGACAGAAGCAGACCTTACATCTGGCTTTTCTCACACTGATTAACACTCTCTGTGCCATCAACTACCCAGCTCGGTACAAATAGAATCTTTAAAATTGGCCCTGCTGGTCCTTCTGCAGAAATCTCTAGGAGTAAACACCCTGGACAGGATCACCACTGCTGCCGAAACAGTGATTTCTGCTCATGAACTCTCTGAGTGACTCTCATTCCAGCCTTACGCCTTTTCTCTTTATCAGCAACTCACTCCCTTGATAATACCATTCAATCAGGTGCCACCAAACATCAGCTTTATACTAAATACCCTCCAATGTTTATTTTCTATCATCTCCTCTTCATGATTACATATCCTATTGCCTTCTTAAACCTCTACCAGTTAAACCTCCACCTGGTTGCTCAACAAGCATCTCGGATTTTTCTTATGCAAAGTTAACCTCTTGAATTTATGTTCCAATCCACCCTTGTCCACTTCTCTCTCTCAAGGAATGACAATTGAATGTTCTATGTGATCAAGGCAGTGCTTCTCAACTACTTCCTTATTCTCACCTTTTCCCCTTTAAATCATCAGAAAACACCTTCTCACTATCTAGACTGCTACATAGGTCAGGAACATGTCTCTTCCTCTGGTTACTGGAATATAGTTGACTTTTATCTTTTATCCTTTCCAAACCAAAAGAGTAGCAAAGCATCATCCCAATGGCACATTGTGCTCATTTTCTGTTCAAAATCCTGCATTAGCTCCCCTCTTAATAGAGAAAATGCAAATATCCTTAAAATGACCGATAAAGTATTTTAAAAAATGAGTCTAACCCAGATTCAATGGCTCATGCCTGTAATCCTAGCTACTGGGGAGGCTCAGGTTAGAAAGGTCATCCTCTACAAAAATGCTGTGAGAAAGTCTCAGTGTAGGCATAGTGGTTTGTGCCTGTCTCTCAGCTATGTGGCAAGCAGTCCAGGCTAGCACTATCCAAAAGTGAGACCCAAGTAGAAACAAAATCAAAAAGACTGTGGGTGGCAGATCTTGAGTGAAACTGAACCATAAAAAAAGAGTCAGAGTGTGGAAATGCATTGGAAGAAAGTAGAATGTTGTGTTTTAATAAAAGACAAGGAGGAGGGGGGTAAGGAAACCTGGGGTACCAAGAAAGAGTGTAGGGAATGAATTGAGAAACCACTTGATTCTGGGTAGTTAGTGGGAAATAAAAAGGAAGAACTTCTCATAGTTCATGGAGATGACCTAGTAAGTGAACTATGAGCCATTATAGCATGTTCAGAGGTCAACTGACTGACTTGAGATCTAACAACTAATTAGCAGAGCGTGGAGGAAAAAATCAACTTTACTAGATTACTCCTCCATAATAGGTACTTTTGCATGCAACATTCCTTTTGGTTTTTTCCACCAGTACTTTGAAGTAAGTCGTGTTAGTCTGATATTTCAAATGAGGAAAGAGGCTGAGATGATTGGATGTCTTGTCCCAAATCATACATCTCCAGAGCAGTGGGATCAGGGTAAGTAGAAAAGGAGTTGGCACTAGGCGTCATACTCCTGCTCTGGCCACTCTACTGGTCTGTGTTGCCAATGGGAATCATTTTCTTTTCCAGATAGACCCACATCTGGTCCACACCAGGGATGCTTGCTTTGTTTTTTTGTCAGTTGTAGGGCTTGAACTCCGGGTCTAGGCACTGTCCCTGAACCTCTTTGTGCTCAAAGCGAGCGCTCTACCGCTTGAATCACAGAATTACTTTCAGTTTTCTGGTGGTTAATTGGAAATAAGATTCTCACAGACTTTCCTGCCACTGCAATCCTCAGATCTTAGGCTCCAGAGTTGCTAGGATTACAAGTGTGAGCCACTGATCCTAGCTTACTCCCTTACTTCTGAAGTTTTATTTTTCATCTGTTTATTGTTGCTGTAGTGAGACAACCAATAAATACAAGTGAATAAGTGAGAAGAAAGAAGTCTATATAGCTATAGGTATATTGACAATAGCTGCTTGTAAACCTCCTGTAACAATGACTCATTACAAAACTGCAGAGCAGGTCAAGGACTGTGACCAGGTCAATGCAAGGTTCCCTTCCAGGACCCTCTATGCTGATCAGCAATGTGAAGTCTGTGGATTCTGAACCAATGGAACATAGGCATGAAAAACCTTTCTAATTTTTGTATTATTAAGATTTTATAAGAGATGTAATGATTCTTTGGCATACTTTGTTTCAATGCTCATTATAGAATCTGCAAGAAAGGATTAAAATAAATCTCAGATGTCAACACAATCTCCGGGACAATTTTTCACCAGACCCAATGATGCCATCCAGGACTGCATTATCTATGAGGCTGAGCATCGCTAATGAGTCCCATCTATTGTGAGAGGACCTGGACTATGCAAACGATTTTCCTTCTCTTCACAGCCAGGGATTGTACACACCCACGCTTATAGACAGAATCCAGATTTCATTATTAAGAGCAATGGTAAAAACTGGCCAGAGTTGTTTGGCCCAGAAGACTTCATCCTTCACACAATCCTTGGACAAGCCTCTTGTCCCATTGTAAGTTTTCTGAAGCAAGAGATTTCTATCTACTCTGTGCACTCATGGGTCCCAGATGAATAGGACTGAGTCTAGCACACAGAAGCTGGATATGCAAGTTTTTAGTGGGAACCAACTCAGAAACTATGCCTATACACTTACACATATATACAAATATACACGCATATTAATATTCTATATATGCATACATAATACAGTAATATATGCTAATATAATTTAAGTATTAAGCCCTGCTTATGCAACCACATTTATCACATATATTCTTGTCTTCCCCCTACCTGAGTGTCACAGGTGACACTGTGGTAACTTTGAACAGTAGGATTTTAAATACCATTTCCAGCTCCTGATTTCAGGGACTTGTTTATTCTGCTGCATTCAACCTCCTATTATGGTTGCAAATGTCTCTAAATAGCATTTGAGTTATTTGTTTCCACCTATAATTATTTTCTCAAGAAGAGGTATTTTTTTAATCTTGTGTAGTTTTAAAGGAAAATCAGCACTTGAGAAATCTCTTTTCTTTTCTGAAAAAAAGAACCCTACAATATGAGTTTAGAAATGAGTAAAGATGCACATATATCACCAGAACTATAGAAAAAATAGGATTTGAATATGACAGAAGAGTATATATTGAACTAGGGGCATGACTCAAGGGGTAAAGCACTTCCTAGCAAATTTTCAAACCCAAAAAACTCTAGAAAGAAAAGGAGAGAAAGAAGGAGAGAGGGAGAGAAAAGAAAATAAGGAGGGGGGGGAATGAAAGGGAGATGAAGGAGAAAGGGAGGGAGGGAAGGAAAGAGGGAGAAAGGGAGGGAGGGAGGGAAGGAGGGAAGGAAGGAAGGAAGGAAGGAAGGAAGGAAGGAAGGAAGGAAGGAAGGAAGGAAGGAAAGAGAGAAAGAAAGGAAGGAAAGAGAGAAAGCAAGGAAGGAGAGAAAGAAAGAAAGAAAGAAAGAAAGAAAGAAAGAAAGAAAGAAAGAAAGAAAGAAAGAAAGAAAGGAAGGAAGGAAGGAAGAAAGGAAGGAAGGAAGGAAGGAAAAAAGGAAGGAAGGAAGGAAGAAAGAAAGAAAGGAAGAAAGAAAGGAAGAAAGAAAGGAAGAGGGGCTGGGAAGATGGCTTGGTGGTAGAGTGCTTGCCTTGCATGCATGAGGCCCTGGGTTTGATTCCTCAGCACCAGATAAGCAAAATAGAAAAAAAGCAAGAAGTGGTGCTGTGGCTTAAGAGTCGTAGAGCGCTAGCCTTGAGCTGAAGAGCTGAGAGACAGCGCCAGGCCCAGAGTTCAGGCCCAAGAAAAAGAAAGAAAGAAAGAAAGAAAGAAAGAAAGAAAGAAAGAAAGAAAGAAAGAAAGAAAGAAAGAAAGAAAGAAAGAAAGAAAGAAAGAAGGAAGGAAGGAAGGAAGGAAGGAAGGAAGGAAGGAAGGAAGGAAAAAGAGAAAGAAAGGAAGGAAAGAGAGAAAGAAAGAAAGAGAGAAAGAAAGAAAGAAAGAAAGAAAGAAAGAGAGAAAGAGAGAAAGAGAGAAAGAAAGAAAGAAAGAAAGAAAGAAAGAAAGAAAGAAAGAAAGAAAGAAAGAAAGAAAAGAAAGACGGATGGACAGAAGGACAGAAGGAAGGAAGGAAGGAAGGGAGGGAGGGAGGGAGGGAGGGAGGGAGGGAGGAAGGAAGGAAGAAGTAGGGGAGAAACAGAGATTAAGAAGTATAGTTAATCATTGGAGTAAAACTTGGCCTCTTTGGCCCTAAGCTTTTCATAAGTAAATTTGGAGGATAGAGTCCAAGATGACACCTAGTATTTTCTTAAAATCTAGGTTTCCTGGATCCTAGAAACTCTTTGTTAGACAAATGTGTGCTGGCATGACTGGCTTTATAAAGACACAGCTGGAAATCGATGATCTGTCTGGTGGCAAAGAACAATGGCTGACTGAGCCAGAGCCCACCTCTTCCTTGACAAACACACCTCGATGATTAAGAGCATTCTTAATGAGTGCACTTGTATGATTCACACCAGCTTGTACTTCAGAATAACAATGAAAATTAGAAGTTGCTTTATCTCTCTAACCACCCAGAGGATGGGGACATTTATAACAGCCTACAAAACACAAGCAGAGTAGTTGCCAGCAACCCTTGCTGCTGTCTAATCCAAGTGTTAGCTTTTTTTTTTTTTTGGTTGGTCATGGGGCCTGAACTCTGGGCCTGGGCGCTGTCCCTCAGCTCTTCAGCTCAAGGCTAGTGCTCTACCATTTGAACCACAGCACCACTTCTGGCTTTTTCTGCTTATGTGGTACTGAGGAATCGAACCCAGGGCCTCATGCAGGCAAGGCAAGCACTCTACCACTGAGCCAACTTCCCAGCTCCCAACTGTTAGCTTTGCAAGAGTCCTTATCAGAAAATAACTAAAGTCAAGTGATAGCACAGAGTTGACATAGAATTCACATGATGGGAATGGAGAATTTTACCCAAAGGTGAGAATTTATCCATTAACAATTGTTGAGTCAATTCCTCCTTACATTAAGTTGTCCTTGAACCTTGCTAAGACATACATTATCAGTTACAAGATTTAAACCCATAGTAATAAGTGCTATATATGCAGAGAACTTCAAACCTTAATAGACCATTGGTTTCTATCATCCATGTGGTTCTTCTCTATGAAGTTAGATGAAGTATTTACTGATCCGACAAAGCAGACGCCAGGACTACCAGAATCAAACAATTACCTGTTAATCATCTCTCTGGAAAATGTCTACAGAAACTATAAAAAAGAGAGTGTTTTAGAGACATGAGCATTTCTTCTTCCATGATAAGACAACTATCCATATTTTGGATTAAGTCTCTTTGTAAGTCATGATCTCAAAGGCAAATACTTTGTTTCAGAGGTTGAATGGGCTATTTCTCTACATGTCTGATTACATGCAGCGCATCTCTAAGCATACTGACAATTTCATTATACTGAGTGCAGTAATCCATATCAACAGCTCATCTCTGTTTTGAATTATAAAATGCAGTGATTTAAAAAGCCAGGTATAAGAAAACTTATCTGCTTTTAGTCCTTCAGGGATTGGACTAGGTCCAAAATTAAGCAAGATGCAGAATAGCTTCTTACATTTAAACACTTCCTAAAATTTCTTTTTGCTAGCATGAGGCCATCTAAGAGATTAAAAGCTGTCTTTACTTCCTCAAAAAAGGAGGGAATAAAATGACATAATTACATTCTAATTTAAAACTCTAATTGAGTGCTCTTGTATTTGTAAGATGTTTCATTTTCCTTTAGGGACAATATTCTTATTAGTCACACAAGCTGTCTAATCGTTTAAGAACAAGGCTTCTTCAAACCATATACCTTTGTGATGAAGCAAATGAGAAAGTGCAATCCTGTCTTCTTTTCCTAAGTGCATCTCAATTATGTACTTATGTAAGCAACAATCAAACACTCAGCCTTAAAATTGATACCTTCTTCACTAGAGCAAGTCTAAAGGCAGCTTAGGTTAGACCTGTTACATTTTGTAAAGTAGATGCTACCTGACTTAAATCCACAGACTGACAGAAATAGATGAGCAAACACAAAGCAAACAAATGGAAAATGGTTAAAAGACGAGTATACCTGGTTAGCGAAGTAGAGGATGGAATAACTAACACTGAGTTGCCTGATCTCAAAGCCTCGCTATCTGTAAAACAGTAATAATAATTGTATCTCCCTTAAGGGCTGGAGTGAAGATTACAGGAAATAATTAGATGAGATAATGTATAAAAGTGATTTGAACTATTCAGTGTAATCAATAGATAAATGTTCAATACCATTATCATCAGCATTGTGCAAGCATAAAATATACTACGATAAGTTTTCTCTACTACATTTTTCTATCCATAGTTAGATGCATAAAGGCAAAAGGAGAAAGAAATTAGTATTATGACAAAACAATATCATCTGTTCAAGGTTCTTTCCATAAAATCTATCTAATAATCATCAGAATATTCATATAGGTTATGTCCACTCAGAAAAGGAGGCTGAGAAAGAAAGAGGCCTGTTGAAAGTCATCCGAGTAGAAACAAGTAAACAAAACCTGGTGCCCACATCTCTTCACCACCACCCCATACCTTCCTTTTTATTAAAATGTCCTATGTACACTTTCCCCACCTGCTGTTCCGTTCCCTCTTCTCAGGCAGTCTCAATTCTGCATTCAGGATCTTTGAAGAGAATTTTTATTCCACATATTAGAAAAAAATGTGATATTTGTCTTTCTGAATCTGGTGTATTTCACTTAACATTATGATCTCCAGTTCCACCCAGTGGCATCCTTTCATTGTGATATGTGCATGTACTGCGTTTTTAAACATTTTATTGTCAAGGTGATGTACAGAGGGGTTGCAGTTGCATAAGTAGTGATTATATTTCTTGTCTAACTTGTTACCCCTTCCCTTATTTTTCACCCTTTTTCCTTCCCTAATACCCCCCCAAGTTATATAGATCATTTCCAACGTATTTTCTGTGAGTAATGCTTCTTTATCCTTTCATTGCTTGATTGATGAAGGCCTAGGTTAATTCCAACTAGGTAATTATGAATAAAGCTGCAATAAACATAGGTATATAGGTATCACTATTTTGATAACAGAAGGTAATAAAGATGCATATTTTAAAGAAAACATTGAATAATGCTGGATATACAGACCAATAAAACTTACTTCATATGTGACAAAAAGCATTTGATGAATACCTGGGCAAATAATTGGATATATCAAATGGTACCATTTTTTTAAAAGTCCATGTGCATCAACATAAACACATAAGCATGCCTTCCTCTGGAATAATTGTTTGGGGATACTCTGTCTTGTACAACCTGAGCATACTAGTTGATTGATTTAATCATCTGGGAAGCTTCTTGTGAATTATTACCATAATGTCTTATTTCCTGAATGAAGAAATTTACTGGCTCAGACCAGTGAGTGGTAGACGTGGCATTAAAATCAAAGTCTATTTGACAGCAATGTCTATATTATTTATTATCTTGTGCCAGGGTACCTCCTGGAGAAAGAAAAGTTTGTTTGAATAAAAGTCATCATTAAAATATATAGCAGAATCGGGTGCTGGTGGCTCATGCCTGTAATCCTTGCTACTCAGGAGGCTGAGAACTAAGGATTGTTATTCAAAGCCAGCCCAGGCAAGAAAGTCCCCCTGAAACTCTTACCTCCAATTAACCACCAGAAAACTGGAAAATAGTGCTGTGGCTCAAGTAGTAGAGTGCTTGCCTTGAGCGGAAGAACTCAACAACAACACTCAGGCCTAGAGTTCAAGCCCCATGACTGACAACAACAACAACAAAAATAGCAAAATTTATTTTTAGAATCTCTTAAATTATGTACAATTTTACTTTCTCTTTGGCAAGTGATTTGTTGCTTGTGCAAAGTAGAGAAAGAAATGGGAATTTGCATTCTTTGAACTGGGCAGAAAGGAGGGTAACTCAAAGGAAGGCATCAATTGGCTGATTTTATATGTGTCTTAGTAACAATGCATCTCACCCAGCGCAAAGTCTTACTGGGTTTCAGCAGAGTGTAGGATCCATGCTGCTCATTTAAAGCTCCTTTCCTGTGGCAGCTTCCTTCCCCATACAGAAAGGTTGAATTGCTGGTCCAGCAAGATAAGCTTTCCAATACCAGATATTCAACTATAGAATGTGAAATGCAGCCTGGTTCTTGGCTCTATGATTTCATGCAGCTCATAAATGGTTGTCTGAACACTGAAATTACAAAGGAGTTCAACAGCTGAACTGAAGGGGAAAGCAGGAAATTCCTTTGGTTGACACTTTTAACAGTGTGAACAGCATTGTCACATGGGAGATCTTCAGGGAGCACTAGCTTGGATTCCATTTCCTGAAGAAAGTACAATCATGACCATCAGTGGTGATTAGTTCTTGAATTAGAATCTTGGGCAATCATGTAAGTTTGGACTCAAGCCAGTTTACAAAGATTTCAACAACCCATGAGCTCTTTAACAGACAGTTTTGAGAGGGGGAAATCAAATGAAAATGTGCAGACTAGAATAAACTCATAAACTACTATCTTTTGTATCAGAATATACTATCAAGTAGAAGTAAAAAGAAGAAAACATACCAAGATAAGATAAATACCCAGATATGAATTGGCTGTTTCAAGTTCTACTTTCAGTACAGAGCTCCTACGTTTTTTAAATTTAAAGGTTCACATGCAAATAATCATCATTTTAGTTATTAAATGTTTTGCATGAAAATGTTAATTAAGAATTACTATTAGAGCCTGGTGCCGGTGGCTCATGCCTGTAATCCTAGCTACTCAGGAGGCTGAGATCTGAGGATCAAAGCCAGCCCTGGCAGGAAAGTCCGTGAGACTCTTATCTCCAATAAACCATTAGAAAAGCAGAAGTGGCGCTGTGGCTGAAGTGGTAGAGCGCTTGCCTTGAGCAGAAGAGCACAGGGACAGCGCCCAGGCCCAGAGTTAAAGCCCCACGACCGACAAAAAAAGAAAAAAAAGAATTACTATTATGGTTCTAAGACTAAACGTTGTTAGGAAAAGCCAAGCTAATATTTAAAAGCATGTCTGGAAGAGTGGCACATACCTATAATCCCAGAATTTAGGAGGATAAAACAGGAGAATCATGAGTTTGAGGTCCATAGTGAGTTCTAGAAAAGACTCTGTTATAAGGCAAGAAGCTGTCTCAAATACAAAACAGAACAACAACCACCACAACAAGGCAACAACAAATAACCATTTTAATCAGCAACAAAACCTACTCATAGCCATCATTTATTTTAACATGAGTATCAGTGACAAATTAGGTCCTATTTGGAAAAGTACAGTGTGTAGTTTCTCCTTGCTGTGAAAGGAATTCATGGTGGACACCCAGAAGGACAGTCAGTGCTCAAAACAGCAGGCAGTGACATCTATGCACAGAGGGACAGAATCATACAGAAAATGAAATACAATCAAAGATGCAGTTAAAGACAGATAATAGATATACAGCATAATGTACAAGAAAAAGATAAACAGGTACGTTTTACACTTGTGTTTGTTCATTTGTTTTGGGTTCTGGAGATGAAATCTAGGACCTTAAATACCTCTATTACTAAACTCCAGTAGTTATTCTCCCAGTCCTAGATTAGTGGGTTTTGATTATACTATGTAATATAGGAATCAATGACTTGATTATACCTGAAATTGGCCCATTAATGTCTATTACTTTCAGTTGAGTGTTGTGTTATACATACAACCTTATACATATGATTTGATTTTATTTCAGTTTCAAAACCGTATTGGATTAGCTTATTGATTAATATTTTGTACAAAGACGTCTTTGCTTAAGTAAAATAAGAAAGAAATGGTTTCTCATGAATCAGCTATCTGAATAAGACAAATTCAGATCTGAAAGTGTCTGGGTCCAAATTCCAAATTCCAAATGGAATTTCTAGAAAACAATGGAAAAGCTGCTTAAATATGTACACATCGCATGTAGGTACAGTGAGAGAATACAAATGTTCTTAAATGTATACAAGTAAGAAACATAATGATTTGGAGGGACACACACACATCTGGTCTCTCCAAAGGAACACCATTCAGCCATCACAGCAGTAGTCTGAGTTTGATCACCTCTGACTCAGCCCGTGTATCTGGTAGGCCATTGCTCTTGGTCTGGTGCTCATCCCTATTGTTTGCTTGCCAGAAACAGGTAGTCTACCAACCTGCTGCAAGAGATGAAATAATCTCGAAATGGAAGGTGTCTATGGTGATGCCCTGCGTACACGCTTTGCATAAATCTTCTTCACTGACCTTGAAGAAGGTAATAATAGCTCAGCCTCCTTTGAATCATGTGTTTCCTGTAAAATTCAGGCAATACCCTCCAACCCCCAACAGTTGTGTTATTTAAAACACAGAGATACCTCCAGCAGTCTCCATGGCTGTCCTGGGGAAATAGTTTGTGATTCGGTTGTTGAACTGAATGTGGAAGCCAAAGCTTACAATCTGTGGCTGGCTGTTTTCCATCTGTATTTCATTAATTTTAAAGAATCATCTATGAAGCGATTAAAAATATGGATTCCCAGGTTTTGACTGTTTTCCCCAAGGTTCTGATTTGTTGAATCTTGGGCAAAGAGCCAGGAATCTGCACTTTTTAAAAGTCCTTATGATGCAACTCAGCGGCAATTCTGTCTCTGAAATCATACAGAATTTGTTTTCCTCATTTGTAGTTATAAAAACCGAGACTCAGATGAGGAAAGAGAATTGCCAACGATAATCCAGGAAAAGTTGCTGCAAACCAGAATTGAGAGCTGGGTCTTCTGATTCCCAGTTGTTCCTTTCCTGTCAGGCTACCTACTGTCATGGCATAGGGATTTCATGCAGCTACTTCAAGGGGCTGCTATAGGTCTTGCTTCTTTCTATAAAGAATTCTCCCTGGCAAATACACCATGTTAAGAAAGCAAAATTTCATGGAAAAGTCAAATGCTGTTCAATGTAAAGAACTCAGTTCACAAAAGACACTTTTCAAGGCTGGAAATATGGCTTAATGGTAGGGTGCTTGATTAGCATGCTTGAAGTCCTGGGTTCAATTCCTCAATACCACATAAACAGAAAAGCTGGAAGTGGTGCTGTGGCTCACGTGGTAGAGTGCTAGTCTTGAGCAAAAGAAGCTCAGAAACAGTTCCCAGGCCCTGAGTTCAAGCCCCAGTATTGGCAAAAAGAAAATTAAGTAAAATAAAAAGACACTTTTCAGTTTCATCTGTTTCCTGAAGCACAGAGTCAACTATCCACTCTGTTTTGTTCACTCTGTGGAATAAGGATAGTTGACTTGTTCTCATTGAATAGTTTGATAGCTTTATAAACATATGGACAATCTGGGACCAGCCAGGGCTATGTATGAAGACCAAGTCTAAAAAAAATAAATAGATAAACAAAGTGGTCTTGCCTAGCAAGGTCAAGGCCCTGAGTTCAAACCTTGAGGCAGCTTGAGAGAGATAAAGAAAGGCAGAGATAGAGAGACAGAAACACACAGAGACAAAAGAAACAGAGATAAAAATATAGACTTAATAAATTTCCCTGTCCTCATCTTTTAAAGCACCCTGAGATATGCTTCTTATAAATAACAATGTACATATGAATTTGTTACAATATTAGAATCAAAGACAAAATGGAAAAATTAGATCATGGTTTAGCATCCTCAAGAGAATAGTGTATGTATGTTGTATAGATGCCTTACAAGTTGATGTTAATGTCTTGGACAGCTGAAATATATTTACTCTTAATATGAAATGTACACATGGAAATGAATATGCTCCACTAGGTATGCTAGTCTTTCTGTGGCTCACTCTGGGGGCAAAAGAAAACACAAACACAATATCTGACATCTTTGATAGATTCAATAATTCATTCTGGATGAAACTAGTTTTATGTACTCAAATAGAAACGCCTTAAATAGTCCTCTGCTTGACTTAACTAATTTTATGTAGCTTCATTTACTTCTATGGAATAGCTTAAGTATCAGGGGAATTGAGTTCATGGTCTGTTTCACAATAAGAAAATGTGCTTAGTAGAAAAAAAGGCTTTAAGACATTTCCAGCACTGGATTATTAAATTATTGCTTTTCTAACAAATAGATCAACTTATTCAAGTAAGACTTAATTATTCATTCATCCATTCAACAACTATATATTGAACTAATACATGGTCTGGTAACTGCTAGACACTGGGTCATAACAATGAACAGAAACAGATTTGCCTTGCTAAGTGGGTATTCAGGAGTTTCCAAGGGGAGTTTGAACATTAATAATATAAAGCCCATTATACTGGAAGAATGTAGGCTACACTGTGGTCTGTAAAGTCAGAAAAAGCCACCAAAAGATCAACAACTCTGCTGAGATTGAGGGGTGAATAATTTCTAACTGAGGCAAGGAGGAATTTCTATGTACAACAGTAGCAACATCAAGACCAAGAAACACTAAGAATGATTCTATCTACCTATGTAACTTTGTTTGTAAACAAAGTCCTTTGCATGCTAGTTTAGTAGACAAGCTACTTGATAAGCAATGGAAGATATTAACAATTGCCTTAGTGTCTGTGGTCTAAGTCTCTACATGTGCAAAGTAAGGTTAGTAAAGTCTCGGAAGAGACTAATTGGGATCAAGCATATGCTGGGGTATATAAGCTCCAGAACACCTTGTAATGGTGAATGATAGAGGAGTGTAAGATGAATACTTTTACTGCATGTACTTCTTTCTAGAAAAAACAAAGTGAGCTTTCATTAAGATAATGATCAACTCTTGTTACTTTGTACTATGCTAGTTGGGACACCAGTTCTTTGAGCCTTAATCCTAAAGTGTGGAGGCACCAGTCCAAAATGATATGGATAATTTACCTGTTACCCAAATCCAGAGGTCAAACATGTAGCTACTTGCTATGTCAGATATATGGCCAGATAATCTCTTCTTCAAGGCCTTCAAAGGCATCTGCCTCAATACAAACCTTGGATCCCATTTCAAATGGCCACCATCAACCAACCATGATATATTTAGAGAGATATAGATATAGACAGATATATATCTGATATATAATTTATATCATAATATATAACATATTATATAATATACTTAAATACATACACACATATAGTTTATATAGTTCTAAGCCTAAAACCACTCCTCATTATTTCTACGGAACACACATCCCATCCCATTCTTCAAATCCTAACCCCAAACAACAGCTCTGTTCATCTTTCTGGCATTCTCACTTCTAGTTAATTGGATGTTCTTCTGATCCCCACAGCATTTTTTTCTGTGCCTCTACTTTTCCCTTCTTTTCCTTATAGCTCATAGTTTTAATAGACACAAGACAGAAGCTTGGACTGATTTTTTCCATTTTTGGACTATATTTGGACTATCCCCTCCCCCCCCATGATTCGTGTTCAGACTCCCCTTGGAAGCTCCTGAATAACCACTTAGCAAAGCAAATTTGTTTTTTGTTCATTTTTATGTCCCAGTGTCTAGCAGTTACCAGACCATGTATTAGTTCAATATATAGTTGTTGAATGGATGAATGAATAATTAAGTCTTACTTGAATAAGTTGATCCATTTGTTAGAAAAGCAATAATTTAATAATCCAGTGCTGGAAATGTCTTTAACTGATATAAGTTATGTCATTACACATACTTGCAATCCAATACATAGCCAGGAAAATTCCAAGATGAAGAAAATAAAGATGGTTCCAAGCAGGGTTTAGTGACTGACACATAAAACCACAGTTTCATAGAGGATTGAGGTAGAGAGGATTAGCAATCGAGGCCAGCTCAGGCCTCGAAAAAGTTAGTGAGATCCTGTCTCTAAGAACAATCTGGGTTTGGTGATGTTTGTGTCTGTAATTCCAGCTATGTAGCTAGCACAGGTAGGAGATTAGACAAAGGCTAGAAAGGGAGTAAGAGGGTGAGATTCTATCAGAAAAAATAAAATAAAATAAAGTATAAAGAATTGGAGCTGTAGCTTAAGTAATAACGTTTTTGTCTTCCAAACACAAATCCTGAGTTCAAAATTTAAGGACTGCCAGGCAAGACAACGAGATAAAGAGGCAGGGCATGGAAGGAGCAGCAGAGACAGAGAAGACAGGAAGAGAGATCTATGGAAATTTATGAGTTTCTAGAATGAAAGTATGGAACTGGAGAAATGGCATCTATGAGGCAAAGTAAATGTAGGTGGAGCTGAAAAATGAAATCTACCCTCTTGCAGTCATGCATTCTGCATCTACAGCTTCAACCAACCAATGAGCAACATTATTTGAAAATATAATTGTATCTATTCTTGTTATCATTACCTAAGCAAGGGAATGTAACAACTATTTATGTAGCATTTGCATCAGATTAGGTACTGCAAGTAATCCAAAGATGATTTAAAGTATCTATGAGAATGTATGAAAGCAACAATATTTCGACTAGAGTTTTCTAGTCTGTAAAGAAGTCCTGAAGCCAGTAGCCCAAATATAACCTGGGGAAACATGAATAGGAAAAGACTGATAAACTGTCATTCACTCTCCAGAATCTCAGAAAGCTTTGAGAATCAGAAACATGACATACAATGTACAGAAGGAATACAGCATGAGAGCAACTGAGGGTCTGTATAGTTAACTGCTTACAAAGCTTGTGTAAAACTCATTTGAAAGCTTGAGTATTGCTTCCAAATAAAGAATTAAATTGTAAAGCTAACCCAGTGGAAAGGCCTTAATTTCTTAGCATTTAAAGATCCTATAGCACCATGAAAATGTCTCAACCCAATCAAACTTTGATGTGGTATGTATCCTCTCAGACTAAAGGCCCAAGTTACGCAGAAAAGCTACTAAATATTTTTTATTGCTACTTTACTAAAAATAGGTAACTAAGGTTCACTTGAAAATATGAAAAAGAGAAAGAAAAAAGAAAGAAAATGTGAAAGAAGCCAGAATAAAAGTACAACTGTCCTTAAAAACTATCCTTAGAAACACTGAAGGAGAAAGAAGTCTTCCTTATTCTTGGAAATTAGATCAATATGTTTGCTCTCATTGGTACTTGCTCTCGTTGAACTTTCTTTTGAGGAACCAGCCAAAGCCTTTAGTAAAAATAGAAATATAAAAACAGAATGGAAATAATGTGTTTGTTGATTTGACTACTCCTAATAGTATGCAAAGCTTTTCCCTTGTCTCCATATCTTCACCAACATTTGTTATCTTTTAGATACCAATTCTAATGTGTGTGAGCTGATTGATGTCCCTTTATAATTTTTTTGACATTTCCCTGAGGATTACTGATTTTGAACATTTTTTTCATGTATCTGTTAACAATTTGTATACCTTCTCTTGGGAAATGGCTATTCTTCTGTCCATTTAACATAGGGTTAATTCTTTATTCCTTATAAAATTGGATATCAGATTCTTTACCCAGTGTATGATTTGTAAATATTTTCTCTCAATCTCTGATTGTTTCTTCACTTTGATTTGATTGTTCTTCAGAAGCTTCTAGTTTTATACAATCCTACTTGTCAATGTATTTATTGAGGGAATGAGTGGAAAGTAAAATTGTTGGTAGAATATATTATTTATAAATAAAAAATAAAAGAGTCATTGGAATATTTTTTAAAACTAGGAACATTATATACTTAAGTACAAAATATCAACAAATATATGTCAAAAATATTCACTAAGCACTTTTCTCTTGTGCCATGAACACGATAGAATTCTTGTTTATATGAAATATCACATATTTATAAATCTTACTATCTAAATTGACACATAAAATTAACCTTTTAAGTAAGAACTTTTCCATATCTTGTATATAAAACCCCCCATTTCTCTATTATTTAGAATTTTTTTTACCAAAGTATGATTTTCATCAAAGTAGTTTCATGGTCATTTTTCATATCTGATAAGGCCATCATAACCAATATTAAACTTTTTCCAAGTGATCTTTGATATTGTCACTTATTGATTTTTAAATGGAATTTAGAGCATTTTGCTCTCTGAATCATTGCTGCAAAATAGTACTGAGAACTAAGTTGCACCCACTGTATTAGTATGAGCTTTATAATGTCTTATATTTTCTCTTAAGTACAGGCAGTTGTAAAGCTCCCTGTAGTCCAAGATCTCCAGAAACACCGAACCAATTATGTGTACATTCATGGGTATATGTGTGCACATGTGTGTGTGTACATGTGTGTGTGTGTGTGTGTGTGTGTGTGTGTGTGTGTGTGTGTAGAGAGAGACTTATTAAAAGTAATTGGTGTTGTATGAGTATCAAAGCTTGAAAAAAGATTACTATTGATTGTACTTACTTTACCAGACATAAAGACCAACTATAAAACTACTGTAATGGAAAATATTTTGTTTTGATTTAGTATTTGAATAATGGACAAGCGGAGAAGAATGGACATTCCGTGTGGAGGAGAAATCCATTCATCATGCTCACATAGACACTTTTAGATTTTATCACATTCTACAAACAAATAAACACAACCTAGAGCATGGAAACCAAACCTGGCATCCACTTGATGTTAACGTATAAGGAAGGAATGCAGGATTGATTACTCAACAAATTACACTAACAAAATAGTGGTATATATTTGGTATTTGTTTTGTTTGTTTTGTTTGGGTGTGTTGTTATGTTTGGTGTTTTATTAAGTTGGAGGTACATCTCAGAACTCATCTCCAATAAAAATCCAGTAGTCTGGAAACCCTTCACTCCTGGTAAACCCATGTGGTTTAAAGAGTAGAGTTGTCACTAAAGGGGTCTGCACTATTCCATGAAGAAAAGAATCAATGTGCTCAAAAAAGTCTCCTGTTTTCATTTATTTGATGTTGGTATAATTTGGGGAGGGGAAGGGAAAAAACAAAATGTTTAAATAGAGATACAGGTTGACCCATTGTAACAATGAGATGTACAAGACACAATGTTGAAAAACGAACTTTACAATTTAGGGGGGGCGCGGGGGGGGGGGGGGAGGAGTAGGGAGAGGGCAGGGGAAGGGGGGAGTATAGTTGTGGAGGTGGGAGGGAAGGGATGGATGGGGAATAACAAAAGAGGAGGCAACAATGCTTGATAAGAAATGCACTCATTACCTTGCTCATGTAACTGTAACCCCTCTGTACAGTATTTTCACAATAAAAAAAAAATTTTAAAAAGCTAAGAAAAACTCATATAAAAGAGTATGAAACTTTATGGAAATCATTACTACTCTGTTAGATAAAAATACAAACATAGAGAAAAATATTGAACCCTGGTCAAAATTGGATTTCAGAAATGTACAGTCAATAGGAAAGAAGAGGAATGGAAACGAGACAATGATAAGCACATTCATTCTGGGAGCCATTCAGCCAGCGTGGTGCACTGAGAGAGGTCATAATCAGCAAGGAGAGAGCCTGGCGTAGGAAACAGAAGTACGACCAAGTCCGGAAGCCCCTCAACTAGAGTTATGCTTTGGGGTTGGAGGTGTGGTGCACTTGGTAGAGCCGAGCCAATGAGCAAAAGAAAGCCTCAAGTCCCAATCTGGGACCTGAACAGACAAAAAAAAAAATCAGGAGAATTACCCCAAATCTAGTTCCAATTACACCCTGCTAGCTGTAGAGGAGGGCAGGAGATCTAACTGCATCGCTACAAAGATATACAAACTGCCTTTGGGGCTCCTTGGCCCAGGGCTGTCCCTCACTCACACCAAATGAAACAACAATAAACAGCCAAGCCATTTGCTAGCTGCCAGAGAAAATCCACACATGTGAAAGCCAGAGTTAAGTAGCTAGAGTAAGCAGCCCCATGTGGCTACAGGAAGAGCTCCCTGATCTCAGAAGAGCCTGCTGAGCATGACTACCTTGGAGTTGTAGTACTGGAGGGTGGGATGCAAATCTTCTCTAAGGGAACAGCATAGACCCAACTGAGGTGGGGCAGAAGCAGTCTGCCTGTAGTGGAGCTTAGTATCTCCATTCTACTGATCACAGAGAGGTAAAAGAAGAGGAAGTCCATGCCCCACTATTTGAAAACTAGGGAGGCTCCTTCAGTTCCGTTGGTGGAGATGCTATGTTTACCCCTTTATTAGACACCAGAAAAGTTTGGAAATCCAGAGGACTTTTGAGTTACAATGAAGAAAACATGAGCCAGGGAAGGCAGGATGAGCCAAAGCAGGCACGGTTTAGATTTGCCACAGGCAGAATGTAAGGGGAAAGTGGAGTGACTGAGGGTCTTCGATTGCTACTCTCAGGGCATTGTTCAAAGCATCATTTACTCACAAGTATTATGTCGTTGAATCCGCATAGTGGCTTTGAGTGGTTGGTTCTCCTGCAAAGTCATGTGACTGAGATTCTCGGTGGCTACCTCCTAGGCAGAGTGGTGAGATGGAGAAAGCAGCAGAACAAGGCTGAGCAAAGCCAGTGCTTCCAGATATGCTGGAGTGGATAAACGGCAGCCCAGGGCAGCCTTGACTACAGAGAGGGTCTCCTCTCAGATTCAGCCAGCCTGTGGCCCATGATCTCTCCTGCCTCAGTATATATTCATGCACAAAGGAAAAGCTGACATTTAAATGTATTTTCCAGTGTGAAAAGCATTTTCTTTTCACAGTAATAATGGAAAACAGACCAGGTTGATCTACCTATTGTCTCTCAGTCAGTGTGTGTGTGTGTGTGTGTGTGTGTGTGTGTGTGTGTGTGTGTGTGTGTGTGTATTTAAAGATTTCTCCACTGTTTGTTTTTAAATAAATTCAAACCTGACAACCAGCAACTACTTCGATAGGTTGCAAGTTTTATAAAAACTTAATGTGTTGCTAAATTATGCCAAGAATGAGTCCTAGTTTCCTTCTGAGACTGACCAATAGAGTATACTGTTTTCTAAACCTATTGACAAGTTATGCCTATTTGGTTTAATAGCAAATTGACTGAATTATTGTCATTTTTGGTTTGCCCATGACTTGTTTGTTGTCTTAGATAACATAAGAAAGCTTTCAACTGTGTGTCCAGAAGACTATTTCTGTACGTGCTCAACAAGATGGATCACTCTAGGGTTAACCGAAGTGGTATGCAAATAGTATCTTAAGCAATCAGTCTGGATTGTGTGATCAATCAGGAAAGAGCAGAAAGAGCTTTGTCAAGATGACAGGTTGGCAGAGTATCCCACGCTGTCTTGCTGTACAGCATTGTGCTTATTGAACACATATTTTCAGACTCATAGAAGAGCTGGTCAAGCCCTTACAGACCCTCTGCCCTTCATTTTATAGAAGACCTAAAATGGAAGACCTAGAAGGGAGATAATTTTTTCCAGAACCCACAGAGGAATTCAGGAATGAGAAAAATTCTGATCGTGGGAGAAGATATTAGTAACAGATATATCTGACAGAAGATTTGTATATTTAATATATGAAGAGCATTGGAAAATTGATATCAAATAAGTTAATTAAGAATAGAGAGAGATTTAATAGTAGGATGATATTACACTACTTATTACAGAAATTTCTGTAGAGATGCTTAGGCAGATTTAGGTTGGTTTTCCTCACATAAGCAAAGGTCACTTAAGGTTGGCATTACCTCCAGAGGAGGTAAGGTAGGGCTTGAGTTCTTGTTTATCCAATGAGCTCTTGTTTCATTCATTTCTTCAAGTATCTAGCTGTGTTCCAGGAAAAATAATAAGAGACTGTAAGTAGTAGGTACAATGTAAGAGACAAGTCTTTGGAATTTTCTGGAAGCCCCAGCGGCTTCCATTTTATTTCTCATTGGACACAATTGGGTCACAGAGCCACCTCCAGATTCAAGGGAAAACGGCAACCAGAGTTAAATTTCAAGTCAAATAAGAAGGTGTTAAAAAAAATAAGTAAAGAGTGACTAGGAGAGCAACAATCAGCAGTGCCTGCCAAAGGAAAAACAACGGAAGGCAAAAGAAGATTCACAGCTAACACATTTAGAAAAGTTATCTGGTCTCATCAAGAGCCATCCAAATACCCATGACTTAACTGTAAAGAAAGAAACTAATAAGGCAGAATCCTATGCCCTATCAGATTGAAGATGTACTTGGTTTATAAAACTGATGGTAGAAGAGTTCCATACACTGAAATATCAAAGCATCCATGTATGCAATAACTTTGGAAGCGCAAATTGAAATACGTAGGAAATTTTCTATGAGCCACTTCTGACACTTTCAGATGCATTCTTCAGAGAAGCTCTTCTGTGGAAGACGTGTTCACTGAGGCATATGGGAGGGGGATACTGGCAACAATGAACTGGTGGATTTATGCCATGGCAGAATTGACACATAGGGACCAACATGGATTGGATTTGGGCTTGGACTCCATGATTCTGACTCCAGGTCCTACGTCACTGATACATCTCAGTGGTAGTTAAAATACCTAAAAGTATTTTGAAAGACCTCTTCAGCCCCCCTATCAATTTCCATGAAAATTCCTTCTTACAAGGATTCTGTAGGCATGTACAATTGGCTAAAGATTTTTGTAAGTCTTAGTTTACTCCCTTTTTACCTTCTCTTCTCCTAATACTTTCATGCTTTTACATTATCACCAGGATTAACCCGCCCAAGTTCCAAAACCTCAAGCCATATTCAAAGCTTTTCTATGCTGTCATTCCCAATCCCAATATATGCATGTGTATAGCTATGTGTGTATGTGCACATGCATGCACGCATGCACACACACACACACACACACACACACACACACACACACACACACACACTTGTATTCTTACATTACCTGGATTGTAGAGCAACAAGTTCAAGTCTTCAGGAGAGTGTCTTATCAGCCAAGCTGGTTCCTTCTGATGAATTCTGGCGCTGGCTGACAATAAGAAAATGTATTTGTCCCCTTATTACCAGTCAACATAACTTTGATTAAGACAGATTCTTCTTCAAGCCTATGTAAGATTACTATCCAATGGATGTTCCATTGTGTACTCAGTGGTCTGGGAATACAATAAGCCTTGAAATTAGAGCAAATGGAATTCAATCAAGTAATTGTGAAAAGTGAGACGATGCAATGGTGAAAATAATTATACTATAATTTTAGTGTAAATGATAGGTGTAATAGCATGAAGGCTCTTTCTTACCCTACACCTCTAGAGGTGAGAAAAAGAAGCGTTGGGATGATATAATCTAGTTGAAAGCAATTGCTCTTTTCATAGTGAAGATATTTAAAAGCTATCTTCAGCCTTTAGATGTGTTTACTTAAAACACATATTTTGTAAGCAGAACAGAATGTAACAACCATATGGCTAAAATTTACCCAATCTGTAAATCATAGCTGAACTCAGGCATTTACTTTGTGATAAAGAAATATGGCAATTTATGCAATGATTGGGAAGAATTATGTGTTAAAGAGAAGGGAGCTTCGTGCTTTGATTATGTAGGGAAGGCATGAAATTGAAGTGGCCTAAACTGATTTATAGCCCAACGTTTTATGACTATAGTCAGACCTAGAAAATGGATGCTTGCTTTATTTACACCTAAGCATTTTGAGAGAAGGTGCCATCATCAACTTGAAGAAGATGTACTAGTGATTTGCTGGTTTCAAATCTGGTTCAAACTAACACTACTATAAACTAAAGCTCACCTGGTACCTGTCTGTCTACAATCATACATGTTAATGGTGACCAGAACACAGGTAACAAACAGAAGTAGAAGCAAAGATACACCTTTGTAATGTCAAACACTACCACGATCATCCTAGTAAGGTTTGAACTATAAATGTGGTCAACAAGGAGACTTGTAGAAGGCTGTGAGGCTTGGAGAGTCATATCAACATAAACAGAACTCGTGCAAAATTAAATAATATAAAGCTAAATAGTCACAGTATAATCAATCTTTAAATCACTTTTGTAAATCTGATAACCTATCCAGTCATCTCCTAATGGTTGGGAATCAATTTTGCAAGAATTATGATGTTATTTTTAATGACACATTTGCAATTTATATGTCACTTAATTCTAAAAGTAATAGAAGGTAGCAATCATTTGCAATAATAAGTAAGAAAATGAAGGTACCAATTATTGAGCAATAATAAGTAATCATCTAGACAGCTTAAATTAATTGAAGATACAAAGATGTATGAAATGTTAGAAATTTATAATTTGATCTATATTGTAGACCAGTTGTGTCCTATAGAATTTTCTAGAATGATGGAACTATTCTGTACATGTACTAATATCTATGATAACTAATAGAGATGTGGCTACTGCATACCAAATGTCTACAAGACATAAATATTGTTTAATTTAAATTTGAGTAGTCTATTGGAGTGAATGGCTGCCATGTTGAACAGCACAGTTTTTGGATTACAGATATTTTCCCCAGCTGAGGACAAAATTTAGCCTGCATTTTATGGCTCAATATGTGCTAAGCAAAATTGACTAGTCAAAGAGATTGTATTTGTTAGGCAGAGAAAGCAGACTATTTTCCTTTCTAACTATCTTACCCATACGTTAAGTTATTCCTTGATCCTATGGTTTTAAAGAGGGAACAGTTCTGTTATTTGCATTGCCTTTAAAAATGTAAAGCCTTATTTTCAATGTAGAAATAGGACAAAAATCATAATTTAGAAATGACACCTTCATAGCATAAAATACATGGTTTAATAATGTATCATGAATGAAACAGAAAATCAAGAGGAAAAGGTAGAAAATATGGATCTTAATACTATACCTCCTCCCAAACACCCCGAACATACTGGAAGAAAAGCTATATTCAGTATTGCTTATCAATAAATATAAATTAATTGAGCTATTACAATTTTGGTTTAGATTAATGATAATATCAATTTTAACTCATTATAAAATTGTGAGGAAAGAAAGGAAAGCATAAAAGTATACATGTGCTAAAACATATTTCATAGAAACTAGAATATATAAAACATAAAAGTTACATATGATACACACAATGTTACTGGGAACAATTTCATAAATATGTAAAAAGTAGTTATTTACTGGTGACAAGACTATGATTGACAATTTCCTTATATTTTACATATTCTAAATTAAATGTGTTAAAATGTCATTAGTAAAGATAAATGAATGTAATAATAGCATAATAAATATTTATTTTATCATGCTGCAGTTTTTATACAATTCACATGAAAAGTTTTATATTATGAGATAAATTATGTGGTATCAGAAACACTTAGTCAACCAAAGATTGAAGAACAAGACTTAGTAGCATGTCACAAGCATGAATGTGTACATTGCTTAGACTCCACCAGGGGTGCCCTCTTTCTTTCTATGTCATGGAGTCCCTTTGGCTTTCCATTCTGCACAGCACTGTGCTCCATCCATCGCTTCATTACCATGAAACTGATAGATGATAATAATTCCTACCCCATGGGCTATTGGAAGACAGATGAAATGAGTTAAACAAGGTGATATTACTAAGATTTTCATGCACAGAGTCTCAACAAATATCAATCATTCTGACTCATTTCCTTCTAACTTTTCTAAAGAAACGGGAAATTTCCCCATGCAAACCTGAAGGTGTGTTACAAGCACTTGATTTTTCCATAAAAAGCAAGGATTCCTACTAATATTATTAAAAGTTACCTCTTTGGGGGGCTGGGAAGGTGGCTCAGTGGTAGAGTGCTTGCCTTGCATACATGAGGCCCTGGATTCGATTCCTCAGCACCACATAAGCAGAAAAAAAAAAGCAGGAAGTGGCGCTGTGGCCCAAGTGGTAGAGCGCTGGCCTTGAGCTGAGCTGAAGAGCTGAGGGACAGCGCCCAGGCCCAGAGTTCTGGCCCACGACCAGAACCCCCCCAAAAAAAAAAGTTACCTCTTTTTAAACATTTTACAACTACATATTCAATGTGGGATTGTCTTGTGGGTTTTTTTCCATGTCTTGTTTAATATAAAAATAGTGCTGATGACATTGCGAAAAAGAAACACATATGATTATGTACCTGTAATCCCTCCGTATATCACCTTTATAACAATAAAAAGCATATTTGTCAAAAACATAGTGTTGAACTCCACTGTATCCCCTGGACAGAAGCCATGTCCAGTATCTTGAAAACAAGAAAACATAGTTGAATTGCTTCATGGCAGATATGTATGTGGAGTCAATCACTTTTCTGATGAAGCAGAGGAAGACTAAAGGGCTCACTCCTTATATTATATAACCACTCTGGGAAGCAGTATGGTGGTTCCTTAACACATTAGTCCCAAAACAACCTTATGACCCAGAATTTTCACCCTTTGGAATTTATCTAAAAGAGTACAAATGAGGGTACAGTAGAGCCACCTGCACAACCATTTTCATTGCAACACTATCCACCATAGCCATGGTGGATAGTCAGCCCAAACACACCTAAATGGGCATATAGATCAAGAAAATAGATACACAATGATAGTTTGCTCATCCATTAGAAAGAATAGTATTGCATCATTTGCAAACATACAAATAAATGGAAGGAAGGAAGGGAGGAAGGGAGGATGGGAGGAAGGAAGGAAGGAAGGAAGGAATTGGAAAAAGTTAAGTGAACTAAGTCAAGCCCAGAGAGAAACAGGATATATGTGTTCTCTCACATGTGAAAGATAAGATGTAAATCTATAATATATATAATATATAATAATATATCTATAATATATTTTATATAATATAATATATTATTATCTATAAGATAATATATTATAGATAATATAGTATATTATATATTATCTAATTATATATAATATAATATATATGATATATAATAATATGTAAATCTATAAATATACAAGGTAGGTGAACTAAACAATGTAATTCCTTAGAAAGATTAACTCACAGTCCAACAAAATAAACATGAAGAATGAAGTGACAGGGCTGGACTGAGAAGAGCGATGTGGACAAATTAAGACAGGAAAGGGAGAAAATACAGCCATAAAACTCAATGCATGTTCTACCAATAAGAAAACTGAAGGAAAGGATGGGTTCAGCGTGATGGAAGGGGTGACACTGATCAAGATTCATGGTGTTCATACACTACCTTGTTGAACGGCAACTTCTTGGTACAAGTATTTAATGATTTAAATTAAATGAATAAACAAAGCCTTATATCCTAAAGGAAAATGCAGGTCTCAAAAACGCTAAATTTCACTTGTGCTGAGTTCCCTTTTTTCTATAAAATACATAGGAATTTTATCTAATTCCTTTTGTCTACAGCCAAGTTGATTTTTGATATAAATTCTGGCAAACAGGAAGTGAGAATAATAAAGAAGCAAAAGATAATAAATTAAAAGGTAATCTGCACTGAGCTGTTACTCTGAGCAATATAATCCATGCTTTCTTCGTGAAAACTTGAAATCAAGGGTTACTGAGTTAATGGTGAAAGACAGTGCGAAATGTTGTGCTTATCAGAAGACTTGAGGCATACACCCCATTAAAGATGTATGAAAGCTGGCACCAGTTGTTCAAGCCTGTAACCCTAGCGACTCAGGAGGCTGAGATCTAAGGATTAGTTTGAAGCCAGCCAGGATAGGAAACTCCATGAGATTCTTATCTCTAATTAACCACCAAAAACATTCTGGAAGTTGAGCTAAAGAGCTTAAGGATAATACCCAAGCAGTGAATTCAAGTCCCAGTACTGGTGCAAAACTAAGGAAAAAAATGTGTGGACTTTCTCTTCTCATCATTTGTGACCAGCTATCTGTACTATACATACTACTTTTTCATAGCAAGAGTAATTGCACTACGGAGCTCTATATATGCAAAGTAATAACCCATTTGATTTTCTATGATTTTATTTTGAATATGTTGATGGGTATATCAGAAGCAATCACAAAGTGGATAGGGAATGAAATGTCATTATTTTCAATTTTTAATAACTAAATCATTTAAAACTAAAATCTGACTAAAATAAATATGCAATGAAACAGACAATACTCTTCATAAGATTTAATGTTGTGAAAATATACTGTTTTCAAATATTAATGACCACTCACAAATGAGATGCTAGCTAGAGCATCACCATCTTAACTTGTGGCTATGCTAAGCAAAGCATCCTACCAAATTAGCATGGAAACAGAATCTGCCTAGTAGCCTCGTGATCATGAATGAAGCTGTTAAGCAAAGGAATCTAATACTCTTTTAGAATACTCCTGATAAAGTCTGGCATAGCCTTGTGGTTTGCCTTCATCTATAAAACCAGAACAAAGCTGATGACATCTATTGCAGATGGGTGTAGTAAGAGTCAGGTAATTATTTAATCACTTAACTCTTTCCCTATATGGTGGACCGGTGATGTTTCAGGGAATTTAATACCTGAAGGGGAACAGCAGTGCTATCTGACACCCTGCAGAGAAGTTAATGAGAAGTGAACCTGGTTAACAGAGTTATTGCAGCTCAACCTAGCCTAGCTTGATTAGCTATACTTCTCACTTCACATGCAGTTATCTTTTTAATGCACAGAGACAACTATTAATTTACAGAGCTGCTTGACTATTAGGGACATGTAATTGAACATTTACTCAAGACAAACTTTCATCTGTGAGCCCGGTGCTGAGTCTGGAAGAGATGATGGCACAAAGGACAAATTCTTGGGTATCATGAATTCGTATTCTCTTGAGAGGAACGTGGATACACCATACATGAGGTAAAGAATACAGTCACCTAAAAAATGATCGGATAAGTGAAGAAGAGGTCCTTTGTTTCCTTATCTTTGGGGTTCTTTCCAGTATGTCTATTATTTTATATACAAATGAAGCGGTGTTGGGTACTACGGTTTAGTGCTTTACTCTTGAGACTATCCTTTTTTAGTCTCACTGTGTATGGGTAACTTGAGTGCTATATTACTTTGTCATAGCTCCTTGCATTTTAATTTTAACATCTGCATATCATCTCAGAGAAGGTAGAAGCAGAGCACAGAATCAGTGGAAAGTAGGTGAAAAAATACAGCAGAGGTCCCCATCGGCTGCAATGGACATGGATGAAAGTGAACTAAACAACTCAAGGGCAGTGATGGGAGGGAGGAAAGAGAAAGAGGGAACATCTAATACTAAGCAAAAGGAAACAAGTGTACATATCACCCGATTTGTAAAATACATAGTTTTATTGTTAAAGGCCATATAGTTCATAAGAAATGTAGATTAAGATAATGGTGACCATCATTGAGAAGATTAAAAGATGTTCGTGACTTTAATATAAATAAATAAATTTTTAAAAAGAAAAGATGAATGATCCATCAGTAAATGCCTTTAAATAACCATACACCAAAGCCCAGTACAGTGTCCCATACCTATCAAATTAGCAACCTGGGGAAGGTGAGATTAAGAGAATCACAATCCAAAGCCAGCTCAGAGAGGAAAGCTGTGAGTCGCCATCTCAACATATGGCCGGACACAGTGGCACATGCCTCTCATCCTATGCTATGTGGGAGGCTGTGCTGGGAATATTCTGATTCAAGGCCAGTCTGCAAAGCTCTTGAGACTCACTCCCACCGAACGAGCCTGGACTCAGCGGTGCATGCACACGAACAAAAATGAAATGCACACAAGAATAGTCTGTCTACATATCACCCCCTCTTTGGAGGTGACAGCAGAATTGCCCATCGCTCTCCACTTAACACAGTTCTGTGCTTTCTCAAGCGAATGTTTCCAAGCATTTTTCAATTCCTTCCACAAGTCAGTGCCAAAGGCTTCTTCTCCACCACATAACCAGGAATAGTCACAGAAATAACCCCACTTGCGGGTATCATTTTTCTATATTAGTCTTTCATCGCTGTGACAAAAGATCTGAGATAAGGAACAAAGGCTGCATTGCCATGGGCCTTCGCTAAGTCAGAACCTGGTGACTGCAGGGGGCCGTGGCATAGGAAGCTGTGGTATAGGGGTCTGTGTACCACTTGGCAGGCAGAGAACAGAGAGAAGAGACTGGGGCAGATCAGACTCTTCAAAGTCACACCCTCAGAGACCCACTTGCTCCTATTAGGCCCCACGTGGACAGTTCCTACCATCTTCTAGTAATGTAGTCAAGCCTAAATCCATCCACAGGGACATTGGTCCATCAATTAGAGAAGATCTTTCTTGGTTCGATCACTTCCCAAAAGCCTGATCAAGCCGAGCGCTGGTAGCTCATGCCTGTAATCCTAGTTACTCAGGACGCTGAGATCTGAGGACTGTGGTTGGAATCCAGCCTGGGTAGAAAAGTCCATGAGACTTAAAAAAATTATTGTAAAGGTGATGTACAGAGGGGTTACAGTTACTTGAGTCAGGTAATGAGTACATTTTCTCCCAGATTTTTTCCCTCCTGATCCCTTCCCTGCCAAGTTGTATAATTCATTTCCCATGCAGTGTCTAGAGAGTATCACTACTGAATTAGTCCCATTGTTTCTGTGCTTCCCTTCCCCTCCCCAAATCAGATACACTTACATGTCTGATCTCTGATAAACTACTCAGGAAAAAGCTGGTAGTGGCACTGTGGTTCAAGGGGTGCAGTGGTAGCCTTGAGCAAAAGAATCTCTATGACAGTGCCCAGGCCCTTAGTTCAAGCCACAGGACTGTAAAAAATAAACAAAAAAAAACCCAAAAAAATGGAAAACAAATCAAGTCTGTAACACAAGAGCCTTCAGGGAACATTTCAAGTTCCATCTATAACACAAGACTACAGTGAGTTTTCAAGAGTTTGTTGTATGCAAATAGCAAAGCAAATTGCATTTGTCTCTGAGAATAAATTAACACAGCCCTTTCTCTCTAAACAAAATATATGGTTTTCAGACATTCTCCAAAATAAGAAATATATTTAAAATATTAAACCCAACTGGAAAAGGTTGCACGTAATCTCTTTTCTTTGGCATGGGGGAAATGAAATGTTGAAAATTATGAGAGTGAATGCACATAGGCAAAATGGGTCTTAGAAAAAGCAGCTTGACTTTAAAAGTAGTGATTCTCTACCAGCAAGGTATCAGGAAATCAATGAGGCAGGTGGAGCTGAGGTACAATGAGTGACAGGAGAGAATTTGCTCCTTTAAGGGTAATGGCTACTCAACTCCAGATGATTGAGGGTTACATGTGGCCAGATGTTCTCAGAGTTTTTTTAAAGAGCCAGAGGCCCAAGTTTATATAGTAAATATTCCAAATTCAACAATATAGAAGAGAAAAATCAAAGAAATTCTAAATCCTAGGCAGTACAAATTGCACAATTATGGACCAGATTAGAACTGCAGGTGACCAATTTGTTACTTCTGCAGAAGGTCACAAAGTACATGAGGAAATTCAGGCTGAAATGAGTTGGATGGGTGAAACAGCTTTACTATTCCTCTAAGAAGTAACACTTTAAAATTTTACAATTACATGCCATGGTTTTGTGTCTTTCTCTCTCTCTCTCACATCCCTCCTTCCTCTACATCTTCCTCTATCTCTATTCTCTCTACTTTTCCTTACATTGTCTGATTGTACCTACACCATTGTAGTTGTCAAATCTGTCAGTCTTTCCTCTCTTTCTTTGTATCTTTTCTATGTACCTGTGCGTGTGTGTATATGTGTTTATATTTGTGTGTCTATGTGTGTATCCCAGGATAGACTCAAACTCACCATCTTCTTGCCTTGGCCTCCCAAATTCTGGGATTACAGGCATGTGCCTCACCATGCCTGCCTACATGCTCTTTCTCAACTTTCATTCCTTGGAGTTCTAAGTCTCAGCTCCATAAACTGAGCTTATACATGGGCAAAAAGAGTTCATGTGCAATGAGAAATTTTCCTGTCCCCACAACTCATCACCAGAAGGCAAAGGCTTATAATCAGTCAGTCATATAAATCAAGATTTCACCTTTAAGAGAGAAAGAGGATGGACTTAGGTCCACACTGAGGTATAAGGTCTTTGCTCAAGAGCATATTAGAAGCTAGAAGAGAAGGTAGGAAGCCTGAATTTTAATTCATATAAGAACAGACATATATTTCTATTATATTTCATAAATGTTAAACCATATTCATTTGCTATTTTATCTCATTTGATCTTCAAATATGTATCAACTAAATGTGGGATTTTAATATGCTCTTTACAGAAATATCTTCAACATGACTCAGGAAACTCACAAACAGAAATTACATAACTTAGGACTGGGGATGTGCACCTAGCATGCACAAGATCTCAGGCTCAATTTTCAGTACAACAAAACAAAACCTAATTTCATATTTTGGTAATTTTCTTAGTATTTGGGATGTAGTCTTACATATGAATATACTGTTGCATGAGGACTATGATGTATTACATTATTATTTCCCAAAGAAAATATTTGTATTTGAAACTCTAGCATCCATTGTTACTATATATTGGGATAAATCTTCTAATGAGATAATTAAAGCTAAATAAGATTGTAAGAGTTGGGCCCTAAGCCAAGATCACTGGTGTCATTATAAGAAGAGAGAAGTATTACAGTTGCATAACAAAGAAGAAAGACCATACAAGGTCACAGCTAAAAGGCTACAAGCCAAGGGGAGAGGTGCAAGGAAAATCTAGCCACGCCAACACCTCTTCCATGTCTTTCAAAGCACCAGAGTTAGGGAAGGATATATTTATGTTATTTAAGCCACCTAGTCTGTAACATTTGGTTATGGAAACCCTAGCAGACACATACAAAAATATTAAATGTTATCTTGATAGTTTTATGTTTTCTTAGTTGTTGAGTTCAATCTCTTTTTGGGACATGAGTGTTTATTATAACAGCATAATTTAATAGAGCTGATTTTTTTTTTCTTTTTTTGGTCCGGTTGTGGGGCCTGAACTCTGGGCCTGGGCGCTGTCCCTCAGCTCTTCAGCTCAAGGCTAGCACTCTACCACTTGAGCCACAGCACCACTTCCGGCTTTTTTTTCTTTTTGCTTATATGGTGCTGAGGAATCGAACCCAGGGCCTCAGGCATGCAAGGCAAGCGCTCTACCACTGAGCCACCTTCCCAGCCCCTAATAGAGCTGATTTACAGCATCTCAAATGTAGTTTTAGGATGATCTAAAATGGTATAATAACAGAGCAGTATTGTATTTTGTGATCTATGTCTTTTGTTGATACAGATGATCTTTAACCAACCTTATGTCCTCATTCAGAAGGAAAGCCTAAATTATTAGGTCTGTACAGACAAGAATTAATTATATTCTATGGAAATTCAACAATAAATCCTGTTAGAGCTTCATAAAATTAGAAATTGTAAAATATATTTTATTAAGGTACTTTTCTGGCAAGTTTTTATCATCATAGTTCTTCTGTGAAAGCATTAAAATCCTAATGAGTTCTCCACGCAGTCCCTAATGCACTCATCAAAATAGAATGAACAATCAAGTTCTCAAAATCCTGAACGCAGAGGCAAAGCAAGTTCACAGAGGCAGTCATTGTGAAAGGGAGTCATTTGCAGAAGAATTAAAGCATCTATGGAAAATCTGAAATAAAAAAGAGAACAAAATTCACAGATGTCACTTAAAGTTGGCTCATAGTGAAAGACAATCCTGAAGTTATATCAGAATGAGTAATAGGAAAAGGATAAGAAATTTCCATAGTTTGCTTCTCTCACAAGAAAATGTATATGTATTTTCCATAAAAGCACATATTAGCATATTTCTGATTCTGGCTTAGACAAAGGAGTGGGTATTACATTTAACTTTCACTATAAATACTTATGTATAAGACTGAGCAAAACATATGAGTTAATTCAGTTCATACATTTGAAACATAGAGAAGCAAGTCTGTGATCCTGAAGAGAAAGTACATATAGAAGGTTAACACTACATTTCTGAACTTTCGGCTTGGGATTACAGCCAAACCCTGATACTGAAAAGTAGAGGCAAGCAAGTAGCAGTCATAACACTGCTCACAGAGAGCTGACAGCAGTTTCAAGACAATCAAAGCAATTAAAATTTATGCAGTAGGGTAAGATCTGAAATACATCCCAAACAGCCGAAAACAAGTTCTCTTGTTACCTTTGGCCAAATACTAAGTTGAGCTTGCAATATATGTGAATCCACAAGACATACTGAGAGCTGGGAGCAGACTGGATGTTTTAAAGCTTACGTGGTATGGTGAAATAGATTTCTGCCAGTCTACAGTGAAGTAACTGTATTAAGGCAATCATTGAGACAACACAGCAGAAAACCCATCCTCAGGACTATAAACTGTACCCTAGTATTAGAGAGCTAAAGAACCAATCTAACAAAGCATAAAATTGGGTCTTCCTTTAAAAAAGAAAATGAAAAAAGCTGGGCACTGGTGGCTCACACCTGTAATCCTAGCTACTCAAGAACTGAGATCTGAGGATCACGGTTCAAAGCCAGCCAGGGCAGGAAAGTCCATGAGACTCTTACCTCCAACAAACCACTAGAAAACCGGAAGTGGCGTTGTGGCTCAAGTGTTTTGAGTGCTAGCCTTGAGCTGACGAGCTGAGGGACAGCACCCAGGCCCAGAGTTCAAGCCCCACAAATGACAACAAGAAAAAAAAATGTGATTCACTGTCATCAGTTAGTTCTAGTAGATAACAAAATAAAAGCATACAAAAGTACAAATCTGTATTCACCATTGGAACAAGGATGTATGTATGTGTTTGTGTATGTGCATGTTTTAGAATACATTTTATTATTAGTTAGTATGACAAGGCAGTGTCCACTACAGGAAATAGTTCTTCCCATGCTTACACATCCCAAAGAAAGGCAGATACCATGCCAAGGGGGCAGGACCATAGGGTAAGACAACAGGGTCCATCATGAGTGAACAGCAGCAGGAGAAAAACCTGAGCAAGGGCCTTACTATGGCTTTGTGAGGCCTAACACACAAGGCAGGGTCAGCAGGTTTAAGATTGTCTAGTTCAAATAACTGCAATGGGTTGTGGAGAACAGAGACTAAGCCTATTTCCTGGAGTGTGGCTCAGGAATGTTTAGGGTAGATGAACAGTGGCACAGAGTATGGGAACCCAACAGTGGACATCTTTGAAAGTGTGGACTCTGATTGATTGATTTGCATATGAAAATGATGTACATAGGCAAGCAGTTTAATATCTTCAGGAACTTTTAGCCCTGAGAGATATATTGCCTCTAGGGTCAGCAAAGCTCTTAAAACAGAAGATTAATTTTAAAAACATGATTAATCTGCTGTGTTCAAGGAGTTAAAGGTAATAAATACCACAATGTGTGAGCAAAAAACAAATTGCAGCCATGAAATGGAGAATACAAAAAAAATCCTGCATGACTTATCTACTGAAAAATACAACAATTAAAATTAAAAGGTCAGTAAATGGAGTTATGATCTTATTAAAATTTCTCATAAAGTACCAGTACAGTACTCCTGAAGAAAGAGCAATAGAAAGCATCAACAATCAAGCAAGAAAGAAAATACTGAAATAAACAGAAAAAAACAGAGCATCTGGGGTTACAGGTCCATATTAAATAGCTCATCTTGTTTATTACTAGAATAGTAGAATGAAAAAACCGTATATGAAGAAATAATATCCAAAATACCTATAAATCTGAGAAGTTCAACAAAACTCGAGCAGGAAAGATGGAAAGAAATGACATCCTGGTGCCATAGTTAAATCTTCTGGACGTCAAAGACAGGAAAAGCATAATCTTAAAACAAGCAAAAAAATATATAAATAAACACAACACAAAGACATTCTGGACATTACAGAATACCAGTCACATGCAAAACAACAGCCAACTATTAGATAAAATAAGGATAAAATTCTATATTCACAAAAATATAATGAAGGTAAACTAAAGACTTATCCAAGTAAACAAAACATGAGCAAACTATTTATATAAGGAGAATATATGCTCATATTTCTTTCTGAAGACAGGGACAGGACATGGTGCTCATCACCTAAACTACATGCTGCACTACAGAACCTGAGAAATAAAGAAAGAACAACGTAAAAATAGTGGAAAAGAATGAATGAAACTATCCTTCTTCACAAACAACATCATGATTGATATAGAAAATAATGAATAACTGAAATTTATCTAGATAACAAGTGAATTTGGATAGATCAGAGGACACAAGGCTAATTTGATAAATCTACATATTAGTATCTAGCAATTCAAAAATAATCTCTAAAATAATGTGATTGACTAGAGGACATAAAACAAAATTATGTTGCGCAGAATGCAAGTTTATGCAAATGGTTAACTGAAATATGGTAAATTCAACTGAGAACTCAAATAGTATAATTTCTTAGAAAGGCAAAGTCAAAGTTCAGCAAAATAAACACTAGGAAAGGGGTACTTGAAAGCGGTGGTATGGAGTCAAGGGGAATAAGGTAGAAAATGAAAAGGAGAAGAGGGTAAAAATGAAGTCAAGAATTCAATGTATATATATCCTACAAAATTAAGTAACATGTGAGAAGAGGTGGGTGGGAGAGGAATAAGTGAGACTCTTTTTTATTTATTTATTTATTATTGTGAAGATACTGTACAGAGGGGTTACAATTACATGGGCAAGATAATGAGTACATTTCTTATCAAGCACTGTAGCCTCCTCCTATGAGTGAGCCTCTTAAAAGGGATCATCACATTGATCAAGATGAATTGTATTCATAAGTTTCCCTGTTAAATGGTAACTTTTGTACATTTACTTAAAGATAATTTTTAAAGAAATTAGAAAAAATGTATGGGTAAATTATACAAAAGTATGGAGACGTGTACCTGAAACCATAAAACATTTTCTGGAGAAATTACGAACCTAAATGAAAAGGAAACACATCATATATAACATGGTATTGTTAAGAGGTCATTGGAGACAAATTGTTCTCAAGGCTGAACACATTTCTAGTCAAAATCACAACAAATCATTTCAATGAAATTCACTCATTGATTTTAAAGCTTAAACATTCTGAAGTTTTAAAAATAAAGAAAGTAAGTCAGTTATGATGGTTTTACCACTAATATCATCTGCTTTGGAGATAGAGATTAGGGAAGGTCAAGATTTAAGCCCAACCCAAGCCAAAAATTCATAACTCCTCACATCACCCAATAAAGCTGGATGTGTTGGTGAATGTTTGTCATGTCAGCTATATCAAAAGTGTAAACAGGAGGACCATGTTCAAGTCTGACCAGGCTTTATACTCTAGACGCTATTCAAAACAATAACTAAAGCAAAAAGAGCTGGGACAAGGCTCAAGCCGCAAAGTGCCTATTCGAGCAAGCACAAGATTCCTCAGTTCAATTCCCAAAATAGACAAAAACAAAAACAAAAAGAACATAAAATACTCAAAACCTTTTGTTATCTGATTTACAGACTGCTTATAGATCTATAGAAACTTAGAAAACTAAAATTTGAAATAAATACAAATTAATTAAGCAAGCAGAATAGAATGTCTAAGGTGAGTTCATAATTACATTGAGATAATTAAATTGAAGTAATTAATAGACCTAATATTTAAACAAAAATAAACTTCTAAAGAAAACACAGGAAATGTCTGTTAGTTTATATGACAAAGAATTTAATTTAATAACAAGCAGCCCCAAAATGTTCAAAGATTTAAACAGACATTTACAAAGAAACACATACAAATGGCCAAAAGGCAAATGGAACTAAAAAAGAGCACGTGGAGACCTGACTTCCATCAAAATGGCTAAAATGTAAAAGAATGCTAATTATTTGCAAAACCATGGATCACTAGAAATCCTATAGTTTGTTGGGAATGCAAAGTGACATTACTGGCCAACTATTTTGGTAATATTTTTTTAAATAAACTTAAGTTTAAACCTATTTTATAATTAAGCAATTCTGCTCCTAGATATTTATCTAGTAATAATGAAAACGTATTCTCACCAAAAGCTTGTTGAACAATGTCCCTCGAAGACTGATTCTAAATAATATAAACAAAAATATATCTTGACTTCAATCAGAATTGAGAGCAAACTTGGCTGTATTCATACAATTCAGGAAGGTCAATCACATGCCAGAGACCTGGCTCATGCATGTGATGTCACAAGAAGTAACTATTCACCAACTATGGTAATATCCACCTATAACTTCACACTTCTAACACTTACATTGATCTTTGAATTGAATGGCAGCCCTTGGCTCTATCATGAGAAATTTTCTCGAAGAACTCATAAGGTGATTATGGATTAAACCTTCTGATAAGTATATGCAATTATATGTGAAAAAATGAGCCAGAGTATTTATATCTTGGAAACTGACAAAAACTACCATTTTGAATTTTGTTTGTGGGCAGGTGTTAGATATTTATCAGCAGATCACAGAACACAACTCAAAAATAAAAAGAACTGTATTTGATGTTGTTAGAATTTGTGGGGGGGGGAAGGGAAAAAACAAATCGTTTAAATAGGGATACAGGTGGACCCATTGCAACAATGAGATGTACAAGGTAGACCCATTGCAACAATGAGAAATACAAGTCATTACAACTTTGGTGGGGGGGGAGGGTTAGGTGGGGAGTTGGGGGGAGGATGGGATGGGAAGGGGAAACAAAGGAGGAGGCTACAATGCTTGATAAGAAAGGTACTCATTATCTTGCCCATGTAATTGTAACCCCTCTGTACAGTATTTTCACAATAAAAAAAAAAAAGAACTGGGGCTGGGAAGGTGGCTCAGTGGTAGAGTGCTTGCTTTGCATGCATGAGGCCCTGGGTTCGATTCCTTAGAACCACATAAGCAGAAAAAGCAGGATGTGGTGCTGTGGCTCAAGTGGTAGAGTGCTAGCCTTGAGCTGAAGAGCTCAGGGACAGCACCCAGGCCTAGAATTCAGGCCCCACAACTGACAAAAAATAAAATAAAAAATAAAAAGAACTGCTAGTATCTAAAAGCATGGCTGAATCTTTGAAGATTATGTTAAACCAAAGAAGCCTTATGCAAATGTCTAAGTCCATACTTTATGTTGAATTATAGAGAGATTCTAAAACAAGAATAAAAAAACAAATCTCTGTGTGTAAGAATCTACAATAGTTGTCTACAGAGATGGTTCAGAAACTTTCTGGGATAATGGAAATGAAGTATTTTTGATTTAAGCAAAAGTTTCAGATATGATCCACCTGTCAAAATCCATTGAACAGTATACCTTTTATCTGTGTATTTTATTAGATGTAAGCTGCATCTCAATATAAGTGCAATGCTAACAAGAACATATGTTGGCTCTATTAATACAACACAAGATTATTAAATAGCTAACTGACTGAACAAAGGCAGTGATTTACACACAAAATAGTGCTCAGCTCCACTTTCAAATGCTGTAATTTTACCTCTCACTAATATCACTAGGCTGCCATACAGGAAATAGAAAGTCACTTTCTCATAGATTTTCTTTGCTATATCAACAAACGTATGGACAGTATATCTGCTGAAGAGCGTAACTTTTTAACCAATATATTAACTTATGTTTGGAAAGTGGTCCTTCTTTTCTTCTTTTTCTTAGTGTCATCTTTAGGCTAGCCACAACTTGACACATTATACATCATGCACATGATCATTAAACTCTAAAGTCACATTCCATAAGGATGTAGACCCATGAAGAAAATTCCCAGCATTTTATTTGTCAATTTTCTGGAGAACCTTCTCTGAAATTCAAATGGAAAGCAAGTTTCCTTTCTCCTGTCTCAAGGCACACTGTTTATATCTCAACATAGCATTTATTTTATTCTACTAGGTTTTATGGGTACTTTATAGCTTATTTTATATCTCCATCAAATTAGTTTTACCTTAAGGGCAAGAACCAGCCCTGTTCATCGTTGTTTCTCCAAGCATACCCATAATATGCGGGTTTATACAGGATTCGGGGGCCACTAAATATTCGATAAATTGTCTTGGGTCTTTTCCAGGATAACTTTATATGACATGAGCCACATTCCTACATAACAGAGCCTTTAGTCGTCAATTTATATGGGCTCACCTCTTGTAGGCATATCAAATATGTCATAAACTTCCATTCTTTCCCAACTGCATCTACTGAACTTTTACCCATCCTGAGTATCAACAGTAACAACAACAAAAACACTCTCAGCAGGCAGGAGAAAGAAAGGAGAGAAAAAATTAATGGCTTGATAAGAAAGGCCCATGTGCCAGACAAGATGCTCTTTGCCATTTTCTCATTTAATATACCCTATAAGCCCATTGCTGGTTTCATCTGAACATTGAGTAAACTGGTTTTCAGATATATAATCTCTTGCTCTGAACTGTGAAGCTGGCATGTTACAAAACCAGTTCTCAAACCCATATGAATGAATAAACCTTACAGAAAGGTACAAATAAAAATCAACTTGTGTGTGCTAAAATAAAATAGGATGATTCTACATATATAATAAAATACCTACTTTTTTGGGGGGGGACTTGGTTGTGGGGCTTGAACTCTGGGCCTGGACTCTGGGCGCTCAGCTCCATGAGGCTCCTATCTCCTAATCCTTGCTACTCAGAAGGCTGAGATTGAAAGACAGTCATTTGAAGCCAGCCCAGGCAGAAAAGTCCCCATGAGACTCTTATTTCCAATTAGCCACTCAAAACCCAGAAGTGGCATTATGGCTCAAGTGGTAGAGCACTAACCTTGGGTACAAAGAGGCTCAGGGAAAGAGCCCAAGCCCTGAGTTCAAGTCACAACTGACAAAAGAGGAAAAAAAGAAAAAGTTTCACAGGCTTTCCTTCCTCAGCTGGCTTCAACCTGCAAACCCCAGGATCTCAGCCTCCTGGGATGATAGCTGGGCTTCTAGAGGTGAGTCACCAGCACCCAGCTTGCATTTTTTTATTCTCATCATGTTTTGGTTGTACAGTTGATACCTTAAATTACATTATGAAAAATCCTCACATCTAACTAAAAGAGCAAAGAAGCTGCAGCTACAAAGCAAATGCTGAAAGTCCCTATCTCACATCCTATTCATGCAAGTAGATAAAATAAATAAATAAAATAGCCACAGTAAAATCAGACAAAAGAGTAGGTTATGAAACAACATCAGCATGCAATCATTATATTCTTTTGTCCTTAGAAATTTTGGAGTAACAGGGCTTAGTAGATTGACAAGTCTTTTCTAGATTCTTATGCATCATTAGTTACTTAAAGCCATCATCAAAGTATGTTAGGGGAAAAAAAGAATCAGCAAGATTTCGTTTAACCACCAAATCACAAATAATAAGAAAAAACAATAATGCAAGCATTAAAAAATAAATGGAAAAGAGAGATTTACGCAGAGTAAAAGATGAACTCTTTCAAAATAGAATAAATTTTCATAAGGAAATTGAACAAATGTCTAAAGAAAGTATTTTTATATGACAGTGATGATTCTAGATAAATGTAATCTAAGTGATATATTTTATCAGACATTTGCTTCTAATGCTAGAAAGTAGAACGTGTTTTGCTTTTATACAATAGAAATATAGACTGTTTACTTTTAGGGATATATCAAGCCATCTGGAAATTCTGAAATGTTGAATGAAAATTATTATTAAACCACACTTGATTCTGTTGATAATTTCCCTTATTTTTACAGTTTAAGAACAGAAGTGTTTTCTGTTTATGTTTCTTGGCTTGATAATTTCTATTGTATGTGTATTCTGTACATCCAGTAGGAAATGATCTTCATACCTGAACTAAATTCTTAGCATCACTAAAATTTCTCCTAATTTGTGTCCAATGCCTGTCTATGTCTCAGAAATGGCATCATTCTTCCATTCAAGTTGAAGATATTCTGCTTCCTTTTTCTTTTAGAAATCTACCTCTTTATTTGGAAATAAAAAGCACTGTGTTTTGTTCGTCATTTAGCTCATTTCAATTTCCATCAACATATGTTTATGGTTTTTGCTGAAAACATTCTGTTTGCTATATCAGAACTGTAGAGGGATTCAAGAGAAATCCTCAACTGGGTTGTTGTCCTCAAATTCAAGCTCTTGTTCTTGGCCAGCTCTGTGTAGAATTTTACACTACGTCCTGAATAACTTCAGAGTTGGACAGTTCTAATAATCTATTCCCATGTCTCTTTCTCTTGTCACATGATGCTATCTCTAAGGGAAGGGAATTGTACAGACTGAAATGCTGTTCATAAACTAAAAACACAAAATAAAATCTTTGCCTATTATTTTAGCACCATGTCTCTGAGTGGACTGCCAGGTGGGCTCCCAGTGGGCATCCTTGATAGAGAAGAAGGGTAGCAGTTGTCAGGTGCAGTTAGAACATTTCATTCGTATTTTAAACTTGACTTCCAGGGGAGTTTGAGATACATCTCACTTAAACCCAGGGCTTTTCCTCCCATTTCAGCCTGTGCATAGAGAGTATAGCTGAATTAGGACATCTTGTTTTTTTGGAAAAGAAGTATCCCTTTTTTTCTGCACCTCAGGTAAGAGAAGAAAGAGATAAAGGAAAAAAAGGGAGAGGAAGAACAAGGAGAGAGGAAGAGAGAAGTGAAAAGAGAGAGGGAAGAAGAGAGAGGAAGGAAAAGGGAAAGGAAAGGGAGAAAAAAAGGGAAGGAATGAAGGAAAGAGAAATAGTTTGTCATTTGACTAAACTATTTCAAACTCCTGCATTATTGTTTTTTCTTGTAACATCAGTAAGAGTGCTTGACCACTGCAAATATTCTTCTATGTTTTACTTTTTCCCTACATTGAGGGAATTGTATTGCAGAGGTCTTATTCCTCTCAAAGATTTCTTGACTTCTTCAGACAAAAACTGAGACTTAAAAATAAACTACGTTAGGCTGGGCGCCGGTGGCTCACGCTGTGATCCTAGCTACTCAGAAGGCTGAGATCTGAGGATCACGGTTCAAAGCCAGCCTAAGCAGGAAAGTCTGTGAGACTCTTATCTCCAATAAACCACTAGAAAACCAGAAGTAGCTCTGTGGGTCAAGCAGTAGAGCGCTCGCCTTGAGCTGAAGAGCTGAGGGATAGTGCCCAAGCCGAGAGTTCAAACCCCATGACCAACAAAACAAAACAAAACAAAAAATTAAGCCAGGTGTGGTAGTGCACACTAACCATCCCAGCACTTGGAAGGCTGATCAGAAATCATGAACTTGAACCCAGTCTGGATCACATAGTGTGTTCCAGGCCTTCCTTGGCTACATACTCAGGACTTTTGAAAAATTTTTTGAAAATTAAAAATAATAAAATCAATAAATAAGCTAAATCACGTGATGATACTTCTCAATCAATTTTCTCCATTGAGTTGCCTTTATTAATAAGTTTAAGTGTACACCAGTGGCTCACACTGATAATCTTTGTTATCTGGGATGCTGAAATATAAGGAACGTGGTTGGAAGCCAGCTATGGCAGGAAAAGTCTGTGAGACTCTTATTGCCAAGAAACTACTCAGCAGAAGCTGGAAGTGGCACGTGGCTCAAGTGGTAGAGTGCTAGCCTTGAGCACAAGGAGCTTGGAGATGGAGTCCAGGCCCAGAGTTCAATCACCAGGATCTGAAAAAAAAAATGTTTAATACATAAATTTTTTTTTATCACAAACAAACCTATCAATGCTAGCTACTTGTAAACAGCAGAAGCGTTATTTTGAAAGTTACCTGCAGAGATGCCAGATTTAGCAAGTACAAATACACCATACACACTTAAATTTGAATCATTTTAAAACTGACATCGCAAATACTGCATGGACATGCATGCACTCATTTCCACTGGAATTAAGGTCTAGCTTCAGGAAATAGGAGATTTAAAAAGTAGCTAACAAGGATTTCTTGACCAAAGGGAACATTTTTTTTTTAAATCTTAAGTATTTGCTGTCTCTAATACCAGCAAAGAAAAGGCGGCTAAGTCAACAAGCAGAGTTTAGAAAGGGTTACATCCTTTACTGAATCTGTGTCTTCCTTTGGTGAAACATCAAGGGTTCCCTCTATTTCAAAGTTGACTTATCAATTTAAAAGAACATAAGCTACTATAGAGAGGTCTACAAGGTAGATTTCTCTAGTTCTTCATCCTGAGTCATAATCTTCAATAACTAGAAAGACACGAGGGTGACACGGCTGAGAACCCATGCCACAGACAGAGTGAACGCACAAGGCACAATCAATAGTTAACCACCTTATATAAACTTGCACAATTATTCAAGTGACCCCTGCACCTACGAGAAGAGCCAGGAGCTAAATAGGTATCACTCACCATTGATGGCTGGCAAACATGAAGACAATGCATGTAATGTGTATCTAGAGACATAAAGAGACGTGCCATTGTACTTGAAGTTATTGTGTTGTTGCTCGATCCATTTCATTGAGCTCTTTGATAAAGCTTAAACAAAGCCAGAAATAGAGGCAGAAAAACTAAGTCAAAGTCTTCATGGAAAGGCGGCATTTCCATAAATGTGGTAAGGTAAGCAAGGAGTGTGAAAGGATCAATCCTGTGTTGTGTCTGTAACAAATGTGATCTTCCCATATTCCAGTTCTGTCTCCTGCCAAACTCATGCTCTTTCTTCAAAGACTGTGTTGCACATTATACAGTCACCCACGCATTCATTTGCGTATTGGTTCATCAATAGCGTGTAAGACAGTCTAATTTTCTACTAAAAATTGACTATTCCCAGCACCATCCACATGTGCATACAATGCAACCCCTGGCTTTTGGCCTTCCATCTCCTGACAACAGCCACTGATTGAAATCATCAGATTAAATATCACAGATACTGTTATCAATATTTTTATGATTGTACCATGACTAATTAGTTATTCTTTCTTAGTGGAACCATTTGGACAGGGGCTGAGCAATATTTTCCAAAAGATGATTTCAAAATTTCCAGCTTCACATTCTTAAACAATACACCCATTTTTCTGCACTTAAGTGTGGCCATGAATTGCTAAATGAAATATTAACTCCACTTACCTTAAAGAGTATTTAGGAAGATGCAGACAATTTTACCAATCGCTAATTTATTCTGTAACATGAGACTATGCATTTTATCAATTATAATGAGAAAACTAAATTTGGAGATTGTAATATACTGTAGCAGTAGATTTCTTCACAGTAGAGCAAAAAGATGATTACTTTTCTCTTCTCCTTTCTTTCATTTGTCCCTTTTCTTTCTTTCTTTTTTTTTTGTCAGTCGTGGGTCTTGAATTCTGGGCCTGGGCGCTGTCCCACAGCTCTTCAGCTCAAGGCCACTGCTCTACCACTGGAGCCACAGCACTACCTCTGGTTTTCTGGTGGTTAATTTGGAGATAAGAGTCTCACAGGCTTTCCTGTGTGGGCTGGCTTTGAACTCACAAATCATCTCATAACAGCTGCCAAAATGGACTTGCAGGCAGGAGGGCTGCATGGAAAACTAAGTGCAGAAGGCCTGCCTGGCTCAGCCTGGAGCAGCAGGGTAGAGTGCTCTGCTTGTATGGATGGTGCTACCTATAATAGAGATGGAGTTGTCTTGATGAGGGTGGCATTATGGAATGTCCCAGCCATAGCCAATGGGAAGTAGAGCAAGGTTGTTCTTTTGGTAAGTCAATCAGCTTTCTTTATTTTAGAGGTGATCAAATACGTTCAGGAATAATAAAGATGCATAAATTTATTCATAATAAATATGAACGTACCTCTTTGGTTCCAGGACTGTCTGACAGAGACATAAAACCAGTTTTAGAAAGAAGAATGTCACTTGCCATTGGAGATGCGCTTTGGGATCAGCTTTATCTAGAAATGATGCCTCTACAAACTATTAGTTCTAAAGCTTGAGGAATATTATTGTATTTCTTTCCAGTGAGAATTGTCTAAGACCAGGTGACCAATGCAACGACATAGCCCACCTGAAGTTGTTAACTCACATGCTCAGAACTGGCTAAACTGCTGAGATATTACTCCATTAAACACCTCCTGTACACATGGTTCGGTCTCTGACTGTGTGAGTCATACCATATTCTATTTACCTGCTTCCTTGTCCATATCACATATTCTGAAACCATAACAGAAACCAAAGTAATTATACTGGAAAATATTTATATTAACAATTATCATTTCCCTTAAAACGAGCAACGAAAGATTAACCAATGGCAATAACTGAGTTCCCTTAAAAGAGCTGTTGCTCACTGAGGATGCTGAAGTTTGATTGTTGTTCAAGCTATAGTACTGAAGCAAGGGAATCAGAGGCAACGTTTGCAAGATGGATGGTGAGCAGAGGAAGATACAGCCCTGAATAAATGAGTCATCTGGAGGGAGAATTGTCCTAATGAACAAAGAATGGTACTGGAGGCTTTTCACTGAGCAAAGGAATGTTCAGTGAATGCCAGGATCAAGGGAGCATGGGCTAAAGCGTGTAGCACCCTGAGGAGTCGTTCCCCTACAAGATTTCTTGTACTTAGGAGACCACAACTGGGTTACTTCCTACAAAGTTAAACCAAACTTAAAATAAATTCCAGTCCCTGATGTTTTGCACAAAGGCAGAAGAATAAAGACCTTGATAGCCCAGGAAGGAGCAGGAAGATTTTGTACAGCCCTCCTCACCAAGACAGGTGCAGACTGGCTACATCTGGGCTTTCTGATCATTCCTGATTGAGTCCCCTTTTCTCTGTTGCAATCCTTGGTTCAAGCCACAAATGGAGGATGCATCTCTTCTACTGAGTGTACACGGGCATCTAATGAATAGTTCAACCACAGCACCTCCTCTTTCTGTCCCAATTCCCCTGGTAGGTTTGAGATAGGTCAGAGAGAATGACACTTTGTAGATGCAGGGCAGTCTCCTGCCCTGTGTGTAATTCCAGGGTGTTCATCCTGCCCCCTATGCTATGTAAGCTTTCTTTAAGTATAGTGTAGGTTGTCACTGTTGAAAATAAATTGTTCGTACACGGAGAATGCAGAAACTTCCCATGTAAATTTCTCCATAGCTTCAAGTGTTGAAACTAAAGCTTGGTTTATCAAAAACACAGCTGCTTTCCTTGGGCTTTCACAAGGCTCCAAACAGTGCTTCTTTCCTTTATGAACTCGTGAGAACACCCTAAGGAAAACAGCTGCGTGATTTCAGAGAAGAAGAAACCTTAGACGAGTGTGAAGTATTGTAATTTAAATAAGAGTGCTATTTACAGGCCTTTTCATTTTAAAATCATTTCATTATTTTATTTTATTTTGTTCTCTAAATAAGTTATCCGGGAAAATAAGAGAGCAATTATACTAGGGACTGTAGGCTTTAGAGCAGACAAATTAAAGATTTTAATTGAGAATATCAAATGTTGTAGTACATGATTAATACAGATGTGATAGCAGTGTTTACATATGTGGGATATTTACAATATTCACTTTGTTCTCTTTCTTCATGTAGCCAAAGCCAATGGAAAATGACAGGTTCTATTCATTTTCTTCTTTTTTTCTTTACATTACTGTTTATAAGATGTAAAACTCTATAAAAATGATAAGCATATTCCTGCTCACAGAACAAGTAATACAACAATAAAAACCTCCATATTCAGAAACTTTAAATAATCTTTATTTCAAATTGAGTCCTCTATTGGACACAACTTACTTGGACAAGCAAGAAAGTTTATTTTTAATTATTCATGCCTAAGAACTGACTACCTATGCCTCAAACTAACTACCTAAGTATTCATGTTTAATAAAAGTACACAGGAAAAATGTTGTTTCAGGATGTTGCTAATTACACACTCAGGGAGAAGTACTTATCCTCTGAATCTTGGTAATTCATTTAAATTTTCATTCAATAAATATGTGGGGCTATGAATAATATAAACCCAATTCAAACATATCTTCTATGTAACATAATTGCTTGAAGATATAGTTTAGGATATTTTGAATAGAGATATAAAAAGGCATTATTAAATGTCTCCACAAATAATTCTGTCCCCTTTCTCTCCCCGTACCTCTCTCCTATGGTTGTGTTGGGCAAGCCAGGAATCTACCTGTTTCTGTCTATAGCTAGAGGGGGAAGTAAGAAGGAAAGATCACACCTCTCTAAACCATAAAAAAGTGGGAAAGAAAGAGGAGGAAAGGGCCCTAGAGAAAATGAATTGTAGCCGGCTCCAGTGGCGCACACCTGTAATTCTAGGTACTCAGGAGGCTGAGATCTGAGGATCACAGTACAAATCCAGCCGGGGCAGCAAAGTCTGTAAGACTCTTACTTCCAATAAACCACTCAGAAAACCGGAAGTGACACTGTGGCTCAAGTGGTAAACTAGTTTTGAGCTGAAGAGCTGAGGGACAGTGCCCAGGTCCCTAGTTCAAGCCCCACCACCGACAAAAATAAATTAAAAAAAGAATTATCTGTTGATGTTGACAATGATGTGGTGATCAAATAGAACAACAGTAATACTGTCTAGGATTAAAGAATCAAGGAGGTAGAGAGTAAAACAGACTCACCAAGAAATATGTCTATAGTCCCTCTCCTCTCTGTCCTCCTCCCTCCCTCCAGCCCTCCCCCTCCTCCCTGCCCCACAGTAGGTGCAGGTCCCCTGTTCTGCTACCAATAAGAGCACGTGTTGGAATGTGCTCTCACTGTGAGGAGTCTTGTGATTGGTTCCTTTGCATGAGCAAAAAAGCCGTCCTATAATTGGGTCCTTCATTTTGGCACAGAGATGGCTCGGAGTCCTGATTGGGTGGAATTTGGGGAACACATGCCTGGCCACAGTCATGAAGGCTGCGTGCACTATGCCTTGAAGCCTGATAGGAAGGAAATGAGTGTTCCTTGTGCGCCTCCTCTCTGCCTTGTCGGAACTGCCCTAGACTCCACCTTTTGTCTCTAGCTACCTATCTGGGGAAGCCTAATTCTCTCTCTCAAAAAATAAATAAGTAAGCTAAAAGGAGGATATTGAAGAGGCAGAAAGAAGAAGTTGGAAGAGGAAAGGAAGAGGAGGAAGACATGAAAATGAGAAATTGCTACTGAAATACTGCTGGTTGATGTGTCCAATCAACATTCACATCTCAAGAACAAGTCTGAATGAAACAAGAGGAAAAACAAAAACAAACAAAAATAAAAGGAAAACTCTGTTGGAGGTGACTAAGGTCCCTCATACATTGAGTGAATCCATGGTTTTGCAGCGGAGACTGCCTGATGGATCACCTTTAGTGTGTCCCTGAACAGCACAGTCCTGGCACAAATGCATCACAGTTAATAATAGGAGCTCAGTAGGTTCATCTAGATTTAGTCATACTCACACAAATTTAAATAGAGAGACAAATCTAAAGCACCATAGGGGTCACTGAGAAACGACACCTTGTTTAGAGTGCAAAGTCTCCTTCTCACAAGACTTTGCTCTCCTCTAGATCTGTCATCCTCTAACATTACCTGGGCAATTGTACTGTTGCTGCTGCAGTAGCAGCACTGACACTACCCTGGCAATATATCTATGCTGTATTCCTTCCACTTTACATGTAAGGAAACTGGCATGTGGAAAATGAGGTAGACAAGTACATTTTAAAAAGAAATCATCCCCACTCCAGAGAAATAAGATACAAACAAACCATAAAATAAACAAAGAAGAACTTCTTATGGAAATCCTTAGTACGTTTTAGATCTAGTACCTGAAAAAGAAACTGCTTTTATCTTTAACCCTGTTTCTCCTAGCAAAGGGAAAGCCATTCAGCTTACTGAACACCTTTAGCTGCATGATTAGCCATTATGTCTATTTCCTTCTTTCTGTCTCACAATCTACAAAATTATGATCTCCAGAAAACTAGAGAAAGGAAACCCTTTTAGTCGACAGTGAATCAAATTAGTCCAAATTTTAAGACTCTTAGGACTTCTCTGAAAACGTGAGCCAGACTGTACAAAGACTAAACAGAAGCTTATCGAAGCTGAATCTAAACTGCAACGCTGCGGTCAGGGAAGGTGGAGCTTAGAAAGTCAACGTGCAAAGTTCGTTGTCAACATAGTGTTTTGTTCATAACATTGTTACAATGGGTCAACCTGTATCCTTAGTGTGGGGGAAAGAGAGGAGTTGGGGATGTGGGGAGGGAAGGGATGGTAGGGGGAAAACAAAGGAGGGGGTAACAATTCTCCATAGGAAATGTACTCATTACCTTACTCATGTAACTGTAACCCCTCTGTACAGTACCTTTACAATAAATATATATATATATATATATTAAAAAAGAAACACATAATAGATGATAACCAGACAAAAAAAAAGAAAATCAACGTGCACACTCATGCACATAGTGTATATAGTAAACATAACTGAAATGCTAGTAGAGGTGTGGCTCAAGTGGTAGAGTGCTAATCTTGAACAAAAAGGCTCAGGGACAGTGCCCAGGTCCCAAATTCAAACTCCAGCACCAGCAAAAAGAAGAAGAAGAAGAAGAAGAAGAAGAAGAAGAGGAGGAGGAGGAGGAGGAGGAGGAGGAGGAGGAGGAGGAGGAGGAGGAGGAGGAGGAGGAGGAGGAGGAGGAGGAGGAGGAGGAGGAGGAGGAGGAGGAGGAGGAGGAGGAGGAGGAGGAGGAGGAGGAGGAGGAGGAGTGTGTGCCTTTTCCTTGCTCCTTTCTCCTTCTTCCTCATAATAGTTTAGATCTACATATGTGTTGCCCAAAAAATACAATCCAAAGAAGCATTGTAAATCCAACAGGGATTTAATACCAACCTAAAATTTCAAGACAGCTATACATTAACCCTTATCCAACTTAAATTATTAATTTGATTTTTTCAAGAGTATGCAATCTTTCTTTTCTCAATTTTTCCACATTTTTCTGTTTTTATTAAGCATACCTGTTTTGCACCAAAGTTTCACTGTAACATTTTCCATATATACATATACAATATACCCACAAACAAATCCATCCTTCTACCATTCCCTCTTATTTTCCTTTTCCCCCTTCTTAAACCATTTCAACAGGTTTTGTAGTCCTCTTCATACCTATGCATAAAATATCCATCATATAACTATATTCACCTTCCAGTGTTACATCCTAATACAGGCTGTCAGAGACTATGCTACAGATAATTTTCCTTGAACAAAAGCCTGTGATTATATGCATTGGAAGTAGGACTGCTCCTAGGGCCTCCTTTTACTTCAGTGTCTTTAATGTGACATTGTCAACCTTTGAGGGAAAGAGCCCTTTCATCCTTCAATCAGTTCCAGAAGGAGCGAATTTTCTTATCATGAATCTTGGGTATTCGATTACAAAAAGTCACTTGAAAAAATAAACAGTGACCTTTGTACTGTAATTCCTTTGGTTTGAAGCTATTAAGAATTCATTTATGATTAGAACCAATCCACTAACTGGAGGGGGGAAGCCATTAATAAATAGGAAGTAGAATTCATGAACTGTGAAGATTGTATTTGGGTGAATAAGCACAGCTGTGATATGGAGGTATTATTTTGTAATTACATCTAAATTCTTCAAGATTAAACTATTTTCACCACTCCCTCCACTCCCCTGCCACCACTGCCCACCATTTTTTTCCTCTCAATTCCCACTTCCCAGCTTGCATATCAAGTTTAAGGGCTAGTACACTGGCAGCTCCAGTCCCACCATCCTCCCCTCATAGGGGAAGGACGTTGGGGTGCCCACGCTGGACATATAGAGGAAAAGAGGAGTAGTCCAATGCTTCTGTGTCACTGGGCCTGGCATGGAAAGAAGCCAGCCATTCTGTCAAAGCTAAACGAGAGAAATCAATGTAGTGCTTTTTAAAAAAAGGAGTAGACTTCAGATCAGAACCAGGAAAGCCTCTATTTATGGTGCATGACCAAGACCCTCCTACCCGCTGACCACACTCAGGACGGTTGTGATCGGCTGACTTTAATAAGTTCAGTGGTGTAATATTTAGTTAATTGGGTTGGACAAGGGCTTTGCCTAGGGTCTTGTAAACCAAGTTTTCTTCCCCCATGATATGATGAAGATTAAAGCATAATATTTCCATTACACCAGACAGACTATCACCAACCCTCATCCTTGACCCAAATATAACCCCAAATTTAACAAGCCCTCAAGCAGTGCTTGATACCAGGAAAGCATTGATAAGAAAAACTCAGATGTGCTGAACAATTCCAGTACTCCAGGGAGGCAATTTCCACTAAGGCTCAAGATGACCCTCTGAGATGACAATGATTCAGAAGGGAGAACTTGAGGCTGAGAAGCTGAGGTAGCTTAGAAGCGCTGAGCCTGTATCAAATAGTTTGGCATCAGCCAAGAGATAACGGAGCACCAGTCTAGCACAATATATTTGTTCACTTTTATTTACTCAATGCCTATAAGAGGTCTGCATCATGCTGATCACTCTTCTAAGTGCTTGTGCACTTAACTTGTTTAGTTCATACCCTGTGGTGACAGTACTGAGACAGAGAGAAGTTAAGCAGCTTTGCCTAGATCAGAGTTGAAGAGCAGCTGGGTCTTGAGCTCCTTAAGATCTAGAAAAGGAATAATTACATGCATGAAGGAAAAGGCCTCACAGACATAGAACTCTACTCCATGATGAAAGCCACAACTTCCAACAGAAGAAAAAGCACACAGAATGAAGTGCATCCTCCAAGCAAAACAGACTGGAGATACCGGTGGATGAGGGCACAGTTCCTGGCATTTGGGTGGGAGACTATTTTAGCAGGTTGTAGTTGTTTTGAAGGGAATAAAATAACGTTTTTTGAGAACTCACTATGAGACATTCTCCTGGTGTTTGTTCTCACTTCAAAGTTCGAAACTGGGGTCATCTCATGCTAGAGAGGCTTAGAGAGGACCTCACTATATATTCTGCTACCCCTGAGTGGCGCTAGACTGAAGACCACACCTCCTGTATAGTCCTGCTCTTACATTGGGCTTTAATCCCCTACATAGTTTTTTTTTTCTTCATCTTTAATTACTTTAATATAAAAAACAGAGATGTTCCACACTTCACACAATATTTTTAAAAAGTTTTCAATACTCTTAAGTATTCATGAAAATAAAATTTATTGACTAGTAACAATGACCCCCAAATTAGTACTATCAAATCATTCCTAATGCCTGTTGCACAGACAATAATATTTCAAAGGTAAGTTGGAGAAACAGGGAATGGAACATGAACATTTTGAAACTACACATTTCACTCATTTCTCTGCTAAATCTTGTGCTATCTAGCAGATGTGTTCCAAATCATTGTAAAGACATGCAGCTACGGTTCTCTATCGAGGGAGGAGTCACACAGCATTATATTTCCATAAATTTTTTAAAGAATTAATAAGCAACAGAAAGGGGTGGCATTAATCAAGATGCACTGTACTTATGAACTTATACGTTGAATTGAAATCTCTTTGCAGAACTACTTAAAGATAATAAAAATAAAATAAGCACAACAATGAATTTTTCTAGGTCAAAGAAAGCCAGCTAAAGAACAAACAAAACTAGTAATTGAGAGTTAGGGATGCTGACCAGAGTAAGAAAATCAGTATAATCAAGAAAGATATGTAATTATTTAACATAATTTCATAAGGTTAGATCAATGCGACTCACTGAATAAGTAACTCAACAACATTTTGAGACAAGTAGGAACATGGTCCACAGTCCTGTTCCTATTTCCTGTGTAATTCTCTTAATCTGTAAGCACTGAGTCTAATTAACACTAACATACATATTACAATGATATAAAAGTCAAATCATTATTAGTAGATATATTCTTCTTTGAAGTGCACAATTTAGAGAAAACTTTACCAGGCTGTGCATTTTCGAAAGATATGGTCAGTGTGTACAGTACAGGCTAAACAGACACCTCCAATGTAATTGTTTTAATAAATAAAAGCCCATTAAGGAAAAAGAAGGTAAGCAGCATATCCTATATTAATGGTAGAAAATTTCTTTCTGATGAAGGACTAATTGTAAGAGAAGGAGTCATACCATTCTGATTACCTTATTTGCTTTTACATTTTGTTAGTAACTTCCATGCTCCTAGATATCCAGTCAATTGCCACTAGTTTTGGCTACACTCATATTCTGCTATCTTATCCTGCCTAGTCTGGCTGATAATCCTATGTGGGGTGGATCTGACATAGTAATGCTGACACTACTAGGTAAGACAAGATATACAACCTTAGTTCTGCATAGCCAGCACTGAGTTCTGACTTCACAGTCTTCTTCCTGTTTTGGCCAAGTTTCCTATAGTTTCTAGGGTGAACTTTAAACACTACCCCATGTCACCTTCTGATTTATTACTTAAGTATCTTTATTGCAAAGGTGGTGAATAGGGGAGTTACAGTTACATAAGTAAGGTAATGAGCACATTTCTTTTCAAACACCATTACCCCCTCCCTCAATTTTTCTCACTCACTCTTCCCTACTCCCTTGCCCCCACAAAGTTGCATACTTCATTTCCAACATAGTGTCTAGTGAGTATCATTGTTGCATTTTAGTTCATCCTTGGTCCTGGTGTTTCTGTGATTCCCTTTCCTTTCCAAAGATCAGATAAATGTATATATAAGACAAAGGGTACAGGAAACTAAAACAGGAGAAAAATAGAAATAACTGCATACAGGACATAATAAGAACCTCTTGTTCCCAATTCTTGGAGTTTATGTTGATATGCTTCATTATATATGGTCCTATACAGTTAGCAATTGGGTTATTGTGATCTCCTGTTAAGACTGTCATAGACATATTCTAGTTATTACAAATGAGGGAAACCATGCAACTTACTTTTCTTTGGACCTGGCTTTCTTTGCTTAATATAATTTTTTCCAGGTCTTTCCATTTCCTTATAAATAGGGCAATGTCATTCTTTCTGATGGAACCATAGAACTTCATTGTGTATGTAAACCACATCTTCTTGATCCATTCATCTAGCAACCTTTTCAAGATAGCCAATCATCTCTGTAACCAGTGTATATTTTGTTGTGTATCACTACTGCCTGTGAACAGAATATATCTTTATATGTATATTTGGAGTTGGGGGCACCTTCAGGGCCCTGTGAAGTAGTTTTGTCTCTTACATGATATACAAAGGATTAAAGTATAGAATTTTCATTCCATGGATTTAAAATAGATGTAATTTGGCAGAATGAAAAAAGAAAGAATAAAAATAAAATAGACCAAGAATTTTCAAGTAGTTCTGAAAACTAAGAAGAAAAAAGAGAAAGCAAAGACTAGCTTAACCAATTTTAAAGAGCAATAGAAAGAGGGCATAGAAGTGCACCATCAGATTCCAGAAATGATAAGACTATTAACAATGAGATAAATATAAATTTTAATGGCACAGAAGAGGCCTAGGCCCAGCCACACACATACAGGGAACTTAATAAATGACACTTTACACAATGGGAGAGCCTAAGCAAAAATAAAATAACCAAATAAAATTATGTAGATCATAACTCAGATACCAATTTCATATCATGTTATACAAGTAAAACCCACAATTAAATAAGGTCCTTACTGTAAAAAGGGAAGTTTTACAATTTTTAGAAGAAAACATAAGATTATCATGTTCACATCTTGAAGACATATTTAAGAAAATAAAATCTTAAGAGAATAAAAGTGCAAACCTTAAAGAAGGAACTTGCACATATGACTATATTAAATTAAAAACCACTCTGAATCATGTGAAAAACAAAAGCAACAGACAAATCAGAAAGCAATGTGCAATACACATACATAATAAATAATGAATTATCCTGTATTAGAATGCTTAATATTTAGTTAATAAATATTAGAATAATTAATTTTAACAAATCAGTAAAAACAACTATTTATATTTTATTGTTATTATTAAAGTGTTGTAGAGATGGGTTACCATTTCATAAGTCAGGTAATGAATACATTTCCTTTTAGGACAATGTTACCCCTTCCTTCACTTTTCCCGTTTCTCTTTACTGTCCCTGTCCACAAGTTGTATAGTTCGTTTGTCACATAATGTATGCTGAATACCATGACAGAATTTGTTCATGCTTCCTCCCTCACTTTCTGTGACCCCACATTGCTCCCATAAAAAGAGAAAAAAAATCCCAAAGTAAAAACACCACCACCACCACCAACAACAACAACAAGAACAACGACAACAACAAAACCCACGTTTTCATTTCCTGGAATTTGTTTTGACAGAACTTCTTAGGAAATTAGGACAAGGAAAATGGTCAGAATGTCACAGAAGAGGAAATTTGGATGGTTTCTAAGAATAAGTAAATGGATACAACTCTATTAAGGAAATAAAAACTAAAGCAAAAAGAAAGCATTTCATACTCTTTAGGATGGCAAAAAATTAAAGTCTAAAAGTTACAGGTACTACAGATATGGTGAAAATGAGAAGTTTAAAGCAATCATCAATGGAAATACAAATTGAAATCGCCATTTTTAGAACAATTACTGCCTGCGAGTGACATGGAGGTGTGTATACCCAAGCACCCTTTGGTTTTCTTTCCAAGATACTTAGCTTCAAGAAGAGGCTGTGGACCACATACATGGCTATCAATAGAATAGAGACACAGTACTATATTCACGCTTGAACTAATACAAAAAGAAGATATAAATGAGCCAAAGCTACATGCATAAACAGGAATAAATCCTGAAATTACATGGAGTGAAGGAAATGTAAATTACTGTGTGTTGTATTCTATTTATTTAGGTTAAAAATCTTCCAAATAATACAATATAGTACTTTGGGATATGTTTCTGGATATAATAAAATATTTGGATATAATAAAATAAAAAAGGTACATGGAAAGGGACATGATAACCAAGAGAGGGTCTACTTTTGCAGAAAAAAAAGATCAAACTTTGGAAATAGTGAATAGTTAAAATATCTTTTCATTTTCTTTTTACTGGTATTGGGCTTGGGCTCAGGACCTCATGCTCTCCTTTTTCACTCTGCTTTATCACTTGAACCACATCTGGACTTTAGACTTTTTACTGGTTTGTTGGAGATAAAGAAAATCGTTTGGCATTGTCTGCCAGGTCTGGATTCAAAGTTGAATCCTCAGATCTCAGCCTCCTGAGTAACTGATTACACGGATGAGCCATCAGTCTTTAAATTTATAATGCTATATTTTGTAGATAGATGTGAAGATGGAAATGATAGTATCGCTTAGCTCTGCGAGATTGATATCAGAAAATTATTATCTGGAGAGGCCGTGCAGTCAGCAGTCTTGGTTTGGACCATTAGCTCTACCTATTCTGTCTACATTATCTAGATAAATCATTACATACTGCAATGGCCAAAGTTCCCTTTTCTTCAACAATACATATTTCAAAGGGTTGTACTAAAGGTTAAATTAAAATATATACAATATAAAATATTTTTAGCACATTACTATAATACCTGGCACAGAATAGACATCAATAAAATGCTATTATTTTTATTCCTTCAATAAATATCTATGCATGTATTGCCAAGCTTGTAAAAATAAATTACTTGGAATCAAATTATAAGATTTCATCAATAACTTTAACTTCATATGCAATAGAATTGAATGGCACTCTTTGACCACTTATAGATATGATTCCAAAGTGCCCTAAGGTAGCTCTCATATGAAAATTCCCGTGTGTGTGTGTGTGTGTGTGTGTGTGTGTGTGTGTGTGCGCGCGCGTGTGCGCACGCGCAAGTGTGCGTGCATGTGTGTGCACACGTGCATAAGTGTGTGTGTGCCACTCCTGGAGGTTGAACTCAGAACCTGCACACTGTCCTTGAGCTTTTGAGCCACAGCTACATTTCTGGCGTTTTTTTTTTGTTGTTTTTTTTTTGATAGTTAATTGGAGGTAAGAGTCTTATAGGCTTTCTGCCACTTCTGGCTTGGACCATGACCTGAGATTTCAGCCTCGTGAGTAGCTCGGATTATAGACATGAGCCCCCAGTGCCCTACTAAGGAATGTATATGCCAGAGGATACATGCTTATTTTTTCCAATAACCAGTAGAACTTTTATATCAAGACTTTACATTACGTGTGTGTGTGTGTGTGTGTGTGTGTGTGTGTGTGTGTGTGTGTGTGTGTGTGTGTGTGTGTGTGTGTGTTTCCATATTATGGCTTAAACTCGGCCTGGGTGTTGTCCCTCAGCAATTTTTTTAAAGGCTGGTGCTTTACAACTTTAGCCACAGTTTCACTTCTTCAAAATTCTTCAAAAAGTGTCTTAAAGCAGTGAGAAATGAAGAACTTGCTTTGATCATGAAAATGTTCTCTGTATTATTCAATATTGTTGTGATTTGCCACATGTGAGCTATTAAACACTTGGAATGTGGCAAATGTAATTGAGAAATGGAATTTTCATCTAACTTAACATTAAATAATTTAAATGGTTGCATATGGCTATTGGCTACTGTATTGAAAAAATCAGGTTTAAGGTCATCAAATGTCTAGGCATGGTGATAATCCATAGGCAGGGATCATCAAATATCAAAGGTCATCAAATGTGTAGGCATGGGCCTATAATCCCACCATTCAAGGGCAGATGCAGGAAAATCAAGTGCTCAAGGACAACCTGGCAAACATCTAAAAAAACTGTAGAATAAAACTCAAGGTACCAAGGACATTTTTTGACAAATCCATATTGCGTACCAAGTCTATGAGCAGCAGTATATGGAAATGATATAAGAGAAACCCTGTGTGCTTTGTAATCTCAGGTGTACAATCTATGAAAGGAAAATAAACACACTTGAAACCTTGAAGTGACAGGAAGCAGCAGGGACTGAGCTAATGTGAAAGTAACCTAAGGGTACATGGCAAATATCTATTTGTTACATCATACTGGACAGATCTAATGAAGGAGGGCTCCTGGGCTGTGGCAGGCTGTAATCAGGATTTAAGAGATGTATATTCTACAGAAATGGACAGCAGAGAGGGGACATTTCTGACACCCTGATCAGCCTAAACAGAGCAAAAGCTGTAGTGGACTTAGCTGCCAGAAATATGCCTGGCATGGGAGATGCACCTATGCAAGAAATTGGGCTTCAAATGACCTTGTCTCACTTGCCCTCAACTTCAGCCTTGATTCTCACCATCTCCTACCTCTCACCTTCCCTCTCACATGGATGAGCTGCATTTAGTTCATCAACATGCCCCACCTATTTCCTGCTTTTCTGCTATGATTGGCCTCTGGTAACTCTTACTCATCCCTAAGACTCAGCTCAAGCATGGCTTTCCCTGAGTTGACCCTTTCTAGCCTCCTGGGTTATATTTGATGCTTCCTCTGTGTTCTCAATGGACCAGAGGCACATATATATCTATCACTGATCTGATGATACGTTCACACTGAAGCCAGTCTTTGGTATTTGATCCAGAGCTCCTTGAATGAACCCCATGGCATCCATCTTGGTATGCTCAGTCTTATTACACTCTTCATAAATCAAGGAGTGACTTTGCCATACAGCTAACAAAGTTTCTCCAAAGAATCCTTCACATAGCTATGGTCTGATCTTTGTGGCATTTAAGAATCTGTTAATGATATTTAAAATGGATATTTGGCCAAAAATAAAGCACCATCGTTTGAGATCAGAGATGGCAAGATAGCAAGTTTATTCTGAAAAAAAAACTAACATGCTTTTCTATTTTTACTTTTTATATGGCCATATGTAGCATAACCTTTTCCAGATGATCCACATTGGAAAATGGAAAATGGTTTGCTCTCTCAGGTCTTTTTCAAATGCTGTTCTTCAGGCCAAGCACAGATCTGTATCACTTATTAATATCCTCTCATTGTTATATATTCCTCCATCACATGTGTCACCACCTCAAATACTTTAGCTGTTCTTATTGGCTTATTATCTGTCAGTCTCTCTCTAGGATAGAAGTAACAGTCTCATTTATTACCTTTACAGCTCCTAGGATGTTAGGAATGCCTCTGACACACCATTTGTATGCATAGATGAGGGAGAAGGTCAATCTGCTAAAATCAAGAGAGAGAGAGACAGAGAGAGAGAGACAGAGAGACACACACACAGAGAGAGAGAGAGGTGAGGTAGCAACTTTTCCATTCCTGCGATTAAAAGTAAGGATTTGCAGTAGGACAGAGCTCTGAAGCCCATCTTTGTGGAGAAATATTTATCTGAAAATTAAAACAACTTTGCACATATACAAGTAAACCTAAAGTGACTCAGACCTCAAGGTGTGCTACAAAGTGTGTCGAGGATGTATCTTCTATCCAGGGCACCAGACCAGAGCTTTATTTTCTAGAATAGAATGTGTTATGGACCAAAAGCAAGTTCATTCAGCATGTTTTCAGGATAAAGCAATGAATGTATCATGAAGATCCAAATCTCCTCTCTCTAGACTTTGACTTAAATATGGAGACATGTTTTAGATGAATAGATGGAAAGGTAGAAACCAAAGAACTCTAGAACAGATTATACTATTTCTAGGTTATTTTCTCTGTATCATTTTGGTTACGGATATGTGAGAGAGATGGTAACATCAAAGATAATCAGTAAACCAATCAGTCATTAGAGAATGCCATTATTCAACTTCATGGAGCCACTTCTGGTTTGTAGACCATCTGGGAAGGACTGAGCATCTCCTTCCAGCACATAGAGGACAGCTTTGAAGCAGCTAAGTTGAGAAACACTAGGCCTCTGCAGTAACAGGAGGAGAGAAATCCTACATCAGTACTGTACCAGGAGAAACAGGGCAAAAGAGTTGAGACTCAATGCTGACAGCAAGGATCTAGGTGCAAAGGAAGTCTATTGAACTCAATGGAATATAATGAATAGCACAGATCCTATAGACTACGGATGCCTGCAGGGACCAGGTAGACAAGAACATGGCTCAGAAACCAGTGACGCAGAAAGTTCAGCCTAAATAACATTCATCACTTGGCTGCTTCAAAAATCACATATGCCATTTTGGAGGGCTGTTGGAGAACACACCATGGAAGTTGGAAGACTTAGTGTTTTTACTCAGAGGGCAGAGAAACCTAAAGAAATACTTGCCATGATTGTACCAAACTCTAGGAATCACATGAGCATTGAGTCATCATGAAAAACAAAAAAACAGATACTTGGAAATGAGACTGAGAAACTGCTGAGTAGATCCAGATACCAGTTGTCAGAGACCACAGTCAGAGTCCCATGGAGGTCAGGTGTATGCTAGTGTGAGCAAATGTCAGAGACTTTTCACAGTATTGGGTTCTCCTGGACCTCCAGCCACACACATCCCCTAGGGAGACCAAGTTGTGAAGTAGTTCTTCCAGTTCATGCTAGGAATGTAGAAAAAAAAATCTTGAGGTGATTTCTTCGGGGATTTTAGATTATCACACTATAATTTACATGTATATTCCATTATCTAATTTACCAGCAGCTTTCTCCCTCTATGATTTCATTTCATCGTTACAGAACAGTTGTGGTTATTACCAACCCCATTTGAGAGATAAAGCTTAACCACAAGCTCTTAAATTTCAGCACCCTGTGTCTGGATCCCAGACGGCACAGATTCCCCCCAGATAACATGCCGATGGTTCTCATTTCAGAATTCTGGGAGTTCTGCAAACCTCCCCACAAAGAATTCTTCTCCAGTGACAGATTTGGGAACCTCATACTTCTGCTGAGTCGGGTCAAATGAGCAGGTATCAGCATGGTCCACCCCCAGCAGGCAAATGAATGGCAGCGTTCACTGCCACTTAATGGGGAGACACATGCTGCCACTGTTAACGCCTTCTGGTTTGAATTTTTAATTCTATCCCATAAAAGAGTGCCGTAAATCATCCTGCGCTCCATTTAGAGTTGCATTTTCCAAAACCATCTCTGAAGTAATTAAGGAGAAACTGTACCGGCCTCTAAATCAGTTTCCCAAGATATTCGAAAGCAATGAAAATTCCGTAGCTCACTTTCCTTTCTGTCTATCTCCTGCCTCCATCCATTCTGGTTGTGACAAACCATCGTCCCCAAGCCTTCATTCACAAAATATTTATGAGCCATTGGTGAACCTTTAGCCACTGAGAAATATAATGCTGCATGACAAAAAATGAGTTATAGGAAAGTGTACAAAGTCTCACTTTAATATAATCCATCCGGCCCCAGGTCTACCGATTAATAACCCAAACCTGACTCCAATATGAGATCCAGGACCAAATGCAATAATCCAAAGTCTTGTGAGTGTACCCAGAGACCTGATAGCCTAACCTAATTCGCCTATTGCCAACATTTTCAAAATCAAATAAATACATAAATAACAAGTAAATCCAAAAGAGATTTCCCTGGACTCCAGGGAGCACATTTATAGCATATACAAAGCAAAGCAAGTTGAATGTTTCCCAAACATGCAGGTGCTAAATACTCATGTTTGGCAGGAATCATTATTTGCTGTATTCCCTGGATCTTCTATTTTGCTGAATTTAATTTGTTTTCGATACTTACAAGGAGTAAAGATACAAAAGTAAACCAAAACAGTTGCAAAACTGTGACAGTAAATGAGATTTACCACTGTGCTTTTTATGAATATATTTTAGGCAGCATAGAATTTTTTTTTAAGTATCAAGACAATATCCATCTCTGTTATTTACTTCCCACTCTGTGCTTGATAGAAAAACAGGAACCAGAAATAATGGAGCATGGGATACCACCGCTATGAATCATACATGCACAGAAATCATAACTTCTCTAGGAAGTAAGAAATCTGTTGACTTCTTCTTAGCCCTTAGTCATCAAAGAAAGTTGTGGATTGATGACAAACTCAAGCATTGCTTGAAAAAGGTCTCTGGAGGAGCTGGGGATTTCTGGAGTCTTGATACTAGATAGGGGTATCAGGTAGGATGGAATGGATCTATTTTCCTGAGGCAACAAATTTCAAATATGGCTGCACCCTGGGAAGAACTCTGGACATTTGAAAGCTACTTGTGTCAGAAACCAACCCAAGACTGATTAAGTCAGAATCTCTGCAGCTGGGGCCCTGGGTCTGTTTATTGTAAAATGCTCCCCAGATAAGGCCAAATTTTGCATGTGCATAGAATCACAAGTTCCATGTTGATTTCTGTTGGTTTGATTGTGATTGATGATGATTGCCTGCTCATGGACTTGGGAACTACTCATGGTTTCAATAAGAAGTTGCAAATTTGAGGCTTTATTTAGAATAAAGACATAGTTTGAATTGCACTGTGCTTAAAATTTAACTGATATGTTGAAAAGCAAAAGCAAAAATGGGATATTTCTCATTAAGATACAGATTTCTCACTATTTCTCATATGCAGCAATGGGAAACGTTGATTGGGTCTCATTGATATTTGTCATTCTGTTAGTCGGTCCCTCCGACTTGCCCAGTCTTCCTCACGAGGCTTGCATATCAGATCCTTTTCTCATTAACATAACCACTGTGACTTCCATAAGCACCAGGATAGATGGAAAAAATTACAAGGAAAGCATTTCTAAGACTCACTTTCATAAATAAAGAAATGGAAACTTAGAAAATGTGAACTGCTTTTTAGTTCTATTATTTCTTAAGCTCTGTCATACTTTCTCCAGCCCTGTTTACCTAAGCCAAACTTCCGTTAGAATTTGTTTTTGCCGATTGGCCTATTAATATTTAATGTTGTTTCTCTTTGAATTTTAAAGTAGTAATTAAATTGAACTGTTCAGAAAGAGCATATTAATTCCAATTTTTAAAATATGAAAGAGAATAAATCTTGCTCTAAACAAGAGCACAGCAAAATGTACACATTAATTCTGTAGGGTGAGCCCGGGTATCTTTTATTAAATATTTATTTCAATAATTAGAAATAAATTGAGACAACAAGAAGCAAAAAAAACCCCACAAAATATATCCTGAGAAGAAATTTTCTGTACTGTAACGATCTTAGCACCTTGACTACTTCTTCTCAATAATAAATAAAAATTTACTTCTAACATGTTTGTGTTCCTGTACTATATTGTCATGCAGGATGAGGGCCCTGCTTATTATCTTGGATAATAGTATGTAGCATATAGAACTTTACAGATAATTTGTACCAAGGGAATATTTGTAGATCCCAATTAAAATACCCAAAGAAAGTAAAAAAAATCAATATTCACCGTTAAACTATGGCTACTGAAGGCGCTCAACAAAAAATTCACTAGAAACTTAAAAACTAGCTCAAATTCCCATGAGCATCAGGACTCTGCTGTGCATAATCTTGTCCATGGCATCTGGAGAAGCAGACCCAATCATCTGCATGCTCCATTGCCACTTAATCTTTGCTTTCATGATGCAAGGAAAGGTAAACCACTGAGTAGCACTGCAATGAAGAGGACGCTCCATGGGTTATTACAACCACCTTAGTTATGACTGGCTCCACTTTACAGATGTAGATGCTGCTCTATATTTATGCACGTGGTTAGCAACAGCGCTTCCCAAAGTTCTATACTACTTGGGTTCCACATTAAAAAATGCAGATTTTTTTACTTTGTAAATCCATGATCCTGAGAGATTCCTTTGCAATATAGCCCCTGGACCTTTGAAGCTACTAGCTGAGTTTCATCACTGACATAGAAGGATGCAGCCAGAAATGAAGAATCTTAAAAGCCTATTAGGCCAGAGGCCATATTACCTGAAGTTTTCCTAATACCATGAATTATGAAATAATTACACAAACTACCATTAGATAGCATTATTCTAGACAATTTAATTATCTTCTTTTCCCTTCACTCACCTAGCCTCCTTTACTGATGTTTCCGGAGGAAGGAGGGAGAAATAGTTTTGATAGTCTAGACCCTTAATGAACCATTGTTCATTTGGACAACTGAAAATATCTATAGTATCTCCTCTGTGGTAGACATTGAGCCAGACCCTAGGATATAGTCATAAACTGAAGAGACTACTGGCTAAACCAAACAATGGTAATCAAAAGTTAAAGAACTAAGATAGGAACAAGGAATTTGCTCAAAGAATGCATTGAACAAAAAGCTAATCATGACCAGAGGAACTTAGATCTCATTTCCAAGGACAGACAAACCAGCTGAGATGTAAGAGGAAGAGAAAAGTGACAAGAGATCTGAATTGAAGATGATGGCTAATTTTATGTGGCAACTTCACTGGCCTATGGGATGTCCATATATTCAATTCAATAGTAGTCTAAGTATGTCTGTAGGGATGTATAAATATGAATTCACATTTTTATCACTAGTCTGGATAAAGCAGACTGCTGTCTTTATCATGAGTTGTCTTCATTCACTCCACCAAAGAACTTTATAAAACAAAGCTGATCCAGGAGAAAGCGTAAGAGGAATGCCCAACTTTCTGCTTGAAGTGGAACATTGATCATTTTCTGCCTTTAGACTCCAAAGGAGTCATGGGCCCTTCTTGGATCTCATTTCCTAGCTTTCACACTGAAATGCATACTATTGCTTCTCCTAATTCTCAGTCCTTTCAATTCTTGATCTGCCTTGGATTCATCTGGATTTCCAGTTTTCATACAGCAGCACCAGGGATTCTCAGCCACCATAATTGCATATAATAACTTCTCGTAACAAATCCTTTCTCTCTCTAATGTACCCCCCCACCCCTCAAACACATATATGCTGGTTTTCCTCTTGGTTCTGTTTTTCTGGAGTACCCTGAGTAACATACCACATCAAAGTAGGGATCAGAGAAGGGACATTGGTTCAGGAATAGCCCAGTCATTTTTCTCCAGTCCTGCTGGGTGTAGAATAGTTAAGTGAAGACAGGCAAGAACCTGGAAACACAAGCAAAACAGACCAGGCTGCAGTAGCTGCAGTTAGGGTCAGGACCTGTAGCTCGCTCACTCTCTCTATGTACTTCTGCTTCCAATGTAAAAAAAGATTAAAAAAAAAACAGTAGGCTAATGTCAGATCTAAGTTGTTATTATTATTCATTTCACTAATTTTTTTTGTAGGTCATGGGGCTTGAACTCTTGACTTGGGCGCTGTCCCTCAGCTCTTTAGCTCAAAGCAAGAGCTCTTCCACTTGAGACACAGCACCACTTCTGGCTTTTTCTGCTTATGTGGTGCTGAGGAATTGAACGCAAGGCCTCATGCATGTGAGGCAAGCGCTCTACCACTGAGCCACCTTCCCAGCTCTCACTAATTATTTTTTAATTTCATTATTTTCATTCATTTAATTAATTATTCAGTTGTGTCACAAACAGAAGCACTGATATTTCTTCAAATATAGATTCAACAAACATCCATCCAGAGTCTGTTCTCAGCCAGGCAGGGAGACCCCAGTGGACAAAGTCCCTAATGTCAAGGTTCCTAGATGTTAGATGTACCAGATTGAAGTTATTTCTGTTAGAAAAAATGAAGTGGTATAGAAAATGCTGGGGTTGAAGTTGTAGGAGATCATGTACCATACTTCTCCCCAGCTTCTCTGATTTGATGGCAATGCTGCTGCCGTTCGGTCAGTAAATGCATCCCTCTCATCCTTACCTTCATGTTCACATGGCTCACTCCCATGTGTCTCTGTAAAATTTTCCCACTTTATAAAAACACAGGTCATATGGAATGGAACCCAGCCTACTTTAGTACAACTTTCTATTAATAAGTGCACCCACAATGACCTAATCAGGCTACATTCTGAGGTCCTGGAGGTTAGGCCTTCAACATAAGGATTTCAGAAAAACACACCTCAATCCATAGTGGGAGTTGATGTCCATTATGTAATGTAAGCAGCTGAGCCTCTCAGGGCAAAAACTAGCCCGAGAATAGGCAAGTGAAGACAGAGTCTACTGAAAGGACAAATGGAAGATCCCCACCCCCACCCCAGAACAAAGCTAAGGGGTATCCCAATAGTCCAAGCAAGACCTGGGACTTGAAGAGGAAATTCAATGAGACAGAAAAGGAGGTTATATGGCAGGAAAGTCAAAAGAAACATCATTACCATTTCTTCCATGTTGCAGACTGCTTGGAGACACCTGCAGGCTGTCAGATACCTAGACCCCACCGTGACAGCCATTCTCAACAGAACAACTGTTGCCTTGAAGTAATTCCCAGCATCTGAAGACACTCATTTTGGTGAGATACCTTAAACTGCATGACATCAAAAGCCTGCATGTATTAACGACTTTCTAATCTTTCCAGTGTAATTTGAAGCTCTGTCACAGTATCCACCAAATAAAAATTAAATAGGTATTAAGGACTGCCAACAAGTATGTAATCCCAAAGGGTTAATTTTGAACTTTTTTTTTTTCAAATGGATACAATGAAGTCATGAAGAACAAAGAGGCATGTTCATGGAGACCTCTTGATGACCTCAGCAGCAAGAATACTCAACCGTTGGTTCTGTCTTCCTAGAGTCATGGAAAGAGGAGAGGAAAGGTTTCTAGAGGGAGAACAGCTTTCTCCATTTTGCTGATTAAAGCGAGTGACTAACGTTGTTCATGGTTAAACAGAATGGATTGCATATTTTTGGTATTGGCCAACTCAAAGCAGGTGGAGAAATTTCCACTAGGCATTATTCTGTGTTCTTCAGAGACCCCAGAGTGAGCAAGGCTAGGCTGTCTGTGGGTAAATGGACTGCATTTTGCCATTGTGGGAGGAGGGCATAAGGCCCAGGGAGCTGAGGGTCACCATCTGGGCAAAGAGCCCAAACTGGAGGGTGTACAACTGACGCATAAGGCTACAAACAGCCAGCAGGCTGCCCGAGGCCATGACAGACGTCATGGAGTCAGGTCATAGAGAGTGTGGAGACTAGAAGGCCACAGGGCACACACGCTATGCTGTTGGGCCCACAAGAGGTCAACAAGGGGGTGGACAGACAGGCAGCAAAAGCAGGAAGCCCAAGCCAAGCGCAGGCAGGTGTGGAGGTCAAGCACAAGACCCTGGGGAAATATCAGACCTCAGTGAGAGACTGAAGTTCTGGAGGAACAACGTATGATAAGTGGAAACACATGCTTTTGTCAAGGAGGTGACCAGTCCAGCAGTCTCTTGACCATGCTTTCTAGTCTCTGCTGTGAGGAGTGTCAAATGCCACTTCCACTAGGGCTCTTCTGAGGCCTGCAGGTGGCAACTTGCAAGCCAGCGGCCTTGGTACAGCAGTGTGCACCAGCCATGTCGCGTCTGCACCTGAGGGCAAGCGGAGTCAGGAAGGAGTTGGTGCCACTAATTCAACCTCAGATTCCTGCTTGCACCATTATCCATGTCATTACCACGGTGATTCGTTTCTTGAGTGCTTATTACACAGCGTGAGATACTTAGCTCCTTGTAAACTTTTTCTTATCTACTACTCCAAAGGTAAAGTACTCTTACATATCATTTTATAAGATTGTGGATTTCAAGAGTGTGAAAAAAAAACTTGCTCAAAGTCACTAACTTGGTAAAAGACAGAGGCAGGATTTCAGCCCATTATTATTATTTTTTTAATTACTGTACTCTCGACTGGCTTCATGGGATTATGACCTACACAGTTGGTCACACTGGACATGCCCAGTTTATTAATTCCGCAATCATAGCATTGAAATTTTGAGTAATTTTTTTCAAAGAGCCACATTTCTTTTTTTCTTTTTTTTTTTTTTTTTTTTTGGTTGGTCATGGGGCTTGAAATCTGGGCCTGGGCGCTGTCCCTCAGCTCTTCAGCTCAAGGCTAGCGCCTTACCAATTGAGCCACAGCGCCACTTCCAGTTTTCTAGTGGTTTATTGGAGGTAAGAGTCTCGTGGACTTTTCTGCTGTGGCTTTGAGCCATGATCCCCAGATCTCAGCCTCCTGAGAAGCTAGGATTATATATGTGAGCCACCAGCGCCCAGCTCACATTTCATTTTTCACAGGTCTCACAACTTAAGATTATCTTTTCCTAAAGTGTGGCTGAAATTAGGAAAGCAACTCCATTTGTAATAGCCCCACAAAAAATAAAATACCTAGGAATTAACTTAACTAAAGAAGTGAAGGACCTCTATGATGAAAACTTTAAAATCTTAAAAAAGGAAATCAACACAGAACTTAAAAAATGGCAAAACCTCCCATGCTCCTGGATTGGAAAGATTAACATCGTGAAAATGGCAATACTTCCCAAGGCTATCTACAAATTCAACGCAATACCTATCAAAATTCCAACCTCATTCTTCAAGGAAATAGAAGAGGCAATCCAAAAATTCATATGGAACAATAAAAGACCCCGAATAGCAAAAACGCTCCTCAATGGAAAGAACACTGCTGGAGGAATATCAATACCAAACTTCAAACTGTACTATAAAGCCATAGTAATCAAAACAGCTTGGTATTGGCATAAGAACAGACCTCAGGACCAATGGAATAGAATTGAAAACCCAGAAATGAACCTACAGACCTATAGCCATCTAATCTTCGATAAGGGAGCTGAAACAATAGAATGGAAGAAAGACAACCTCTTCAGTAAATGGTGCTGGCAAAATTGGTTAACTACATGTAGAAAACTTAAGCTAGATCCTTATATATCACCCTGCACCAGAATCAACTACAAATGGATCAAAGACCTTGAACTCAAAGTAGACACTCTGAAAACACTACAGGATGGAATAGGAGAAACCCTAGGTCTCCTTGGCTCAGGCCGAAATTTTCTGAATAGAGACCCGGAAACACAACAAATCAAAGAAAGGTTGGACAAATGGGATTGCATAAAGTTGCAGAGCTTCTGCAGGGCAAAGGACATAGCTAGCAAGATCAATAGAAAGCCCACGGATTGGGAGAAGATCTTTACTAGCCATACAACGGACAAGGGTCTCATATCTAAAATATACTTGGAACTCAAAAAATTAAACCCCCCAACAACAAATCCTCAAAGAAACAACTGCCCAATAAATAAGTGGGCGAAAGACTTAAAGAGAAACTTCTCTGAAGAAGAAAGAAGGATGGCCAATAGACACATGAAGAAATGTTCAACATCCCTAGCCATAAAAGAAATGCAAATCAAAACAACATTGAGATATCACCTCACTCCAGTTAGAACGGCAAAAATCAAGAACTCTAACAACAACAGATGCTGGAGGGGATGTGGACAGAAAGGAACCTTACTTCATTGTTGGTGGGAATGTAAACTTGTTCAACCACTTTGGAAAGTAGTATGGAGGTTCCTCAAAAGACTCCACATAGAGCTCCCCTATGACCCAGCAATCCCACTTTTGGGCATTTACCCAAATGTTTACAAACAAGACCACACTAAAGCTACCAGCACAACTATGTTTATTGCAGCATTATTTACCATAGCTAAGATATGGAACCAACCCAGATGCCCCTCAGTAGATGAATGGATCAAGAAAATGTGGTATATATACACACAATGGAATTCTATGCCTCCATCAGAAAGAATGACATTGCCCCATTTGTTAGGAAATGGAAAAACTAGAAAAAAATTATATTAAGTGAAGTAAGCCAGGCCCAAAGAAACATAGGTCCCATGGTTTCCCTTATTTGTAATATCTAGTATATGAATGAGTCAAGCGGAAAAGGTCAGATAATGTGATTTCAGGAAAATGAACCCTTAGATGTGTATTTTAATGTTTTTTTTCTTTCATGCATGTGTTTCTAACGCATTTATAAGATTATCTCTTTGTTGCTTTGTATGTCCCTCCCCCACAGTATAACCCCTGCTTTCACTATATTTGATGTCAGTATAACTTGTGGAGGAGATGGGGAAAAACCAGTTGATTAAGGATACAGGTGAACCTGTTGCAACAATGAGAAGTACAAGTTGTCATGTCCAAAACGAGCTTTACAACGTCGGTGTGGGGGGGGGGGAAGGGGGGGAAGGAGAAGGATTGGGATTGGGGGGGAGGGTAGAGGCTGGGAAGGGATGTGAAGGGTAAACAAAGGAGGAGGCTGCAATGCTTGGTAAGAAATGTACACATTATCCTGCCCATGTAATTGTAACTCCTCTGTATAGTATGTTCACAAATAAAATTAAATTAAATTTAAAAAAAAAGATTATCTTCTCCTATACCATCCTTTATGGTCCTCCCACTATGACCCCCTTCTCACTGACAAAAAATCTTGGAGGGCTAATTTTCCAAGACAATGGCTTAAAGCAACGAATGTTGATCTATTTTTTTCCTTGAGAGAAAGTGTAAGAAGAGACAGATGGTAAAGATGGATTTGCACACGCACTTTAGAAAGTGGAAGCCACAGGTATAAGGAAGGTGAGTGACAGCTTAACCAAAACTTCTCCTTCAGGATATATTGATCTGAGATCCTAACCAAGGTGAAAAATTCTGCGTCCATCCAATAACCTGGGTGTTCTGTCTGCTTGCCTAGAGAGGAGTCTTAGTCTTTAGATGGGGAAGGGAATGCATATAATAATTTCACCAAAAATTTCTATGGTTTTCTTTACTTTTGTTAAAAAAAAGTATTTTAACCATAGTGGATCTGCAGGCCTCCAGTATAAAATGCTCCTCCTGCCCTCCTCCTGCCGAAGTTCTCTGCTCTCAAGGAGAAACATTCATTTGATGATCTGAGCTACCTTGGCAGGCAGACAGACTAACAATTTTCTCCCACACCACTGTGTATCAACAGCACTTAGAGGGTGCTCTCTGTGCACAATGCAGGAGCACAAATATGAAGTTATGTGCACATCTTCTAAGAGCAGGGTCAGTGGAGAATTACAAGCTAACGTTCCAGCTTCCTTATCAAGTGTTAGTGTCAGCGGTTCCTGCCTGAATCAAAACATTTATGGCCCAGGAAATAAGTTACCAGAACAAGGCACAGCAACAGAGCCAACCAGACTTCATTAGAATGCTGTGGTTTCCCGAACACCGGCAACTATGTTTCTTCCTTGCTAACCTGAAACAATCAAACACCTCTCTCTGCCTAGACTCATTAAAAGAGGTTGGTGCTCATCTTTCTCGCTCTTCACATATGTTTTTCCAAAATACTAAAGGCAGAATTTGAGATTTGATAACTGATGAGTCAGCAAGCCCTTGAAGAAAACTGAAATATTTGTCTCTCATGACTAGGACGCCACTACGCGGCTTCCACTAAAAGCAATCTGACTGTGAGAAGTATATACTTATTATGGAAAGTTTTCATCACAGGCAATCATTGAGTTAATTTGTGGCATTGACTCATTTGGTTTAGCTATACAGATACTGCTAGAAAAGATCATCTTGGTTAAGAAAGAAAAGGAAGCAAAGGAGGAGAATGCAGTCATAATGTCCAATGCATAATGTATCAAACTAGAAAAAATGAGGGGAAGGGTAGGCTTGGGAAGGATAGGGGAGAACGATGAAAGAGGGACAGTGTAGCATTTCCTTGTTTGATTCAACAAATCCTGATTTTACTCATTTCCTTCCCATGTTTCTTAGTTATTTAACAGACTTTGTGTTTTAGGGCAGTTTTACACTTACAGAAAACTTCAGATAGTTCAGAGTTCTCATTTTCCCTCTTTATGTCCTGTATAACTGCTACTCTTAGTACAGAACATTTACTGTAATTAATGAAACACTGTTGATTCATTATTATTAACTGAAACAACAATCAGGTTCTATTCGGGTTTCCTGAGCACCTTTGCCTGATGTACACTTTCTGTTTCAGCATCTCCGCCAAAAAACCATATGACGTTCAGTCATCCTGTGTTGAGCATCTCCTGACTAAAAGTTAGTCATCACCTTTCCTTGTTTTTATTGTCCTTGACAGTTTTGAGAAGCCCTGGCCAGCTTATTCCTTTATTGGAATTTGACTAGGGTTTGTACTCATCCTTAGACTAGGGTTATAGCTTTAGGGAAGAAAGACCTCAGAGCAAAAGTGTGTCATTTTTATCGCACCATATCAAGACTGCAATGTCATTCACATGATTCTCACTGCTCATGCCAACCACAACCCCTTGATGAAGTAATCATTATTAGATTCCTTAATTTTCATTCAAGTTTTTGTCCTCCTTTCTCCCTTTTACATTCTCTACTCTAGAAGTCAGGGTCGATGCAGAGCCCATAATCAAGGAATAAGAGTTTGAAATACCTTTAATTTGGAATATCTCCACAAAATTTTGTGCTTAGGAGCTTTGTGTCTTGTCTCTCACTTGGTAATTTATTTTGTTATTTATCCATATCAATATATGCTCACAGATGTGTTCTTTACAATTTAAATTCTAATATAATGTTACTTAAATCATTGATGACCAAATTATTCCAGCTTCCAGTCACTGGAAGTGAGGTTGGCTCCTACACCCCCATGACACACTCTCATCAAGTGTAGATGGGAGGCTTCTCTATTTTTCTGGTACCAATACGTGTTCTAGGCTAATCTGTGTTTTCTGTACCATCCTATAATCAGCCATTTTCCAAAGAGCCCTGGTTTATTTTTCTAGAGAAACTTATTAGAAATGAATATCTGGGCACTGGCTCATTGATACTAGGCCATCTTTATTTCTGCCTTGCAAGCTAACAGAGCAAAAACAGTGTATGCTTACATATGAATCTGTGTGTAAACACATATCTATAAATATTTCCCTATATAGCCATCTGTAACCATATTAGTCATTTGTGTCTCTTGTATCCCTACATGAAGAAAGGGGTTTGCATAGGTTCTCCTATCTCTTAAAATGCCTGTAAAGCCTTGTGGGAGCCAACAACATGTACAGGAATCATTGCTCTGGAATGGTGTACAGTATAGAGGGGAAGCTAGATCAATAGGCACAGAATGGAAGTGCAGCGATCAAACATTCTCAAAGGAAATTACAAATTTTTGAAAAAGTACCCAGGAAGGCAACTTCAATTAATCTGAAAGTTTGGAAGATTCCTAAATTACTCTACCAAGTCATTTAATGATAAGGAAGGACTCACAAGAAGAAGATTGTAACAGAGGGAATCATGTATACCAAAGCATGAAAGTTGGGAGCAGGAAAAAAATGATAGATATGCCTTTTTAAAGAATAGATGTTGATATAGGGAGTATGCGGAGGCTGCAGTGAATGGAAGCCAGGTCACTGGGATCAGCTGAATGTGTATACCTGAAGCCAAATGGACAGAAAGTCCCCCAAGGTCAGCATAAGGTGACTGACGTATCTGATGTGAAACTGAGTCAGGCTAAGGCCAAAGCAAGGAGACAAGCACCAGGATTCAAAGCACTGGTGATTCTGGATAAAAGGAACTATAAGTCTATAAATCAAAAACTGTCTTTTTGCTATTAATTGCTAGTAACTCCCAGTATTGGTGTTCATGCCATGGGATGCTGAGGATAATGCTAGTGGATGAAAATAATTATTTATTCTGGGCTTACTATATGGCCAGTGTTAATTCACTGAACCCTGGAAGACAGTTACAATTAATATCCTGTTGGGATGAACAACTCTAACTCAGAAGCTGGGTAATGTGCATGGTGTCATGCAGTTTGGAAATGGCCGATGGTACCTTAGACCACACCTGCCTAATTCTTGATTCTTTCTCAGTTTAACCATCACTTGGAATCAGGATGCATTAGCCTTCCCCAAACCCAAACAAATAATTTCCTAAATAAAGTAGGGTTTGGCAAGTTTGAAGTCATACTTTTTATTTCTTTAGGAAAAAATGTCTGTCAAATGGCAGTCTATGAACTGTATACAGATTTTTAAATGACTTTTATAGAGCAATAATAAAGACAGGAGTCTCTTTTCCATTAAATAGGTTCACCCTGACTAAATGTCTCCATGAAATCTCTGAGCTAAACCATTTCCTTCCTTCATAATGAGGAGAAATGGGCAGATAAATCAGTTAGGAGCCTGTAACCCAGTCTGCAGAGGTGATGTGTCAACCTGGTCTCTCCTTCCTGATTCCCTGAGATTTATGATGGGCCAGCAGATCTGATCATTAATCATGTGTCTCTCTTCAGTGGGTTCTGGGGAAAAACAAGTGAAGATTCCAGGATGCACAAATATAGTATCACTACTTTTTATAGTATTAGGGTGAATCAAGAAAATATGGATCCTTTCCTTGTCTGAACTGATCTTGTGTGGATAACTAGTACATGTGTAGGACAAGCAGAAAAGGCCAAAAGCTATGTACATATGACCAGATAAGATGACGTTAAACGAAACGAACCCCAAGATAGGGACACAAATATCTTTTTTTTCTTTCTTGCTATTGTTTCTAACGTATTTATAATGTACCATGTGATTTTTTTGTTGCTTTGTATGTTTCTCCCCCATGTTGTATAACCCCTGTTTTCCCTGTATTTGATGTCAGTGTCCTGCCTCTGGTATATACATTTTTCTAATTCAGGTGGGGAAGGGAAAAAACAAAATGCTTATAAAAAGGATACAGGTTGACCCATTGTAACAATGAGATATACAAGACACTATGTTGAAAATGAACTTCACAACTTGGGTGTGGGGGGTAGTTATGGAGATGGGAGGGAAGGGATGGTAGGGGGAAAACAAAGGAGGAGGCAACAATATTCGATAAGAAATGTACTCATTACATTGCTCAAGTAACTGTAACCACTCTGTCCATCATTTTTACAATAAAAAATGTACAAAAAAGAAAAGGGAAAAAATGAAAATATGGAGTAGAAGAGTTGAAAAAATCCAACTAACCTCATCAATGGTTTGTGGTACGACAGGATCATAAAATATTTGTTATTTCAGTGTGTGTGTGTGTGTGTGTGTGTGTGTGTGTGTGTGTGTGTGTGTGTGTGTGTGTGTGTGTGTGTGTGTGTGTACACATGCCAATACTTGGGCTTGAACTTACGGGTTTGGCATTGTCCCTTAGCTTTTCTGCTTAAGGCTGGCACTCTACCACTTGAGCCATAGCTCCACTTCTAGCTTTAGATGATTAATTGAAGACGAGAATCTGTTGAATTTGTCTGCCCAAGCTGGATTCAAACCATGATGCTCAGCACTCAGCTTCCTGAGTAGCTAGGCATAAGTCAGGAGTACACAGCTTGATAGTGTCAAATTTTGTTCTTACCTAGAATCATGGGACATCCTTCAGACTCATTCACAAAGACTAACTAGCATTACTCTACACTTACGTAAAGTTTTGGGGAATTCACAAGGACTGCATTTGAGCTCAATTACTCTGAACAGCCATACATAGAAGAACATAAAATGCTTGCAGAATGCAGTCTATAAATGTAGAGCCAGGGAATAAATTTTCATTCATTTTGGCTGTTTGAGCATATGTTTCCTTTGTAACAAATAAAATCAAATATTCAATCTCATGGCCCACGGCCTGTGCCCTGTGTCATATAGGGATCCTTATTCAGGAAGAACATTTAAGGGTTTCAAATTTGCCTCTCATTTGTTTATATATATTTTCATTCTTACCCTAGTCCCCTTTATAAAATAATTGAAGATGAAGATGACTCCACCATGACAAACCAGATCTCCTTCCCTTGACAAGTTGGTTCCTAGCTTCCCGAATAAAAATAAAATAAAAATAAAAAAATAAATTCCTTCTACATAAAGCAGGCTAATCATATACAAATGCTAAATAATTTAAGTGCTCACTTATCTTAAATTCACTTGTTTTTAAGAAGGAAGACTCTACGAACTCCAGGGAATTGATGTTTCTTTCTAAGTGAACAAAGGGCTAGCAATCTAGAGAGCATAAGCAAATTAAATGCTTTCCCATTTAAACACAAAACAAGGGCTGGGATGTAGCTCAGTGGCAAAGCGCTTGCCTAGCAAGTGCAACGTCCTGGGTTCGATCCCCAGTACCAAAAAAGAAAAGACAAAAAAAATACAGTTAAAAAAAAACCCAAACACAAAACAAGCCAAGCAAACCTAGTGAAATTTTCAAACATTTCTTTGGCTCCAATGGACAAAACATTTTATTTTTTATTTATGTTTTTAATTTGCATATAATGGGATGGAACATAAAGCAAGTTTGGGAGCAGGGAACTGAGTACGTTTGCTGTCAGAAATGTAGACATAAGTTACTTTGTCTCTCCTAACTTGACTGGCTCTGATTTAATAAGACCCTAGACCCATCCTCCCATGCACTCAATTGTCTGCTTTAGAGACAAGGCAATTAGTGATAAGGAAAGGTTGGGAGAATTACTGCATTCCGAACACATCTGGGGAAGGGGAAAGGTCTTACAGCCCAGGATGTAGCCAGAGAGAGGGATGCCCTCCCAAGCGAAAAATAAAAAATGGCTTTGATTTATAGACTTGTGGTAAACTAATTTAGAAAGTTAAGGCATGTCATCCTGAAAAGCTTTGCCCGGCCTTGTGTCTGAAGGTAAGATGGAAGTTTTAAGAAAAGAGATGTCTGGCAGTTTTCTCTGAACTGAGTCAGAAGGTGTTTCATAATTCCATGTCCATCAATTGTGCAACTGAATGGCTTTTACTTTTCTAACACATATAAAAGCACCTAACTCGGAGCTGTGATGTGTCTATCTGTACTGCAGCTAGCAGGAAGCACCGAGTGTCCAGATGAGTCCCTAGGACCCTCTAGTTGCTGATGTTTGTATTTCTTAGAAAAGAACTCAGGCCAAGAATCGACTTTAGATTATAAGGTGTAAAAAAATTGATCCAGGATGGTATGGCCTGAAATCTCACTTTTATGCCAACATATTCTGCAATAGAAATGCTCTGTAGAACCAAGTGCATTACAGGACTGGCACAGAGCTTTATTTGGCTCTCTTACAGCTACATATTTGTTTACCATGTTCAGGGCCATACTTAACTAATGAGAGGAAGTGATGTTGATTTTTTTTTTCGCAGTTGTTATAGAATGAGTACTTGCGTCCCTTCAAATTCATATGTTGAAAATCCAATCCCCAAAATGATGGTATTAGAAAGTAGGCCTTTGGGAGGAGAAGATCATGAGGAAGGAGCTCTAGAAATGGGATTTGTGCTCTTTTAAAAAGACCCCCAGAAAACTTCCTCCTCCCTTCTGCCACAGTGTAAAGACAAATGTCTGGGAGCCAGGAAGTGGTCCCTCACTGAAATAGAATGTGTCAGTTCTTTGATAGTGGGCTTTCTAGCTACAAAATATAAGAAATAAATGTTGTAACTCACACAGCCTGTGCAGTTTGTTACAACAGTGCTGATGAGTTTACAGGTCAGGGATGAGAGGAAGGTTTCTCCTCAGCCTTTCCTATTATGCTTGTTTCATGCCATGATCTACATTTAGCTTCTCACTCTTGGTCTTTCTCTCCTTTTTTGGCTTTTCCTTTCCTTTCCTGCTGGTAGAGCCTCAAAGACCTCAAACTCACTAAGCTTTCTGGCTCAAGGCATTTTACCCTTTGAGCCACACCTCAGTCATCTTGTTATTTCTTTATTCCTGTAAGGAAGACCCTACATTGTTCCTGGATCAGAATCTTTAGGCACCCTACTCATAGATGAGGCCATTGGCATTTGAAAATAAACCTCTTCTTCCTACACAGGGGGCTGTTTCTTCATGTCTGCCTTTTGAACCACCCAATCGGATTCCATTCTGGATCCTTTGCTTTCAGATCAGATAGTCTGCCTTCATTCTGACTCTTTCAAGCTAAGTTTAAGCACTGTCACCAGTTGTCATTTGTTCTACACTTTGTTGTAGGAAAATTTTTACCAAAGACAAGCCTGCTCGGGCTTCCTGATTCCAAAATGAGTCAGAGATCACACAGTGGCTTGGCCACAAATGACACCTAGACAGGCTCAAGCAGAAAGGGAAGTAATACATTCACTAGTAGAATTCAAACTAAGAAGGAAAGCATGCCAGAACTGAAGATGATCTGTGGCCTTGGTGTTTAAAGGCTACTTCTTTTCACTGTTCCCTTCTGATTGTTGTGGAGGTCATGATCATTTTCTGTCTCAGTCCTTCTCTATTTTATAGAGAATAGAGCAATACACAGGCTCCTGAATTTTATTCTTATGGTTTTACCTACTAAATAGGATGCATTTCTAATCTGCAGACACAAATTCAGAAGCAATTACTAACCAGATATGGTGTCACCTGTCTGTAGCCTCAACTTCCAAAGAGACAGAGGGAAGATCACTTGAACTAGGATTCCAAGTCCAGCCTTAGCAACATTTCGAGACCTTGCCTCAATGAAACAAAACAACAGAAAAAAAAAACAGGAACCATTGTGAAATTATTCATTAGGGTAATCAGTTTAGTTTGGTTTTATAAGAAGAAAGATTACCTCAGGGGAAAGGGGAAAGGTTGGAAAATACAGACTTTTTGTTGGCCCACTGTAGAGCTCAGATATTAATCTTGATTATTTCTAGAACATTTGGTTGACAAAATAATGACTTTCATTCTTTTCAGTTTTGTCTTTTGAATCACTCTCTCACTCTGTTATACATGCTGGTCTCAAATGATGGAGCTCAAATGCTCTTCCTGACTCAGCCTCCTACATAGCTAGAACTCAAGGTGTATGTCATCATGCTCAGTATATTTCAATTTATAGATAGGACATCTGGAATCTCTAAATGCTTGTCACACGTTAGAAATTCATACTATCAGTAAAATTACAGTTTCTATTTTTAAAATGGCATGTGGAACTTTGATTTTAATAAAGCAAGGATTTGTTAAAGAAAATAACAGTATTTATTCATTAAAAAATAGATGTGAAAGGAAAGAAGCTGTTCTGGATTGTAATTGTTTCTGTCTTTGGATAGACAGGACTTTTCATCATGGCCAAAGAATGCAATAAGCCGTGATGCCCTTCAATAGGTAAATGGAACAAGAAAATGTGGTATATATACACAATGCAATTTTACTCATACATTAGAAAGAAGGATATTGAATCATTTGAAATGGAAAGGCCTGGAAAAATTAGATCAAGTAAGTCAGTTCCATGTGTGGAAGCTAGAATTGGCTTATAAACTTCTAATTAAATACACTGGGTGCTGTGCAAGTGTATGTGAATGTATTAAGTATAATATATTCAAGGGCAAACTCAAATAGTGTAATTCTTTCAAGAGGCTAAAACAAAGTTCAATAAACACCAGGAAGCCAGTACTTGAGAAGGGTAGGGGTGGGAGGTCAAGGGGAAAGAGGTAGAGAAATAAAGATAAGAGAGAGATAATACAGTCAAGAATTTAATGTATATCCTACAAAAATAAGAAAAGTAAGGGAATGGGTTAGGGGGAGGATGGGTGAGAATGTTGAAAGGGGTGACACTGATCAAGATGCATTGTATTCATAAACTGCTTTGTTAAAGGACAACTCCTCTGAACAATGACATAAAGATAACAATAGCAACAGTAGTAGTAGTAATGATGATAATAATGATAATATAATAATAATACTACTATAAAAATTACAAAAGGAAGAAAAGAACAAAAGCACAACTGAAAAAGCCTTAAGCAAATTGGAGGGGAAGAGGAGGAATGGTAAATTAATTTTTGAACATAATAGTGTTATAGAACATAGTGTGTGTGTGTGTGTGTGTGTGTGTGTGTGTGCGCGCGCGCGTGTGTGTGTGTGATGTCCCGACATGGTGGCTCCTATTGCAACCAGATGGGTGTTTAAGACAATAGTTTAGCCCAATTTTGGCAATATTTATTAAAGACCATTTTATGTATAAAGCATTACACCACTCCACTTTTCATGCTTCTCCATGTACATATTCTATCATAACCCCTAAATTAATTAACTCCTTTCAAACTTGTCTTGGCATACATAGCACTGAAAAATATACTGATACATATTAAGTTTGATTTGTAGTAGCACATGCTGATATCATAATGTTGAGTTATAAAAATTGTCTAAATAAGTACATCTTTTTCCACAATTTTCAGTAACCATCAATTACAATCAGTAAAGGGAGAGGCCTATAGTTCACAGAATAACTGTCATTCAATGATAGAATTGCCCCACATAATATGAATGAAGTAAATCTAACATTGTGAGTCAGTTTAAACTATATTAGGGAGAAAAGTCCATCTTGTAGAAATTTATCTGTGATTCTTCTAAGTGAGGAATTAGATACATGCATGAATGGCACATCTAACTGAAGTAGTTTGGATACTGTGCTCTGAATATAACTCTGAACTCATTTGCCTCTAGAACTCGGCTTAAAAATTTAAGCCTAGCTCAAGCTAAAATATCCTTGCTTATAGCCTGTTTACATCTCCTATCCTTCCTTCCACGTCCAACTGAAATTCTATCATCTCATAGATCAAATCCCCAACAATCAGTTGACAAAATGTTTATACATATTATTTTTGCTCTATCAGGTACATTTTGCATTATTGCATATGTACGTTTGTGGGAATGTATATATTTATAAACACAAAAATTCACCCATGCATACACAAGACATACACACATACAACACACACACACACACACACACACACACACACACACACGAGGTGCTGAGCTTGTAGAAGATGAACACTATAAACACTGTAACTTTCATTTATTTCCTCAGTCATTAAATAAATATTTTTGAGTTGCCATATTCACTATGCTCAGCATTATGGAAATGTAAAAGTGAATCAGACTGTATTTTATTCTCCAAGAAGTTACAATATAGGAAATAAAACACGGGCAGAAAATATAATGTTTCTTTGTTAAAATTTGAGTTAACTTTCTGCCCTCAATGCCAGAAATATCTCTATAGTACACTTCAATTGTAATGATTTCTTTTGCAAACATTATTTGTGGTGCTAGAGATCAAACCCAGCTTTGTGAGGCTTACACTCGACCCAAGAGCTATAGGAACCAATAAGCTCTTTATAAAGGTATGAGAAAAGATCTTTATATTGACTGTGTGTGTGTGTGTGTGTGTGTGTGTGTGTGTGTGTGTGTGTGTGTGTGTATGTGTATGTGTAAGAAAGAAACCACAGTAATTAAGGTAAAGATGAAATGCTATGAAAGTTCTGAGATGAGGGAGATTGTTTCAACAAGGATGGAAGCATAGAATATTGAGGAAGGAAGAGGAAGGTGAGGAGTAAATGTCATATAACAGGGTGTCCCCTGAAGATGTGCAGGATTTGTATGCATGGTATGAGTTTCACCTGAGTAGAGGCATGAATAGGAAAAGCAAGAATGTCAGTCTGTTTGGAATTTCTGATACATAAGGAGAAACAGAAACAATGCCATTCTGAGGAATCTGAACAGTGTCCCACTAAGAATCTGAATCTTGGTGAAAGCAGAGAAAGAGGAGTTTGGTTGTGGTGGTGTGGCAGGATGGCCTGTTAAGAGTGCAAACAAAAATTGGCATGGCCCATCCTGAGACAGTGCTACAGTGGCAGAAGTCCCACCCAGAAACTCAACACGACTTTGCAGTTTCATTGTATAAGGAGAGCAAAGGAGAGGAAGAAAGAGGCTGTCAAGACCAGGGAGACAGTGGTACCTTTAGGGAATATGAGAAACATAGAATATATTACACAGACTGAGGGAGGAAAACATTATCCCAAGTATCAACATCAAGAGCATGTTTCATTCTTTACTTTTACCCCAGTCTAACTCCTGACAGTCATACACAAAATAAGCCAACAAAGGCTTATTGAATTATTATGAATCTACAATAGTCATTAAAGCTAAGTAGAAGTAAAACTAGGATGTTTTAAAGGCATTGCCAAAACTAGTGACTGACATCCAGGAAAACAACTATGCAGGTGTCTATGCCAGCAACTACGATGGTAGACTCAATCACTTACAAAGCGATTACCATCCACCAGTTAATTATAAAGCACTGAAGTATTTCATAAATTATATTTCACACCCAATCACCAGTGGGACATACTTTTAATTCTAGCTAATGAGGAGGCTGAGATCTGAGAATTGTGTGGTTTAAACCAGTACAGATAGGGAAGTCTGTAAGACTTTTATCTCCAATTAACCACCCAATAGTTGAAAGTGGATCTGTAACTCAAGTGATAGAGTGTTAGCCTTGAGCAAAAAAGCTCAGGGACAACACCTGAGTTCAAGGCCCAAAATTGGCACTATATATAACTGACACCACACACACACACACACACACACACACAAACACACACATACACACACACTTTGTGTGTGTGTGTATAGTATAGTGTGTGTATAGTATAGTGTGTGTGTGTATAGTGTGTTTTCACCATTTAAGATGTTCAAATGTTAGGTAGCAGCAAATATCATCATCTCAGGTAATGTTTCAAATTCTTCACCAATTCATAATTCCAGTGGCAAGTAATAGCTCCATATAAGGTATAAGGAAACTTTGGCATAGGATGTTAAATGATCAGAGCAGGTTCACAGTACAAGGGCGAGTCAGAGAGAGGATTCACACAGACGAAGAATACATGGGAGTTGCTTGAACTTCCCTGTTCTCTTAGTCAGCCTCAGAGACCTCAGAAGGAAAATCTGATGGGAACTCCTTTTCTGCCAGTGCTGGACTTCATGGTTTTCTTACTTTCACTGAGAGAGGATCTGTCTCAAATTTCCTCCAGAAAAGACAAATAACTATTGAATGATTGAACCAAGATCAAGTGGAAATTAGCATCGATGTACGTAGCTTATTATTCTTAATATTCAGCGTAGGTTTCTAACCAGTAGCTCATATTGCTTTTCAACCCAAAGGGTTATCAGTGAGCAGAATAGAATCAGGACATAGTCTTCATATTAGAAATGTCTTTCAAAATTATAAATATGTATTTTAGTTATTTATAATAAAAGTAAACATTACATTTCAAAATCTTTGGGGCAAAGGTGAATACTTGATAAATATAATTAGTGATTTTCCGTCATTTAGAAAAATCGAACTTTCATGGTGAATTTCTCAGAAAGGTAATTTTACTTATTCACATTCAGATTTGTAGGTACAGTATATTATCATGAATCCCCCAATCATCCTTTAGAAACACTACAATATAGGGTTTTATTGTAGCTGTCTTTTGAGGTTGCAAATTGTTAACATCTGTCTCTTAGTATTTTTTTTACAATACTCTAATCTCTGGTTATCCTGATAATAACTGTAATTTTCTAGTCAGCTGCTATATCTCAAGGTAGTTTAAAGGTCATTTTTTGCAATACATAAAGAATCTTGGGAAGAAAGTGGACGTGATTTATTTTTTTAGCAAAGAACTCATATTTAGATTTGGTTTTGAATCCTCTGCCTATTTTCTTCTTCCATTTTGACCATTAATTCTGGTCTGTTTCCTTTTATTTTACTTTTGTTACCTGATATTAGTTCCAGTAGATAAGAAAAAGGAGTATTATTTACAGAAGCACAATTAAAAGATCTTATTTTTTATAATCAACATGTTAGATAACCTACATGTTATCCCTATAATGTAAGAGTAAGCTATCCTATTCCATAATGAATTAAATTCCTGGAAACTTTCTTCAACACGATTTAGACAATGACATCTAATTCATGTTAACCAAAAATAATCACAGAACAGCTGCTATAAAAATTATAATATGAGAGTGTATTTAGATAAATGCATAGATTTTAATTTATTGAATGTGTGGATCACAAAGTATAAGTTATAAACTACAGTTGTCATATGGCAAGTTCTTTATCTTTTCAGCATTCCTAACTTTTGTGTAAAAATAAGTAATAAATAAATATATAAAAGCCCACTATATGTTACCTGGAAATTCATTTATGACCAATCAAACAACTACAATTATTGGTCCAGATATAAATTTAACCCATGCTTGGACACTGAGCCACAAAATTAGGAGTCTGTAACAGCTATCCAGGAAAGGCTTATGCAGCTTGTTTCTATAAGAACTGCTAAGTAAGCTATCAAGACAGACTCAGCATGACAAAATTGTCAAATGAGGGAAATTTTTGTTGGAAATGCAAAACAGGGAGGAATTATACCAAGATAGCAGAAGATACAACATTCTGCTACCATTCTTTCATACCCCTCATACAATCATATCTGTGGTTATAATGAAGTAAGAGCCTTTTACTTGAAACCAATGGCACCCAATTGGTCCATAAGTACAACCAATGCTCTTTTACATCAGTAAGAATATACTTCTGCTATAGCAAATAGTATGAAGGAAATTTCAGTAGCGTTTTTAAATAAAAAACAAAACCATAAAGGTTAAAAATGACTTTTGGCAATACATTATAAAGGTAATTATAGAACCAAAAAAATCACATAGCACATTTTTAAATACATTAAAAACAATAGCAAGAAAGAAAAACCAGGTTGAGTCCCAATCTTGGGGTTCATTGCACTTAACATAATTTTATATGGTCATACATACATAGTTTTTGATCTTTTCTGCCTGTTCTAGACTTATACTAGTTATTGCAAATAAAAGTTTCTTCCCCCAGTGAAAACCCCCGTTTTCACTGTATTTGATGTTGGTGCCCTGCATCTTGTATTAACATTTTCTTTAATTTGGGGAGGGGAAGGGAAATAACAAAATGCTGAAATAAGGAAACAGGTTGACGCATTCTAGCAATGAGATGTACAAGACACTATGCTGAAAATGAACTTTACAACTTGGGTGGGGGGATGGAGGAGTTGGGAAAGTGGGGAGGAAAGGGATGGTAGGGGGAAAAACAAAGGAGGTAACAGTGCTTAATAGGAAATGTCCTCATTACCTTACTCATGTAACTGTAACCCCTCTGTACGATATTTCTGTAGTAAAAATATATTAAAATGTAAAATAAAAAGATAATTATAAAGAAATAGTTCATATATTATCATGAATTAGGAGGTGGTATGAGGCTTTGTCATTACGTGAATTCTGTTCTCAAAAGTCATACATTGAAGCCTTTCTTAATCCCAATTCCTCAGAAAATGATCTATGTGGAATTAAGACCACACTATTTAACAACTTGAGATGTGGCCATACTGGAATAAGACAGGTGGCTGGGAAGGTGGCTCAGTGGTAAAGCGCTTGCCTTGGAATAAGACAGGATCTAAGATGAAAGGTGCTTTCTGGAACTAAAAGCATGAGGGATTTGAAAACAGACACATACAGTTAAAATGTCATGTGGAGAGGAAGGCAGAGACAGGTGGTGATTCTGCAAGCAAGAGATGTTGGAGATGGCCGAAACACTATCCCAACTAAAAGATCCATTGGATCTATTCTTCCTCAGTGTCCTTGAAGGCCCAAACCCTGCCAACAACCTGATTTCAGACTTGCATGCTCAAGAACGATGAGAAGATCAATTTCTAATGTTTGTGGTACTTTTCCCAACAACCCTAAGAGAAATACAGGGCTCAGGGATAAAGAAAATAGATCCCATAAGATAGCAAAAAGTCAAAACAAAATAGGAGTTTAACAACCAAGATCTAAAAAATAGAACATACATTTTTCTGTTTGGGTCATTAATAAATTAAAAATGTAATGGAGATAATGAGCAAAAAATGATGCAGCGCATTAAATCTCAAAAATAAATAAATGCCTAGTTTTACTTAAAATAAGTTTTACATCAAGTAAACCCAAGAGAAAGCAAATGGCAAGTACTATATTCGTAAGTAGAATGTCTTCAGGAAAACCTAATTTCATTAATTGATATCTAACTTCATTAATGGATACATCTTAAAAGCAAGCATAAAGCATAGAAGAGGGTGTGGTGACTGAGCCTTTGATCAATGAATTATGAAGGGCTAAATTAAGATCATGTCTTTATAATTGTGAGAATAAAATATAACCTAGAAATACAAAGTAAGAAAGTTTGCAATTGGCAAAATAATGTATTGTGAGTGTGTAGGCTTGAATGAAAAAGGTTTCCTTGTTTGTTTATTTTTATTTTAATGACTTCAAAACTGTGTCTCTGGAGAATTAAAATTGATGAAGATAGGAGAAAAATCTGGCAAACAGGAAATTCTAAGATCACTTAATACATAGCATACTCTTGGGTGACAATCTTGTAGACATCTCAATCAATGGACAAAATTCACTAACACTGACTTGTATGCTGATAGAGCACACTGAGAAGTGTGTTCTCATCTAAAGCTTTTAACATACATTCAGTTGTGAAGGTTACAAACACTAACTGAGTGAACTTTGCAAAGCTACCTGCCTGGGGTTTGCAAAACAATTTCATGAAAGAAAAAAGGTATTGGTTGATTCAATTTGATAGAGTTTAATCTAAAGAGACACACACTGAAATTAAATGTGAGTTCCCAATTAGATCTTATATCACAAGGGCAGATCTAAAAGAGATTACTAGGATAAGTCAGGATTTGACCTTACATAAGATTAATGTTATATTAATGTTAAATTTCCTTAAGTTGAACATAGTATCATGGCTGTTAGTTAATTAAGAGATAAATGCAAAATATCATAGATGCCTGGGTATGTTCTCTTAAATGGCTCAGCCCAAACTAGCGTATGTGTAGGAATATAAGTGCATATTTATGTATACACAAAAACACACAACACTCACAAAAGCATGTGTATATATATATCATACATATGCACACATGTACATACATACGCATATTGGGAGAAGAGGGAGATCAAGCCATATAAGGTATTATCAAGAGTAACTATAGTCAATTGGTGTTGCTATCCATCCAAGTTTTGTGTTGACATTGATGCTGGCATCCTTCCTAGGGAAAGGAAAGTTCAGTGACTTATTCCTTACTGGTCTGCTAAATATACCACTGGTATTTCTTAGAAAGTGCTTGTGTCTTTGCAATCATCTAAGCAGGAGGCCTCTGGTTTAGGAATGCTGAAAGGAAAAGACCTAGAATCCATGGATACATAGGACATGATTTCTTAGAAAGTCTCAAATGGAAATGTTTCACAGGAAAATGCCTTCTGCAGTATAAGGCAACCTAATGACTCAGAGATCTCATCTGTGTGTGTGTGTGTGTGTGTGTGTGTGTGTATGTGTGTATTTGTCTGTGTGTATGCATATGTGTGCGTGTGAGAGAGCGAGAGAGAGAAAAAGATAGAGAGAAAGTAAACCTTTATTTTCCAGACTTTCTCTATGCCTCATTTGGGTCTTTTGATTGTTTGTGTCTTTGATCTAATCATTAAAGGTAACTACCATAAAAAAAATCTCTGATTTGTAAGAGTCTGATTTGGCACACTTATTGTTTGCACTTTGCTACTCCTCAAACTAAAAAATCTTTTCAGACATCACAAGATGCCAGTTTAAAACTTCAGACACGGGATTTGCACTAGAGCTAAAGATTCCTATTCTAAATGTATATTGCAAAGTATACAAGTGCCCTGGGTTGCATCTGCAATGGGTAGGTAATGTTAACAGTGCGGCATGATTACTGTCACTGCTGATGGCCAGGTGAGCGACTCAGGTCATGTTCCCACGTTGTGCTGACATGGTGGTAGCTGAAGCTATGTCATCATTGCCTTTGGTTGGCTCAGTAAGCTGCTTTCTCAGTGTTTCATGGCTGGCTCTTGATACCTACTCCTTCAGGTGTTCCAGCAATTCAACTAAGCCGGTAACTCCCTATATTGAATCTCTTTCTGTTTAAAATACCTGAAGGTGTTTCTTGCACCAAACCCCAGGTGGTACAATTAATTATGAAGACAAACAATTATTCTATTCTCATTCACTGTAGACATGTGTCATTGTTAAGTTTTTTTATAATAAAAGTTTAAATATCTGATCTCTTTTAAAGAAATGTAACAAATGTATTGGGAAAATTTCCTGGACACAAAAAAAAAATAGTTCAAAGATAATTTGAATATATTCAACTATTTTTTGGAGCAGCCACTATCACTGCAAACTAATCCAAAGTCTAAAATTGTTAATACCATATGTGCCACTGATTTCTATCTTGCCAATTAAGTAAAGGTTACCGCCTGGGCGCCTCAAAGATTGCCTGTCTCCCTAGGCACCATCTCCGTGATTCAGCTCACAGGGCACTCCTGCTGGCGTCCCCAAATCCCCTCTGCAGGGAAGGAATGGTGGCATGCTCTCTGGAAAACCTCACTCAGAGAATGGCAAAACTACAGCTAGCCACAATTTCTTTGTGCTCATTTTAAAGGCCTCCCTCTTCTGTGTACCCAAAGGAGCAATCAGTCATTCAACAAATATTTACTGAGCACCTATGATGATACTAGGTCAGGTACTTGAGATGCTAGGAAAAGTAAGATTTTGAAGTTATATTCCTATCCTCTGTAAGGTTCTAGTTTGCATTGATGGCTGCATAGCCATATCTATTTTAAACAGAATGGGATCAGGTCTATTAATTGATGCTATCAGGTTGCAGAGACAGGACTAGCTTAATCTGACTATGGGAAAGGAAATCACTGAAAAGCCAAGTAGAGAAGGAAGCAATATTTGAGCTCAGTTGTGAAGAATCTATAGTCCAGAGCACAGGAAGGAAGTACAGGAAGAATTAAAAGATCTAACAACTAACAATAACAACAACAAGATATAAGTGGTGGCAGGAATAGTATAAATGGCTAAGTCTGTCCAGAGAACATTTGCTGAGCCTGCACAGAGGTCGAGTAGGAAAGTATGATAGATAATATTAAGTATTAAATTGACTGAGTTAGAGGGTGCCCATTGATTCTGAGTGTTTCTCATTCTTCAGATTCCTCTCCTTTATGTGAGTATTTAATGTACCTCTACATCTCTGTGTGTGTGTGTGTGTGTGTGTGTGTGTGTGTGTGTGTGTGTGTGAATACTAGGATTTGAACATAGGACCTTGGCCCTGTCTTATAGCTGTTTGACTCAAGGCTGGCACTCGACCACCTGAGCCACAGATCCACTTCTGCATTTTGATGATTCAGTGGACATAAGGGTCTTGTGGACTTTCCCGCCTGGGTTGTCTTTGGACCACAATCCTCAGATCCCAGCCCCCTGAGTACCTAGCATTTCAGGCATGAACCACTAGCGCCCAGCTTCTCCAGTTCCTATAAAGACATTTGTGACAGCACTTGAAGCCTACCCCGATTAGCAAAGATAAACTCCTCATCTGAATGTCCCTAAATTTACTGCATCTGCTAAGTCCTACTTCCCAAATAAGATACAGTTACAGATTCCTGGCATTGGGTATGACAAATTTGATTGGTAATGATCCAGATTACTACAGGAGTCATCAAACTATAAATGATTAGTAAGAAACATCCCCAAAAGTGAAAAAAGAAAGATATAGGATCAGAGATTTAGGAGTTCAAACACTACTTCATCACTGCAAATGTGAACCTAATCAAAGGCTCAGCACTTTGAACTGCTATTTTCTCTACTGTCAACTGATGGAGCTTGACTACAAATATTTTTCTTTTTAGTGGAAAGTATTAAGTGTGCATTACATCTAAGTAACTTTATATCTAAATAAGCCATGTAAGTCTTCTTATACAGCTATAGTCTAATATTTAAAACTAAAGATCATTCAATACAAATTATTTAACTGTTCAAATTATTTAAATAGCAACGTTCAAACAAGATGATAAACTCAAGAAAAGAGTACTCATAATCCTGTCTGAACCATGTCTGTGGTATTGTTTGACAGTCTCCACTCACAGCAAGTACACATTGGATTGTAATAGATGGGCCACCATTTCACAGGTAGAATGTTCAAGTCTGAACTTAATTTTAAATACCATGATTATATTCCATTCTGCTACAGGCTTTTCTTCCAATCTCCCCAAACAGCCTCACTGTACACTTGTAGGAGCTATGCTCCATGTGAGGGGTGTCCTCCATGGTTGAAAAATGGCACTTGTTGGGAAAACACAGGGAATCTGCCACAGGGAATGATGCATAGTGGCAGCCTTAGATTCACTTCCAGTCATATCACTCTGATAGGTTTCTAGTACATTTATTTTCCAGTCTACCCTCAATCCTATTCCTACCAAGGAGAAAACAGATTAGGAGGCAGGACATAAAATAACTCCTCATAAAGCTTTTATTTTTTGGTAAAACTTGAAAGAATACTTTGGAGAGTTAAAATGTGTTCCATATTCAACTTGCTTACCTTCATTTAGGTGATAATTCCACCAGTTCTTCCCTGAGGATGAAATCCCACTCGAGCACATCTGCTTTAAGCAACATTGACATTGTTTTCTCTGGCATAAAATAACTGCTGTGATGAAGATTCAGTGTCAGTCAGCCTTGACTCTATGTAGAAGCACCAAACATAATACAGAGCTGCCCCACTTTTCTGCAATAAATAGCAATCTGAATATAGCCAGAAAACGTTGGAGACATTCTTGGAAATCTATTTATTCTGCTTGGTCTCTGTATTTTTCTTAAACATACTCTCTTCCCTTAAATAACCTCATGGTCTATGGTACATGCTTATACTGCACTTTTTGCCCTCTTTGCTGTCTCTGCTTCTGTCTCTGTCTCTGTCTCTGTCTCTGTCTCTGTCTCTGTCTCTGTCTCTGTCTCTGTCTCTGTCTCTCTCTCTCTCTCTCTCTCTCTCTCTCTCTCTCTCTCTCTCTCTCTCTCACACACACACACACACACACACACACACACACACATATAAACCATCAAATCACATTTCTGTTCAGTTCATATTGAAATTTAGCCATCATCAAATTAAGAGGATAAATCCTCCATCGCCCGCTATTCTCCTTCTTCCCCAATAGGAAGCTGACCAGAAATCTTCATCCCTGATTCATTTCTGGGGAAGGGAAAGCATATGTTGTAGGTGCTGGCTGAAATCCAGAACACAGAATACTTGCTGTGGAAGAGTAAGCTGTCCTCTGTGTGGGGAGTCAATGACAATAAGTGTGCTCCAGTTCACACAGGTGTACGTCTAGTGAAGAGAACACGCATGGTGGCACAGTAACACTGACACAGTTAAAACTGGTCGTTTAGGTCTGCAATTTTAGACAGCCATCAGTGTGTATGTAGCTACGGGCAACTTACTTAACCTCTCTCTGACTCGGTTCTATCATCCGCTGATGAGAAAGAGGCTAATAGTGCTTTCCCCCAACAGATGTTGAGAGGATAAAATCAAATGGTGCATGTGAAATGCAGGAGAGTGTATTTAGCACTGTAAGTACACAATGTATTTAAGCTGCACTGTGCAGCTTCTGATTTTATGAAATGGCTTATTCATCCATCCTAACAGCCATCATACTAGGAGATCCACGAGGACAACTTGCCCTGAGCCCCGATCTATCAGTAAGAACATTCATTTGACATATTTCCTGATTTGGCTCACAGCTGCCCCACTTCACCATGCTTTACCGGTAGAAAAGCTTCATAGCCACCCAATGGGCCTATGCTCTAACACAAAAATATTGGAAGGATTATAAGTCTGATTAAACAGCAGAGTGGTGCAAGCTGGTTTTCCAACTCAATGTCGAGCGTGAAGAGCCCTGGCTGTCATGGAAGGCCCCAAGAGACATGAGTGAATCCAACTTCTTCTGAACCACCCAGACTGGCCTGTGGGTGGAAACTAGCTGGCACCAGGGTATTTCCCAGCTTCCTGAAGGACACGCTGACTTTTGTGTTCTCATTTTCAATGTACCTACTTCTGTTTATCATTGGAATCTGTGACGCCAACATAATAGATGGCCATGTCAGCCTCAGAAAGGATCAATTGATGGAAATTAAAGCTGTGAAAAAAAATCTTACTTTCAAATAACTCCATTGACAACTTCTTACAATTATGGTCTTTATCTACCTCACACTCAGCATGGGAAATGTTCTTACATGTTCAAATGCAATGGTTTTCTTTTCCAAATGAGAAAACAAGCCTAGAAAGTCAAAATGGGTTTTTATCCAGGGGGACTTTTAATCATGCTACTCAGAGTAATTCTTTGAGGACTTGATTATATGACTTGCTATTTCCATTAATTCAATTAGCTACATCATTGATCATGTTAATGGTGCAATCTATGCAAATGGCCCATCGTTACCAAATTATAATCAGGATTTAAATTATATAATGCTTTACAGTTTTGATATGTCATCTGAATGAGTCTCTGCCATAGTTCTCTGATACAAGTATCATTTCCCTTATGGATTAGGAGATGAGGAAGCATATTAAGATATTAAGATAAAAGGCATCAAGGTAAAAACATTTCAGATTCAGAAAACAAATCTGTTTTCCAGGTAGTTGCATAGCTAACTGGCAATGGCAGTGGTGGGCCTTGAATCCAAGACTTCCAGTTGCCTCTACTTGACTCTTCCTAAGCAAATTTCCCTAAAACACCAGGTTTTAAACAGGGGGGCTAGAAAGATTTAGGAACTAACCAAATTTTAAGCAAAGTCTGATTGAGACTTTGTTCTATTACATAAAATTTTGTAAAATAAAATTTGAAATTTTAAGTTCAACTTTATTTCCCCAAACTAGTTCACGTGGCTAAAGAAACACCTAAATTCTAACCCAACACCCATTCCTCAAAAAGATAAAGTTTGGATGATCCCAGGAATTCTAGTCTAATGTATATTGAAAGATGTGTCTTTATTCCAGAAGCCAAAAATACAACTTGTAGAGGAGGAAAGCTACTAGAAGAGCTAATCACTGATAAACATTTCTTAAAATAATGACTATCATTTTGTTTTTCTGTTTTTGTTTGTTATTGTTGCTTTGTTTTTATTTTTGTTCTAGTACTGGGGCTTGAATTCCATGTCCGGCTCTCCTTTGATTCTAATACTCACTGCTGGTACCACTCTTCCAGCACCATCTCTAATTCTATCTCTTTTTTGGCTAGCTAATTGGAAATAAGAGCCTAGCACATTTTTGTTTTGTTTTGTTTTTTTGCTTAAGTTGACTCAGAACAGAAACCTAAAGTTCTCAGCCTTCTGGGTAGCTGGGATTATAGGGGTGAGCCACTTATGCCTGTCTGGTATTTAACTTTTAATAGTGATATTATAAAAGAAATGGAACAACAGAGGTTTGATGGAGTAGTAAGGTCCAGTACAGAGTTCAATTTACTCTGTTGCTACCTTTTGATACTATCCTTACCTCTACAACTATAAAAAAAAAGTAGCCATATGCCCATATTAGAAACTTATCAGTTAGGAAACTAAATGTTGTAATGGGTATTAGCCATGAAATAGCACATCGAGAAAAATGCTGAAAGGGCTCCAATTCCTGGAACATTTAAGTTAGAATCTTGAATTTTCAAGTACATTAATCAGGCTCTGGAGCTATAGAGACAACGTACTTCTACTGTGCAATGAGCATTTTTTTCTTAAGTCTCTTAAGTTCAGAGACACATTGACAAAAGTTCTGTCACTTTAATTTGCATTTCTTTGGTAATTATGTAGGATGACTATTTTTCATATATAAATACATATATATGAAGACTGTATATATGAAGAATATTTATAAAGAATATACATGAAGAACATTTATGTATTTATGTATCTATAAACATACATATATAGTCACATATTGAAATACATATATATACTTTCATCTATTGTAGTATTCTGTGAGTTGCCCAAAGCCTATTTTAATGGATAAAATCAATTCAAAACTCTGTCTATATTCACCACTTTTATTAGCCAGGCCTTCTCATTAAATCATTCAGGTGACAGTCATTGAGTGCTCAATAGTATGATCTTCATTCCACATCTGATCATTTACAACCTTCTGATTGGTTGTTGTCCATGCCAAGCTAGTAATAAAAAATTCTAAATAGCACGCTGGTAGATACTACATGCCAAGTTCCAGCTGACACTGTAGCTATAACGATGAACCAAACCTCTCTTCCCTGCATCTACAATGCATCTGGCCTACAGATATATATTTACAATTTTTAATATTTTTGATGAGTCTACTAAAGGCTTTTTACTTTTGACAACTCACCTAGAGATTCAGAACTTAAATGTGTGCAACAACCATAAGAAAAGAATATACCCAGCTTTGGACATGTTAATTTCGTTCTACGGATGTGAATAGATTGCTCAATCTAGGCAAAGCCCTGCCCAGATTTGCTACACTTTCCATTTCTCCTGTTCTCTACCTGCAGGCTGACATGACATGTTTTCTTTCTTTGGAAGCAAGTCTTTCCCAGTGAGTTTTTGGGCAGTATATTATGCCACCCCCAGACCTGCTGGCAGCAGAGGAAGACATAGCATCTCCAATCTGCTCTTTTCTTTCAGGCGTTCTAATTGGAAGTCCTGCCTAGAACACATGGCTAGAGTTGAGAGCCAAGTGTAGAACAAAGGAGAGATTCTCACATATGTTTCATCACAATCTGATCCAGACTTTCAGGCTCAGCAGGGGAAGCCAAGTGGACAACATTAAATGGAGTGGGGTCAGCAGGTATTGAATGCAAGGTCCCTAACATATGCTGGACGTGGGAGAAAGACTGACTGGAAAGATTTTAGAAAGGAACTAAAACAGAAGTGGGAGACTAGGATAAATTAGGCAGGAAAAACTAGTAGGAAATTCACATTTCTTGACCTTCTTTCCTAGTCCTTCTAGAGTTTAAAATTCCTAAGGGAAGATAGGTTTTTCTTTACTTGAAAATAGCAACAAAATAAGTCTATTAAGGAGACACATATCTGATATTACAATAAGAAAATCGAGTCCCACATAACTTACTTTAACACTAACTTACAGTGTTCTTCAGGGTAAACTGTCACCTACAGGGGCTTCTGCTTTCCTATGTATAAAATGGACTGCATCCAATGGACTTTATCAAGGGCTTTTACTTCATCGAGTAACTAAGTATTCCTTTCACTAACTCTAACATTTTTTTAAAGATGTCATGTAAAATATTAAGGGAAAATGTTGTTTCCTTATTTTCAAAGAGGCCCCTGGTGATTAGATCATATTTTCAGAGGAACCCTGGTGCTTAGGAAGCAGCAAATGGATCTAATGGAAACAGTGTTCCTCTGGTCTAAAAGAGGTTTCTATATAGACTTGTAGGTCTCTATTGGGAAATCAGAATTGTAGCCAAGTAAGTTACCTATTGTTAGGCACAGCCTCAAGCCAATGAAATTTTTTCTCCAATAACAAATCTACCACATGTCCAGAAACAGGAGATATTTGACACAAAGCCACAGTCTGCAATGCTGAGAACTGAGCAGGTCTCGCTTCCCCTCTGTGAAGTGCATTCTCTAAGTATTTCATTAACCTCCATCTTTCCCATACTTTCTGGTCACTAAAGAAGTACTGGTCCCAGGGAACAACATATCATGTCATACTGAATCTTCCATGGACAGAACAAGAGAAGTTGAAAAGGTATGATGCTATTGTTGGTCAAGAAATGTTATTATTTTTTATCATTTATCATTAATAAAAGTATGCTGGGTGCCAGTGGCTCACACCTATAATCCTAGCTACTAAGGAGGCTGAGATCTGAGGATCATGCTTCAAAGCCAGCCCTGGCAGGAAGGTCTATGAGAAACTTATCTCAAATAAACCACCAGAAAACTGGAAGTGGTGCTGTGGCTCAAGTGGTAGAGCGCTCACCTTGAACTGAAGAGCTCAAGGACAGTGCCCAGACCCAGAGTGCAAGCCTCACGACTGACCGAAAAAATAAATAAAAGCTGGTAAGCAAGGACATTTAGAAATCTTGCTTTCCAATTTGGAATAATTTTTATACTTTGTTCTTGTCTAATTGCTGTGGCTATGAATTCTGGTAGTTAACCTTTGATAAAAATGGCAAAAGTAGGCACATTGATCTTGTTCCAGCTTTTAGAGAAATAGATTTAAATTCCTCAGTATAATATGAGTAGTGGATTGTGATATATAGCTTTACTTAGAAATATACTCCTATGTCTAATTTGTTGAGAAATTTTATCATAAAGAAATATTGAACTTAACCAAATGTTCTTTCTTCATCTTCAAAATGATTACATGGTTTGGTCTTAATTCCATATGTATTGATTTGTATATGTTGAACTATCCTTTCATGTCTTGGGTGAATCACACTCGATTATGGGAATTGACCTTTTTAATGTAATGTTGAGTTTTATTTGCTGGTATACATTGAGGAATTTTATTTCTATACTCACCAAGAATATTTTCCTATAATTTTCATTTTTTAAAACATCTTTTTCTGGTTTGAGTATCAGGGTAAGTCTGGCCTCATAGGGTAAGTCTGGTAGGATTCCTTCCATTTTAATTTTTTGGAATATTTTCAGAAGAAATTATATTAGTTCTTCCTTAAATTTTTGTTAAAGAGTTCACTAGCAAAGCTATCATGTGCTAGGCTTTGATGGGAAGCATTTTATTGTTGATTCAATCTCACTGTTCATAATTTCTGTTTTTTTATTATTTAATTTTGGTAGTTTACATATGTTCAGGGATATATCTATTCTGGGTACTCACATAGCCTTTTATGGTCTCTTGTGTTTCTGTGGTATCAGCTGTAATATTTCCATTTTCATGAAAAGTTCCATTTACATTAACTACAAAAAAAATAAAATGCCTAGGAATAAATGTGATAATAGAGATGAAAGATATCTGCAATCCAAACTATGACACTGATAAAAAAGTAGAAAATACAAAAATAATGCAGAGATATTTTCTGTCTGTGCATTAGAAAAATTAATATTCTTAAAATCTCCCATGCTATCCAAAGCAGTCTACAGATTTAGTAAAGATTAAGTGCAATCTTCAATAAAACACCAATATTATTCCTCAGATGAATAGATAAACACCCTAAAATTTACTTGAAATACTACAAAAGTCTCTTAATGGTGAAAGCAATCTCGAACAAAAACAACAAAGCAGGCAGAAGAAATGACCTGGTATCAGTAATTAATTCTATCTTTAATAACAAAAAATACTTAGGAAGTAGAAGAGCGAACTCCCATCTATCCCCCAACCCTCCCCCCCCACAAAAAAAACTTCATTTACTTAATAGCCAACTGCTTTTTGCCTTTGATTTTCTGACTTTTGGTTCCTGGAGGTAGGGACCATTATATAGCCCAGCTTCCTATCAAACTCTAGATCCTCTGATCTCAGCCACCTCAGTGTTAAGATAACAGGCGTGTACAGCCATGTGTGGCTCAGGCAACTGACTTTCTGATAACTGTGCAAAAACAAATGGAAGAAAGGACAATCTCTTCAATAAATCATGCTGAGAATATTAAATATCCACATCCAGAAGAATGGGACTCGACCTCCATTTCACCAGTTACAAATACCAACTCAAAATGGGTTTTTATAGGCTTGAATATAAGATGCAATGTTAAGAAACTATAAGGGAAATACTTCAAGACATTAGCTTCAACAAAGAACTGGGAGATATAAAATAGAACCACAGGCAAACACATGGGGGATTGTGTCTAACAAGTATCTTTTTTCTTTTCTTTCTTCCTTTCCTTCTTTCTTTATTCCTTTTTTTTTTTTTTTTTTTTTTTTGTTGTTGATCGTGGGGCTTGAACTCAGGGTTTGAATACTGTCCCTAGGCTTTTTCACTCAAGGCTACTGCTCTAGCACTTTGAGCCACACCGCCACTTCTGGTATTCTGGTGATTAATTGGAGATAAGCATTTCATGAACTTTCCTGCCGAGGCTGGCTTTGAACCATGATCCTCAGATCTCAGCCTCCTCTGAGTAGCTAGGATTAAAGTTATGAACCACTTAGTGCCTGGCACAAGCTTCTTTTATTTACCCATCAAAATAAACAATTGACACAATGAAGAGGCAGTATGTGGCATGAAGAAAAAATGTAAAACTATGCTTGTGTCAAGGGATTAGGGAAGGGAAAAAACAAATCGTTTAAATAGGGATACAGGTAGACCCATTGCAACAATGAGATGTACAAGTCGTTATGTCAAAAAAAGAACTTTACAACTTTGGTGGTGGGGGGATCAGGTGGGGGGGTAATAGGAAGGGATGGGAAGGGGAAACAAAGGAGGAGGCAACAATGCTTGACAAGAAATGTATTCATTATCTTGGCTGTGTAATTGTAATCCCTCTGTACGGTATTTTCACAATAAAAAAATCTAACAACTAAAAATAATCAATCTAAAAATGGTTAAGTGATCTGAGTAGATAAGACTCAAAATATGCATGCAAATTGCCAAAAGATAAATGAATAGAAAGCTCAATATTGCTAACCATCAAAAATTGCAAATCAAAAATCACAAGGTACCACCTCACTCCAGTAAGAATATCTGTTATCAACAAAACAGAACATGTAACAAATGCTAGCAAGGATACAGGAAAAAGGGGGACTTAAATTCTCTTGATGATGATAGTGTGAATTAATAGAGCCATTATAGAAAACAGCTTGGAGATTCTTCTAAAAATTAAAAGCAGAACTACCATATGATACAACAATTCAAAGAAAACAGAATCAGCATATCAAAGAGACATGAGCACCCCTATGTTTATGCATTACTCTTCACAACACTAGCCAAGATATGGAATTATTCTAAATGTCTATCAACAGATGAATGATGATAAAATGTTGTGTCTATACACTGTGGAATACTATTCAGCCAGAAAGAGAATGAAATTCCATAATTTGCAACAATAGGAAGACTTGAAGGAATTTATGTTAAGTGAAGTAATTCAAGCCCAGGAACTCAAACACTATGTAATCTCATCAATATGTAGAATATAAAAACTGACCTTAGAATAGTGGTTTCCAGAGACAAACAGTGGGAAAGAACAGGACATGGAAGAGGTTAAATATGGCATAATGTTGCCATTATTTTGAAGGAATTAGTTCTGGTGCTTTATGAACAATAGACTGAATGTAGTTAAAACTAACACACTATATTACTAGCTAAGGTAGTACTTTTACCATAAATGAAGAAAGTTTAAGGTCATAGATATGCTAATTACTTTAAGTTGATCATTATCCAGTAGATGTATGGATCAAAACATCACATTTTGGCCCGCCATGGTAGTAGTCATCTACATTTCTAACTACTCTGGAAGCAGAGATATGGAAGATCACGGTTCAAGGCCAACATGCAAAAAATGCAAGACCTCATCTGAAAAATAACTGAAGTAAAAGAGGACTGGAGGTGTGTGGCTCAAATGTTAGAGAACTGGCCTAGCAATATGAAACTCTGAGTTAAATGCCAGTACTGGAAAAAAAATTACATTGTACCTCATAAATATGTACAAATATCAATTGAAAATAAAATCGAGTAATTTTAAAAAGGAATAAGCAATCAGACATCTCCCTAGATAATTCACATAGAAAATATTGATACATCAGAGTTGAAACAAATCTACTTACAAATATTTTGCAAAGAAGCAAGCTTTCCCATGCGTGATCCATCATCACATAATTTGTTACACATTGTTTTGTCATTTAAAGCTCCTGGATCTCATCAATGACCCATCTTTCCACCATGAAGAACACATGGACTTGAACATGGAAATATTTGATTTTCTTTTTGCAGAACTGATTATAGTTACATTTTATTTTTTATGTGAATTCCTTTTATTTATGACATACCATTTGCATTGATTGATCAGTAACAAAGTGGAACAACTGATCAACCAGTGGTAAAAATTAGATTCCATCTTGTCAGTCATTCTTTTTCTTTGTGAATTTTGTTGTCAAGGTAATATATAGAAGGGTTACAGTTGCTTAAGTAAGGTACTGAGTACATTTATTTTTGAATATTGTTGCCCTGTTCCTCATTTTTTCCCACTTCTCCTCCACCATCCCTGCCTCCCCCCAAGTGATTAAGTTCATTTCTAATGTAGTTTTGTGATTCACCCTTTGTCCCACTGTTTCTTTTCCAAATCAGGTAAACTTATATACAAGACATTCTATTTTTAAATAAAAAATTGAGAAAAGACTGGAGAGAGAGGAGTAATAATATATAGTTGAAATTCCTGGAGCCAGTTTTGTATTTTTGTTTTTGTTTTAGAATGCAGAATTTTGATGGTTTTAGGAGGATAATATAGTACATGTGTTATAAAAGCTACATACTATATTTATAAGCACCTTTTATTTATATATTTCCCAAAATATATCTGTAAAAACATCTCCATTTTATGAATATCCAGTAATGGTAAAGTTTTGTTTTTTTTTTACCTAACAAGTTTCAGTCACAAACTAAGTTACATTTCTTTTCATCATTAGAGCTCTTTAGACTTCAGAATTGTTGCTACAGTACTGTGGCTCCATGATCATTTCATATTTGTTCAATTCTACTCATGATTAGGATCTTAAACAAGTTCTGGTAAAATTCTCATTACCTAGAAATATCTACTGATTACCAATTACAGAAGATGAGGCAATTGATTAAAACGACATTAAAATTCTCTCATTGTTTCCTGTTTGTAAACAATGTATAAATTAGAAAACTAAGCACTAGAATGTGATATAAAGTCTGAGCTAAACATGATATAAAGTTGGAAAGTTTTGGTTTTAATTTGAATTTTTCAGGGGAGGATTAGTTTTACCTTCCTAGTTTCCACTCTTCCATCCTTTCTTTTTCTTTTTCTTTTTCTTTCTTGTTTCCTTCTCTATTTCCTTCTCTTTTTCCTGTTCTGTCCTCATTTTTTCATGTTAGTCATTTTTACCTCTATTAACTAGGTTCACTTGCTTTATTAAAAGTTTTCAAGGTCTCTCTATTTTTCTCTCTGTCTCTCTCTCACACACACACATTCTCTCTCTCTCTCTCTCTCTCTCTCTCTCTCTCTCTCTCTCTCTCTCTCTCTCTCTCACACACACACACACACACACACACACACACACACACACACACATACACACCATCAGAATTATGCAATTATGGATCAGCACCAGTGCTTCATTCCTGTAATCCTAGCTACTCAGATATACTGGATCAAAATTTGAGGCCTTTTATGGGGCAAAGAATTCATTAGATTCCATCTCAAATTAACTAGCATAAAACAGGACTAGAGTCATAGCTCAAATGGTAGAGTGTCAACCTAGCAAGCACAAGGCCCTGAGATCAAACTCTAGTATAACTAAAGGAAGAAATTATTTATGTAATTTTTTTTGTCTTTTTTTTTTCCATTGGTCGTAGGGCCTGAACTCTGGGCCTAGGCACTGTCCCTCAGCTCTTCAGCTCAAGGCTAGTGCTCTACCACTTGAGCCACAGCGCCACTTCTGGCTTTTTCTGCTTATGTGGTGCTGAGGAATGAAACCCCATGCCCCATGCATGCGAGGCAAGTGCTCTACCATGGAGCCACCTTTTCAGCCTCTTTATGTGATATTTTTAATTTTTTTTTTTGGTTGTGGGGCTTGAACTCTGGGCCTGAGCACTGTCCCTCAGCTCTTCAGCTCAAGGCAAGAGCTCTACTGCTTGAGCCACAGTGCCACTTCTGGTTTTCTAGTGGTTTATTGGAGATAAGAGTTTCACGGACTTTCCTGCCCAGGCTGACTTTGAACCGACATCCTCAGATCTCAGCCTCCTGAGTAGCTAGGATTACAGGCGTGAGCCACCGGGTGCCTGGCCTATGTGATATTTTTAAACAACCATATTTTACTTTTTAATAGACAGGTTCCCTGTAGCAGATACCATGTTTTCTTTTCCATCATTATTTCTACATAAAGTAGCATGAATCAAGTACTAAGTAAGTAGGTAAGTGGATGGATAATTGGATGACTATTTAATGAATGAATGGTTTAGCACAGGGAGGACATTAGGATAATATATAAGTAAAAGTGAGAATAAGATGTTCTCTCATTATACCTCAAAAGCAAATACTGTAGAACAAATATATATGAGATGCGAAATTCTAAAATGTTCCAGCTTCCACATCATGCACCAACATTCAAGTTTCAAAGTGTATTGACAGTAACAATTTGGAAATGCCAACCTTCCACTTGGACAACATTGTTAGGAATTCTGAAAAGGAAGGAATCTAAACTTTACAATAAAAAATGGGATTAACACAGGAAGATCCTCTTTAATTTTAGGCACTTGTTTTATGAAAATCATAAGAAAAAAATGAACTTGAGAGAATGTTTTTGAAACATGATGGGTAAAGTGGTATCTTAACTGAATTCATTCAACATCTGTAAAATGTCATCATTATGGTAGAAAGAAAAAGAGCGGAGGGAGAGGAGCAGAGAAGGAGTAAAGGAGAAGAGAGAGCAGAGGAAAGGAGAGGAGAGGGGAGGGGAGGAGAGGAGAGGAGGGAGGGGAGGGCAGAGGAGAGGAGGGGAAAGGACAGGACAGGAGGAAAGGAAGGCAAGAAAGGAAGGAAGAAAAGAGGGAGGAAAAGAGGGAGGGAGAAAAAGAAGAAAAGATAGAAATGAAGGTTGGAAGTCAGTGAAGATGGGAGAGAGAGAGTAAGAAAGATAATCTCTCAAACAGATTTTCTATTCCTTCTGTCCTGAGCAGAATCACAAAAATAATTAATTGCATGCAAATAAGAAAGAAAAACCAAAGAACTTGTAACTAATAGGAGTCATCCTGAGGGTATAAACAAAAAGACGCAGAGGAGAAGAGGGGATGGAATCCATTAAACTCTCTAGCAAAAAAATGAAAATGAAAACCTTACCTTTTTGAAGTTCATCCATTACTAATTGAAAGGTAAGAAGACTGGTTCTCCTGCTGTAGGAAATAAAGACTTAACAGATGTCTTTACTGAAGATTCTGCAGTTCTTAGGGGAAAGAAGATGGATAGCTCTCCCTAAGCCTCTTCGTCATGTCATAACCAAGCTCTGCTCTCTGAATCTGATGCACAATTAAACAATCGGCTAGTGTGTTGTCCTGGCAGATTATTTGCCATGCTGGAAATGAAGAGATATTTGTTCTACCATTCACCTCTTTTCCTGGATATATTCCTAATGAGCAACATTTCCTGCAGGAATTATTCTTGTGTTTGGGAACATCTCTGTGAAACATAAGAGGGGAAAGTGAAGTTTAAAGCTGAACAATACACATTAAAGGGGAGGGGGAAGGTATGCCAAGAATAAAAGAATGACTAAAATTGGGAGCTTTAAATGGCTTTGTCTCTCATCTGAAAATAATGTTAGATTCCTCAGATCTCTGGAAAGCCCATTAGAAAATAATGTTTCTATTAATAATATTTGAAGATGTTTGCTCATTTAGGTAGTTAAGGTACTTTACTTTGTGCCTGTATTTTAAACCTTTCATTCAAAGCGACCATCTTTAGAGGAGGCTACTTCTTTGATGTGATGAAGGACTTCATCAACACATACTAATGAGGCTTTAAGTCTGCAAGAAATAGCGCTTGCCTCCCCTCCTCCATCAGCAGAGGTGGATGTCATATGATAATTTCTGCTTCATTCCATGTCAAAACACATGCATGATTATGGAAAAAGCTATTATTATCAAATGAGCTGTGGAACACACTCATCATGATAATAGAGAACTTCCACAAAGTATGTTGTGCATCTATGGGCATACACTAGGGAATCCATATGTATACATACTCATTTGCATAAGAATAACATTCTATGCATATGGATGCTGAAGCACGTGCAGTCGTGCCTGTGGATACCATTAGGGGCCATGAATGTATTCACTACTGAGGTGCCCATTGGTGTTTTCATCTCTCTCTCAACCTGTAGAATTCAGACATAACTACCATTCAATTTTTCTTGTCACAACTAAAAGGGAAGAAGTCAGAGAAAGGAATATGTAAATACTACAGAGTTGTAAAACTTCGTTGTATCTATGATTCATCTAGAGCACTCTAGCACCTTCTCAGCGAGTTTGCCAACCTTTACCCATAAGCCCACCCCATTCTCCCAATAGCCTTTATGAATGTCTCAGACAGACTGTCTCAACTCCTTTTCCTCACCTTCTCCTTTATCCTCACCTTCTCCTTGAAGGAAGTGGCTTGGAGTTTTTCACTTACAAAATAAATACTACAAATCTACTGAAAAAAAATTATTGTGAAGTTGCGACATGATGATTTACACCTGTGACACGAGGTACTTCTGAGATATGGATAGGAGGATCAGGACTGAAGACAAATCATAGTGAGAGTTGCAAAAACTAATCAGTGCTGTTTTGATTTGTATTTCTTCTATGGCTAGAGAGGTTGAGCATTTCTTCATGTGTCTATTGGCCATTCTTATTTCCTCTTCAGAGAAGATTCTCTTTAAGTCTTTAGCCCACTTATTTATTGGGCAGTTGTTTCTTGAGGATTTGTTGGTAGGGGATTTAATTTTTTGAGTTCTAAGTATATTTTAGATATGAGACCCTTGTCCGTTGTATGGATAGTGAAGATCTTCTCCCAATCCGTGGGCTTTCTATTGATCTTGCTAGCTATGACCTTTGCCATGCAGAAGCTCTGCAGCTTCATGCAATCCCATTTGTCCAACCTTTCTTTGATTTGTTGTGATTCTGGGTCTTTATTCAGAAAATTTCAGCCTGTGCCAAGGAGACCTAGGGTTTCTCCTATTCCATCCTGTAATATTTTCAGGCTATCTGCTTTGACTCCGAGGTCTTTGATCCATTTGGAGTTGATTCTTGTGCAAATGATTATAAACAAGACCATACTAAAGCTACCAACACAACTATGTTTATTTCAGCATTATTTACCATAGCTAAGATATGGAACCAACCCGGATGCCCCTCAGTAGATGAATGGATCAAGAAAATTATATATATAGTGGAATTCTAGGCCTCCATCAGAAAGAATGGCATCACCCCACTTGTTAGGAAATGGAAAGACTTGGAAAAAAGTATGTTAAGTGAAGTAACCCAGGCCCAAAGAAACATAGGTCCCATGGTTTCCCTTATTTGCATTAACTAGTATATGTCTGGGACAAGTAGAGAAGATCAAAATCTATGTACATATGACCAGATAAGATGAAGTTAAGTGAAATGAACCCCAAGATTGGGACACAAGTGTTTTTTTTCTTTCTTTTAATTGCTTCTAACGTATTGATAAGGTACCATGTGATTTTTTTGTGGCTTTGTATGTTCCTCCCCCATGGTATAACCCGCTTTCACTGTATTTGATGTTGGTATAATTTGGGGAGGGGAAGGGAAAAAACAAAATGTTTAAATAGGGATACAAGTTGGCCCACTGTACAAGGTACTATGTTGAAAAATGAACTTTACAACTTTGGGGGGGAGGGGGCGGGAATGTGGAGGTGGGAGGGAAGGGATGGTAGGGGAAAAACAAAAGAGGAGGCAACAATGCTTGATAGGAAATGTACTCATTACCTTGTTCATGTACCTGTAACCCCTCTGTACAGTATTTTCACAATAAAAAAACTTATTAAAAAAAACTAATCAAGCACTTTACAGTTGTAATTCCAGCTGGCCAGGAGGCAGAGGTAGGAAAATCAGAGTCCGAGGTTAGTCCATGCAAAAGCATAAGACCTTATATGTATATGAAAAACAGCAAACACAAGATAAATAGGGCTGTGGCTCAAGTGGTAGAGTGCTTGCCAAAAACTTTAAGGCTTTTCATATATGTAGAGACAAATATATTATATGCTATATTACATAGTATATATATTATAACTAATATAGAGATATATATTATTTTATACATGTATATACATACACACACGTATATATACACACACATTTTGGATTTAGATAAAATACAAATTGTTAAATAAGCAATTAAAGGGAATAGTTCTGGTACTTGAAAGAGGACTAGGCTCTTTTAACTATTTGTGTTAACAACTAGTACAATTTCTCTAGACCTCTTCTCTGCGTTATCCCCCAAAACAGGGGAAAACTGTTCCTTCAAGGGATTCCTTTTATGAGTTAAATTCTGCTATGTCTTATTTTAAACATAAAAAATACATAACAACCTTTGTATTCTATTGTAAAGTTGTAGTTGTTCTAATATAAAGTGATACTGAAGAATTCACATTAGTCTTTCCCTTAAATACAGTGGATGTTCCAGTAAGATGTGCCTTACCACTTGGCCTGTTGAGTATGATTAGGGTAGTGATGTTAACGATGATGGTGAGGAATAAAATAGCTAAATGGACATAATGGGCATGCAATTCTATGCAAAGCAAGTTAAATGGGTTGTCTTATGTGGTCTTTATAACATCTTCGTTTTGTAACATGGAAACAAACTCTGAAATCTTTGGAGGTAGTTCTGATACCACAGAACTAGGGTCTCAAGAGTATTTTATGAATCAATACTTTGTTTTGACACTCTAAAAGGATCCAGGTGCTCCACTTACAAGGCACCTCCCCACTCCCTCTGTAAATATGTGTATGTATATGTACAGCCAGGCCATAGGGGCTCACACCTATAATCCTATCTACTCAGGAGGCTGAGACCTGAGGATCTCAATTCAAATCCGTCCTAGGTAGAAATGTCCATGAGAATCTATCTGCAATTAACCAACAAAATGCTAGCCTCCCAGTGTGTTTCCAGTGGTAGAATGCCAATGAGTTGTAGCCACAGTATTATTGCAAAAATGATTTTTTAATTAATGAAAGAGTAACTAGTAATATTTGTATTACAGAAAATGATCCACAAATTATTACAGGTAAAATGACCTTCACATCCTCAAGCTAAGTAAACTGGAAAGTTATTCTCTAAAGGATGTAAAAATTAAAAATTCATGTAGGCAGATGAGAAGCAAACTACAAGGATATATGGTAAGGGAAGAAAAAAGTCAAGGTGAAAGAAGCCAATTGTGCCTTTACAATGGGTATGTCATATTGGACCCATCTGTGTGCCTCCCCTCATTTGCAGCCCACAGATCTGTCTGACCACTAATGGCACCAAAGTGCAAATGATTTTGGATATGGACCAATGAAAAGAGAGGCAACTATCCCATCTACCTAGGAAATGAAAAGCACCAATGTGCAGTAGGAGAGTTCTGCAGCCACAACCCTGGCTCCCAGCAGAGTAAGGCCAAAGCTAACACGGGAGAGTGGAAATGAACCACCCTGAGCAAAACACCTTGAGCAAGCCAGCAAGACTCCTCCAGCAGCGCTGTGGACACTGGAGCCAGAGCCAATGAAAGCAGACTTCCTCCTCCACAGCACTTGCTCATGACCTCCTTCTACATAATTTATGTAATAACTCACCACCCTCCCTAAGCACCTATCATGTCGCCTGGAACGCTGGGATAGAACTCGTAAGGTAAACTAAATAGAGGAAATCACCATAACACCCAGCGCAGCGCTTGGCTCCTAGAAAGCGTGTTCAGTAAATGTGTTAATCACAGATGATCACACTGCTCACCACCAACAATCCAGGGAGGCAAAAAAAATGAGCCCAAACTGAAATACAAACAAAGAAATGAGTGAAAGGGTGTTGAAAAGCCATTGCGTTTTGAGGAAATATGCTTCTAGAGCCACGAGGTTACTGAGCATTTCAGGTTGATTTTCATTCAAAAGGAAATTAGACATTCAGAAACATGATGTTGTTGGATTTTGTTTGTTTGTTTGATTTTTGTTGTCACTCTGATCATCCTCAGGGAACAGAAATCTTTCCATCTCGATTCAAAGTTTTGTTTATCAGTATGACTCAAAGGCTGTCCTCTGAAAGACTGATTTACCTTGGTCTACCATAAAAAAGAAAGAAAAGCAAGTCTACAAGACTATAACAGAGCTGGCTTGTTCTAGAACAAAATCTTCCATTTTCATGGCTGTTTTCAATTAAGAATCAGTAATTTTACATAAAAATTTTGTAGGGTTTTTTTTTTCAAGGTCATGGCCCTAGTCACTGTCCCTGAGCTCTTCAGCTCAAGGCTAATACTCTTACCATTTGAGCCACAGCTCCATTTCTGGTTTTCTAGTGGTTTATTAGAGATAAGAGTCTCATGGACTTTGCTGCCAGGGCTGGCTTTGAACTGTGATCCTCAGATCTCAGCTTCCTGAGTAGCTAGGTGTGAGTCACTGGTACCCCGCCTGTACTGTATTTTTTTATCTAAATTTTTTTACCTAAATTCAGGTCATGGTGAACCCTGGTAACACCCCCCAATTTATTGTTTGCATTGAAATTCTCCACCCCAACATTTTAATAGCATTACCTGTCATTGTTCATGATTCTATGCTGTCCGTGCATGATATTACTACACACCCAGATTGTCTCACATTGTCTCACAATGGACACTAAGTATTTCTACTTCCTGTCCCTGAAAATTCCCTGTTTTTTAAATGGGTCAGTTGCAGCCACACAAGGTGGTTTTAAATGGTTTCCACAATTTGCAATTTGAATATCTTCACAATAGTCTCTTTAATGGAGACTCTCTACCTAGAATGTCCTTTCTCTATTTCTAAGTATCCAAGTATTGTTGTCCCTCACTTCTGAGTGTTACAAACCACCACCTCTATGAGGTCTTCCATACCTGCTTTCCCAGTATCTGTCCACTCCATATCTGGTAACTAGCTAGCCTGACAACTGCTATTATTCCCAGTTTTATCTCTAGATTCAGTTTTACCTCTGTTTCAGTTGAAACAGAGTCTTAAGCATTTGCTTGTGTACTTGAGGCCACATCTCTTCCTCTCTGCTTGCCACAGCTCTTTCTACCCATTCTGGGTGCAATCTGATTCTGCTAATGGGCACTGGAAAGTAGCAGATACCCTGCGGCCACTCTCCAGGCCTGTTGCCACTCCATGGTCACGAGAATTCATTGTGCCAGACAGAGATTTTCACAGTGAGAACGGTTTCCTTCATTAGATTTCTCTCTTCCTTTTCAGAATCTTCAATACATTTCAGGCCCAGACCGGCATAAAATCTGATTTGACCAACTGATCAATTAAACTCTGAGGAGACAATTTATAACTAAGACCTAAATGTCAGATTAATAAACCTGTGAAGAATCACTTTTAAATTCCATAAAGATAATACAGGTTAGATAACTACAGCCCACTTATAATTACAGCATTTGTCAAAAGTATAACTAAAATTTCTTCACCAGAGTCACTCTCTGAAATGCTAAACCTAGGTCACTCCTGAGTAAAACGCTGAATGGGAAGAAGATATTTCTGCTTCTTTCATTATAAAAGAAAGGGTATCTCATTAGATAATCTTAAAGATGACAATAACAAGGATAACAAATTATATCTATGAAACCTCTTTTTAAACAACTCAGATCACTTTCTTCAAGATTTGTTTGAGTAATAGCCTTCTAGTGTAACCAAAGAATTTCATATTAAATAAAAAATTGTTTCATCTTAGAAAACTACAACATGATATTACATGATAGACTATGAAAGTTTTGGAGGCAGGAGGAGAGAGGTAAATGAGAAGAAAGTTTTAAAAATAATGTAAGCACAAAAGAATAATAATCTTCTTAATAATCCTGGATCATGAACTTCCAGACTGTCTTTTTTTTTTTCCCTTGGTGCTGGGGGTTGGACTCAGTCCTCCTATGTGCCAAAAATGTGCTCTGTCATGGAGATCAGCCATTTCTGTCCACTGTCTAGCCATTTCATCTTGACTCTATTCCATCATCTATGTGAGCATCAACACAATAAGAATTCATCTGGGACATGATTACTTTTGTCTGTGTGCGCTAGGACTGTGGCTTGAACTCAGGACCTGGGCATTTGACCCATAGCCTTTTTGCTCAAGGTTAGCACTCTACCACTTGAGTCATAGCTCCACTTTCAGCTTTCACTGGGGATATGAATCTCCCAAACTTTGTCCTTGAACATATGTCCTCAGTTCTCTTCCTAGGATTATAGGCGTGAGACATTGGCATCTGACAGGCATATGACTAGTTCACTCAGAAAATAGTTCTAATCAATAAAATGTTCTGAAAAGCTCTTAAACTATCACTTCCTCTTACTTAAAAACTCTTCATGTGAATTTGTAAGCTGGTATGTAAGCATCCTATGTGGAATATGATATAAGTTTTGATCATAGTGCCTCCATTTTCCTACTAGATTTTATTTTTTAAGCTCCTTGAAGGTAAGTGTATCCCATTTATCTTACCATCCTTAAGAAACTGTATCTGTAGGTCATTGGTGCTTAAAGTCACTTGCCTCTTCCATGGTTTATTTTGAGAAGTTTTAGATTGTAATCCTATTTTGATTATCAGTGCAGGTGCTGGTGGCTCACACCTCTTGGAAGCTGAGAATGGAAAGATCACAGTTCAAGGCCAGCCCAGGCAAAAAAGTTCACAAGACATCTCAACCATAGCTGAAGGCAGAAGCACAAACCTAGTCTTTAGCTACATGGGAGGCTGAGATTGGGAATTTCAGTACCAGGCTAGCCTGAGCAGTAAAGTCTTTTTCTGAGACTCAGTCCCCAGGAAAGAGGCACAAAGTGACATATACCTGTAATCACAGCAATCATGAGAAGTTTCAGTGTAGACAGATCTTGGCTCAGGTGCATAACCAGGTGAGTAGTGTGAGAAAAGCCACTTTAATACGAAAGCTGTTCATTTCCTTTCTCTCAATCTTGTGAGAATTGTTTTCCTGAAAAGTTCCTGCTTTGGTCGGGTGGCTTGACTCTTGTTAATTATATTCCAATTATGTCCTCCTCCTCCCCCTCCCACCCCCTGCACTTTAACTAAGACATTCTGTTAAAAGTTCCTTGAATTTTAATTACATCCATTAATTAAGCCACAACTCTTCAGCGCTCAGCCAATGTGAGCAGAGAGGTTGAGCTTGCTGGGTTAGGGATAAAAAGGGAGCAGCCTGCCCTCTCTGAGTGTGTGTTTGCAAAATTTCTGGCTGATGGCACACTTTTCTGCAGAAGTAAACTTGGTCTTGCTTAGTTTTTTGGAATTGGTGTCCTTATTCAACTCTGTAACACCCCAACATCCCCAGCTATTTCTAACAGTAGTGAAAAAATGTATCATAAAAATAACCAGCAAAAACAAAAACAAGACCAGTGATATGGCTCAGTGGTACCATACATGCACCCCCCATAAAAACAAAGAATCATAAATGCAGTGAATAATATTACTGATGAGCAAGTAAAACACCAAAAATATACTCTAAAATTATTTTCAAATACTTTCTTAAAGGACAACTTCTTTTAATTGTATTATTATGTCCTCTCTCTGTTCCTGTTGCCAGTAAAAAGTGTTTATTTGGAGATTCTGGCATGAGAGTTGGCACTACCAGACTGAGCACTGACAGTCTGAATATCCTTACCACCTCCGTATTTCAGTACCTAGGAGGTGTCAATACATATCAATATGCTTTCTTGTTGCTGTGTCAATAAAATGTTATTTACAAATAGGCATCAGGCTTGCTCAGCCCAAAGGTTACAATTTGCTAATTAATCCCTCCTCTGTATATAGAATACAAATTATATTCCCCAATATTAACTGCCTATAGATTTCACTTACAGAACACCTTGACCATGTAAAAATCACCATTGCACACTTTGAAGGAAAAATTCACATGCAAGTCAAAGCTAGAAAGAATCTTAGGATGCCATAAAGATATAGTTTATATAGTTTATATGAGATAGCTTATATTGGAAACATTCCCTTTTGATTTTATCTAGACATTAAGGTTTCTTTGCCTGCCTCTGAGTTTTACAAATTGGCCCATAGAGTGAAGTTTGTGAAAATTAGAGAAAAACACTCAAAGAAAACCAAATGTTTTCTCCATTGACATTAGGCATATCTTTTCAGTTCATTAAAGAGCTAAAAATTAATTAGTTAAAAGAGAATGTCAACATTAGGACATTAGAACCATGTAAAGATGTTAGGAAGGCCATCTTTATTTTGCAATAAATGTTTTTAGCTATAAAAACAATGATTTGCCTTATGTACATGGCAACTAAGATAAAGTATGTATACTTTGCCTTCATATACTTTCATAATATGTTTATATTATTTCTGAAACAACCTGGCTCTTTTATTTTCATCCTTCAGAGAGAGCTGTACGTGAACCTGCAAAGTATTTTCACTCACAGTACAATTCAGAATTGTGATGTTTGTTGTTTGTTGGCAGGTGCATAAAGCATGGTAGAGATGATGCATATTGGAAATCAATGCCCTTAAGAAAATAATTTAGTAATGCATACATACAGATATACTGCTGGCTACCTCAAATAACACTCAAATGAGAAAGGCCAGAGGGAGCACTCAGGAGGGAGCAGTGGGTTCTGTCCCCTGAAAACAAATTGCATGGGCCTGTTTTCAGATGGTCACCTCCAAAGAGATGAAGGACAAAGGATGCTAGTCCAAGGTATGACTGGTGCGAGAGGAAAAAGTCCCCCGCTGCAGAGGTTAGAAGCAGAAAACTCTCCCTATACAGCAGGCACAGTCATTCACACACACACACACACACACACACACACACACACACACACACACACACACACCACACACACACACACACACACACACACACACACACACACACACACACACACACACACACACACACACACACACACACACACACACACCCCTGAAACACAAACCACAAATTCCAATGTGAACTTCATTCTTTCAGTATGCCATAAGTACTGGAAGTTAATTTATGGACTCTCCTGAAGTGCAGATGCTCAAGCTGAGTCCTCTGACAGCCTCGCTACTTTAAAAGCATGTTGAATCCCAGGGCTCTTGAGGATGAAGAGGCAGGCAAGAAGCACCTTCTCTAATTGCCTGATGAAGTCTCTCCACTTCTGCCGAGACACCAGCTCACTGGTTCTTGTGTCTAATGAGTAAATCTGCAGGCCTCCCGCTTGCAATGAGTTGTGTGCATTTATTTTATACAAATGGAGAGACCGAGTGAAAGATTTTCTAATTTGGCCTCGTCTTTTACATATTTTTAGACAAAGCAAGGAAAAACAACTCTTAAAAACTAGCTAATGGGAGTCTAATTTTTTTTCTCTCCTGGTTTGAGCACAGAGGCAAGTATAATAAGGATTGGGCGGGCGGGGGTGGGGGGCGGGGGTTCTTTGTGAGGTGTTTTTTTTTTTTCTGCCGATTAACATTTATGTAACAAAGAAAACCTAATCTGCATTTTATATCTTTAGGTTATTGACGTATATACTTCTAGGATCTGTCTAGCTGGTTGAGACTAGCTTTTATACTTGTGGAGTATTTGCAGCCTAAAATGGACAATGACAGCACAGCCAGCCTCTCGGAGTCCCATCAAACTGCCACATCCAAAGTGATGACTGAGTTGGATTAAATCCAAGGACTCAGCTACCAGTATTAACCCATCAAATGTTGCAGCCTCTCCAATGCTTTAATCATTAGGGTGGGATTAATAGGCAGGCTCTGCTGTGCCCTCAATGCCCAGAAAAAAAATATATATGCCAGGAGAATGCAGACAATCAGACAGGCTAAGCTTTAATCACACCAGAGGGGGGAAAAAGACAGCTTGGAAATTAACCCAAGAGGATAAACTTGGAAAGGAGATTAAAATAGCCAGGGTGTTTATCAACAGACTGTACAGGATTAGCCAAGCAGATTTCCCAAACATCTAGTGAGGAGCCCTATGGTTGATGCCTGTGTGTCTTTTTTTTTTTTCAAACAAATAAGGACAGGTTTACAAAGGCATATGAAAAGGAAAACAAGTAAGTAGCTGGTAGGGTAACAATCTTACAAATTCTAGAGAGAATAAACACAAAGATAAAGACAGCACTGTTAAGTTCTCCGATAGGATTTCCAACACTTCCTGCTCCAAGTCTCCAAGTCTGCACAAGTCCAAATAAGTCATGGAGCTCTTGAGCTATGCTGGAGTGTGTGTGTGTGTGTGTGTGTGTGTGTGTGTGTGTGTGTGTGTGTGTGTGTGTGTGTGTGTGTGTGTGTGTGTGTGTGTGTGTATGTGTGTGTGTGTGTGCTGTGTGTGTTTTTCTTCCTGGCAATGATAAGCATGCTTGATTGTCAGGCCCTGCTGCTCTTAAGGGCAAAGCAAAAATTCGATATTAACTTCTTTCGAAGATCCAACCACCAAAGCAATAGAAGAATGCAAATAAATCAATTTTGCATGCTTAAGCCCATCTCCCTTTCACGCAAGCCTGGTGATATGGAGCGATTCTCCTCCCCCACAACCAACTCTGCCTTATCATTTTGAGGTATGAAAAATAGATTGTGTCACAGTAATGAAACACAGGAAAAGGGAGCTTGTTATAAGCTGATTACAGTTTAGATTGAAGGACTGGTTCTCATTAGCTGTTTTAGATTGGACAGCATCCTTGAGCTGTAGTAATTACTGAAAGTAATTTTGGAAAAGGAGGGTAGGGCCTCTGGTGCAAGAAGAGATACGAACAGTTGCACGGGGATTGACAAAAGGAGGGGAAGAAAGATGGCATCCTGCCAGGTTATTACCCCCCAAATACTATAGCACAGTGAGGTGGCTGGGCCTAGCCACTTTCTAGTTAGCAAGCCAGTCATGAGGCGAGTATTTCCCATTGTGGAATGAATACAAGGTAAGAGGCCTATTTCAAGTTCAAGTGCAAGAATGCCTCCCCGGGTTACACCATCGACACACAGCTCAGTTTTCATCCTGTAATAACTGCAATAAGGTTTCCTTGCCAGTCACACACAGTAACAGGCTTAAAGAGTGTACACTAAATGATAGTCAAAACAAAGTGTTTCATTGAGTAGATTTGAGAATTTGGACATTTCTTTGATCATAATCAGATGGTGTATGTGGCCTTCCTAAACATGGAGGTATTCTGAGAAATCTCTGCCTGGGTTCAGTCCATTGCAAGTTTTCATCCAGCATTTTTTTTTCTCTGAAGAGGACAGAAGTCTCAGGGAACAAATGGTGTTGTTCTGTTGCATTTGGACGGAAAGAACCCTGAGAAATTGGGAGGGCTGGTTTCTAGCATGAAATTATCACTGACTGAACACCTAGAGACTGACTAAGTCTTTCAACTTCTCTGTGTGCCTAGGAAACAAAAAGAAACCAAGTTTATATTTTCTAACAGCTGTTGAAATCATTGGCTTCTCAGGTTCCAACTATGGTCTCTTCTAGCTACTTTATTGAAAATGAGATACGGAATCTAAAACTGATCTTCTTCCTTTCTAAATCGATGAGCACACTCTACTGAAGACAAAAATGAACATTTCTTACACCTAAAAGCAAGAGTTCTGGGTTGTGCTTCACATGAAACATAAGAATCATTTACTGAAACTCGTATGTCTCAGAATTTTAGACACAGTATTTAGTTTGAGCCTCTAATAACTGCACGTACCCATGGTGACACAGCCTGTAATAGGAGAGGCGTGACATAGTACAAGAGGCTGCCCACCCCACCCAGACGAGCCCCACCCCATGTCCTTCCACCAGATGACAGGAGACAGTCAATAAAAATTACAAGAGAGGAGAGGACAATGGCTGCCTTTTTTTTTTTTTGCCTGATTTGAGCAGCACCCAGAAGTTTTCCTTGGCCTAAATGTTCTTAAACTATCTGAAATTGTCTCTGGATTCCCTTCAATGAAGTCTCTCACTTGGGTTTGCAAAGCCACCATCTTCATAAAGCTTGGATTCAAATACAAACGTGTTAGCTGGGAGGAATACATTTATTAAGCTATTTGTAAAAATTAACAGTCTTTATAAAAGTAACAGGCTAAATTGATCTGATTAGCCAGCTGCCATTCAGAAAACTACAACAGGAGAGAGCACCAAGTAAACATTTCTCCTTCAGAGAGAAATGCCTGCAAGGGCAGGGCCAAGCACGTGGCCCAGTGAGAGGTCCTGGCAGTTGGGCAGCCCCTGAGCACTAGGAACCTTTGACTGACATCTAGGAAGGGTAGGAGCTAATGGCTATTGGAATATGAAGGAAGAAGGGAAGAATTTCTGGAGGAACGAAAAAAGGATAGGTAGGGAGAACCAAGAGATTTTATCATTATAATAAACTTTTTAATTGCTAGATTTAAGTAGTTACACAAAGGACTATAGTAGAATTAAATTTTTTTAGTCTGGTTATTTTCAAATTAAAGTAACTGAAAACCAAATTTACATACAAACTTTTGAAATAGCAGAGGCTTTCTTTTCCTTTGTACTCTGTACTGGGTTATTTAGTGGGTAATAAGTTGTTTGGAGAAATTGTTCAGATGTTAAAGAAAGCAAGGAAAGAAGGAAAAGGAGAAGGAAGGAAGGAAGGAAGGATTAGAGGGAGGGAGGGAGAAAAGGAAGGAGGGAGGGAGGGGAGGGGAGAGCAGGAAAGGAGGGGGAAGGGAGGGAAGAAAACAGTGGGAGAAAAGAAAGGGAGAGAAGAAAGGAAGAAAAATGGGAAGTAAAGAAGGAAAGTATACAGAGAAAGCAAGGAAGGAAGGAAGGAAGGAAGGGATAGAAGAGGGACTGGGAACAGAAAAGGAAACATATGAGCTAATCCAGAGTCTGGAAAACCTTTTCGTCAGAAAGCCAGATAACTATTTTATAATTTACAATCAGTGCCCTTTGTCACAGCTACTCAAGTTGGTGTAGTGAATGGCCATTGCTCTATTGCAATAAAACTTTATTTACAAGATAAGGCAATGACTGAACCCTGCTTCCTGGGCAATGCTCCTATGACCCAGCCCTTAATGGACATGATACCTACAAGACGGCCCAAAGCTACTGGGTCACTGTAGGTCACTTAGACCTTCTCCAAAGGAGGGATGGTTTCATTAGGCAACCTCAACATGGATCTATTTGAATTCAAAATCTTAGTTATGCATTGCAAATAAAATAGTCACAGACACTTGGAAATGAAGGCCGGAATTCTAGTTTTACTCCAGAGGGAAGTCTAAATTCAACTATGCAGTCACCACAGAGAGGCAAAAGTAGAAGTTGTAAATTTGAAGAGTAGCATAGAGCCATCTATTTAACATTAAGGGAATGCTTAATTTGTAGAATTCTCTATAAAATAATGGTCACTCGACATGTGCTGAATGCCTTTTCAGTCCCTCATTTCCTTCAATTAGGAAATACTCAGCAAGCTAAAGGAAAGATGTTCCATGAGCTTGTTTTTACTTTCAAATAACTTTAGCGCAGCCTCCAGCCCTACCTCTGTATCACTCATTTCTTGTTTCTGGCTTTTCAGCTTCACAGTTGTCTTCTAGTGACAGGGGGTAGCTTTCTGTGCCATAGAAGAAGTATGATCCTTTGTCTATGGAGACGTTAAGTATGTTATTCCTTACAGGTAAAGCTCCCCACACTTCCTTAGTCACTCTTCAAGTCTCCAGTTGGTCCTGAGGTTCTTTGGGCCAGGCTTTTCCTGCCTATGGAATATCTCATAGCAACCAAGAGCAGTTCCAGGATGAGACATTACATGTCTATTCATTTCCATGCCTCCTGCGACTGAAAGTCGCAGCAAGGGAAAGATCATATTTGTTTTCTCTAATCGTGCCTTTGATACAGACTCTTACACCAAGTAGAAAAAAAAAACCACAAAAATAATCTGAGTTAAATAAATAAAACGTATTACCAACTGTAATTCTTAATCTTCAACATCACTGCAACAATTCTCCCCTCCAAATTCTGAGCTAAACATAAAATACATTTTAAACTGTGCCCTACCTGTGATTAATTTTAGTCACTGCTCTTTTTTTCCCCTAAACACCTACACCTGAAATTAAAGGACTAAAAAAAGAAAAAAAGCATTTTAGACTTTGCCTGATGAGCAGATGGACTCAATTCTTTCCATCCATGGACTGTACGAAGCAACAGATTGTGTGTCTTTTCACAAACCCTCAAAGTAAAAATTTCATAGCATCATGAATTGCAAGATGAGATCTGTTATTTTTTCTGCCCTGAGGAGGTTTTGTGCTGATCTGATGCCAGCTCTTGGCCTCTGTTTCTCCATCATGTCCTTTTGCAAACTTAAAAAAAAATTCTTTATATTCTTTTTAATTACCTATGGCTCAGATGACTATTATTTATATTTTATGACTGAGTTAACTTGCTCAAAACATGCCCTGAACAACTTCTGAGTGTCTGATTTCAAACTTGTTTAACTAGGCTATAGCTGCTGACAGAGGAGGGGAGTCTATGCAGTTATTTACCTCTACTTCCTGTCAGGACCATACCTGCTTATCCATGAGATTCATCACACACCAAGTACCTCCGTGCCCTTTGGCATTTGCAGGACACATTTGTCCTTTGCGTTGAGGATACCCACCCAAGTGATTCTGGATGGGCAAAGGAGGAGACATACTTCCCCCAGCAGGGAAGGAGAAACTTGGTGAAAGAAATGGAAAGCTTGGTTTCAGGGAGGAGTCTTGCTCAGTGCATGATTCAGACACCTCTCTATAAATGTGTGAAGTCAAGAGACAACAGGGACTAGAATACTTGCCAATATATAAAATGTAGCCTATTTATTTGCTGGAACAGTATTCAGATGTTAAAAGCAATGAATTGAATTTGTACAAAGCAACATGGATAAATGTCAAAAACAAACCATTGACACCAGGTGCTGGTGGCTCACACCTGCCATCCTAGCTATTCAGGAGGCTGAGATCTGAGGATCACAGTCCAAAGCCAGCCTAGGCAGGAAAGTCTGTGAGACTCTCATCTCCAATTAATCACCAGAAAACCGGAAGTGGTACTCAAGTGGTTGAGCGCTAGCCTTAAGCTGAAGAGCTTAGGGACAGCACCCAGGCCCAGAGTTCAAGACCCACAACTGACACACACTCACACACACACACAAATGAATATAAACATAATTTTCAGTCAATATAGTATAATTTCATAATACCCTTTAAGTAAATAAGAGATCACATGTATATACATACTAGAAAATCACGTATTTTTCTATGTATGCATATACACATGGGTGAAACATGAAAATTATTTTTGTGCATATAATTTTAATGTTTTATGAACATTTAGAACTATTCTAAAGGAAAAGTGGATGAGTGCTTTGGAGAATTAAGTTTTCCCAGGAGCTTGGGAATGAGTCAACTGACTAAATTTCAGCTTTTGTTTAGGATATACATGCAAATATATACATCTATAAAGAGTATATTTATATACTATAAGTAGTATATTTAATTACATAGCAAAGTTATTTTTAAATCTAAAAGAGCATATTCTAAATTGGATTTGAGCTGATTATAAAAGAGTCTATCCATGTAGAAATGATTAACAAATATATTTTTTTAAGAAAATGGAATAGAACAGTAATAGTAGCTAACAGGTAAATCTTTATAAGAAGCCAGGCACTTTTTCCCAAACATTTTCAAAAAGGAATTAACTTCCTTCCTCCCTAAACTGCTAGACTTCGTATCAGTAATGCCAAAACATCATCTTCAATTCTGCAAGTCTGTAGCTGAACTGAATCCATACAGGTACATGGCACCAGCTGCTGATGTCTACAGAGGCAAGACATAACATGAAGAATTTTCCCTTTACTTGCCTCTCTACACTATCATATTCATCACCAGGAAAGTTCTCTAGTAATTCCTATTCTGAGGCCAACCCATGAAAGCTTCTTTGGTTAGCAAAAAGGAATGATGAGGAGAGGGTGGGAGGGGTCACATTGTCCACAAAGAAATAGACTGTTTATCTGACTTATGCAACTATGACCCCTCTGTACATCACCCTCATCATAACAATAAAACAATTAAAAATAAGTTTGATGGAGAATCTTTGTTTCAAAATGCACTTAAAACACCAATACCATTTAAAGAAGTCAAGAAAGATTCACTGGGGCTGGGAATGTGGCTTAGTGGTAGAGTGCTTGCCTAGCATGCATGAAGCCCTGGGGTTCAATTCTTCAGTACCACATAAACAGAAAAGTCTGGAAATAGTGCTATGGCTCAAATGGCAGCATGCTAGCCTTGAGCTCAAGAAGGTTAGAGACAGTGCCCAGGTCCTGAGTTCAACCCACAGGACTGGGGGAAAAAAAAGGAAAAAGAAAAAGAAAAAAGAAAGAAAGATTCATTGTATGTCTTAGGAGAAGTCCATACTGTGACCAGATTCCTTCTTTTCCTGCCATCAGTGGTTTGATGGCTAGCTGGCCAGAAATGAAGAAGTGAGTCTATAATCAATTGCACATGAAAGTCTCCATGCCACCTCACTTTGTAAGTTCTTTGGTTTTTATTCTTCCAACTAACCACTGACATAATTAATAACCAATCTCCAAAACAGATTGCACAGGGGACCAGACATTTAATTTTCTCCCCCACTCTTTTGTTAATTCTGAGTCTCCCTTTCATGCTCTTCTGTGAGCTGTGGAACTAAGGAAAGCCAATAGTGAGAAGTCCTCTTGCAGAAAACTGACAGAGGTAGGGTTGGGGAATAATGAAAATCAAACTTGGCTTTAAAAAAAAGATGGCTTTTCGGTATATTGAAAAGAGAATTGAATCCACCACAGACCAAGAAATCCCCTCATCAAATCCAATCTTGATTTTTACCTATGAACTGATTAGTCCCACCTGTCACTCAGCCATTTTATCTCCCAGGTTCAGTGTAGGAGCAATTTTGCTGTGGTTTGTCAATTTGCTGTCAGTCCACCGAGACCAGAATATCATTCAATGTGTTAAGAATGAAAAAGAGAGAAAGAGAGAAAGAAGCCACTTAAACACATTTCACATTGCTATTAGCATGTATTTTAATCATGACTTAAAAGCCTCAACTTTTGGAAAAGAAAGTACAGGTCATATCAACAATGTAAAAATAATTGCGAACTCCCAGTGAGCTGGCACTTAGTGAGCGATGTTTGCATTTTATAGACTCAAACAGGATAGAGCTTGACTTGAAAATACAGGTACATGTGAGAGTTCCAAGCCAAAATGTGAAGATATCTTTGCAGACCTCAAGTATCCATGAAATTAAATAAATTTGCAAAGATTCTGCATGAGCAAATAAATCACTATATTCTCCATTCATATTCGCTTTGTACATTTCAACATATTCCTTTATGTTTCGCATTTTACCATAGTATTTTCTTGGTGTTTGTTCTGTTGATAATGATTATCTTCATTTGTGAACATAGCTAAAGAAGGGGGACAAGTCCAATGCCTTCCTATATTAAAGACAGTAAGTATGTAAAAGTGCTGGGTATGTAAAATAGATTTTTCCAATGAAACCACTGATTCTACTCTTAGTCTCAGAAATCATCAAAGAACCGAATGATCTTCTAAAAATCCTTTGTGAAAGAAATCTAATTGACACTTTTCTTTCTTCTTTTTTCTGGCCCCAGTAGAGCATTTCTAAATGGTCATCTTATTGAAAATAAAGTATTATAAAGAGAGAACTATTTATAGAATAATCCATTGGGTGAAAAAGTTATACCCATAACATTGATGATTTTCTTTGCATTATATAAGGCTTTATCAAGCCAGACTTCCTCAATGTATTTTAAGATACAGTATGTATTTCACACATGAATCTCTTTGTAACACACTGTCTAATTCTGTTCATTAATGCAATTCAAATATTGTTATTTGGCATTAACTTATTTTTTGTTACTGGTACTAGGGTTTGAACTCAAGGCTTCATACTTGCTAAGCAGATCCATTACTATTTGACTCGTGCCTTCAAATCTGCATTTTTAATGATTATTTTGGAAAGGGACTCTAGTGGGCTTTTTCTTCATGTAGTGGCTTTAAAAGCAACCATCTGTATCTCAGCCTCCTGAGTAGCTAAGATTATGGGCTTAAGTCATGGGCACCCAGCTCACAGTAACTTATTTAATTGAATATCCACACTTGAATACAGAAAAGTCTATCTTATTTAAATGAATTTTTCTCCCTAGAAATGTCACTTGTAAGAAGAGACACACCTTATTTTTCTCTTCAAGACTAATAAAATGATTTGGTATTAATCACCAACTTGCATGTGCCAACAACTCTGTGCCAACAACCCTGTATCTATGGTACATGCTAAAGCCAACAACATCTATTTTACAGATGAGAAACTGAGCATAAAAAGGAAGAGATACTGGGAAGATGGCTTAGTGGTAGAGTGCTTGTCTAGCATGCATGAAGCCTTGGGTTCAATTCTTCATTACCATATAAACAGAAAAAGCCAGAAGTGGTGCCATGGCTCAAGTGGTAGAGTACTATCCTTGAGCAAAAAAAGTTTAGGGACAGTGCCCAGGCCCAGAGTTCAAGCCCCAGGACTAATAAAAAATTTAAACAAAAATTTAAAGGAAAAATTCTTTGGCTATATATATGAAGAAACTTGACTAATATGGACATTGCAAATGCACTTCACTTGTCTTCATGTAGGATCAATGAGAAATACAAACACAGGCGCCTGTGCAGTGGGTCAAGGCATTCTCTGAGGGCTTATCATCTCCAGCACAAGGTGCAGTATGGAATAGGGTATGCAGGCTGCAATAGGGCTTCCGGGTCATCTCCAAGTGCTGGTCGTGCCACCTGTCAATCTGCTTCCTGTATGGAACCAAGTGCTTATGGACTCACTGGGAGGGAAGTTGGAAAGAATGTAGGCATGCTCAGATTACCACAAGTTACGGGTTTGCACCCAACTTTGGGGGTCTTAAAACACATCAAAACCACAGAAAATAGCTGACTATGGTTTTAACTACTCCGCACAAGAAAACAAAAGCAAAAAACAAGTGTTTCCTCAAAGAAAAGACCAATCACACTACTGCAAAAAAAAAAAAAAAAAAGAAAAAGAAAAATCTCCACCAGGAATGGAACTATTGTTGTGAATGACCAATAAAACGCCTCTGTTTCTTCTCTTCTGCCTTCAAAATCTCACATGACTATTGATTCTAAACTGAAATTCTGAGGGCAGGATTTCTATGAAAAATACTTCATAGGCTTCCAACCCTCACAGTTACAGATGACATAGAAAAGTAAAAACGGTATTGTGATGGCAATAGTCAGGACAAGGTCCCAAGGACCAACAAAGTCAAGGAAGATCCACTGATGACCTTTATTTCTTTTTGCAGAGAGTAAAATCTACTTATATTTCTTTATCACAAATGGGGTCATCTATATCCTTCAGCTACACAAAACTGGTTGAACTTAGCTTTTCTTTCCTCTATGGTGGGTGTTAGTAGAATCTCTTTGAATGCTCTTAAGATGCAGGGGGCTGGTTGACAACGTAGGCACATGGCATCTCTTTTAAAGTATAGATGCAGTTTTACAATTACAAACAAAAGGCAAAGTCAGGAGTCCCCACAGAAAATTGGGCAACTACAAAAATATAGAATGCTGATACATATCCATAAGGGGCACAAAGCATGGGAAAGCAATGTCAGAGCCACAAATAATGTAAAAAATGTGAATTTAAACTAAGATTTGTTACATCATATAGCAAGTGTAGGACAATCTAACAAAATTTACTTAAATTAACTATAAATTTTACCATTGATCTAACAACTCTGCTACCACTATCCAGTCCAATCATGAAGTAGGCTTACAAGTGGGAAACTGTAAACACGATTATATAGCATTACTATTGCCATGAAATTGGAGACAATTGAGAAGTAAGTGTGGTAGATGAACACCAGGATGAACTAAGGAACTTTTACATACATGGACAGATCCAGCAAGTAGATGTAAAATTAAAAAAAATAATTAGGAAGCAGAATGAGATCTATAATCCAAAACCTACTGGTAAGAATTAAAGTTAATCTAAGCAAAATATGACACACATTTGATGACAATGTATTAGAATGATTGCATACTAACATGAGTGCCTGTGGTGAGGGAATTGGAAAAGAAAATCAACGTAAAGAATAAATAAAACAGAAGTATGAGCAGTGAGTGATGTGATCCATTTGGTCCTCAGAAAATTAACTTAAAATGGAAAAAACCCTAAAAGTCCATATAGCAGAAATATAAATTTACTGTGTTATTAATTGTAAACACCTATGTCCATATAGATATGTGTCACCCTTAAGTGACTTAAGAACATCCTAAAGTACTTAAGAGTGGGCTATGATTTATTTATGTATAAATCTATCATGGTTAATACAACTACTTTCAAAGATGAACCTCAACCACAATGGCCAGTAATTGTGGGAAGATAATTGCAATCCACTAATGGAGCGATTCCAAGGGGCTATGGAAGACAGATGAACACAATGAAATACAAAAAGTCAGGACCGTATCACCAACAGCAATGTTCTCCTTCTTGTTGGAAAAAAAAACAAGTGATTTGTCTTCACAAGCTATGAGTGAAATATTCAAAACTCTAAGGGGAAGCTATCTACAGAATGGATTTTTCTGTAGAACTCGTTACTTTTTCAAGAGCATATTAAGAAATAATCAGATAATATCTGCATGGGGTTCTCAGTCTTTTCTTGCGTATGAGATGTCCTCTGTGTTACGAAGTCAGTTGGCACAGTAAAGCTTCTCCTTCTCATCCATTTGGGGGAAATAATTACAAGAGACATGCAGCAGGCTGTACATCTCACCATTTCTCCTCAGTCAATGAAATGGACTCAGAGGAAAGAGTAGAAATATTTTGTTGAATATTCTCTTTCCCTCCGTGCATGGAAGGCAGCTCTGAGTAAGCTAGTATGCTGGCACCCAGTGCTCTCCTAGAGACTCCTCATCATGCTCATCTTTGTCACCAAGGAGGGCGTGGTTACTCACTACCTGATAGAAGGACAGCAGGAGTTTCCAAGAACTTCCTCGCACACCCTTGAGATGAAGTGCAGAGGTGATTTTTGAATGAATCACCTCACTACCTTGAATGTCTCCTTCTTCTGAAATCTCTAAATATTTGCAAGCGTAGAGTTGTTTGGAAAACAAATATAGTATTTAGGAATGGATGAGGTAGGAGCCGACTGGTATTTTGATTTACAGAAGCCCCTAATTCTAAGCGACAATCAACCTTTAACTCCCCCATACTGAACCATTTGCTGGGCTAGCAAGAAAAGAGAAAAGGGGGACAGAATCCACTATGCTGCAATGATTATATGTTGCATACTCTGTACCTTCCCTTCCAATAGAGAAACCAGCATCCCAGACCATTATCTTCATAATCCACTAAAGACACATTACATATATTATTATATAAGCAAACACAGACACATACATTAAATGTGTACATATATATTTATGTACCTTTAGGTATCTGCTTTTAGTTATTAAATATCTCAATAAGCATTACTTGGAAGTTATAATCAAAAAACACCCAGATATAAAATGACATGCATTCTAGGACTGAGCCAACATCATCTTGAGAGTGTTTTACACTATTTTTGATGTTTGCCTATGTCCCACATAATGAATTTGGAAGCTAGCTTCTGTTCAAGATGAGCCTCCGCTAAACTATTAATACACATGAAAATGGGCTCAGACTCCAATAGCCTGGGTTAAAATCAAAATGCTGTACAATAGTAGGCAAGTTGTTGAACAGCCTGAACCACTCTGGGCCTGGGTTTTCTCATCTATAAGAATGAGTAACACAATGTTGACAGTTGAGCTTGTAAACAGTACAATATTAGTGGCTGCCACTGACATCATCAATACTAATACTGTCACTCTTAACTGCTGCTGTCACATATTGTTACTCAGCAAAATCTAGCAAAACATAGCTTACTGCAAATATTCTTCTGAGAACTTTAATCTTCTCTCTCGGTAGGCATGCTGCTCTTCTATTCCAGTTTGTCCTAGATAGCCATCTTTACAAATTCATAATAAGATATATTAAATTCAGAAAAATAGTTCTTTACATATTCCAGCCCAAACATTGAGTTGGAAGATATCACTGTCATTTAAGAGAATCACAAAGTGTAAAACTGCCCTTGTGGTCTTCATTTTCCCTTTGATGTACAACAATAAAAAATGAGCTGACACTTCTAAAATATGAAGATACCACATTGTTGTCACTCTGCATCCTGGAACATTGGAGCCCCGTCTTACTGCTCACGCTGTGGAAGCCTTTGAAGTTAGAAAATACTATAGCCTGATCTTCATGCACTGATAATTAAGACATAGTGTGACAAATCAAAAGAGACACGCCTAGTATCTATATCCCCTACCCAAGTTGGGGGGAGGGGGAAGAAGAGGAAGAAGAAGAGAAAAGTCAGCTAAGAGTTGTGATCATAAATCAATTGGCTCTGCCTTTCAGTAGGAAAAGACTGGTAACTTTCACATCACAACTCAATCCAGTCTTGCATCTTCAAATCAGTTTTTCTCTCTTCTTATTATGGTGCATGATCTTTGAATTGATTTTTCTCAAGACTAATTTTTTTTCTAAGAAAGAGAAAGTAATGCCATCTTAAAAAAATCTTATCATTTATCTTCTTGTGGGGGGAAATGGGTATACTTTTAAGGCATTTTTCTTTGTCAAAAGCAATTGTTGTTGTGTCATAAATTTAAAACATTTTGTGCTTCTGAGACTCTGTTCAAATCTGAGCTGGGGACATGTGGGATATAAAGGTTTATTAGTATAAATGGATAAATAATGAATGTTGAGTCTCTGGAACCTTGTGTTCCAGCTTGTTGGCTCCAATAACATGTCATAATATACTTTAAGAAATTCAACTAGGCAATCCCGTCACAAAGATAAATAGATATAAACGCTAATTGGAAAGGCATAGAAAACATATTGCCATGTTTGTTTCTTTACAATAAATAATTTGGGCCTATGAATTCAACTATGATTTATTTGCAAGTATATCATAATCATTGAAGTCAGTGGCAGACATTTTGAGAAATTCACTATTGAATATTTTTAGAATTAAAAAATCTGTTAACTCCAGAGATCTTGACTGAACATTAGTGTAAGTAATATTTCCCTGCTGTTCTCCTTCTGGACTCTGACCTTTCTCTTCCTACTACAAGATCATTGAAGTGGAGCGATTCACCATAAATCACATCATGTTGCAAAAACTCTTAGAGTGATATCTAAAGCCAAAGAACAAAAAACCCACCTGACAATTTAAAGCAAATCCCACCTCCTATTTAAAAAAATTCAAGTATGTCAAGATGACAGTGTTCAAACTTCAGATTATTCAGATTATGGGTCTATGAACCAATCATTTAAATCAGAGAGCAAAATGGATTGTTTAAAACAATAAATACAAAGCCTGCATTTGAAAATATCCCATGATTCCAATTATCTCAGATTCAACTGTCTTCATAATTCTTTAAGATAAAGCTAGCATTAACAAAAGGGAGCCCTTGGAAGACACAATGCCCTGCCATTGTCACTCTTACAATGCTGTTTTAACCAAGAAAAATGTTAGGAAGGTAGATGTGGGTGGAGTCTGCAGAAGAAAGGGAAGCAATGTAGGAATTACTGAGCTCCCAGGAGTTAAGTGCAGACAATAGCCATGATTTAACATGTGGTCTTACAAGCAATACTTGACCATGTTTAATCATGAAAGGGAGATGATTGAAGAATTCCAGATCCAAAATGGCTTCCAGACATTCTTCATATTTTGGTAAAGGACAGAATGTTGCATGTGGCTCTTGTTACACTTCAACCCAGAAGGGACAGACAGTAGAGGGTAGGTAAGAATCTCTTTAGAAACAAAGGCTTCTGGGTACTTTGAAGACTGGGCCCTGTGAGGCAGTTACATTTTTTATTATTGCTATTTATGGCTTAGCATTATAAATACACACACACACACACACACACACACACACACACACACACACACACGAAGTTCCTAGCAACCCTTCAAGGGTGACACTGCTGTTATTTAATCCATTATCCATGACCTGAGGAGAAGATAAGTTGATAATAGACCTCTGATGGAATGAGCAACAAGTAGCAGAAACTGAATTAGATCTGAGTTCCTCATGTATTCAGTCTCATATTTGCAGACAAATGACACCACCTTTGGAAAATGCATCATCAATGGGAGAAAAGTATGAGAAGATAGACTAGTTTTGTGAAAGCAAAGTAGATAAATTAGGGAAGGAAAATACTACAATTCACTTAATCTCTGCTTACATAGCACTTGGTATATTCCAGGTTATCAGTACATTATAAAAATTGACTCACCAACACTTACAACAAGCCTATGAGGTACTACTAATTATAGCCTTAAAAATGAAATCCAAAGTTACTAAATAATTTGCACAAAGATTGAGCCATCTAGCTCAAGTTGGACTTGAGTTTGTAACCTGAGTGCTTTGACTCCTCTTTTGGGTAATAGTTTAGTTGTTGAAAGGATTCAGGGAAGCTATAAGTAAAGTGCTCAGTATAGTCCTTGTAAAGTAGTGTTTAAAAGAAGCTAAGTACATCATAAGTAGTAGGAAGAATGTCACTGGCCAACTTGCCTGGTCTAAGCCAAGAATATGCATGATAGTGCCACACAATAAGATGAAAGCTGCACCAAGTAGAGTGAGATTTTAAAGACATAGTTGATAAATTTCTTCTACACAGGAAGTCATCTATATGGCTCAGCTTCTATAAGGGTCTCTTCTATACAGACTGCAGCAGCTGTGGAGTTTGACACAGATCATACCAAGATAAAGTTCCTAAGTATCTTTCCTTCTTAGTTCCTCATTCTATTTTTCTTTCATCCAAATCTAGAACTAGTTTTCCTAGTATCTTTTGCAGTATTTGTTCCAGGGTCATCCAAGATAGGAAAATCTGAAGATGCTCAAGCTTCTTATATAAAATGACATAGGACTTGCATAAAACCTATGTACAGTCTCTCATATACTTTAAATGGTCTCTAGATTACTTAGAACTAATACCATGTAAGAACGATGTAGACCATTGTTATACTGAGTCTTAGGGAATGATGACAAAAGAATAAGACTGAATGTATTTAGTACAAAAGTAAATGTTTTCAAATATTTTCAATCTAGGAATGGTTAAACCATTCCTAGTCTGGCAGGCTGGTGGTAATTTCACACCTCAAACATTACTGTCAGGCTCTGAACTCATAGAGATGAGGAGACAATGGTCTCATCCTTTAAGCATATTGTTAAAGACAGATCAACCAACAATACCCAAGCTCTCTAGACAAAATGAAAAGTGTGCCCAAGGACCAGAAGAAGCACATGAGAAAAATGTTGCTTTTCCTTTGGAGCAAGTTTTCCTAAGAAAGTAAACTTTAGAAAATAGCTATGACTGTTACTGTGTCAAAGGCAGTTCAAATACATGACACAGGCTCCCCAAAGTGTGTTCTTCCTGGGGAAACAGATACTATGTTATTGCTGGAAAATTAAGTTTGGGAAAGGATCAATGAGAAACAGAAAAGGAGTAGTCAGGTGAAGGCTGTGTGCAGCAGGAGGAGCCTCATAGAGCAGGTTATGAAGGGATAAAGAGATCTATCTGTATTTCATAATATAAGTCCCCAGAAATCATGATTGACAATTTTAAGGAGGAATAAATTAGATGCAGAAGTCTATTTCCAGGTAAGAAATGTTTAGAGCTTGACCTAAGACAGTATTAGTTGGTAGGAGAGGGAGAAGCGAAAATGGGTTTTGAGTTGCATAGGAAGACAAATGAAAAGGAATATTAGATCTGAGAATGACTCAGATTCCCGGCCTGATGAGTGTGCGTGGGACCACTAATGTATTGTATGTACAGCAAAGAGAGGAGAGAGAGGAGGCTTGAGGATGAGAGGAAGGTAATCATATGCTTTTTAGACAGATTGAATTTATAGCACATATGAAGCATCCAAATACAGATGGCCAGCAGTGAGCGTAATATATGAGCACATAGCAGGTATTGAAAATACGGTTCTTCTGGTGTATTTATTGTGCTTCCGATGTCAGGTGTTTGGGATGTGTTGGAATCCACTGTTCTGGGAGAGTCTCTTCTAACTTTTCTGTGTATGTGGGGATGCCCTCTGTACCTCTGAGCCAGCCATTCGTCTACCTGCCTCTGCATATCATAATACACATCCCGCAAATCCCAACCCCCCTTACACACACACACACACACACACACACACACACACACACACACACACACACACACACACACACACACACACACACACACACACACACACTAAGGATCTTCAGCCTTAACTCTTCTCTAAATTTCAAACCCAGTTGTCCACTTGGAAGTCAAGTAACACTTGAGTCTCGCAGCCCTCATATCCCCATCTTCTTCATCCTCAGTAAAGGACATCTACTTCATCCCTCTCTGTCACAACAGCAGCATCACCATCCATCAACACAATGTTATTCCTCTTTGTCTCCTATGCTGGAAATTGCAGAGCAACATGAACTTCCTGCTTTAACTTCAGGATGTGGCTGAGAATAACAACTTCCTGTTGCTGCTCCAGGATAATCTTCTACCACTTCTACATCCTTCAGCCCCCCTGTTATTCTTGTCTCTTCCCTACCAAAGCCTTAGTGTCTCTCTTCAAAGTACAAATCAGAGATGTCAGTCACCCATTACTACATCACTAACTTCCTGTCTAAAGCCAATGCAATTCAAACTTCAGCTCCCCAAGTGCTTTCTCACCTGACTTCTGTGTAGTTCTCCAACAAGTTTGCTTCTCCAAACTTTCTGTGCTGGTTACTGACCAATTTAGTAATCACTGGCTACATGTGTCTACTGAGTAGTTGAAATTTGGAGCATGAAATTAAGGAACTGAATTTCGTATTTTACTTAATTTTCAACTGGTACTTTCTTATTATCTGTAAGTAGTTGTACCAAGGAGTTGCCATTTAATGAAATAATTTATGAATACAATACACACACACACACACACACATATATCTACAAAATATAAATCAATATTACCCCTTTCAATAGGCTTACCCACCTCTCAGCAGGTAATTATTTCATTGTCAGAAAATTTAAATAAGCTCATGGATATATGAACATACCTGATCAGTTGTAAGCTTCATGGAATCAAATATTGACCAATTACTTCTGATAAAAATTAAATTTTAAGTTGAGACATGCTTTAAGTATAAAGATACCTAATTTTGAAAACAAAATACAAGAATGTAACATAGTGCATCTGTAAGTTCCACCTTGATTCATGTTTAAATGGTAAAATATATCATTAAAGATACATATTTTCTTTTATAGTTTTCCATGTATATTTTTAAATGTAGCTACTAAAGTTTTTAATCATGTATATATATATATATATATATATATATATATATATATATCTTTTACTATTTCTATTGAACAGTATTGATCTAAGTCATCAAACTCAGTCCTTCCTAAGACTCTTTATACTTATCCTTGCTTTTGTCTGGATTGCTTTTACAGACCTCTTTCTCTGGTGCATTATTTGTAATTTATATGCAGATCACTGCTTAAATAACTATTCAAAGAACCTTTCTTTGACCACTGTTGCAAGTCACTTCTGTTCTCGCCCCTTACTGCTTTAATTTCTCTACATAGCATTCACCACTACATCTTTTTGCTTATTCTTTGACTCCTCAACTAGAGAGCAAAGTTAATAAGGCAACGATGTTTTCTTGTTCAGAGCTATATTTCTAGGAACTAGAAAAAAATATGTTCTAAAAACTCAACATTTTCTGCCTGAATTGGATGGGCGGATGGAGAGATGGATGAAATAACATCCAATGATGTTTAACTGTAGCATGGATAAATGATGGGTATGTATTCTATAAATCTTACCCTAATTCAGTCTTTCACTGAAACATTTCTCTCACATAAATCCAGGAGTTTGACAAGCTGACACAAGAATGACACCTTCTTGGGGCCATCTTGAAAAGAATTCAAATGATAGAAGAGCAGGTGGGATTGACAGACTCCTCTCTACATACCCTTTTTACAGACATACCCAAAACCCATGATTTTTCTTCTTTTTTCTTTCTTTCCTCCCTCCCTCACTCCCTCCCTTCATGTTTCCCTCCCTCCCTCCCTTCCCACCTTTCTTCTTTCCTTGCTTCCTTCTTCCCTCCATTCCTTCTTTTCTGCCATCCTTCCTTCTTTTTTTCTTTCCTTCTTTCCTTTCTTTTTTATGCTGGTCCTGGGGCTTCAACTCAGGGCCTGTGTTCTGTTACTGAGCTTTGGTTCTTAAGGTCAGTACTGCTCTACCACCGGAGCCAAGCTCCACTTCCAGTTTTTTTTTTTTTTGAGGTTAATTGCATAAAATTCTCATGGACATTCCTTCAAGAGCTGCCTTTGAGCTTTGATCTTCAGATCTCAGACTTCTGAGTAGCTAAGATTAAAGATGTAAGCCACTGGCACCTGGCCACAATTGTAATTCTGAATACAAATGGATCATCCATATTTAAGATACCATGCATTTTTCATTACTTCTCTTCCAAGGAAGAGATATCAGAAGTGCACACAAGTCTTGAAAAAGGAAATTAATTAATGAAAAATACAAACTCAGAGCCTTGTTTAAATGTCATTTTCTTTGAGATAGCTAAACTACTTTGCACCTGAACTACTTTGTGATGCTGACATGATTTCATGCACAGATTATTTTAATTTTTCAAGAGTCAATAACAAGTACATCTAAGAAGGTACACATTAGAGTAACAAAACATAACCTTCTAGGCTGTGATGCAAAAATGTAGAAGTTCTATCATTGAGACTTTGGTTTTCAACATAACTATCATTTCAGGTACTAAGACAGTGTTCTATATCAAATGCAAAATTGTGTGCATATTTAACCTAGAAGCCAGGACATTTAAAATTTTTTCTCTCAAATAGCATCAATTTTTGCCTCCTAAAGAAATACTGAGCTGACAATACCATTATCACAAATGTCAAAAAAAAAGAACCCCCTGCTTTCCCTCAGAGTTTAGGAATTTTTCAAACTGGAAAGGAAATAAAGTCATCAGTATGGCGAAGTAAAAGTGAGACATCTTTTTCTCTTTCCTTACAAAATTGCATGGCTCACTGAAGAACAGTTAAAGGGGCTTTGCAGATCCAGACAATAAATCCTCAGTGGTGGCAAAGCATGAGTATGAATGATGGTATCCCTCCGGAAGATCACAAAAAAGGAGAAGATGCCTGCCCAATGCTTCCAGTTAGGCTGATATCTACAGCATGAAAGCATTTTGAAGCATTCTTACCTTTCCTCTTGTAGACCTACAGGTACCAAGCCCCTGAGCTTGAGAGATTAGATTGCCCACTATGTCTTGCCCACATTCTTCTCGGCACAATGCTGCTGAGTTTCTTATTTTCTTCACTTTCATAACCTGCAATGAGTTAGTGCAAGGAGTCCATTGTGTGTGACTAAAGAAGAGATATATCTTATGTTGTGTTTGAGTGATGTCATTTTGCATATTTCTGAACACTAGAGTCTCACACTTAACGCCGAAGACCTGCTACCCACCTTTGGATGCTCTTCTATATTAGAGATAGAAGTGATAGGTATGACAAACTGTGGGTGGGGAGACTATAATTTTATGATTTATCCTAATTTAGAGGCCTGTGGAGCTCAAAGAATCAGAGATGATTGAAATTGGCTTGCAGAGACTTGTGATAATGATTAGTGACAATGATTCAAGGGACAAATCATATTGGACAGAGGCTGCCAATCTGTGGTGTATCTCTGGATTGTCATGCATCCTCTTGAAAAATGTACATTGCGAACAGTCTTCTCTCAAATGATACAAACATTCAGGAACATCAAGTAAATTCAATCTCAAGGCACTGAGATATTCATGAATTTTCAGCATTCTGTCATGCCTCACATTACAATGCCTTCTTGATAGTCTTTCAAATCAAAAGGCTATTTATTTGGAAATGAAAACTGAAAAGACAAAAATATTCAAAAGTGCTTTTTTACCTCCATCAAGGTTTATTTTCATTTTCCTTATTCTTCTCTAGCTGGAAATTGCTTTAACTCCCATTTTTTGTGATTACTGTGCTCTTGTCCTATGAAATCTTAAGCTGGAATGTGTGCCAATACATGCACTGATATGATAGTGGCTGAATCTGACAATGCTTCCTCCTCACCTGAAAATATTCATAACTGTTTCCCATGCCAGTGATTCATTTCAAACTCGGGTATCAAATCGATTTAACTTTACACCTCTGGCTGTCAAATGCATATGCTGGTCTTCCTCTAAATTTAAAATTCAGCGGGGAATGGAAGAGATAACACCTCTTTTATTACAGTTTGAAGAAACAATAAAAATCATTTTGGATATTGAAATATCCCATGAAGCACTTGGATATATTTCGCTCTGTACTTAGAAAATTGAGGACAATATTTTTAAAGAAATGGATGGTAACTAAATATAGTGAATGCTATGAGGTACCTCTGATCACCAGGAAGTTTTCAGATGCCCAATTGAACCAGTAAATAAGCACAAGTAAATAAGCACAGAGAAAATTAATTGCCTAGAAAAGAATGTTCTACTTGCTTTGTCATTAGTGACCTGAAACTCACTCCAAGTGCAATTTATTGGAAATATAAATTTCATAATAGAGACACTGAGACCAAGGAGAAACTTGTCTGTGTTGTTTTCATGGACTTTGGTCAGAGAAGCAGGAACCTTCTACACACAGAGCTAACTAATCAATCTCAAGCCACTAAGGCACACATAATTTTGCAGTGTATTTCCTTAATGCAGAAATGTCTGCTTCAAGACATTTCAAATATTACTGCATATACGAATCTCTTAAAATTTCAATAAAATACTGATACTCAATAATAAATACTTAGGTTGATGGGTATGCCAATTATTCCCAAAATAATCATTGAAATATCACACACACCATTCTATATCCAAGTATTGAACTATAACTGTTTTCATTATTATAAACAATTCTCATATATATATATATATATATATATATATATATATATATATATATATAATATTGTTGGCTGTGAGGCCTGAAATCTGGGCCTGGGCGCTGTCCCTCAGCTCTTCAGCTCAAGGCTAGTGCTCTACCACTTGAGCCACAGTGCCACTTCAGCCTTTTTCTGCTTATGTGGTGCTGAGGAATTGAACCCAGGGCCTCATGTGTGCAAGGCAAGTACTCTACCACTGAGCCACCTTCACAGCCCAATTCTAATACATCTTTTAAGAATCATTTTAAAAGTCTGTGTGTGTGTGTGTGATGCCTGTCTGGACACAGCCTGAAACTGACTTTCTAACCAGTTACTAGATCAAACCTAGGCTGCTAATTCAAGGGCCAGTATATCTAATAATGGAATTTGGCTGTTCTACAGCTTGACTATATGCCCCATACATCATGTATTGAGCGCAGCATTATTGTTGGGAGATAGGACTTCAAGAAGTGGTTAGGCTTCTTGAAGTGGTTAGGCTATGAAACTGTCTTTATGTATTCTGTCTCTCTCTGTGTCTGTGTCTGTCTGTCTGTCTGTCTCTCTCTCTCTCTCTTCTCACTCACTCACACACACACACACACACACACACACACACACACACACACACACACACACACACACACACACACACCTGCTTCCTTCTTTCTGCCTTCTGTCATGGGATGAATCAGTAGGACAGTCCACAAGAGATGCCAACTTCTCAGTCTTGGACTTTCCAGATTTCAAGAAATAAACTTTTGCCATTGAAACTACTGCAAGAAAAAAGTAGGAAAAACACTATAACTTATTGGTATAGGCAGGACTTTCTGAGCAGAACTCCAATGGTTCAGCAAATAAGAGAAAATATTGACAAATGTAATTATATCAAGCAAAAGAAAAAGGACTTCCACAATGAAGAATATAGTCATTAAGCTGAAAAGACAGTCTACATAGTGAGAGAAAAATCTTTCCCAACTATATACCTGACAAGAGTATAATAACAAGAATGTACAGGAAATTTAAAAAATTGAAACCCCAAAGATTCAATAACACAATTGATAAATGTGCACATTAACTAAACAGACATTTCTTGAAAGGAGTGCAAATGGCCAACAAATATATGAAGAAGTGTTCCTGAACATAAAGAAAATGTAAATCAAATGACATTGAGATTCTACCTCACGCAAGTAATAATGGCCAGCATCAAGAACACAAACAACAAATGCTGGGGATGATGTTGGTTGGGGGGTGGGGGGGGGGGGTGGGTGTAAGGCAAAAAAACGGATAAACTGCTGGCAGGAATATAAATTAGTATAACCACTATGGAAGTCAGCATGGAGCAGCTTCTTCAAAATGCCCCGGTTCTGGTGCCTCACACTTGTAATACTAGCTATTCAAGAGGCTGAGATTTGAGGATAGTGGCTCAAAGCCAGTTTGGGGCTCCAGAAAAGCAGAAAGTGGCTAGGTGCTGGTGGCTCACGCCTGTAATACTAGCTACTAATGAGGCTGAGATCTGAGGATCACAGTTCAAAGCAGCTTGGTCAGGAAAGTCCAAGAGACTCTTATCTCCGAGAAACCACCAGAAAATCAGAAGTGCGTAGAGCACTAGCCTTGTGCTAAAGAGGCAGAGCCCTAGCTTTGAGCAAAAGTGCTCAGGAATAGTGCTCTGGCCCTGAGTTCAAGCCCCAGAACCAGCACAAAATAATTAAAAGTAGAATTACCTTGTGATCTAGCAATACCACTCTAGGGCATTAATCCAAAAGAATATAAATCAAAATAAATAATGGCACCTGCATACCTATGTTCATTGAGGCACTAACCATAATAGCCAAGTTATAAAAATAGTCCTGATACCTTTTACCAAAAGGAATGGATCAAGAAAATGTTTTAGACAGATAGATAGATCGATAGATAGATAGATAGATACATACATACAGATATGTAGATATAATATGGATATAGATATAGAGAGATTATAGATATGGATAAATAGATAAAGATAGATAGATAGATAGATAGATAGATAGATAGATAGATAGATAGATAGATAGACAGACAGAGAGACAGACAGACGGACGGATGGACAGACAGACAGACAGACAGACAGATAGACAGATAGACAGATAGACAGATAGATAGATAGATAGATAGATAGATAGATAGATAGATAGATAGATAGATAGATAGATAGATAGATAGATAGATAGATAGATAGATAGATAGATAGATAGATAGATAGATATAGATAGATAGATACACAGTGGAGTCAGGTGGAATGAAATCATGAAGTGGATTCATCTGAGAGAAATCACAGAGTAAATTAAACTAACTTCAGATTGACAAAGGGTACATGTTTTCTCTCATATGTGGATGTAGACCTAAAGGTAAACATACCGATAAACACATACAGTATGGAAGTCACACATATATAGATAAATACAAATGATAGAGAGAGAGAGAGAGAGAGAGAGAGAGAGATCTTTGTTCTTTAGATGTTACATACTCTACTATTCTTTCATAGAAACACAAAAGACAATTGATTTGTTATTTTTTTTTAAATAAAATCTTGAGTAAAATTCTCATTTCTGCCAGGCACTGGTGGCTCACGCCTATAATCCTAGCTACAAATTGTACAATTATATGAGCAAGGAAATGAGTACATTTTTTATCAAGCATTTTTGCCTCCTCCTTTGTTTCCCCTTACCATCCCTGTCCTCCCATCCATCCCCCCACCCCAGGCCAAAGTTGTAAAGTTTGTTTTTCGGCATAACATCTTGTACATCTCATTGTTGCAATGGGTCCACCTGTATCCCTATTTAAACAATTTGTTTTTTCTCTTCCCCTCCACAAATTATACCAACATCAAATACAGTGAAAACAGGGGTTATTCCGTGGGGGAGGGACATACCAAACAACAAAGAAATCATCTTATAAATACGTTAGAAACAATAACAAGCAATCCTACTTTGGGGCATTTACCTGAATGATTGCAAACAAGATCATACTAAAGCTACCAGCACAACTATGCTTATTGCAGCATTATTTACCATAGCTAAGATATGGAACCAACCCAGATGCCCCTCAGTAGATGAATGGATCAAGAAAATGCGGTATATACACACACTGGAATTCTATGCCTCCATCAGAAAGAATAACATCGCCCCATTTGTTAGGAAATGGAAAGACTTGGAAAAAATTATGTTAAGTGAAGTAAGCCAGGCCACAAGAAGCATAGGTCCCATGGTTTCCTTTATTTGCAATAACTAGTATATGTCTGAGACAAGCAGAAACAGTCAGACAAGTTGATGTTAGGCAAAATGAACCCCAAGATAAGGACTCAAATTGTTTTTCTTTCTTGCTATTGTCAGTAACATTCTTGAAGGTTGTCAGTGTTGAATCTACTGATACTCAACTTCTTGGAACATCCACTGTAATTAATTCTAACTTTTAAACGATCGTACTGTCTCAGTGTCACATAAAGGTATGTCAGCAGATGCCTGCCTCAAGCAAATACTTTTTCAAAAGGCTGTAGAGTTCCATTTCATTTCTCAAGTACCCATTTAGTCATCGAATGTTAATATTTTCCTCAAGCCTTCCAAGAGCCATTATGCCTTTTTTTTTTGCAGATAATAGCACTATCTGCATAGGACTAACAGAACCTGCAATTCAGCTGTTTTTGCACCACAGGCTGCATTTGAAATGTAACTAAGAATTTCAACACATTTACAGATAGATAGGGATGGGGATATATTTAATAGGTTTCTACCCAGGGAATACTAGTTGGAGCATTTGTAGTGCAATCAGTTGTATAACAGGTTAAGGGAGATGGAGGACTACCACATATAAAGATAGTTCTCCATGAAGTGTAACTGACCTTCTAAACTTGCCAAAATTCACTCTAGTTTCTACTGCAGTACTCACAAGCTTTTATCTCTCTGACAACCAAACCCAAGAGGTTTGCCAAAATAGAACTCCACTGTAAGGGAGAAGAAGCTAAAGAATTATGCATTAATAACACCTACCCACAGGCAGAACATATTTTCACCTGCACACATCACATCATGTATAGGAGATCTTAGGTTATTAAAGGTGAACGAGGCTAATAGTCTTTAGGATAGCTCTCTTGGGACAGTTATTTGCATAATGAAACCAATACGCACCAGTCCAGCTCAGCACTTCTTTTGGATCAGGTCCTTGTGGTCACGCAAGAAGATTTTTTAATTCACTAACTAAATTATTTTGTGGAGGAGTTGTTTGTTAGCTAATCTCAAAAACGATGTCTACAAATAATTCATGACTATACATATCAATGAAGAAAAGTCTAATTGGTAAAGATGTATGGTTTAATTAATCTGTCTTTTGAAAAATCTGAAGTTAATGCATAGATAGAGACCACAGTTGATAAAGATTCACACACTGCTGAGATTATCTGCCTAGTTTAAACTCAAAATAGGGCCCTCTGCTTTTGCTGGATGTTCTCTTGCTCTGGGCAAGTCTACGGAGACCAGCTTGGAAGATCCTTATCAAGGGAAATATGTATCTCATTTCCATACTTCATCATTGCAGAGATATTTTGTTTAAAATATTTTAAGTCATGGAACACAAACTAGAAAAGTCACAGCATAAATTAAAGTGACAATTTCATCTTGTCGAGAAAAAGCCTGATTATTACATAAAAATTACCAATATTTTGCAGTTAATCTATTGGTTGAATTTCTAGGGTTTGCGTATTGAGTAGTTTGGGTTTATAAAAAGTATTCACAGTTTGATATATGTCTCAGCCAAATTAATAATAGTAATAACAATGAATACTGATTGAATATGTACATGCCTGACACTGTACTTCGATAAGTGATTTGCATTGATTAATTCACATATTCCCAGACACTACAATGTTGCATCAGCTAAGAGAGCTTGCTGCAAAAGCTGTGCTGTTCCTAGTGCTTTCCTTTTTCTATGAATGTTATATGGCAATGAATGATATTCATTTCCATCTACAACCATATGTCTCTATAAATACTGAATATGCATCAAGATTGTACTTAGTACCAGGTGATAACTTAAGAGATAAATGTGAGCAGATCAATAAAGAGTTCCCCAAGGCTCTCTGCCTCCCCATAGATTCCCCTGGAATTCTCACACCACGGTCACTATGTAGCTCTCTCATGCCAAATTAGCAAACTTGTAAAGTTTGAATTATTTAAACCCATTACCTATTAAGTTTAATTTAAACTCCCTTTTCCCATCATGAATAGCTTCATGATCTAGCATACCTTGTCTTCCAACTCAAGATGAGACAAATATAGGGAAAATAAAGAAGTTGGGTAAGCCATGCAGATCTGATCAGATGGAGACAAAGCTGAATGTTCACACTGACAAAAAGGGTGCAGAATAGATGGAAATTAGGACTTTCAGGGAAAGGGTCTCAGAATGGAAAACGGTGACAATAAACACAGTCTAGCTCATGAGTGGAGGGCACCTGGCATCTGTATTGAAATCACTTGATTGGCAGAGATTTTAGTTTATAATTTCTCTCTTTCCTCAAGTGTGGTTAGAGTTAGTGAACCACTTTAAAAAAAATAGGGCATGGAATTTAGTGAAGTAACAAATCCAAAACTTCACAAACACAATCTTAACCAAATGAGAATGTAGTGGTATCCTGCTGCTGTTGGGTGATGAGGTCACTTTACATGCACGATACTGTCCCTGACCTCATCTGCTTATGAGAAAAATGTCAGATAAATACAAATTAAGACATGCTCTGGGTTGAATATTTTTCTCTCCCTAAATGTATTGCTGAAATTTTTACCCTCCTGTCACAGTTTTAGGGGAGAGGACTTTGTAGAGTAATTATAAAGCCTTTCAGAGGATTACTAAGGGATGTCAAAGATAATTTTTTTTATCAGTCAAGTGTGTATACAATGAGAAAACAGTGATCTGCAAACAAGGAAGCAGGGGGCTGGGAAGGTGGCTCAGTGGTAGAGCGCTTGCCTTGCATGCTTGAGGCCCTGGGTTCGATTCCTCAGCACCACATAAGCAAAAAAGAAAAAAGCCGGAAGTGGCGCTGTGACTCAAGTGGTAGAGCGCTAGCCTTGAGCTGAAGAGCTGAGGGACAGCGCCCAGGCCCAGAGTTCAGGCCCCACGACTGGACCCAAAAACAAACAAACAAACAAACAAGGAAGCAGGGTCCCACAGACATCAGTAATGTCAATACTCTGATCTTGGATTTTCCAGTCTCCAAACTGTAAAAAATACATGGAAGCCTCTTAAATCATCCTTTCTGGTATAAATCACCCTCTCTGTTATTCTGGTGAAGCCATGCAGACAAAGTCAAGGACTATACAAAATACTTGATCAGTATTCTTCAAAGCCATCAGGATCATGAAGTTTAAGGAAAACCTTAAATTGCCACACACAGATAGAAGATGATTATGAAATAGAATGAAAAAAACTGAGGAGATGGTTGGGGTTGCAAGAGATGGGGGAGAGTAATAGGGGAGAGTGATAGAGATGCATTGTCCTCACAAACTAACATGTTAAATTGAAACCCCTTTGTACAACTACTTTTAAATAATTCTTTAAAAATAAATAAAAGATTATGAGGATGCGATCCCTCAATCCAGTGCGGTGTCACAGTCATTGGATTTTGGAAAGCAAAACGAGAATCAGTGAAACAGAACTGAAATACAATCAAAGCCTGCAGTTTAGTCAATAGTCAAGTAACAGTGTTCATTTCTCTGTTTTAGCAAAAGTTCCATGGTTAGACAAGATGCTCACATTCTGGAAAATGGAATGAGAAATATTGGATGCTATCATGTTATCTCTACTTCTTTTTGATAATTGTATACTTATTCTGAAGAAGAAAGTCAATTTAGAAAGAAACGTGAGTTAAGAGTTTCATCTTTCTAACAATGCCGTAGGACGCAAGCTTTTCTTGATGAGTCTTTTAAAGGAGCTATGTAATTTTCTATGCTATCAAAACAACATTTAAAAAATGCAAATCTTGTATGGTAGAACTTTAAGGATACATTGTGTTTGACCACACTTGTTTCCTAAAGGCTTTGTAATAAATGTAATGCTAAGAAGTAAACAAGGTTGCAAACCAAGGAAAAAGTTTAACAGATGATGTACGATGTATGTATGACAGTCTTCATGTATGTTGGCTCATATGTAGGTAATATATGCTATTCATTGGACAATTAGGTACATTCTCTAGGCATCCATTAAGTCTAGATAAGGTAGGAGTTGTATAACTTTTAATTTTATGATAAAGGGAATGAAGACAAGAATATGGATAGAATTAAGGTCTAACTCTGGACAGTAGGCATAGTAGATCGAAATATGAAAACTAATGATACCAATGCTGGCCACTGGTAAGCTCCTCAGACTTCATAGTTGTGTGTCAGGTCTTTTTCTTATCTGCATGAACAACTTTCCTTTATCACTTTGTCTCTTTGCATTTATTCTCCGTAGAATATAAAAAGAGAACAAAGCCGTGTCTCTAGTGTGGTGGAGATTCTGATTCTTTATGATACTAAACTTCTTTTACTCTCTTTATATCTTGATTTCCTCCAGTGAAAAATGAACATTATAAACCCAATCAGTTCAAAAGTCTCTTCCTTCCTGTTTGTAAGTATGTGATATGATCAGCTTGTGGACAACTTTGACACACAAACACACAATTGGCAACACCCTTGCTCATTATATAAAATGGCAAATAAGAATAGCTAGAGTCACACTTAAATGTTTGAGTTCTATGTGGATATGGGCTCTGCCAACCCAATAAAGAGCCAATCACTTTCAATCAGCTGGGTATATCACTTTCAAGATCATATCGCTACTTTCAATAAGCTTTGGTGTGTTTATTACTGCAGATCTTTAAAAGCATGTCTTAAACCCCGGGTGATGGCACTCAGGCAACTGGGGAAGGAAGATTGCAAGTTTGAGGCCAGCCTGGGCTGACCTTAAAAAGGGGGAAAGGGATGGAAATTGAAGTTCCACCTAACGGAGGCATAGATGGAAGGATCATGCTCTATGGCCGGCTCAGGCAAAACTAAAAGACCCCATTTTATATCTTTTTTTAAAAAGGTACATCATAAAATCTATCTATTTCAACTTGGAATCCATGTTGGAATGTACTTCAACTTTGGAATCCAAATCACACAATAAAATGGGCCACTAAAGTGGAAAAAGGATGAAAACAGAGATGGCAATTGCCTGGAAGCTTGCATGATAATTTCCTAGCCATAAACTGAACACTGGAAGAGGAGCATTCACGGTAAACTCCATGGTCCTCTCTGCTTTGCCATAGGGAAGGAGAGCAAGGAAGGAGAGGTAGTGAAATTACAAGTATTAGATAGCATCTCATTTCAGAAATACCATATTGTAGGATGTGTACAATACCTCACACTTATTTTTATGTTCTTTGCACATATTACTTTTTATTGATTTATGTAAATCCTTTACAGATTAGTAACATTAATCTTTTTTCTATTTTTTATTTGCATTTGCCAAAATAATGTAAGAGATCTGCCCTAAGCAACATTAGCTCAAATTATGTAATGTTGATGATTTTCATTAATGGTTTTCCTCAAGGCAATGTAATGAGAAATATGAGTCAGTTCTTCATGATAACCAAGACCATACTATAATTCACATATGTTTGTGAACTACCAGGTACATGTTTTATTTCCTTTATTGAAATACACAAACTTGCTTGTGGGAAAAAGTGAATGATATATTTTGGCTAGAAAATTTACAAACATTATTTTAGCTACTCTATTTGAAGAAAAAATCATTTTTAACTGCATAATTGCTTGCACAATTTTTCTATCATAAAATATATATTTTTTGTCAGTAATGGGGCCTGGGCACTGTCCCTCAGCTCTTCAGCTCAAGGCTAGTGCTCTACTACTTGAGCCACAGCGCCACTTCCAGCTTTTTCTGCTTATGTAGTGCTGAGGAATAGAACCCAGGCCTCATGCATGCAAGGCAAGCACTCTACCACTGAGCCACCTTCCCAGCCCCTCATAATATATATATATATATTTATATATTTATATGTATATGTATATTATTACTATTATTATTTGTCAGTCATGAGGCTTGAACTCTGGGCTTGGGCACTGTCCCTAAGCTCTTCAACTCAGGGCAAGCCACAGTGCCACTTCCATAAAATAATTTTTGTATAGCCTTTCACTTCAGAATTTAAACTTAATAATTAATGATGATATTCAGAAATGCTTTGGAGGGCTGGGAAGGTGGCTCAGTGGTAGAGGACTTGCCTTGCATGCCTGAGGCCCTGGGTTTGATTCCTCAGCACAACATAAGCAAAAAGAAAAAAGCCGGAAGTGGCGTTGTGGCTCAAGTGGTAGAGCGCTAGCCTTGAGCTGAAGAGCTGAGGGACAGTGCCCAGGCCCAGAGTTCATGCCCCACGACCGGACCCAAAAAAAAAAATGCTTTGGAATAAAAATCAAGAGCAAACTATTAAAAAGTGGAGAGGTAGGCAAAGAGAGTAGAGGGAAAGGAGGGGAACATAGAAGAGATGATAGCTTTGAAGAGGACAGAGGTGTCTGTAGAGTAACTAGAAACAGAATCTGGAGTCTGGAAAAAATAAAACTCAATGAAAACTGACCATATGAGAACTGGAAAGCAGAATGTTATTCTAGGTTTAAAAAAGGAGGAGGTCAATTTGGGGGACCTAGAAAACATCATGGGTAACTCAACCCTGCTTTCCCACTTTGCATCCAAGAACTCTACATCCCATGAAATCCCTCTACCCCAGGTACATGGAGATGAAGGTCACCCAATTAGTCCTGGTGGCATGACTCACATGAGAGAACCTACCTATCAAGTGAAAGGCCCTGAGTTCAAACCTCTATACTGCCCAAAGTGGAAATGACCATAAACAAATATTATATTCTTTTTTATCTGACAATGCTTGTAACATTAAAATATTGGATTTTACTCTCTGTACTTGGTTAGAAGATAACTGGACTTTGTTCTATATTCTCTTATGTTGTACGGTGACAAATGTACTGTCAAAAGTACAGAATGTCGTTAGATATACTTTTTACTTGTCATTCTATGTCTAGGAAGTAACTTAGACTTGTAATTTAATCATGTTGTGACTGGATCTAGTTTTTAAGATTGAAACATACATGATGCTTTAATAAATGGAGAGAGGAAGGACGGGCAAACACAGTTACAACAGTCAGTGTACTTATGTGAAAACTGAACCAGGTAAGTTGAAAGGAAGGGTGAGGCTCTGATAGAGAAGTAGAATGATGGAAGGTGTTTTACTGATCAAAATGCATTGTCATCATACGATGGGACATTAAATGAAAACTCCTTTTCAGAACTACTTGAAGATAATTTTTAAAGTATATAATACTTTGAAAGCTTAAAAGCAGCATACATCTGAAGAATAATGTGATTTGTTGACATGAAAAATCACTAGAACTATTTTTGAAGTCATAAACATTATTTGAACTATAAAAATTATGATGAGAAAGACAAATGATTTCATACATGAAGATGAAATCTGGGTTTAAACATTGATGTAATAAAAAGAGTTAAGAACTATTGCTTGGGCCAGGTGTCAGAAGCCCATGAATAACTCATGGCAGAGCTATCTCCTAATCCCAACTCTTGGGGATTTAGGTTTCCACTAACAATCAGTCAATAGAAGGCTTTTCCACCACAACATAAGAGAAGCTGATTAACTAAGGCTTACTGAGAAAAGTGAGACCAGACTGTGAAATGTTCAGAAAATAAGTTATAGGAGTAATTATGAGACCAGAGAAAAAATGTTGTAACTGAAGACAAAGCATGGTCGAGGTATGATAATTATTTTCAAATATTTGAAATTCTATTTCAAAGAAAAAGAACTAGGCATACTCCACAAAGATTTGGAAGACAAAAGTTAGAATAATGGTTTGAAGATTTGCATATGTAAATTTCAGAGTGCTAGAAAGAATTTACCAGCAATTATAGCTCTTTAAAAAAAATGTGATTCCAGTATTGCCAAGGGTATGAATTATGAAGACATGGATATTTTCAAATAATTGAAAAGGGAATAGAAATTGAATCATTCTTTCTGGAGAGACAATTTGGCAATCTACTTCAAAGATAAAAATCTTATTTCCAAATATTTCCCTTCCAAACACTTACTTGAGTACTTTAGAAATCCCACAAAAATGTTTATAAGAAAATTAATTGCAGAATTTTGGAGTAGTGAACATTTTGAAATAGCCCAAATAGTTGTCATATAGTACATATATATCTATATATCTATATCTATATCTATAAATAAAATGTAATTCTGCTGTTATTTTTGAAATAGGTATGAGAGAAAATCTATTGTAGCAGCAGAAATATTTAAAAGAAATCAATATTTGAAAAGGAGATGTCAGCTGGTATGGTGGTGAACACTTACATCGGAGCACTTGAAAGTTTCAGCAGAAGGATTACAAGTTTGAGGCCAGCCTGAGCTATAAAGTGAGACCCTGTCTCTCAAAGTTGAAACAGGAAAGAAAAGAGAAAAGGATCTCAGCCTTTTACATGTAGAAAGAGAAAAGGAATAAAATATGCCATAATACTAATATTACTATTTATAAAAAAATTAATTTTTTCCTTATGTGCTTTACTTTTTCTTCTAATCTGTCTAAAATGAAAATATATACAATTTGTAATCAGAAACAAATAGAAAACAATAAAATCATAGAACACATGCTTTTACATTCTCAGTACCTGACTCCCAGTAGGAGGCTACACAATTTTTGTTGAATAAATGAATAAATTAATTAAATGTTATAAATATTTTATGGAGTGAACTCTCTAAAAGAGTTAATAGCTGCTCATTACTGGAAGTGTTTAAGCTGAAGCTGAGTGACTCTCAGCCTGTTTGGAGGGCATTCTTATTTTGATTTAGAGCAGAGACTACTCCCAAACAGAGACACCTGGGAAAACTAACATATTCCTACACTGTACAAAATTCAAATATCCAGTCCTATCTCAGGTCTATTGGAAGGGAATCTCAAATAATAGAAAAGAAGCATTAGAAAATCTACAGGAGGCCGGGCACGGGTGGCTCATGCCTGTAATCCTAGCTACTCAGGAGGCTGAGGTCTGAGAATCACGGTGCAAAGCCAGCCTGGGCAGGACAATCCATGAGACTCTTTATCTCCAATAAACCACTAGAAAACCAGAAGTGGCGCTGTGGCTCAAGTGGTAGAGCACTCGCCTTGAGCTGAAGAGCTGAGGGACAGCACCCAGGCCCAAAGTTCAAGCCCCACCGACAAAAAGAAAAAAGAAAAGAAAAAGAAAAGAAAAAGAAAAGAAAATCTACAGGAGCTGTCGGAATTTTCCAAGTTTAACTGAACCAACACTTCCAAAATTATTTTTTATGAAGAATGACTTTTCATGAAGCTAATATTTTTCATGAAGCTATTTTATGTTCTTAAGTACTGCTAAGGTAAGACTATAGAATAGAATAGGGCCTTTGCACTGGTTTCTCCTTGGCCTGAAATGCTCTTCTCTCAGATCTAGGGAGCTAATCCTTCACTTGCCACATTCTGTGCATTCAGAAATGCCTAGAAATTTCAACACTTTCCAAATACATCCCATTTATGTATCTTTATTGTATTTTTTTGTTTATTTATTTTTGAGCTGAGGTACTAGTACTTGAAAACAGGGCCTAAAGTTCTTGACTGGCTTTTATGCTCAAAGTGGGTACTTGGTTGCCAAAACTCCATTTCTAGCTTTTTGCTGGTTAATAATGAGATAAAATTCCTAAGGACTGTTCTCACAGGCTGGTTTCAAACCTAAATCCTCAGATCTCAGCCTCCTGAGTAGCTAGGATTGCACACATGGGCTGCTGGTATCAGACTCCATCTGTACATTCTTGCTCTATGTTTTACCAGGATACTTATTACTTTCTACAATTTAAGGTAAGTACCTTATTATGACAAATACTTTTGTCTGTCTCTTTCCATTGGATAGTAAGCTCCATTAAGATAATAATTCTTTACCCACAATTTTGTTTACTTAAACATCCCAGAATAGTGTTTGGCATATGGGAGGAGCTCAGAAATCATAGCAACAGCAACACAAAATGAACGTATGAATGTCTGTGATTCTAAGTGTACACTGCATACCTGGATACTGCTTCCTGCCAAAGGATATTGTAGTCTTCCCACCCCCCACACCACACCCTAGGGGCAGACATTTTTTATATGCCAATAGAAATATTTTCAGCTTTCTGAATCAGTAGGCCTCTGTTAACTACACTCTGTCATTGTAGTACAAAGCCAGCCACGAGCAATGCATAAATATGAGAACAGCCATGTTCCCATAAAACTTTAAGACATATTTGGCCCTTTGATCAGTTCATCTAGCCACATTTCTGGAAACCTTATTAAGGCCAGATCCTCTGGAGGGAAATAGAGATGCTTCAGATCATGCCTGTGGCTTGTTTGGCTTCTTTAAGCCCAGGCCCAAAATCTCCAGCTCTAGAGGAAGGTCATCTTGGAGGAAATCACTCTTTTTGACTAACACTAGACTTTTATATAAACAACCAAGTGTTGTTAATGGCAAAATGGGACATTAATGTTGAGTTCTATGTAAGTACTTAGGCTAACATAGTGGGTGTCCGTAGGAATCTCCAGTTCTTCCTCACTAGCTTTTGTACAAGTCATCCCGGACTCATCTCCTCTTCTCCTGACTACTGTCCAGAGAACCTATTTCTTCTCTCACACCCGGGCTGCTTCTTCCACTGGTGAACCTGTTACTTGCTGTCAAAATGTCCCAGACCAATGTTAGAAAAAGGATTGTGCCTCCGTGGGTTTTTGCAACCTGCTCTGTTCACTACAGATGTGCAAGGTGGCTCCATCCTATCAAGGATGGAGCTCTGGGGAGTCAGAGAACTTCTAGCAGTCCAGGGTTCCCTATACAGAGTGGAGAAGTAAGATGGTAGACACATGACCAGCACAGAGCTTAAATCCCTGTGCCATAAAGAACTCTTCCCTAACTTGCCTGATCTCTACACACTGAACCATTGGACAAAAATGCTGTGCCAGTATAACTCTAGATCCTTCTTGAGCTCTTGTAGGTAGTGGACCTAGGACACTCATTTATTTGTCCCTAAACTCAACATGACACTCAATTGACTAAAAAATAACAAAACAAACAAACAAAAAAAACAGAAAAGATTCAGTCCATCTTGTGGATAATTTCCTTATAGAACTATGGTAATTACCTTGTTTTCAAATATTATTATATTATTTTTATTGAGTAACTTGAGTTTGGTTATCATGTTAGATCACTAGTTAAAGTGGTCTCTCTATTTCTTTTTTTTTTAATTTAATTTTATTTTATTTGAGAACATACTGTACAGAGGGGCTACAATTACATGGGCAGGATAATGCATACATTTCTTACCAAGCATTGCAGCCTCCTCCTTTGTTTACCCTTCACCTCCCTTCCCAGCCTCCCCGCTCCCCCTGGTCTCTCTATTTCTAATAAGCATGAAGACAACACTGTGAAGTGAGCTGTTAGACCAAAAGCTGGTCTGGCGTGTCGTATTTATGGACTACAAAACGACAAGTTCAAACACTGTAGCCTCTCGGTCAGCCCACGTTTCAGATATTGCCTCCTGTGTTAAGAACAAATCTACCAGTTACGTTTCAAAAAATGATTGTTCTGAAACAAAACGTAGTGAAAATGGAGACCAGCACACCTCAGAAAAACATGTTCATACTGTTCTGCAAATGTCAACCCCATCCACTCAGAATAATCCCTTTAAGGAGTTAGATAAAAAAGGAGGTGATTTATTTATTTTTGGATGTTAATTTTTTGGAATATGTAGGATTCATTCTGTGTAAACCATCAACATGCAGTGTTTTCTTCCACAGGTCTGTTAGTTTCTTTGGAGCTGGCCTGTTCCAAAGCATTTCTTGCATCATCCAGAGCAAACTGTGCCCTCAACCCTGGCTAAGTCTATCTGTCCTCCTCCTTATCCCCACAGTGGGCTTTGGCCTGAGCCTCTGCCCAATCTCTGTCTCCAATTCCTTATTCTTTCTTATCCAGAGGGGAAGTAGCTGATCACACTATGTCACTCAGGGTACCGCCAACCTTCCAGACATATCCAAACTAGGTCAGGTTCCACGGAGTCCCACTCTTCTGCTTCTTGTCCCCTTGGACAAGCCAATGGCACAGACTACTGATCTATTCTGTTTCCCATCTTTTCCACTGGTGACCAAATGGGTAAGGAAGGAGACGCCAGGAATATAGACCGTGGTTCCGAAGTATAAACCAGGCCGAAAGTGAATGTGTTTTCTATTCACATTTGCCCACCCATTTTTGGTATGCATTTCCTATTCACTTTTGCTATTCCTTTTCTTAAAATTTTATTTTTCTCTGTGAAAGCAAGACTTTAATGGTGGTCTTGCAATATGGATTGTCTAGTAGGCAGACATACTCAGAATAGTTACAAAAGGCAATTTATTACTTCATGTGCAAAGTCATTACCTGGTTCCCCATTGGCTGAATACTATGGGATAAACAACCTCCTTGGGCATTGTCTAAGCTTTATTATTTTCTATTGGGTAATTTTAACCTATTCACCATTTGGACTTTGGTGGTTCCCCCCCAAATCTCCCTTTATTCTCTCGTGGCAGGAAGGCATTGTTTCTTTGTTTTAGGGTGTCATTAATTTTTTATTATGTCTATTTGTAGAATGTCAGTTTCTGAGTACAATGCATCTTGACCAGTACCACCCTTTTCTTTGTGTGTGTGTGTATGTCATCCTCTGATCAATACTGTGTAGAAGACATAAAAAGCAGAAGATGGACCTGGTGGCACAATCCTTTAATGCCAGCCACACAGGAGATAGAAGTAGGAGGATTACAGACTGAGGCCACCCTAGGGCAATAACAAGAGACTTTATCTGAAAAATAAATGAAAACAACACAAAGTAACAGGGTGATGGTGAATGACGTAAGTGATTGACTAATTTCTAGGAAGCAAAAGGCTGACAATCCAATCCTTAGTAATTGTTCTTCCCCTCAAAAAAGGAATAAGAATCTTTAAGCACAAAACCCTTTCTTAACTTCATGAGTAAGTGAAAGTTTTGTCTGCCTGAATCATTACTTCTTATTTTGTTTGCTAATGAATTATCCATAGCAAAATCCTGCACAGATCCAAGCAAGCCAAATTCCATAGCTCTCTATCACCTTAATCGAATCAAATCCATCCTCTGCCTTATATATACTTCTTTACTTTCTCTTCTAAGAATCAATTCCAACGTCTAGAGCCAAATAGACATTAATTTGTCTAAGAGTTATACCCAAATGTGTAATTATCCCCTGAGATTAGTGAATTGACATCATATATGGGCTTCAAATGTAGTTCTGTGGTGATAACCTGAAAAATATTCATATCCAGCCCATTTTTTTCATTTTGTTTTCTTCAGGTAAAACAGATACATAGAAACAAATAGCCTTTTGTGTTCAGTTCATAGTAACATTTTATATTTACTTACAGATGCCCTCAAATATCACTTATAATTATAACCCCCCAAGTTGTCAGTTAAGATTCTTGCACACACACAACATTTTTCAGCAGCCATGATAAAATAGATGTTAACATTACTGCTGACACCAAAATCTCCATTTACCCCAGGGCTTGGGTGCTGATTGACTCCTGATTTATTTTAGGCAAATTAGGCAGCATAATGAGTAAAACAAATATTTCAAGGATCAGATTTAAAGGAATGAATATAAAGGAATTCAGGTGCAAGTCTGACTTCCATGGTTATTTCTCCAGTTGTGGTAAAGTCTTGGCAGCTACCAGCATCAATTAAAGCTCTGGAGTTCCAACAATAACAAATGGATTGCTAAGAATGGATTTACAGAAAATTTGGCCAATCTGGTCCAAAGCTACCAAACTGGCAAATTTACTAGAAGTAGATGGAGCATATACTTCAGAGGACTGTGACGACAAAAACACAAAATCTGCTGGATGGAAAATTACTGTCTTTGGGGGTTTGCGGAAGAAAAATAACTTCATTGTCTGTTACTTGTCCAACAGAATATTGTGTTTAATGGTTTAAAAATAGATTCTCAAAAACATTATCTCATAAAGACCTTATGCAATCCAGAAGTTACTAAAGCATATTTGATAAAGAAACAGAGACTCAACACAGTGAAATAATTTCCCCAATGTCACATAGAGAGGGTTTAGTGAGACAATGTAAAAGCAGGTAAAACTGTGAAATAAAAAGGAAAAATGGCCCTTCCTTAGACATTGCCAGATTGTGCCACACTGTTTTTCTTTCTTTCCTTTTTTATTATTAATTTTTTATTATAAAAATGTTGTGCAGAGGGGTTGCAGTTACATGAGTAGGGTAATGAGTACATTTCATAGTGAGCATTGTTACCTCCTCCTCTATTTTCCCCCTACCATCACTTCCCTCCTCACCTCCCCAACTCCTCCCACTCCCCCACCCCACATTGTAAAGTTTGTTTTCAATACACTGTCCTGTACATCTCGTCGTCACAATGGGTCAGCGTGCATCCCCATTTAAGCGTTCTGCAATATCCCTTCCCCTCCCCAAATTACAATTTTATATATACAAGGTGCAGAGCACCAGCATCAAATCCAGTGAAAACAGGGTTATACCATGGGGGAAGAACATACAATAGAAACAGAAGAATCATATAGTGTATTGTAAATACATTAAAAACACTAGCAAGAAAGAGAAAAAAACCCTCTTGTGTCCCTGTCTTGGGGTACATTTGCTTAACATTATCTCATATGGTCATTTGTGCATAGCCTTAGACCTACTCTGCTTGTCCTAGACATGTACTAGTCACTGCAAACAAGGGAAACCATGGGACCTATGTTTCTTTGGGCCTGGCTTACTTCACTTAATATGATTTTTTCCAAGTCTTTCCATTTCCTAACAAAAGAGGCAATTTCATTTTTTCTGATGGAGGCAAAGAATTCCACTGTATATACCACATTTTCTTGACCCATTCATCTACTGAGGGGCATCTGGGTTGGTTCCATATCTTAGCTATGGTAAATAATGCTGTGATAAACATGGTTGTGCTGGTAGCTTTGGTGTGATCTTGTTTGTGATCCTTTGGGTAAATGCCCAAAAATGGGATTTCTGGGTCAAAAGGGAGCTCTATGTGGAGTCTTTTTAGGAACCTCCATACTGCTTTCCAGAGTGGTTGAACAATTTTACATTTCCACCAACAAAGCAGTAGGTTTCCCTTTTAGCCACATCCCCTCCATCATCTGTTGTTATTAGATTTCTTGATTATAGCCATTCTAGCTGGGGTGAGGTGGAATCTCAGCGTTGTCTTGATTTGCATTTCTTTTATGGCTAGAAAGGTTGATCATTTCTTCATGTGTCTATTGGCCATTCTTATTTTCTCTTCAGAGAAGTCTCTCTTTAAATCTTTAGCCTATTTGTTAATGGGGCAGTTGTTTCTTTGAGGATTTGTTGTTGGGGGATTTAGTTTTTTGAGTTCTAAGTATATTTTAGATATGAGACCCTTGTCCATTGTATGGCTAGTGAAGATCTTCTCCCAGTCCGTGGGCTTCCTGTTGATCTTGCTGGTGTATCTTTTGCCTTGCAGAAGCTCTGAAGCTTCATGCAGTCCCTTTGTCCAAACTTTCTTTGATTTGTTGGCCTTCTGGGTCTCTATTAAGAAAATTTTAGCTAAGGAGCCCTAGAGTTTCTCCTATTCCTTCCTATAATGTTTTCATGGACTCTGCTTTTATTTCAAGGTCTTTGATCCATTTGGAGTTGATTCTGGTGCAGGGTGATATATACGGATCTAGTTTTAGTTTTCTACAAGTGTTTAACCAATTTTGCCAGCACCATTTAATGAAAAGGCTGTCTTTCTTCCATTCTATTTCTTTAGCTCCCTTGTCAAAGATTAGGTGGCTATAGGTCTGTGGGTTCATTTCTGGGCTTTCAGTCCTATTCCATTGGTCCTGAGGTCTGTTCGTGTGCCAGTACCAAGCTGTTTTAATTACTATGGCTTAGTAGTAGAGTTTGAAGTTTGGAATTGATATTCCTCCAGTGCTGTTCGTTCTATAAGGATTGTTTTTGCTATTTGGGGTCTTTTATTGTTCCATATGAATTTTTGGATTGCTTCTTCTATTTCATTGAAGAATGAGGTTGGAATGTTGATAGGTATCACATTGAATTTGTAGATAGCCTTTGGCAGTATTGCCATTCTCACAATGTTAATCCTCCCAATCCAGGAGCATGGGAGGTTTTTCCATTTGCTTAGTTCTCCTTTAATTTCCTTTATCAGGTTTTTTAATACATTTTTTAGTCTGAAAATATCACACAGAGGAGTTAAAATTACATAGGCAAGATAATGAGTACATTTCTTATCACACATTGTTGCCTCCCCCTCTGTTTCCACTTCCTATCCCTTCCCATCTCCCCCACCCCCTCTCCAAAGTTATAAAGTTCGTTTTTTGACATAACATCTTGTAATCTCATTGGTGCAATGGGTCCACCTGTATCCCTATTTAAAAAATTTGTTTTTTCCCTTCCCCTCCACAAAGTATACCAACATCAAATACAGTGAAAACAAGGGTTATACCGTGGGGGAGGAACATACAAAGCAACAAAGAAATCATCTTATGAATATGTTAGAAACAATCAGGTTTTTAAAGTTTTCATCATACAGGTCCTTCACCTTTTTTGTTAACTCCTAAATATTTTAATTTTTGGCTGCACTTTTTTTTTTTTTACCAAATTAGACAATCTCAGCCATGATAGCATCTTCCTATTGGGTCCAGACAGGGATGACCAACTTGTGGCCTGTAGGATTCTGCCAACAAGAGATGAAAGAGGGCATTTTGAGAACAAGATTCTTTAAGATAACAAATACTGCCACAAAACTCTTCATAGTCAATCTGCCTTGAATTCATGGACAGCCAGTTCTGAAATATGTGTAATGTTTTCCTCCTCAGGCTTCTAGGAACTCGGGGATATAGTTTTGACAAAACAGCCTTACACTGAAATTACTGGCTTTGTTGGATTCTGTATCTTGGTCCTTTGCTTACCTCTCTTTCTTTCTAGACACGTGTGTCAGGGCAGAGAAGCAAAACTAATTCTGAAAAATATGTGGACAAAATTTTACACTTACCAGTGCAATTTTAAATGTGAATAGAAAGGCCCACTGTGTTAGTAATGCTCAGAATGCCAAGTTGTTCAAACACCTAGCAGCTAGTTTCCTATACAGTACTTCAAAGGAAGACTTTTAGAAATACAGATGTTCAAGTTGGAAAGGAATTTAAGATTTCCAACTAATCCAAAATTCTTATTTCCCGAGGTGAAGGCCCAGTGACAAGAAGTAACTTTTCATGGGTCATGCAAAGAATTAATGTGTATGCCAAACTTAAAGCCAAGTCTGTTGATCCCTGTTGATGGGTTCTGCTAGTATTTCATATTAAGAAAAATGCCTGGCCACCTATGCAGCATTTAGGGGGAATCATTTGGCTGGCAGCTACAACTATGTCTTATCTGTGCTTATGGACAAAGACCAAGAACATTCCCATGTTTTTAACCTCTGGAGTTTTTCAGGGAAAAATAAATCAATGGAAGCAAAGGGACAAAAGAAACTTTACAAATATTTCACCATCTCCATTCCAGCACTTCAGTAGCTGCATTGTCTTAAGGCCAAGATATTTTAAAACTGATCTTATCCTGACATCTAAAAGCACTGGAAATATTAGATATTAGGACAGGAACTATTAGATATTGGAGGCCCCATAAAAACAGAATATAGAAGGCTTTGATGAAGCTGTGAGTATATGTGAGGGTCAGAACTAGAAGTTCTCATTTTAAAAGTTTGTGGGAAGGTATAAGACTTCCACACAAATTTGTTTCTGGGCCTATGTTATTTCTAAAAGTCTGAAAGATCTTAGGGAGCACAGAATTAATGTATTTATTTTATAATCTACCATGTGGGATACAATATAGATGCTCAACCAAGTCTTCCTGCATAATAGTGTAAAACAATATATTTTTCTTTTGGTCTAGGAAGAAACCTTCTATAAGACTGGTAAAATAACTCAAGATATATGAGATGCTTAAAGTTGCTGAAAAGAAAAACAGAATTTTTCATGTAGTAACAGCTAAAATGATTCTCCAGTAGTATTAAACACAGAGAAATGAATACCCAATGAAGTCAACCTATCAACTCCCTTTGCATACTCTCCAGAAACAGGTCCAGGATTAAATTCTAGTCCACATGAATCACCAATACACCAAGAAGGCTCAGAAAGTCTGAGTCCTGTGAGATGCATATTGAGGAGAAAAGTATTTGGGACCACAGTAACTGGGTTAGTTTTTTCCAGTCACATAGCTAACACTACCAAATCCTTATCTGACGTTTCACACCACTCCTCTGGCATCCAACCCATGGCTCCATCTTCCTCCAGCTGTACAATGAGCAAGACCCATTCTCCTTCCTTCTTTTCTTTTTCAAATTTTTTTCCCCCTATAAATTCTACTTGGCCAGTTGTCCACTCCTCTGTTTTCTACACCCTGATGCAGAATGTTCTTCTCCCTTGTTGCCATTACCACACCCAATTGTCCTATGAGTACTGCTTTGAACTCTGTTCACAGAGATCACAATTTTAACGTTCATACTCATGAACATACTCAGAACAACCTTCCTGCCTCATCACTACTCCTGCTCTAGCACTGGCCCCTACCTCTTACCCAAACCTCTGTTTCTTCATCCCCTCATGTCACCTTTCTCCTCCCATCTTTATGCCAACTTCTTCATTCATGGAAGATTCTATCTACTAGAGACAATATTTGTCTATCATTCAGTTGCCATCACTATTCTCCAAACTTGTCATGAACATGAAAGATCATAAGAAACTCTGGCCTCTCCAAACCTAGTTCACCTACTCATGAACAGCTCATCTGAGCTCAAAAAATACAAGTTAAGCATAAGAAACATAAAGCTGTACTACCTGACTACTCACAACGTGCTAGGTACTGCGATAGGAAAATAAAGTAGTAAGGAAACTAAACTAAGGGATTTCATTAATTCTATCTGGAGAAGTTGAGAAAGTACAAAGGGACAGAGCAAACGTCTGTGATATGGATCTTTAAAAATGAACACCAGTCACAGGTTGGACAATGGAAGAGAACAAAAAGAATGGTGCAAACAAAAGCACAAAATGATGTCAAGGAGGAAAACAGCAAATAACCAAACATGGCTAAGAAGTGGAGGATGCTGGACAAAGTGAAAGAGAAGGCAAAGTTATAGACTGGGCCAATCAGAAAGTGCGAGAAACACCAAGACAAAAAAACATGAGCATCTGAGTAAGAATTATAGGTCATAAACTAATAAAAGTAGGTTGTAGCTGCAAGTTGGGGCTCAGGAAGCTGAGATCTGAAGAACATGGTTCAATGCCAGCCTAGACAGGAAAATCCCTGAGATTCTTATCTCCAAGTAATGAACAAAATGTCAGAAGTGAAACTGTGACTGGAAGACCAATCTTGAGTGAAAAAGCTGAAGAACAGTGTCAGGGCCAATTCCAGGACCAAACCCCAGTACCAGCAGCAAATACAAAGAAAGTAGAAAAAAGTAGATTGCAATTCATAGAAACAAAAAAAAAACTGTGTTTTGAGCTGGTTTGTTTCCCTTTAAAATTCATCTTTAAGTCCAATATGATGATACTAGGTTTTGCAAGGCAATTGAGTCATAAGGGATAGAGTCAATGCCCTTTCTTTTAGAGAGTAAAGACAAGGGATATTTCACAGTTCACTGGGTAATGATACACACAGTGTGAGAACCAGAAGGAGAGATTCACCAAGAATCAGACCATGCCAGCACCCTCATCTCAGGCTTCTAGCCTCCAGAATTTTTAGCAATAATAAAAATAAAATTTTGCTATTTAAATAATCCTTCCACAGACCAGACCAAAGAGATTAGAACTGCTGTAAACAGACTGACCCTCTTTGTGGGAATTTTCCAGTAACATTTGGCTCTAGGATCCCATGGCTTTCACCAGAGTTCCCTGGATCCTTGGAAGTCTCAGCCTAGAATAGACTGGGAATTCCCCCAAGCACCAGAGAACTTTGCTTTTTTTTTTTTTTTTTTCAAGAAAAGCAGAATGTGAATCCACTGACTTGCTTTATTTTTCATTCTAGTGAGAAGTCCATTCTTCCCTCAATTCCCCAATAAATCCCCAATGGAACTGTTAGGGCCTCAAATAATCTAAGAACTGAGAGGGGTTGGGAAGACTGTATTTATTACCGTGACACTACTGACCTGTGATGAACTTACTTGTGAGTCTCTACTTGTGACAAAGGGGGATTGGTACAACTCACTGAAATCAAAGTCAAAAACTGAATCTGACATAATTTTATTCTCCTCTTTTGAAGCTGAACCCCTAGATACAAAATCAATTCTTCATTTTGTTGATCTGTCTACTAAAACAGAAGCCTGTGGGGCTAATAATTCCGACTAAACTAAAATTCAATCAAACATTTAACAGTGTTGTTAAAGACTGAAATGATCAATTTGACTAATCAGCAAGATAAACATTTTGATTGAACAATATTCACCTTTATTTCTAATGTCGTGAATGGTTAATTCTGTTATCTCATGTAGACATTCTCCAGTGACTCTGGAAAGGAATGGAATATAATTTAATACAATTAATTTTTACGGTAGGAATGAATATCTTGTGTCAGACGTTTTGTGTGTTTTTGTTTTTGTTTTTGAATAGATATTCCTGTTCTCATAGCTATTCCCCAATAGGAAATGTATCATACCATAATGCATCTCCTGGGTGTCTCACCTTATCTGAAATGGCCTCATAAACTATTGGGAAGTAATTTGCAATGCTACTATGAAAATACAAATAGATCTAGTTAAGACCTATACTTATTTTGCCTCGTAAGACAAATATTGACAAAATTTTAGAGAGAAATTACAAAATGGTGACTGAAATGATGTCTCCATTTTCAGTTATTGACATTCCTAATGAAATCAGTATTCATTTAGAATCGATATGTAGAAAAAGTCAGCAAAAAGTCAAGAGTACATATCAGTCATTATAGAGCAAGTGTGCATCTGTGTATGTGCGTATTTATTTAAATAAACTTCGTTTCAATAAAATCTATAAAGGAATGTGCATATTTTCTCATTTCGAACCTCTCAAAAATAATCTCTTCTGAATGAGTTGCAATTATGTATATCTTGAATTACATCTAATTAGATCTTGGCATTTGATTATAGGGAAAGACAGAGCACATAAGTGAACTAGAGTTTCCATGGGGACATCCACGTTTACTTATAGGCTTAAGGTCTGTCACATTGAAAATTTGGACAACTCATATCTGGAAGCCTCTTGGATCATTTCTGGTACTTGTCTTGGGGCAAGATGGAGCATGTTCTCATGTAAACTGATCTCTGGGAAACACGAAAGTCTGTTGTTCTTGTATCAGGCCATAGGACAGTTCTCCAGCTGCCACAATGCAGCATGTCTGACCACCCATGTCTGCCTCAAGAGGCAGCCCATGTCTGCTTTATCTCCAGTCCATCTCAGAATGAATGTATGTTTGCAGGGCCTCCAAGCCATACGAATCACCTCAAGCAAAATAATAATTGTTGTTGTAGCAGCAGCTAGGCTATTTCATGGATATATTGGGTTGGCAGAAAAGTGAATCAATTTTGAAAAGAGTGAAGTGTGTAGCATTAGATAAGGCCCAGGTCCCCAAGGTCTCATCTGATGGTTTAGTTTTTCAAAAGTGAGGTACCCAGGGGTATTGGAGCTCTATTTTAAGCAGACTAAGAGTTTAATGGTAATGTGCTGACAGCAGCCAAGAGGTCATCAGTAGAGATAGGGCTGTGCAGTTAACCAAATTGGAAGTTTGCATCCCACAATTGCATCTGGTGTAAAAAGCTTTATTGTTTCAGAAGCTTCTATAACAGGAGGCTAGCACCTGCTTACCCAAGATTATGTACCTATTTTAAGGAAAAGCTGATGGTTATCTACATCTCTCTTTTTTCCCTTTATTAGTATAAATATAGCACTTGCCATTGATACGGAACACTCAACTGGGAACATTTAGCACAATTGGGGAGCAAGAGGAGAGACAGCATAATTCTCTGAAGCATTATTATGGTTGTGGGTGGTGGTCAGTGCAAGGGTGAATGCTCAGAAATAAAACAGAATCTGTGATCCATTTTGTTTCTGAATCTATTCCTGGTGGATCAGGTGAACCAAATAGGCCTAGTCTGGTGGAGGAAGATTAAAAAGTCTAAGGAGATTTCTTCTCAATGATTATCAATGGCAATTACATGAAAAATTTTATTATGCAGAAAGAAATGGAACCAGGGGAAATAGAAACTCCAAAATAGAATAAATGGTGGAATTGAATCTTAATTGGTCTCCCTGCTTCTAATGCCTCTCTTCTCTTATTCCTTCTCCTCACCACGCTCGATGTTTTAGCTTCCCAAAACACAAAACTGAAGATCCTACTGATGTGTTTCACATTTTCCAGTGACTCTTTGTTGCCTACACAATGAGAATTCAAATCCCTGCACTTTGAGCTCCAACGTATTGCCAACCTCATCTCCCACTGTGCCCCCAGTGGAACCCAACTTCTCCTCAGGTACCCTGTGACTTCCTGTTCAAATTCTTCCTCCTTCAAAAGCCCCCTTGGCTTCTGCTCCAGATGGTGACAATTAAGAAAGCAGAACATGAGCCTTAGTCACAATGTCTATGAGTTTTATTGGATACAAAGCACTTTGCTGCAAGGTATATTCTGCTATCTTATTTAATATCAGCATTAACCCCAGGAAGAGATTCATTTTATACAGGAAAATCTCAGTAGAGAGAGTTTAAGTAACTTTGCCTATGGTTACCTAGCTAGTGAATGATGGAGTGGAAGGGAGATTAGCTTATGTCAGGAGTCTGTGCTCCAAGTCACTACAACCAACTGCATTACATCTACTTTTTGTAACCAGCTCTCCTCCAACAGACACTTTTTCTTAGTCAAAATAGACCAAATAATGGTCAATAAAATATATTTAAATCAAATCTCACTATATGACATAAAAGCATAAAGAAGAGAGGTAGGACGGAGGGGATATGCAATGAAGGAGCTTTGGACTCTGGGTGCCAAGTTACAATTAGGAAGAATATGTTCAGATGCTCTATCACACAGATGGGTGACTATGGTCAACACCAATGTATGTCCATTTTAAAAAGATAGAAACAAAGATTTTCAATATTCTCACTGCAAGGAAGTTGTATATTTGAGGTGATGGATATGCTCATTATTGATTATAACATTACACAATGTACATTGTACTTCATGTGATTATTATATGTGACAACTGAAAAAACTAAAGAATGAAATTTCTTTTAAAGAGAAGAAAATATATGAAAGAGAAATAGAATGAAATATTCTCTACAAAGATGAGCAATATGGTAGAAAGGGAAGTAGAGTCTTCTCCTTTCATCCAGCCTGTCACATAGCACATACTCATCCACAGATTAGGAATAACAGAAGAGCAAGAGGATACTCACCACCATTGGACTGAGTACTAACTATACTAACTCTGGGACTTCAGAAAGGTGACTAATGAGCTTCACATTTACTTGAATAAGAGAAGCAGGAAATCAGGAAGATCTGTTAATAGCAATAGATTATTAAACTAAAGAGTCTTGGTATGTAAATATGTCACAAAAAGTTACAATACAATGAAAGTGATAGAGGCCAACTGAGTTGAGAGTGAGAGAGACAGAGACAAAGAGAGAGAGGAGAAACAGAGAAACGAGAGAGAGAGAGAGAGAGAGAGAGAGAGAGAGAGAGAGAGAGAGGCCAAGTACTGGCTAAGAAAGTCAGGGTTGATACTTGGTGAAAAGTCCGGAGTTGAGCTGAAAATAATAAAATATATTTGAGGGGAGTTCCTCTATCAGATATTAAAGAATATGAAGCTAGATTTTTTTAAAGATAGTCACTATACTTCTCAAAGCTTATGCAAAAATAGAAAGTGAACATAACCATAATCTGTAGAAATGGCTTTAGGATTAAGTAAATTTTGGAAAGACTGAACGATGATACTGTTCTCTACTATAAACTCACAGCACATGATAGCATATCAAAGGCTCTGAGAAGCCCTGCGGTAACAGTAGCAGAACTGCAGCTTAGAGATCTTACCATGTGCCAACCACTGTGGTAAGGTTTGACATGTACTGCATCCTTACCCTCATTTGACAGCTAAAGAGGCAGGCAAGGACTGAGAGAATATATACATCAGCTAGAATGAGGCATCTAGACAGTGGTAGAGTTCTGATTCTTAAGTAAGTACTCTGACCCCAGGGTAAATGTTATTAAACATCCTGCGGTAACAGTTTCCCACTAATCATTGCTCTTCAACTTGTTTCAATGTGCAGTGTTGGAGAGATGACATGTTCCCCTTGACTCCTGTTTCCTGTTGATCTAATCAGTCTCCTTAGATAAGTCAGCTTCATCCAGGAGGACTATAGAGAGAAAATGTCCTATCTGGCTCTTTACATTTGGTTGTGACCTGGATTTTACATGCAAAGCTCATCATCCTGTCTTATCACATATCCTGCCAGACTGGGAAACACCATACAACCCCTTTTTAGCTCACAGGGCATCAAAATCAGGCCTGTGGCTCAGACCTGATGGTCTCAGGCCTATAATCCTAGCCGCTCTGGAGGCTAAGATTTAAGGATTGTGGTTTGAAGCCAGCCTGGACAGTAAAGTACATGATACTGTTATCTCCAATTAACCACCAAAAGCCAAAAATACAGCTGTACTTCAAGTGGTAGAACACTAGCCTTGAGCAAGAAACTCAGGGACAGCACCCTGAAAAAAAAAAGTTAAATCTTATTCTTGATTCTCCACCCCTTCCAATCAACTTTGTCCTCCAAGGATAAAAGCAAAATGCAAAACATCCCTTGATTGATATGCTCATGATGATCCTATTTAATCCTCCAACCCCCCTTCAAAAAAAAAAAAAAAACTTGAGGGAAGGGTTGACACTGTTCAAAAAGAAATTCCTCATTTACCTGACTTACATAACTGTAACCCCTTTGTACATCACCTTTACAATAACAATATTTTAAAAAAGACTTCTTGATTTATCTATTAAATATCCATGGGCATTATTTTATCCATTTTTTGGTAGATGTATTATATTTTACTATTAACCAAGTTTATAAGATTCTGTCTATACTTGGAAAAAAATTTATTTAAGTAAGCCAGGCCCAAAGAAACACAGGTCCCATGGTTTCCCTTATTTGTAATAACTAGTATATGTTTGGAACAAACAGAAAAGGTCAAAAGCTATGTACATTTGACCAGATAAGATGATGTTAAGTGAAATGCACCCCAAAATAGGGACACAGTAGGTTTTTTTCTTGCTATTGTTTCTAACATGTTTATAATGTACCACGTGATTTTTTTTGTTGCCTTGTATGTTCCTCTGCAAGGTATAACCCCTGTTTTCACTGTATTTGATGTCAGTGCCCTGAATCTTGTATATACATGTATATACATTTCTCTAATTTGGAGAGGGGAAGGGAAAAAACAAAATGCTGAAATGGTGATACAGGTTGACCCATTATGACAATAAGATGTACAAGACACTATGTTGAAAAAAATGAAACTTTACAATTTAGGCGGCGGCAGGGGGTGCGGGGGAAAGAGGGGTGTAGTTGTGGAGGTGGGAAGGGATGGTAGGGCAAAAACCAAGGAGGAGGCAACAATGCTTGATAGGAAATGTACTCATTACCTTGTTCATGTAACTGTAACCCCTCTGTACAGTATTTTTACAATAAAAACATATTTAAAAAGATTCTGACTATAACTTTGTATCTATAATACAAAAATATTGCTTTTAGCTAACCAAGAAGGAGGTGCATTCAACACACTATTCAGCAAAATGCTGAGTCTCGGGCAATCTGACAACAAGGACATGACACTAAGGATCTACAGAGCAAGGCTTTGTGAATTCTTTTCTTTTTCTTTTTTTTTTTTTGGTCGGTCATGGGGCTTGAACTCTGGGCCTGAGCGCTGTCCCTCAGCTCTTCAGCTCAAGGCGAGCGCTCTACCACTTGAGCTACAGTGCCACTTCCGGTTTTCTGGTGGTTTATTGGAGATAAGAGTCTCACGGTCTCTCCTGCCCGGGCTGGCTTTGAACCACGATCCTCAGATCTCAGCCTCCTGAGTAGCTAGGATTACAGGCGTGAGCCACCAGCGCCCGGCTAAGGCTTTGTGAATTCTAAGATGGATGACAAACACGTTTAGGAACTATATCAGGATCATTCTGTTGGGAATGCATTTGGGGGATTCTTTGCATGCTTGAAATTAATGGTGATTCAGAAAAGGTTATCAAGGGAAAGAACATCAGACCAAGGGTAGGGAAAGAGCAGGGAGTGAATTTCTGTCCTAGCTTTGCCTATGGTTCTTCTCAGAAACATAATAGGTAAAAAGTCAGTGGCAGCTCCTAGAAGATGAAGGTTTTCAGGTTGGGAGAAAAAAAAAGTCAGACTATAGTGTGGAAAGCTTGCTCTAGCCCTCCGTGACTACTCAGAGCTTTTCTCTCCCTTATCTCTATACTGTTTGTTCCTTTAGTGAAAACCTTAAGACTCTGTCTTTTCAGGCATCTCGATCTGTTAGGGTAATTTAAAAAGCAAACACCACCTCACTTCATGATTGATTCCCAATTGATAGAAAGTAGCTGACTTTCTCCATTTGCCCAACACTTCACTTAAAAAAAAAAATCAAGCAGTAAATCTCTCAGGGGCTGACAAAAGTTCAATTAAGTGGATGAACCCTCCCAGTTTTTGTTTTTGTTTTTCTGCTTTTTTGCTTTTTTGGTTGAGTTTCTCCCCCCACCCCCACCCTGTTGACTGCTAGGTTTTCTTAAACAAGTTAGTACCTGCTGAGATGGGTTGGGTTTTTATCTGATCTACCAGAGTGCAAGTCTTTAAAACAGCTACACACTTTATTTGTAAACCACCACCAATGCTGTTGAATAGGTGCTCTCTAAGAACACAAGGGAAGGCATCAGAGCGCTCTGCTCAGGGAGCATGAAATACACCTTGCTAAGTTGCAGGCTATTTATCCCAGGCAAGACACACAATGTAATTTTTTCCTTTTGATTACATGATGTCAGCACATATTCCATCACCTCCTGTATAAGATGACATTTGACAGGCTTATTTCGATGTATTCCAAACCTGCCCAGTTATTATTTCCAAACATTTAAGCACAGTCCCAGGATTGGAAGTGTGTTCACTTTGATCCCCGGGCTGGGAAGCGTGTAGGGAGCCAGAGTGGTTCCTTCCACAGACAGAACCTTTCCTTCCAAAGACTCCAACCACTTCCCAAGATGACTGCCCCCCAAAAGAATATCCAGACACTGCAGATTTAGAGCACAATGTATATCTTTTGCTCTTAATCAGAACAAATCATGTGCCTAATACAAAATTATTCCTGCAGACGAATCTGGGAGAAAGAACCCTCCTGTCCAAGGACAGGTCAGACTTTTAAGAAACTTAAGCATCAAGATATTATTGGATCGTTATTGGATCCTAGTTAACCCTTTTCTTTATTCCCAACAGGAGTATATGGGGGGCTGGTGCGGTTGAGGGGAGGATAAAGGGTTATTACAGAAGAAAAGACAAAGTAACTTCTTTATCAAAGAGCCCTAGTCTAGGTGGGAAGTGTTGTCTCTCCTCTCTATCTATGTTCTTCTTTCTTCTTACCAACACCCTCATCCTATGTGGACTCACACTTATAATTGTTGCCCAGGGAATTCAACCTGTTTGATAACTCACAGAAATAGGCTGTATAATCAGCATCAGAGTAAGAGTATATTCTAGAATATATCCCTAAGAGAAAGCATAACCATTTCACTGCTATTTACCACCCCATGGAATACAAAACTCTTGCTAATGTCTTTCCAGGTCATAATTTTCCTAAGCCCAGAACAAGTAAATAGTTCTTATTCCAGCTGTCAAAGCAGAGGGGAGGGTACAATGGTCCATGTTGTTCTTGTATGTAAGTCCTCATTCCAGAAGGTGGGTGTCACTTTGGCTGTCAGTGAAACCACAGTGAAACCGGCAGAAATTCTGTGTGCTGTAGCCCTCTAAGACCATCTCAGCATGAGCCGCGTGAGCAAAGCAAGGTCTTTCATGCTACAGCCCAGTACTGACCCCGGGTTACACATCTGGTCACTTAATCTTTTGACAACTCAGTTTTCACATCTGTAAAGGCAGAAAATGCCACTTGGAATGCTGTGAGAATTGCATGCAGTGAAGGTGGCATGATAAAGTGTGCCACAGTGCAACCCAGGAGTCTAAAATACACAGTAGATCCCACCGGGGGACCTTGCACCTAGGAGTGATCATGTTTACAAAATGAGAATGCTGTATGGGTGGAGACTGCCGCTGAGCCCACACCTTAGAATTTTTGTGAACAGCTTTCTCTTGGTGGCAGTCATTCTCTGCCATCCATGGCTCCAGAGGGGACCCACCACCACCCTATGGAAGGCAGCCTTCTTTGCACAAACAGCAGCATTTGTTCTAGCTTCTTGGGGCAACTGGTGTGGGGGGGGGAGGGGAGGGGGGTTACTTCCCATTCCTTTGAGAAACAGAGTCAGATTTATGTTTAATAAAGTTCGAGTTTCCAGTCCCTTTTAGAGTCCATTCCAATACCTTATATCACCTTAGAATACATACTCTTTGCATTCTTTATCTTGAAGGCAGCCATCCAAATTGAATAAAGTCTGGATTCCAAGATATATGCAACTGCCCAGAGCTCATCTCAATGATATCTTTATTATTTTCTACCTAAACACCCTAACAGATGTGAGCTTCTTGGTTCATCCAAAAGCTTTGGCTCCTAGTTAGATGGCAAGAGTGTCACACAGGTACCATCTCCACCCTGGGCCTCAGGGCTCTGCTCTGCCCACCCCCAAGGTAAGACCTCATTAGGCAAAAGCAAAGTGGTGATTCCCTAGCCTCACATCTTAGCAAGAACTACAACTATGCAGCTCATATTTTTACCAGTCTAAGTGGTAGATAATTTTCATTTAAGTATAAATATCAGATTTTCATCCCAGACTAAAGCAAACCCTGATAATTACACAGTTGCAAATTATTGTGTTAACAGAAAAGGTCTAAATTATCTCCTTCCAGCATTTAATGAATTCAGCCACTTAATGAATTCCCGAAATGCACTGCTTTTCTCAATTCCCCGTCCCCTTGCTGCAGCGGATATGTATGGCTGTTAGAAAGAGGAGTAATTCCCATTTCGTCTTTTCAGAACACTATTTCCTTGCCAGAAAGAAAGAAAGAAGGAAAGAAAACAGGAAAAAAAAGACTAAATTGTCTTTGATCAGTGGGAATTAGTTGCAAATGCTCAATAAAAATAAAAGCTGGGCTGGACTCTGTGTATGTTTCGGACATCGATGATGCAATCACCCAAATTTAGAATTTACAAGGTTGCTTTGTTCAACTCCTTCAGCTTAGTTCCCATGTAATGTGTGCTTTCAGGGCAAAAAAAAAAAAATACATGGAGCATCTGGATGAAATCTATTCTGGCTTCAGGAAGACAAAAATGCCTACCCTATAGAGAAACTGTCTATCTTTAAATTAAATTCAAATCCAAGCATCTTGCACTCTCACTAATGCCTGTTTCTCTGTATCTTTGAAAACTGTATGATTTAAATCATCTGTGTATAGTGATTCTTTTTTCTTTATTTATTTTACATTTTTTCATATTCTTCATGATCTTTGGGAGTAAATGTGGTCCTTGTGAACATGAGGAATTGATTGTTTGTTGCCATTTTCCATGGTCCTGACATTTAGGAACATTTGTAATCAATAAAAGGCAGACACAAAGAAACAAATTTGATAACTGTTTTAGAGAAATAAAGATAGAATATTAAAACAGGATTCCAAAGTAGTACCCCTGCCCTAAATCTAATAAAGCTGTGGCTTGAAATTTGTGATTCACTATCTGACATACCATCCGACCTCTTCCTGCAGTTTTAGGCTCATTGCTTCTCATTCATGTCTGCCCACATGACACATACAATATCATAACGATGTAGACATGAGAGACAAATTCCTCCCCCAATGTCCATCAATTTCACTCAGAACTTGGAAGTGACAACCAGCCTATCATGTACAAACTCACAGCACAGTCAGGGCCTAATCAGAGTGCCACCATCTTTCCTTTCCTATGGTAGCTGTTTTCCATTTCTTTTCTAATAGAAATGTCCAAGTCTTTCTCTGCCATTCGTTTACCACATAGTCACAGAAGATTCTGCCTACAAGGCAAAGCTGTTTCCTTGTGTTTCTCCCCACATCATCTCTGCCCCACGTTTGACCTCCCCTCTCAGAGATACCATCTACAAAGGGACTTGCCCACACTCAGCATCACTGGTGGAACTGGTTTATCCTCTACTAAGTTTCCTTGTGGAAAAGTGCCTACTCAGCTTTTGATGGAGATTGAATTGGAATTATGGTAATCTTGTCAGTTAAAGTTTGTTTTCGTTTCTTATAACAATGATGTAGCATAGTAACAATGCCTTAACCCAAGGAAGGAATTTCAACATAGAAATGACATGTGTGAAGAGAGGAAAGTGGTTTTCTAGGATCCCTAAGGCAGGATCTCCTGGGCTCTCCTCAGCTCACAGTTCCTGGGAGGATCTCTCAGTCTAAACTTTTCACAGAATGAAGCCATGAGAACTACGAACATAGATATTATTACTTAACTGAAATATTTTTCTTTCACTTCTGCAGTGCTTAGAGTTCATCTGTACCCTGAAATCTTAATTTGAAAGACTGAGAAATGGGAGGAGAAAGAACAGGAGGAACTATAGTTACTTCTCTGAATCATCCTAGAAGGTGCACTATTTTTTTTTTGAGATTTGTAGCACTTCATTTTTAATGTTTTCTAGTATATTTTCTAGGCTATCCTAGTTCTAAAGCCAATTAAATTTCTGAACAGTCAGAAGAAAATTCTCTCACCATGTCCCCACTTCGCCTGTTTCTCTGGATATAATTGTCCTGTATTCATTCTAGAATTGATCTTACTAAACAGCCTTCTTGAAGCTAAGAGTGAAAAGCTTTATTAATTCTTTATTTGTGAGGTATTTTTAGCTCCCACAAATAGACATAGAAATTGTATGGATGATATTAACACTAGTTATAGGGGAAAAAAATCAAACACATAGACTAATTAGAGTATCTGATATAAAAACTGAATTAGAATGGACATTAATAATAGTCTTTCTCATCATACAGTATAAACTAACAGAAAGAATATCTTAAGAAGGCAGAAAAATTCTTTTATTGCAATTTCTAAAACTAATCCTGGTAGAGATCCCACGAGTTCATTGTTGGTCCTGATACTCAGAAAAGAAGTGTTATCTACTTGACAGCAGGAGTGCTCATGAGAAAGGGCATCTGCCTGGAAATTACCTATATTATAGCTTTTTTATATTTATTCCCAGCTCACTTAGTTAAGATGATTGCTAAATATAAAAAAAAAAGAAGGAAAGAAGCCCTTTATATTATTATTCTCTAGGATCCCTGGGGCCAGGTGTCATCACTGAATTTTAAAATAACCTAAACTCTATATATAAAGATGACAGTACCCTATTTTCTCAGTTTTGTGTCTTGAAGCAAAGAGGTCCAGTAGATCAAGAAAGAGCTGTATTAGCCGGGCACCCGGTGGCTCACACCTGTAATCCTAGCTACTCAGGAGGTTGAGATCTGAGGATCGTGGTTCAAAGCCAGCCTGGGCAGGAAAGTCTGTGAAACTCTTATCTCCATTAAAGCACCAGAAAACTGGAAGTGGCACTGTGGCTCAAGTGGTAGAGCACTAGCCTTGAGCTGAAGAGCTAAGGGACAGTGCTCAGAGTTCAAGTCCCCTGACCGACAAAAAACAAAACAAAACAAAACAAAAAGAACTGTGTTAGTTGCCTGTGAGGTAGAGAGCTTTTCTTCCACTCGCAGCTGTGTGGGTGAAATGTATTCTGGAACATGTTTCTCACCATGTTCCACCCACTTCCCATTCTAGCTGGCTTCTTTAGGAAATAGACTCTTTTGGTGGTCTCTCACATGATGCAAGTGCAGGCTCAGGAATGTGCTTTATTCCTAATCTTCAATAACAAAGGAAGAGCTATGTGGAAGATGTTTGAAAGAAATCCAAGCATCTCTAAACAGAAAATCAAATACAGTAAATTACCATTTAGCCAGCTTGCAAACAATCACAAAAACAGAAACCAAAAGCATTTTTGCACATCTTGCACTCTTTTTATAAGAAGGAGAAAAATGATAAGTAAATGAGCTCTCATCAGGAATGCGTTCAATGTCCAAAAAAATGCTCAGAGCTGGGTAACAATTAAACCGCATCTTCTAAGTCATCTGAGTTTCTTATTACTCTGGAGTGAATCTTTGTCCTTAGGCTTTTCTAGGCTCCAGATCTAAGATATTCAAAAGAAATTTAATTGTATTCATTTACTTTGAAATCTAGAGGCTTACATCTGTAAGCATAGATAACTATCACCTACTAAAAACTGTATTTGTCTCTAACCTACACCATCAGCCAACCTGCCAGGTGCTGTTTTTCTTTCATCTCTTCCATATTTTAGGATTCTACTTGGAGAAAAGGATCAAAAACAAGTATTTGTCCTATTTCCTGTCAACTCACTCTTCTCAGATTGGTAAATAACTGAAATCAATGTAATTAATCATATGAAATAAAACTGAAGGCTGGTCATCTTAGGTCGCAAATATTGTTTATTGAAAGTGAGGGAAAGAAAAGGAAACTGTTAGGTTGACAGGGATTCAAAATGGCGAGATAGTACGTGGCCATTATGGCACTTAAATGCTACTTCCTTGAATGCCCTACATGCCTGCTCAACCAATGAAAAGAACTGGGACAGTAGATGCACAAGCCATGAAGTCACCAGCGTAAAACCCAAAAAAGAATATGTGGGAGGGAGTCCTCATTATAAAAACCACCAGCAGCAGAACTCCACTGGACTCCTCTTTAGAATCTCCTCAGAGTCTCCCTTTTCACTGTCTTCCTTTCACTTCCAAATAAACTTTCCTGCCTTGTAATTCTTTAATGGGCAGAGGAAATGAACCCCACCCTTAGTGGGCTTATTAGAAGCTCATAGAAACAATAAGAACCTGACATTGGGCATGGGAAGAGAACAGGAAATTAGGCAGAACAAACACCATCACTTGGGAAGAGATACCACTATCACCCTGGCCCTCTCTAATACTTCACAGATGGGAATGTAGGTTCTTCACTAAGTCCACTGCCTTATTATATACACTACAGTTTCAGATTTACAGAAAGGAATATGTCTGGTCAGATTTGAGGTGTTTGATTCTCCTGCGGTGAGTAAGTAGAAGAGGTTCCAATACCTCAGGCTGAAAGTAGCAATGGTGCTTTCTAGAACAAATGCCCAGGGGCAAAGGATAATTATCCAAAGGAAAACATGAGATTTTGGAAGGGAAAGAAGTGCTGTTGAAGCCCTAGGTACTTAGCCAATCTACTATTAGTGTCCCTTGGGTCTTTCTTCTCTGCAGTTCATTCCTGCGCTCATAAACTGCTCCCAAGGACAAAGTAGAACATATGGTAGATCATGAGGCTCACTTTTGTCTTTCTCTGAGGCAACATTCTTTAATAGATAACTTTCATTTTTTAGCAAGTCAATTTTCCATTCTTAACAATTACATTCTTCTCTATTTGTGATCAAATGAAGTGATTTCCTTGAGAATAATGAATCATCTTTGTTATTTGAAATAGTATTTTGATTCAGTTTTTCCTTTTCCCATGACTGAATAGCATTAGTCACTCACATTCACTAGAAGAAGTAACTAGTGTGTGCACAGACTTCCAAAGGCTTCTTCTAAATATATATATATTAAAAAGTTCCTTTTACTAGATTTCATTTCCTGGGTTTCTCAGGCAACAGACTCCAAGATTTGTATACAGAAGGTTTATTAGGGAAACATGCACAGAAAATAACACTGACAAGGGATGGAGGGAACAGGGTGAGGCAGATGGAAAAATTAGTCTGTGCTACAATTGCAGGAGAGACTTCAACCAGTCCAGAGAAGAGCTTTGGAATTGCAAGAGCTGTTTGGAATTGTCCCATTTAAACAAGGTCAAGAGACACATCCACCAGTCCATGGGTATCGACTGCTAACATAGAGGAAATAGGAGGTTTGCCAAAGCAACTCTTCTCAGGCAGAAGATATTCCTGCAGGACTCAGCTATTGGCCATTAGCATCTACCATCACTCCTAGTTTGGAGAGTAAGTTCTAATCCCAAAGGGGAACCTAAATGACTAACACACATTGATGTGTATTCTTTGGCACTCTGCTTGCCCCCTCTGTCAAGTTCATTCCATCTAAAAGTGGCTGCCTCCAGACTTTTTGATTGGTATCTTCCTAGAGAAACTTATATGGGGAAGGTTAGTGGGACTGTAAAAATTTATAACCAGGCCTATTTGGGCTGCTTGCTTTCTTTAAAACTGTAACCGATACTCTTCTCTCCTCCCCTTTACCACTCATCCTAGATTCCTCTCTCCTTTGGTTAGTTCATCTTTTGCTCTTGGTGACTGACCTACTGGGATAACCATCCTTAAAATTCTGAGGTCCTGGTTAGCATGTGCTTCTCACATCAAGGTTTCTGTCCAAGTACCATCAAAATGAGCAAGGGTGTGCCAAGACTTGTCCAAGCCAATTCTTCTTTGCCTTCATTGTTGTGTAACTGTAATCTTGTTTTTTATATATGGGCAAGATCAATTATCCTTTCCATGATGGTGACTCTCTTGCTTGCCTGCCGGTCTTTCGACAGAAGGATCTCAAAGTGACTGAATGGAAGCCAATGTATAAAGTTTAATGAGTTGGCTATATTCCATGGTGGAAGTATTTCTTCCAAACTTTTACAAATCTTAGCTTTGTGCAAGATGTAAGTTTCCAAAAGGATCACTTGGTACAATGATAACAGGACCATCTTTCTTCCATACAATCCTTAGATTTTAAACTTTTAGGATATAGAAACATAGTAGAGTCATTAATTTAGCATAAATACTGCACCTGGTGGGCAAACTTCCTTTCCCTGAAGAGGATCATCTCTTATCCGGTGCTTCATCTTGTACTTCAAAGAGTGTTCTATCACTCTACCAGTTTTTATGATTTTTTTCAGTAGTGTAATTGGATTTCATAACCATGTGGCTACAGTTGCATCATTATTGCAAACTGAGTCCCTTATTCTCATGCAATACTGTGGATGAAACTGTCGAAGCATTAAGTAGTGCTAACTAAAGTCCTATTGCTGAGAAAAGCAAAAAACATACCCTGGATATCAATCAACTCCTACCAAGATAGGTATATGCTATTACCAAAGGAGCCCAATTTAACAACAACAACAACAAAATCCTACCAAGTGACTATTTTAAACTAATCACCTTTTACTGTCCCTCTGTCCCTCCACAACTGCCAACCATATCCATATTATGCCACAGTCCCTATAACTAATGTTCTCCAAAATCTAACAAATGATAATTGCTTCTTCTTGTGAGGAACCAAGCTCCCCGTTTGAGCCTCCTTGGACAACTTCTGTTTTCAATACAAGCTCAAGTTTAACAGAGAAGAGATTATGAAATTCTAAAATTTTCATGGAGGTCTACTGGTCTACTCTTGGAAATAATACCGGTGAAAACAAATGAGGGAAAACAACTGGACAAAGGAAGAGGCAGATTTGTGATTGGCTACAGTAGAGATCTCTGGAACTAAAGCATACCACCTCTGGAAGTAAACTGTCCTAATTAAGACAAAGGAGTCAGAATTTGGTACCTTGAACTAAATAGGCTTCAGATATAAGCACTCCCCCACCCCCAAAAATGTATAACATTTAGAGAAAAAACAGCTTCCCTTAGTCAAAAGTAACTCCTAGATAGTCAACCAACTGATTTGACAGCTGCCCTGGGTCTGGGGCAGGCAGGGTGAGGTTCTGGTAGTGCCTTGGTGATATTTTGTCCTTGGTCATTAAGCCTTTCCCAAACAAAAGCAATCATTTCCCTGAACAGAATAGAGTTTGTGAGTCATTAGAAATGCTAGTCTAAGCATTGAGATCACAGAAGGCTATGGATTCTACTTAGAAGAAGAAAATACAATATTTATACTCCTGTCAAAGCAGTCTAGCAAAGATTTTTATTTAAAAATGAAGATAAAAGGAAGGGAAGAAGGAAAGGAGAGGAAGCAAGAAAGAGGGAGGAAAGGAGAAAGGAAAAGAGAGAGAGGAGGGGAGAGAGACAAAATAAGGATCATAGGAGAGAGGAAGAAAAGAAAGAAGGAAAGGGAAGAATAAGGAGAAACCAAAGAAGAAAAAAATGACAGAGGGAAGAGAGACATAGAGAAGTGAGAAGAAAGATATGGAAGGAAGGAGAAAGAAAAAGAAGAAAAGAGTATCAGGTAGACCACTGAATATACCAGGGTCACTGATGATTATTTTTTAATAGCTACTTAATAAGTCACATGATAATTAACATTTTATTTTAAAATAGGCTTGCATTAGGTATGTTTGCTAAGTTGTAGACTAAAATAAATGGTCTGAACATGTTTAAGATAGGCTAGACTAAACTGGGATAATCAGTAGTTGTGAAAAGCAGGGTATTTTTTGGTTTTTTACTTATGGTATATTCAATGTATGTTGAGTTTAAAGGACATAACCTTCCATGAGTTAAGTTTCTCATCTCTATCATTTCTCTACTGAATATCCCTTACATTTTTTTCCTCTCCTGCAGACCACAAGAGCCTAGTCAGAGTAATGGGCAATATCAAAACATTTTCCCCATTTTTGGAAATGTAGAGATATGACATGTCTTTGCAACATTCAATATTTTTTGTTTCCATAGGACAACATTCTTCCTTTGATGATGCTTAGAATCTATATGCTCCCCATAAAACTCTTCTCCAAAGTATTTCAAGGGAAAGCCATACACTTTTCCCATGACTTCACAATATATTGTTCTTCACATTCCACGCCTTTATTGAAATAAGAGACTACTTAAACATGAATCCAATAGCAGTAATGAAACCCTAAGGCGTTTTTGTCCTTGATCCAGTTCCATTATTTTTGACTCATTCAGTTTGCCTGCAGTAAGTAAAATGCTAAATCTGCTCCAAAAAATCCCAATTACAATTACAATCTTAGAATCTATTTTTTAAGGAAAAAAATTCTTTCACAGATATAAGAAGTCAATTGTTAGACAATAAAAGAAGGGTCAGTTTTTAAAATAGTAACAATAAGCAGATGCAATTTTGTCTTAATATGGCAAAGTAATCCACTCATACTATGAATTTATTATATCTCTGTGCTTCTAACAGCCTATCTGTCATAGAAAATGCTTTCTTTCTGCCTTTGTAGAGGCTGTAGCAAAACACAAAATGTTTCTTAAAAGTATATGTGAAGCCACTTGATCTATAAATTATCAGTGCTGAACTCAAACTATGTTTTATATAAAGAAAAAAAAAGACTTACCAAGTTTCTTTCTTTGCTGGTGCCAGTGACTCATGCCTGTACAGAAGCTACTCAGAAGGCTGAGATCTGAGGATTGTGGTTTGCAGCCAGTCAAAGCAAGAAAGTCTATGAAACTCATCTCCAATTAGCCACTAAAAAGCCAGAAGTCAAGGTATGCCTCAAGTGGTCAAGCATTAGACTCCAGAGAAAGAGCCAGGAGTCAGTGCCCAGGCCCTTGGTTCAAACCCTAGTATCACACACACACACACACACACACACACACACACACACGCGCGTGCGCGCGCACACACACACAGACACAGAGTTTCTTCTTAAAAATCAGTGCCAATATAAATGTGAGATAAAATTGAATTTGTCTAAGAAAATTCATTGAGTTATTTTTTCTTCAAATATTTAAATAAATTATAATTCTGCGACAGTCAAAAACCATTGATAGGCCAATGGTAGCCCAAATATCACTAAAGAACAGATGGCTATAACTGGGCACCTGTGTATCACATTGTTTATCCTAACTACTAAAGAAGCTGAGGTCTTGAGAATTGAGGTTATTTTTGTACTCTACTTCCAAAATAACTACCAAAAAGTATCCTGGATGTGTGGCTGAAATAGTGCAGTGCCAGCCAAGCAAGATATGTCCTCAATTCAAACCCCAGTGCAGACCAAGAGAAAAAAGATGATCAAAATTTATTTGGTCACATCTAGAAGCAAGGTCAAGATGACTACTATCACTACAATATAGATTAGAATTCACACATTTAAGATACTTTCTAATTCCCATACAACCTCATGAAATAAGTAGTTTCTTGTAATTAACTTTGCCCAAGATCATGTAGCTAGAAAACAGCTTATAATCAAATCTCTCCAAAATCTCTGATTGATTGTTCAATATCAGGGCTTGGTAAACTACAATCCATAAGCCAAATCTTGTGTGCTGTCTGTTTTGATAAATAACGTTTTATTGTACCACAGCAATGCCCATTTATTTACATATTGTCTATGGCAGAATTGAATAGCCACATCAGAGACAATATAACCCAAGAAGCTGAAAATATTTGCTAGCTGGCTCTTTACAGAAAAAGATTATTTTATATCCCTATATTATATGACACCAAAGTATTATTTTCTTCTTTTGTTATGTGACAAAACACCTGACAGAAACAATTGTGTTGCCCAGGGGACATTTATCAATGACTAGAGACATTTTTATTTGTCTCAACGTAGAAATGCTGATGTCATGCTAGTAGGTAGAGGCCACAATACTACTAAACTTCCATGAATGCATAGGATACCCCATCACAAAAAGAATTTTGCCACTTAACACTCAAAGAAGCTAAGGCTAAAGACTTCTGTTATCATAAATCCTTGATCTGATGCAAATTCTGTAGTTCCATTATACTACCTTATGGATGATAAGAATTTAATTCTGTAGGGCAAATAAATGCTTGCCATTTTTAGTATATTCCTTGTGGTGAGTTTTTTTTCTGGCACTGAAGCTTGAACTCAGGGACTCTGGTTTGTCCAGCTTGATGCTCATCTCAAGGTCTACCACTTGAGCCACAACTCCATTCAGGCTGGTTACTAAAGATGAAGTCTCATAGACTTTTTCACCTGGGCCTTCAAACCATGACCATAAAGATCTCAGTCTCCTGAGTAGCTAGGATAATAGACATGAGGTACTGGTGCGGGGCTTGATAATTAAATCTTCACTGTCAACCTTATTGGATTGAGAGAAACCTAGAAAATATGCAAATCACACTTCTATGAATGTCTATGTGGGAGTTTCCAAAGAAAAATAGAATGTGACCCTGAATGTGGGTGACAGCATCCAATAGGCTGAGGAACCAGATGGGTCATTCAACCCCTCATCCTGACTACTGTCTGGCTGCTCCAAGGTGATCAGCCTTACTCTAACACTTATTCTTCACCATTATGTTTAGCCTTGCTTCAGGCCCAAGGCATAGGTCCAAGCCAGCATGGACTAAAACTTCTGAAACTGGGAGCCAAAATAAATTTTCTTTCCTTAAGTTGTTTTGCATAGATAATTTGAGAGATAAAGTTGAGCAACTCTTCCAGCTCATAGAGCAACGGAAAATATACACATAAATGATAAGCAAATTAGAAGACAAGTTTAGATGTTTAAATATCATTTTCAAAGATAAAACACAGAGAACAATGATGAAAACTAAACTATGAAGTAAAACCAACAAAATGGAACATCAAGCACATTGGATAATATACATACCAAATCATAGTTATACATTTTAGATGAAGAAATGATGACTGAAAAAAAGCTCTAGAAAAGGATACCACTCTTGTGCATTTGTACAAAGATTGTAACCAGGATACAATAAAGGCACCTGCACACTCACGTTCATGGCTGCTCTATCACCATAGGCATAATTATTGAAACGGCCCAAATGTCCTGTAACCAATGAATGGATGAAGAAAGGATGCACATCTGTGAGTTAAAATGATGAAGCGTTTGTTCTTTAGGGCATGTCCAGTGTTGATCTAAAGTTTCCCATCATAGAGTCAACTCCTCTGCCTTCCCAAAAGGCACATTTCAGCGATATCCAGTCAGTTCCAACAGAAGCTGCCATTTAAATTCTAAAGTCATTCAGACCAGAAGCAAAAGATAAGCAGTATGGGTCCAGGCTAAAATTTGCTTCAACAACACCTTTCTATGAAGGTGGTCAGAGAACTCACAGAACTGATCCTTACAGCTTGTCAGAAAATACAGTAACAGTAAGCTCCCTAGTTAATATTTCCTATTGTCCTTTCTTTCTAAGCACATATTTCTCTGTACCTTTAACAGGTATGACTGTGTGATTTGCTTTGGCCAATGATTTGGTTTGGTTGTTTCTCCACTGAAGAAGTTAATAGTGGGTGTGTCATTTTTGCACTCTCCTCTCCCTGCCACAATGTGGGAACCTCACACAGTGAAACTCATCTGGGATGTTGGTCCAAACACAATGCACCAGTGAGTCATCAGGACCTGCAGTGAACTTTGTGTAATAGTTAAATAGGTTTCATCATAAAAGGCTATTCATAATTTGGTACTAGACTGACATAATATAAAGGGGAAATATCTAGCGGAAGGGGGTAATTTAATTTGGAAGGATAGCAATGAAAAGACACCTTAAGATAATAGATAAGATGTAGAATAAAAGCATTGTATACACTTAGTAGTAGGTTAAAATTCTCCAGAACAAACATCTTCAGAATGCAGAAACAGACTACTAAATGAGTCTGGATTTTGGATAAGAGGTCGACAATTGACAAAGGGTTTTGAGGTTGAATTCATTATCAATACATAGAAAAACAATATATAAAGAGAAAGTAACTTTGTGAGCAGAGTTTTACAATAAAGGAAGAATGATAATTTACTATGAGACTGCTACAACTAATATTTACATAGTCATAAATATGTAAACGTATATTGGTCTAAGGAAAGCACAATTTAATGCAGCAAGAAGGTCTTCAACAAATGTCATCACCATGCTTTTGTCTAGACTTCCAATATCCAGAACTATGAGCAAAATATACCACTACTTTTTTAAAGGACAGAAAGGAAACACATAGCTCCAATAGGGAAATTATAGACATATGCACAAGGCTGAAGAAGAAAATGGAAAGGTTTTTCAATGTAGGTAGTCAACATAAATTATTAAAATGGAAACAACCTTTTACAAACTCCTTCAAGAATGTTATTTGGAGGTATGGAAGTCAATAATGTATCAAAATGAGTTAGACAGAAAACTCTGCAAAGAGTTTTCTATGAGATGGAAAAAAATGTACATAGTAGATAGGGCCATGCTGCTTTCCATGAGAAGTATTACAGAATTATTTGACATGTAATTTAAAACAAAAATGAATACAAATCCACACACTTTCTTTGCCTACGACTTTGTTATTTTTAAGTTGTTGTTCATGTCTGCCTCTTTACCCATTGATGTGTATAAGCAAAATGACGATTTATGCTTAAGGTAATTACTGTCTGTCTATATTTGTAAAACTTAGTGTCAATTTCTAAGTGATAGGGTAACTATGATTATTTTAATATCACAACATTAACAATTACCCAGGCACAATTACAAAGCTCGTGTTCTTTACCCTTAAACATACTGCCTATAACTGTGTTTCTTCCTTTGCAAAGATGAAATGATCAAGATGAAGTTTTGATCAAGTCTCAACACCAGCCAAGCCTAAATGGTTCTGAATAGACTTCTGAAGATTACTGATTAAAGAGTTGTAAAAAATAATTAAAGAGCTATTAATTTACAATCATGATACTGAGCATGCTTTCAAAAAATATGAGTGAATAGGCACAGGACAAAGTAAATGGAATTTTCCACTTTTACAGCTAAGATTGTTCTACTTCTCTCCCTGAAAGACTTACTAGTAAAACTTATTTTTTTGATACTGAAGGTCAAAGATAAGTATATAGCCAGGCACTATAATCTGAGCTAGTCAGGAGGCTGAGATCTGATATCATGGTTCGAAGCCAGCTGGGGCAGGAAAGTCCATGAGACTCTTTTCTCCAATTAACCATCAGAAGTGGTGCTGTGCCTCAAAGTGGTAGAGTGCTAGCCTGGAGAGAAAATGATAAAGGACAGTGCCCAGCCCTGAGTTCGAGCCCCATGGCAGACCAAAATAAATAAATAAATAAAAATAAAGAAGAAGAAGAAGAAAGATAGCTGTGCTAAAATCCTTGCCGTTGTAGATGCCGCTTTCTTCCACTTTCATCCTTTATAATTATATGTTATTGAGATGGTTTCTTGTTTGCTGTCAGAGATGCATTTGTTTTTACTCACTACTATATTCCATTCCATGTGTCTTGCAAGGTTTTAATACAAGATTGTCCATACATGTTTACATAATGAGTGGATGGATGGAATGAAGTCAAATAATCAGCAATGAACTTGGATCAGATGAACAGTGTGTATCATTTGGAGAATAACAATCTTCTTTCCACCTTAGCTCACCTCAGTAATGGTTTGCTAATTATCTCCTAGGTTATCTTAGTTTCTTTATGGTTAAATGATTAGACCTGGGGGGTAATAACTCTGGGTCAGCTTCCTGAATCCTTCAGAAGACTAAACAGAAGAAAGATAAAGAACTCAGCACATGGCCCATGAGCACACGGCCCATGAACAAGTACACTCAAGTCAGTGACCCTGGCCCACAAACCTTCACTATTGGGCATGAACATTAATCAATAGCACATGCCTGGATATGCAAGGCTGCTCATCACCCTCTTGGAATCCAACCTGCTGATCTCACAGAGATTCTTAAAAGGATGTAGGACCTTAAAATAGTCCTTCGCCATTTATTTAGAAAGTTTAAAATGTATGAAAAGGTTTATTTTCATTAGTCCTTTTATTTCTCTTTGTTGACTCAGGAAGTACTAAGTCAATGAATATATGGATCAATATGAGTCAATAAATACATGAATCTATTGACTCAACAAGTGTACATTGCATCAATAAAAATCTATAGAAACAAGCCATCTACTACAAGAGAGCCAGGACTAGAATTGTGCATATTGTCACAATATTACAATAAAGCATATGGTTAGCATTGTGCTTAGAAGAACATTTATTGACAATGAAAGGATTCGTCAAGAAGGAATATTCTCCCCAACTTACATTTTTCCAAAGAAAGTTTATTTTTAATGCATAGCAATATGTCACCAAGAAATGTAGAGATCCCTCGAGAAAGGTCATCATTTGCAGTTTCTTTTTCTGCCTTTTAAGATTATCCAACAGTAAACAACTGGCATCTCTTGCATGTAACTTGGCACCCATATGCAACCTGACTAACATCTGTTGAACAACTGGCAGAAAGAGAAAAAACAGCCCATCCTCTTTTCTTCAATCACATGAAAGCAGGAGTCATTGAGATTTTGTTTCTGTGATTGTCATTCAATAAGGCCTTGTGTGAGCCAGTACCACAAAGCAGAGGAATCCTTAGAAAAGGGAGGGTTGGAAGCAGATGGCTCTTTTCTCTGCACTATGCCAACAAGCATTTCCTGGGCACTACTATGGGTCAAATACAACTGGAAAGATAAAAACAATGAAAAGAAAAAATGTTTGCTCCTTTCAAGGGCTTCTTCTCTAGGAGAAAGAATTGCCAAGATGGTAGCCACCATGGAAGTCACGGGTGGGATGGCAGGGGTAGAGTCTGCATTGTAACTATCTATATCTACGTGAGTTTGAAGTGGTCATTGAAATGGGCCTTCAAAGATAATTGGAAATTTCCAAGAAAGAAAAAGTGAAGTGGAAAGGAACATTTCATGCAGTGAGAACAGAGGTTCAAAGTATTACTGATAACTTTGGAAATCATTAAATAGTATGTGTAAAGACAGAAGAACTGGGTGGTTAGTGCTGGGATGTAAAATTATAACCAAACAATGAAGAACTTGCTTGGCTATAATAATTAGTATGACATGGAATGCATGGCGAGACTAAAGCAACTGGGAGTCTTCTTTAGTTAAAAACAAATAAAGAATTCTAGAAAAACGACTTTGACGTCCCAATGTTATTATTTCTTTACCAGTGTTTGAGAAGAAAATTTTCTATGGAGAATTACCTAGTTACTCTCTAGCATCTGCTTTTAAATCCAAAATGATTTAAATTTAGAGAACACAAATTACCTGTAGTCTTAGTTCATATTATCATAGTACAGCCTAATTATTAGGGAAAAAACCCCTTGTGGGGACATAAAACAAACTGTTACTCATATACTTGCTAGTTAGTGAGCTAGTACCATGCTGAGCTTCAATTATCAAATTTCTGATCTTCCATGTACTTTAAAATAGAAGGTACATTTCTGGAACCAACCAACATGGGTTTAGGAGTAGCACCCTGCCACTCTTCCAGAGTCTTCCAACCCTGGAGCTTCAACTAGTGAGAATTTAGCCACCAAGATGATTGGAATACATTGTAAGCATGTATGAAGAGGAAGTAATAGATTGTCCTCCTGTATAACTAAATGTAAATGAATTAAAAATCATAAAAGAATAGTGTTGGAGGTATGATTCAAATGGTAAAGTACTTTCCTAGCAAGTGCAAGGCCCTCCCTACTTCAAACACTAGACCACAGAGAGAGAGAGAGGGAGAGACAGACAGAGACAGAGAGACAGAGAGACAGTGCGACCGAGAGAAACAGAGACAGAGACATGGAGAGAGACACAGAGAGATACAGGAAGATACACACACACATAGATATAGACACACTTGACAGAGAGAGTTCTAGCTGGGGCCACGGCTCTCACACCTGTAATCCCAGTATGAAGAAGGTATTGATAGGAGGATCATGGCCAAATTCTGGCCCAGATGAAAGTACAAGATCTTATCTTAAAAAATAGCTAAAACATATTTAATAATAAATGGATTGGGGGCATGGCTCCAGTAATAAAGAAATTGTCTAGCAAGTATGAGGCCTTGACTTCAAATGCCAGTACTGTCAACAAAAATAGTTGGGGCCAGCTCATGTGCCTTAAATCCTCCAACTCACAAAAAGTAGCTGGAAAGACAAAGGGCAGGTCTTAAACTCCTGGACCCAGTGTCCTATGTGAGCTCTACTTGTGTGCTGGTTACTATACCGCAGCAATGTTGTGAGTAGCAAATTGCCATCAACATAGTGACTTAAAGCTGCTTACAATCATCATACCAGTTTTCATGGCTCAGAAGCCCAAGCCTTGGCTTAGGTGGGTCTCCTGCAATGACTCACACGCTACAAATCAAGATGCTGTCTGGCTGCATTTCATCTGGAGGCTTGAAAAGAAAGAATCTCTTCTGAAGCTCATTCCAGTTGTTGCAGAGTTAATCTCCTTGGAACACAGGGCATTTTGCTAGCTGTCAGCTTGAGACGACCCTCAGGCCCTAAAGGTTGGAAGGTCACCATTTTGTGCCATGTGGACCTCTGCAGTACCAAGTCAACTAGGAATATCTCTGCATTTGCTAAAAAGGTACAATGAATCACCTCAGATGGCCCCTGTCATCACCTTTGCCATATGCCTCTGGAAAAAAGCCAGAGGTTATGCGAACACTTAGGAAGGGAGATTACATGAGTTCTGATTGGTGGGGCTCACTAAAAGTCACTTTAATGATGACCCACCCCATAGGCTAATGGGAGGATTTTAAGAACAAGAGCAAAACATACTACAGTTCATAGTCCTGTTCTAAATGATTAAACAGTAGCCACATTAGGGGCCATCGGTCCATGTGTACCCTCAGGTTTTACCAAAGTATAATGGTATACAAAACGTTCAGGTGTTGGCACTTCTGAGCTTAAACAGGAGCTTCTTAACTTTATCCTACCTATTTATGTATCTATCTGTATTTATTAGCTAGTTAGCCAACTAGCTAATTACTTAAGAGTACTGCTGAAGTGAGCTTTAACTTGAAATTCTCCTACTTCAAGCCTTCCAAGTGATGGGATTACAGGCATGCCTCTCTGCACCCAGATTATTCTTTTGTTTAAAGGATGGGAATAATAACATCAAACATGTATGTATCACCGATACATCAGGCACTGTTCTATGCCTAATGAATCATTGGTTTCTAAGGATTATTTTACAAAGGGATTCCAGGCTCCTGTTCAAGGAAGGATTGAAGCCCAGGAGGCTGCCCTACCTTCTCATCATTTATGTGGGATGTAAAATGGTGAAATGAAGACACTTCTTCGAAAGGTCATAACATTTGAAAGAAAATTATTACTCTATCACATCTATGCTCTCTCCCCTAGCATATTCTCCACCAGCTGGTTCATTCGCACATTTTAATGAATGTTACTAGATCAAATTTTAGAGCACAGTAGTCCATCTGCTTTAGCTGGGGCTGTAGAAATGTAACTTTAGCATTCTACCAGTCACTAACCAAGACCTATTGCTTAATTCCCATCTCTAATCTATATATCATAATCACTGATGCCTCCATAACAACCAATCTAATTTTAAAAAGACAGAATAGCAGTTCTACAAAGTCGTACGCAGTAGATTTCTGACATGTGAGTTAACTAACACATGTGATATATGTATGATTGCTGATGTGGTGGGGAAATGAAGTAAATGTGGATTGATCTTGCCTCCAGGGAGTTTCTAATCCGATTGGAGAGGCAGGTGAACAGCAAGTAGACAAAGATGAAATAAAATATGCACTTATGCACTAATAATGAAGGAATGAGCAATGAAGTATGAGAGCACAGAGAAACCAGGATGGGCAGTTAGGGATGAGTCCAATGTCAGACTTGCTCCCAAGTCTTCTCTGTGATGTGAATATGGCAACTTTTAAATCTTGAAGTTACCATAGGAATGAGAACAGAAACACTAGAATTTATTGGCCTGGGCTGAAATTGATTGTGATATATATTTGATATATACTGGAAAAACATATATATATATATATATATATGCATACAATGAAATTTTATTCAGCCTTCAAGAATGAAATCATAAAATTTTCAGGGAGATAGATAGATCTGCAAAAACTCATACTAACTGAAGTAAGTCAGGCCCAGAAAGATAAAGAATGCATGTTTCCACTCATGTATGGATCTTAGACCCAAAACACAACTACCCATTTAAACACACAGTGCATATGCCTACATACACTGTCAAGTTGACTAAAATATAGTATATCCAGGAGTGAAACATGATGGAGTAATCCTTTAGAACAATGAACAGATACAGGTTTTCAAAATCAATATCCAGAAATTATAACATAGTTTGGATTGGGGAAATGGGGTAAGGAGGAGAAGAGGTGAATGAATGGAAAATGAAAAGGGTACACCCAATACACCTATCTGACAAAGAAGATAAGAACTATCACATGACTCCAGGTGGAAGGGGGAAGGGAGAGGGGTAGATGATGAAAGGTATGATTCTGATCAACGTGCACTAGACACATAAATAAATGTTAAATTATAACCTCCTTCTATAACCATTTGAAATGTAAAAAATGTGGAAAGCTCAAAAAAAATTCTCCTGTCTACTTAGACAGGAGGGGAGAAGACAGTAGAGATACCATGAGATCCATTGCCAGCCTCTGGCCACCCCTTCCACTGGTATTGCTTGAGAGAAAAGGGACTTCGGTTGACTGGACACTAAGAGACCTTTGCACATGGAAAGCCTGGAAGAAAACAGAGATAACTAGAATGAAAAGGTAAGCTTGCACTCATAAAGTGTTCCGTGTGTCATAGTGAACTGATCAGATGTTGACCTCTGCAATAAGTTCCATGCAATGTTGCAACAGGAAGACTGTTGTGCTTCCCAGACACCTGGCAATCTTGTTAAAGATTCTCAGTGAAGCCCACCAAGTATTTGACAACATGCGTTTCTGTGATATACAGAACCCACACATTGCATCAACCACTTTTCTGCTGTCAGTTTCAGGAAACTTCCACTTCTCTGAAATGTCTAGAACATTTCTAAGGGTAAAGAACTTTCCAACCTTCAGTTACCTCCATACAGAGCAGATTACAATTCTCTAACTACAAAGCCCTGGCAGTACCAATCCTGAAATAAGGATACACACAGAGGGAAGGTAAAGGCAGGGAAGAAAATTGGCAGTGGGGAGGGGAACTTCTCAAAACTCTCCAGGATTTCCTTCAGTGTGAGCTTAACCCAGTTGCCCTGCTCTAAGAAAGTTCATTCCCTTTCTCTTCCTGTTCCCTGCTTCTTCTAATCTGGAATCTCCCATGTATATGACCAAATGGAGATAAGAGCGATTATCCCAATTCTTCTCCTGACAACCTTGCACATCAGTAGCATTTGAGAGTTTCAAATGTGGTCATGTTTATACAGTCAACAATAAAAGGATTGGAACAGAAAAGTTCTTTTCTGTGTTCAGAGATCTTTGAGGTGGAAACATAAGGTTGATCTCATTTTGTGAAATAAAATAAGATCTCAAGTCCAGCTCTTCCATCAATATACCTACAAATGCAAGGGAGAGCGCTAATATGGGGATGAGTAGAAATCCTGCATTATTAGCAGAAAGGTTGGGTTGTGGGGTTGAGAGCCAGGAAGCTGATAAGGACAGTAAGCTGGGAGTAGAGAGAGGAAGGTGTGAGGCCCTTTCCCCTCATCATACTTCCTACCAGATACTTCTCTAGATGGTAATGGACCCATAGGAGAAGAGGTAGGGGAAGACAAGAGGGAGTTTGTAGGCAGCCCTGCAGGGTGCCAACAATAGAGACTGAAGAAGGAAAAGCATTGTAGTAGGAATAGAGAAGAAAAATGATCTGTGTAACTTGCTAACTAAAGAGGCTTCCTAAAGGGGCCAATCCAACTAAGAGCACAGGTAGCAGCTGTGCAGAAAGTCACATCACATAAGTGTTGGGCCATGAGACACTGTCCTTTCCTCAAAGGCTACCATGGCATCTTTAGGAAGCTTGGTCATTTTTCAGTCTTTATCCTCTCTCCTGACTCTATCTCTGTGTACCTCAATGCAATGTCTGCTGCCTTCCACAAACTAAGTTGACAACTAAAAGAAAGTTCATTCCTTGTGAGACTCAAATGGAAAGACAATGTTTTCAGAGAGAAGCAATGTCCAAACAGCCTTTGCCCTCCAGCAACATGCATTGAGTTTTTGTTTTTTTAATCCCCAGCTTTGACCCCCTAGGGAAAGCACATCACCACCCAACCTTCAATCCTTCACTTCTGTTTCATTTCCTATGGCTTCTCTTCCCACCCATCTTAATCAAGGGGATTTTTTTTACTTTTATTAAAAAATAAAGACATTGTATCCAAGTGTCTTGATGCATTTCCCAGAACTATAGTTGTGTCAATAAAATTCTTATTTGTCTCAAGCAAGGTATTTGGGTGGTCAATGAGTCACATGATCCAGTTATCCCTTCTTCAGACAACATGTCTCCAACAGAGCACACACAGCACACAAGCAACATGTTTTCAAGACCCAAGACTTATGGGGCTTCATGCGAGGACCGTTTTTTTATTTAGTGCACCTTCAATCTTCCCCACCTGACACATACCCTCTGCCCAAACCTCATGAATTGTTGGTGTGGTTTGTTGTCACAAAGCGATATGTGTGTGTGGGGGGGGGGGAACATGAGCACGTGTAATCTGTATTTCTTCAGGTCACACCAGTCTTGGAGTATAAATGAAGTTACTGTTTATCGATCTCTACTTTGCTGTTAAAACAGACCTGGATGATTTTTTATCCCTTCTGAATTTTTCTGAGAGTTCTTTAAAGAGATACTAAATGTGATCATCCCAAACATAGCCCATTCTACCAGATTCTGTAGTCTTATTTTTTTTGTTGTTTGTTTGTTTCCTTTTTAACAGTTTCAGTCTTCTGAACTCACATCCGATAAATCTTCCAGGTAAATAACAAACAATGACAGTGACTTCCCACTGCAGGAATTTTGACAAGGACCACACTGCCAAAGCCATGCCTCTGTACTAAATCATTGGCTGCCATTTGTAGAATAACTCTGGGATATTTAATCTTGGAGGCTAAAGAAGGCTCTTAAGGAAACATCTTCTTACTGCCCCTGTTCCTGGTGCCAGCACCATGACCCTGAGTCTCTGTGCTATGATAATTAACAGCACCATAGAGACCAAAGTCAGTGTGGTAGTCTAGCGGCTTCCATGGGTTCCCTTCCCTCTCTCCCCACCTTGGCAACCAAGATTTCAAGTAGCCCTGGATGGTCTCTGAAGACTCAAGTTCCCTTTGCTCTTTCAACATCATTCTCTTTGCACACCTCCAGCACAGTCTCATGCCAAAGGGCATCCCAAAACACTTTGAACTTGAGACACAACCCTTTCATCATTTGTTCTCTTGACATTTATTAAATGCTCATTATTTTCCTGGCCCAGTTCCAAGGGCTGGATTGACAGTGGTGGGAAGTAAAAACAAGCCTTTGACTCTAGATCCTGTACTCTAGTGAGAATTCAGGTAAACAGATGCACAGGGTGATGTGGTAGGTTTGTTGAGATTTGGGAAGAGTTGAGACATGCCAGGACCCAGCACAGCGACTGAGAGCAAGATTCTAGGGTCAGACTCTCTGAGACAAAACTCTAGTCCCTCACCTCACTAGATACAGACCAAATCTTACTGTTCCTCATTTCCTTATCTAAAATTTCTATTGCTTACTAGGCTATTGGAAGGACCAGACAATCATGCACAAGAATTAATTTTGTCTTACTTAACTTTGTTAAGTAACTTAGCTAACCCATGTTACTTAGCAATGTGCAGTTTTAGTTGCCCATTATAAACATATTAAAAAGTAATTATCGTTAGTGTGTAATTTACAAAATTTGTGTAATTATCTTTAGTCTCTGGAAATCATGAAAAACAACATATTATAAAAGAAGCATAAAAACTCATGACCCCATTTGAGAGGTGATTAAAAATTAGGGAAATGATTATCTCCTTAAAAAATTAGATACTTTTCCTCCTTTTCCTCACATGAAACCTTAATGCAGAGAAAACATGGAACCTCAGTTATCCATTAGTTCTTCCTGCCAACAAGCAATGGTGGGTACAGAATATTGCAGCCTGACTTTAGTTGTTGGTTTATTGTTTTGGGTATAGCAACACAGATGTTGATTGGACTATCCAGGCAGCTTGTGGTGCTGTTGGATAGACCTAAGAGGGCCATGATGACAAAGTAATTATGACTCCTTTGAGTATGGCAATGCATGTTTTATAGCAACTCATTTACGCCATACCAGTGATTTATTACACTTGTGTGTGCACACATATAAGTTTACCACGACAAGATGATGCTTAGTAATTAATTTGCCAATATAGTTTTATGTAATATAATCCAGCCCTACTAAATACACCACATTTAATAAAAAAGAAGTACTTAAACAGAACTCTGTTCTGTAAAGCCATTTGGTGACACGGTGAAACAAACATCAGGAAACCAAAGCAGAAATGAGAGGCAGGAAGCCGAAATCTAAAACAGTGCTACAAATCCTAAAGAGTTAGCTTTATAGAGCTGTGAAGACTTCTCACCCCAAAATGTACCACTCGTGCATTACATACAACTCAGTGGTCTTCTGGGAACCCGTAGAAAGAGAAATGAACACAATTTCTTCTACTTTCAGATAGTCTGGAAAGGCATCGGTATGAAAGGAGGTTGGGCAGGAAGTACTTGGAGCTCTGGGAGTGTTTCCATTCAGAGGCTCAGTTCTTAGGAATGACATCATGGCTAGTATGGCTTACCTCTATGCAGGGAGCTGGCAGTTAACATCTTGGCTCATGAGTAAAATTATTTTTGTTTAGTTTGTTTGGAAAGTAAAATTGATTGGCTTTTTTTTGGCCTCTCAATATAACCCAGGTGATATGCTTTCTTGAGTGGAACATCTCAGAACAGATCACTTTTCTCCCTTCAATTAATTGCTAATGAATTTCTTATTATTTGGATAAGCTCTTTTTATTTCTTGAATGACATTTGAGATTGAAAATAATCAAAGCACTGTTTTGTACAATGTATAAACAGTTGCAAGTCTGATCATCTACGTAAAGTTTTGCCCCAATCTCCTTCCCTGACTAAAAGATCTAAAGGTAAAATAGAGAACGCGGCCCATCATTTCCATCCCCTCCTGCATGCACACCCAATCCCTACATACCTCAGCTTCTCTCTGGGATACCTGTAGAAGAGAATCATCTGTTCCTTCTACCATTCAGCTTCATTTCACAAGGGTTATGCAAAGGATAATAACAGATGCAAATTAGTTGGGGATGAAACCATGACCTCTCGCTCCTTGTTAATGTCACTGAAGAGTTCCTGGAGAAGTTTATCATGATTTATGTCTCTTCTCTGCCCTTATTGACTTCTTTGGTCCTTGGCTGATTTGCATTCTTTCACACATTGACCTGAAAATGCTTTTTCCCATATATTCATAATCTCAAAGTTATTCTGCATACAAGTGTGTGTATCTGTATGTGTGTGTACATGTGCATATGCGCCTATATTGGGGCTTGAAATCAGGGCCTTATGCTCTGCTTAGCTGCCTCACTTATGGCTGCTACTCTATCACTTGAGTCACAACTCCACCTGTGGCTTTTTATTGGATGATTGGAGATTTTAAAAATGTCTTAAGTTTTTTATCTGCCTAGGCTGGCTTTGAACCATGATCCTCAGATCTCTGCCTCTTGAGTAGCTAGGATTGCAAGCATGAGTCATTGGTGGTTAAATGTGAATACTTTTAAAGGCCTATGTCCACTATTCTAGGTTTAATGCCAACTGATCCATCTAGTCTCCAGTATAACAGGTCACTGTCACAGGAATTTCCACTCCAGAAATGTAACTCGTTCACTACGTTGAATTTCTTCCAAAAATATTTTTGTAATCAGAAAATAATTAAGGATAGGCTTCCTCCCAAAAATTTGAGACTGAAAGTCTTAAGAGTATCACTGTAAGATATTGGTGTTTTTTCATACATTCATGGTTTTGATTTCTGGTTTTTCTAAAACTGATATATTGATATCACTTTGAGTCTCAGTATCAATTAAAATCACCACTCGGTAGTTAATATAAATTGCAATAATTCTATAATTATAGTTGGAAGAAATTATTACATACATGCTCATTCTTTCAATCATAAAATGGATCTCTATATTTATTGTTCCAATTTAAACCCCATAGTGATATTCTCTAGTTCTCTTGATAAAATTTAAGTATTCTTATAGCCTTCACTTGAAAATAATGTTCTGAGCATTCTTGTGTTCTTTCACTTTTGAATGGCACTCTATCTCTTTATGTTCTAAGTGAACAAAGGCTGGTATAATAGAAAGCTCATAAGTTTCGGATAGTACATTCTTGCTAGATTGTAACTAATCCTAATAGGCATTAGTCAAGCCTACATGCTTCCAAGAAAAGAACAAAAATATATCATGGAAACAAAAAATACAAAGCAAGAAAACAGCAGAAACAAGAAGAAGATGGCGTGAGAGGTGGCTGGAGAGCTTCTTTAACTCAGTGTATGTTTGTGTAGATGGAGAAAGGGAAAAGTTGGATAATATTCTTGACCACCTCTTTCTACACATCTTTGGATGCCTATTATTATGCCTACATTAAGTCATTAGTTTTTTTTTATTTTTACTGAAGAACAGTGAAGGGGAATAAATCCTACCAAAGGCAAAGAAATGCTCAACCAAGATACTAATTGATAAACTCCATCTAGTATGGTGAACAGGATTTGTAATTTTAGGTGGTAGAATATCTATCAATTCAAGGCTCCATGCCAGAGAGGCCTGTATTTTGAGTTAAGAAGTTCAGCTCAAACAAATCTGATGAAAATGTGTGTTCTGGGACTGGTGGTTCCAAGAAAAGACCTTCTGACCAGGCCATAGCATCTGTGAGTCACGTGCTAAGGGCCTTTCCCATCAAAGTTCTTCATGATTGCCTTTCTAAGTTGCCAAAAAAAAAAATCATTCCTTTTATTCCTTTCTATAAAATTCTATTCTTCCATACGAGAGTTACTGAAATGACAATAGAATAATCTAGAGGTGTTCCAAAATAATAAAGGTAAGATGAAAACATACTTATTATAATCAATCAGGAATTAAGTAAACCAATCGGGTCTACTCCTACTGACATTGGCATCTCACTGTAATAAAAAGAGCGTCTAATAAACTTTAAGTTGTTAATCCTTCTAAATACCAGGGATAGAGAAGAAGCAAAAGAAAGCAGAAGCTTTCCAACCTAAGCATTTTGTTTCCTTAGGAGACATTCCCAATTCCTGACTTCATTAAGATTGTTGCGGGTTAGATGTGTATGTGTGAGTGTGTGTGTAGTGTATATGTTTTATAAGCTCCAGGGACAAGCTCCATCAACCTGGTTTCAAGTTAATTTGAACATTAATCTGTGTAGGAAGTTTTCTGTATTTGATCAAAGAATGGGAGAAAAAAAGGCAAAAGAGACATCATATTGACTTAAAAGTTTTGACTAATTTGTGAAGATGCCAGAGGAGTTCCTACTGTCTTCTAATCAGCAAAGGATTTGTGACTCTTTTTAGTGTGCCCGAGATTACATAGACAAATTACTTAAGAGCCCAAGGAGATTATCTCTAATTGGCATAAAAAGGATATGGTATTAAAAACAAAACACTCTGAAACTCTGACAACGTTTAATACCCAAAGGGTAAGGTAGTTCCCTAAGTGGAAACACTACAAATAAACACATCAGCCAGGGATAGATGGCAGCCCTTTGAGGTCTTATTTAAATTTTGGGAGCTTTATTCCTCTAACATTCTGTTTCACAGAACTGTGACATACATGCTGAATGAGAACAAATGGCTCTCTCACTTTGTTATCCCTGTTCCTGCTGTTTTCCCCTGTTCTGTCTAACCAATTCTTGTTTATGAAACTACAAATACCTGTCTTCTCGAAAGCTCCCTCCCTATGAAACACTTTCTGTTTGGATTTCACAAAGATCGGAGGTTGAGAGAAATTGAAGGAGCTGTGGAAGGAGCAGGGAAATGAGCTTCATTTTAGCAGCTAGGCAACAACAACTAGCAATGTGTACTTTTTCTCCCACTATTTAGTCAATTATACTTGCAAACCACCCAGCTAGATGGTGGATTGGTACTTAAATCCTACTTATCAATGGCTTAACATCCCAGTGTAAATGTAAGATAGGCTTATATAAAACTGAATAATAACCACCTGATAACTAACATATAAAATTCTAGGATAAATATGTAAAGTAGCATTAGAGATTATCAATAACTAATGGTAAACCATTAACATTCACCCAATCTAGAATTGAAAAAGCTTGAATTGAAAAGGCTCAGGCCCAGAGGAATAAGATAATTTGCATACAAATGGCCAGGCAGTCTGACTGAAAACCCAGATCTGTATGTTCATATTCTCATGAAGTAGAGAAGGAAAGGACTGTGTATAAAAGTAAGCTCAAAAAGTTTTACGGAATGTATGTGATTTGTTTTTTTGTTTTTTTGTTTTTTTGGTTCAGTCCTGGGGCTTGAACTCTGGGCCTGGGCGCTGTCCCTCAGCTCTTCAGCTCAAGGCTAGTGCTCTACCACTTGAGCCACAGCTCCACTTCCAGTTTTCTGAGTGGTTTATTGGAGATAAGAGTCTCACAGCCTTTCCTGCCAGGGCTGGCTTTGAACCACAATCCTCAAATCTCAGCCTCTTAAGTAGCTAGGATTACAGGTGTGAGCCACTGATGCCCAGCTATGTATGTGGGTTTTTTTTTCCTTCAAAAGTAAAAAAAGTAAAAAGTAAAAGTAAAAAAAGTAAGTAAATAATAGGGCTGGGAAGGTGGCTCAGTGGTAGAGCGCTTGCCTTGCATGCATGAGGCCCTGAGTTCGATTCCTCAGCACCACATAAGCAAAAAGAAAAAAGCCGGAAGTGGCCCTGTGGCTCAAGTGGTAGAGTGCTAGCCTTGAGCTGAAGAGCTGAGGGACAGCGCCCAGGCCCAGAGTTCAGGCCCCATGACTGGACCCAAAACAAAATAAAAAGTAGGTAAATAATAATAATTTTATTTTTTTTTTGGTGGGGAGGGGGTCCGGTCGTGGGGCCTGAACTCTGGTCCTGGACACTGTCCCTCAGCTCTTCAGCTCAAAGCTAGCACTCTACCACTTGAGCCACAGGGCCACTTCCAGCTTTTTTCTTTTTTGCTTATGTGGTGCTGAGGAATCGAACCCAGGGCCTCATGCATTGCAAGGCAAGCGCTCTACCACTGAGCCACCTTCCCAGCCCCAATAATAATAATTTTAAAAACCTACATCTTAAAGATGTTAGCAGATCAAATATTTATGCCCCTGCCCTTTCCCAAAGTGCTCATGTTATAAACCTAATCCTTAAACACTGTATGTTAGTATCTTTGGGAGATAATAATATCCCCCTCCTATTGGGACTAAGGTCCTGCAGGAAGCTATGTCCCTTTCAAATATGTGAATTTACAGAAAGAAAATAGTCCTTGCCAAATACTGAATCTGCCAGAGCCCTGATCTTGGGTTCCCTAGCCTCTAGAACTGTGAAAAACAAAATTCTATTGCTCATAAGCCATGCCATATGGCAATTTTTTAAAAAATAGAAAGAGGAAAGAAATGATATGCCCTATAATGGCACTATTAAATGTTTCCATACTAAAATATTCTGGTAGAAGCAAGTTTAACATTATATATCACAATATGTTATGTCAACCATACTTAAATCTTCACATTTTGGAAGAAAACATCTTTACAAATCCTCGCCCTCCCAACCACCCACCCTTTATAAAGCACAAGTGAACTTATACAAAAAGATATAATTTTAAAGAGCAGGGAGAAAAAGAGGAGTAGCTGGGGAAAAGCATGGATAGAGAGACAGAATCACGTTTGAAGTACAACAGAGTTGAAGACGATGGCTAATCTGAAAAGACAGTAGAGTGCACAGTAGAAAAATGAAGTGAACATGTTTTCTTCTGGCATCATCCAGAACCTATTTTGATTGTGAGGTTCTGTCTGTAGGTTAAGAGGACTTTTGTCAAGTCAGCCCAGTTGCCTCTTCAGCTTCAGGACACCCATATTCCTTCCTAAATCCATTCCTTGCTCTTTGATTTGCTACAAGAATGCTCAGGTATAACATTCACAAGAGATCATTAGCATATTTAGTTTTGTGAAGCAATATTTTGCTTTGCCTTTCAGAAAGGATATGATCTTGTGTGTTTATTTTATCATATTCTTTCATGAAAATGCATGGTTGGGACAAAAGTTTTGATTCTCTACTAATGCTTTCTGTGCCTGTTTGTACCAGTGTTTTCTTTGCTAAAAAGATCTGTGTACTGCTCACTACACAGTGCAACATGAAATGTATCATTTCATGTTTGATTTCTACTTAGAGCCAAAAAAAGAGAAAGAAACAGAAAAAATATAGAGAGACTATATGCCTTATAGTGCCACTATTAAATGTTTCCTTACTAACATGTCCTGGTAGAAGCAAGTTTAAAGTTGTATATTAAAATGTGCTATGTTAACCATACTTGATATTTTGGAAGAAGACATCTTTCCAGACCCGCCACCCACCCCCTTTAAAAACGATCATCTCTATTTCTTTCATTTAAGAGAGCATTAGCAAAATGTAAAAAATGTTATGTTTGGGTATTCTTTTAACATTTTAAGTCCCAGACTGGCAAGAACAAAGAATCACTTTGCTAACTAATGTATTAAATATGTTGTCTATTTATATAGTAATTGTTTGATGGAAAATTCATCTCCTTTGTTCCTTCTTATCTTTTCTCTCCTCTTGTCCATGCAGTGCATCTATGAATTATGCATGTGAACATAATTAAAAGTAACAATTGGTGAATTGTACTCCATGGACATTGTTCCATGTTTCAAGTCTTATTTAGACTACACCAAATTTATGCAAAGAGAAGAGCTTATAATTAAATTCATAACCATTCTTCCTGGGAAAATTTCCTTTATGTAAAAAATGCATTGCTTGCTAGAGGCTGGTTTGACCAAAAGCTTTGCATGGTATCTTTTAAAAATGAGCAAAAAATGTACCAGTGAGCTACGCCTTCTTAAATGAAAGTTTCCTATGACTTCTTATCTGTAATCCTTTATCCTCTACAGCCTGGTTAGTCTGCAGGCCAGGTACAAATGGGAGGAGATTGTTTCCACAGTGGTTTTCTTATGAGGAATGGAGACAATAACACAGATGACGACCAGGCCGACTCTTACAACGGCTTTGATTACGCTGCAAAGTTCTCATAGCAATTTTTCTTCCTTTGTTTGCTTGTTTGCTTCAAGGTTTTAAATACAAGAATTCTGGAAAATGTAAAAAGACAGCTGAAACACTAAGAAAAGCAGAAAGACACTAACAAATCTTATACTACAGAGGGTAGGGGAGAGGAGGGAATGAGTACTGTAAGTAATAGCCTGGCTCCAAGCTTCTTCCTTTGCCATTCACATTTTTCAAAGTATTATTTCTTTAGGAAAATATTTTATTAACCCGTCCTATTTTTTTCAGACGATGATCCAAACTCAAGACTCCCATCTCAGTCGTGTGTACATTTACAGAGAATCATCCACACTCCATCATCAAGGAAAGTCTAGAATATTCTGGTCAGAACCCACCCTTGTATTTTACCAGCACATACCTAGATAGCCTTTCTGTTTCTTGAACTGGGTCGTCCTTAGCAAGTTCTATCTCTGCACTTACTACTTCTCTGAAACAACACACACACACACACACACACACACACACACACACACACACACACACACACACACACACACAGAGCTCTTCTATAAAGTTCCAGTAAGGAACTGACAATTTCCTTTCACTGTCAATGATCAGTTTTGATTCAAGGTCTATTTCCCTACAACGTGACAATATTGTCAGGTCAGATGGACTTGAAGAAACTTGAGATCAGCACTCAGAATCAGGGAACAATGTACCATGCAGTCACTGCAGCTTGGCCTGCTTTTGTACAAGTGCAGTTTGCTTTTCTCTATCTTCTTCCCTCAGCTCTTCTCTACAGCCATGATTTGAAAAATGTCATGTTTAAAAGCTTTGGCTGGCCCACTGTGTCATCCACTTGATCCATCATCATCTTCCCAGCTCATCTTTCTCTCTATTAAAAATAAGATATTTATATTTCTAGATGAAATAGGAGAACCTTGGGTCTGATGGATGGCTTCCTGTTGTTATTATTGCTGGCTAGTATATTATTGGAGGCAGTTCAGCCATGATCTAGCATTATTGCCTCCTGTTACACTGGCTGGAAACAATCACTCACATCCACATATTGCAAAGTTTATTTCTGAAAATCAATCTGTTAATTAAAGAGAAGAATAATTGATACAAGAAGCTTGCATTGGAAGGTGATGACAGGTGTCATTGGCTACCCAGATTTCAGTCTAGTGAAGAGGTAGATGGAGTCTCTTCAATTATCCCCAGTCACTAAATGGTGGAGGGAAGTCAATTACTATAGATCTAGAAGAAAAAATTAAATAGCTGCTGGAAAAAAAGGCACCATTCCATTTACCACAGAAACTACTTGGCAATGAGGAAACAGTAACCTGTCATAGGCCGAAGGTCTCTCTTCAGAGCCTGAAGTGTAGCCATCCTTTGGCCTTTTGAAATCTCCAAGAGGTTCAAGAAACAACCTTACAATATACCCAGGGATGGCATCGAACACCATGAATCGCATAGATCAGGAAACCATGACTCCGCTTTTGAGTTGTTCTTCCTGCATCTTAGGTTGCTGTGGGCCAATCTTTAACACCATCTATCATGGGCTAAGACTTCCTGTGTGACATAGAGGAGACTGAATCTTAAGGCATTGCCTGATTGCAATTTAGGAATGTCAATTTTCTTTGTTATTATATTGTATTTATTATTAGCAAACTGTGTACTGTTGTATGAAGTTTTCATTAAAAACACATTTTTTATGCTTGAATGCTGAATTTAAATAATGCTACCTAGTTATAAAAAAAATAATTGAAGAGAAGCTATAGACAGAGTATTTGGAAAAACTTTGAGGTTTTTAACCAAAATGATTGAAGTTTGGGAAATGCTGCTTTAGGATAAAACCTAATCTGTGGAAAGATTTGTATCAAAAACCACACGGAGGACTGAGGTAGGTAAGTGACAAAGATAGACACATTGAAATAAAATCCTCAGGAAAAATTATGCAATCATTTTAATTAAGTACATCAATTTCTTTTGTCCTAAAAAGAAATGACAAAGCAAATTAGCAAAATCAAATGGAAAAAAAAGACTTAACAATATTTGCCTCTCCTCACTTGTATCCCAGTATGGCTTACACTGAAACACATAAATAAGTGTATTTTGGCTGAAAATGCAAAGTCAGAGGTTAATGATTTATTTTAAGCTCACTGGGTGAAAGAATGTGTAAGAATGTCTGACAGGGAAATGTATGGCTCAGTAGACCTCTCTTCCTTTGCTTGGAAAGCCCTGATTTGGATAAGATTTCTCTTTCCTTGTGGAGACTTCAAACGTCCTTGGTTACACCAAGATTCAGGGGTCATATTCACTGCCCTATCTGTGGATATGGATGCAGTTGCTCACCCACAGCCAGCATTCTTAACGTAAACAAAAAATGAATGAATAAATGAATGAATGAACATAAAGTCTTCAGTGAACCCTGGTCCTGTTAAATGTAATAAAAGATAAGCAAATGACTACTTCTCCCAGAAAATACTAACAACTGAAGTAAGTGTTTTTCCCCACTGTTGACCTTATGTTAAGGTCATAATCAACGCAGTTTGCTCCTTCTCTACTTTATACTCAGGACACGAGTTCTGTTCATCTTTCTGTGAAGCTGAAAAGATTATAATGAAAATGCCTAAGAAAGAAGTGAGGGACAATTGTAAACAGTTTTCTCTGACAAGTGGGATCAGCGTTTTCTCTCAGCCTAGCATTTATGCAGACTAAAATGACAAATGTATTGCAAAGAATAGATGAGATCTTTCTGTCTGGATATGGCATAAAAATAAAACAATACTGGATTGATTTTTTCTCTCTCTCTCTAAGTATTGTCCTCCTCACACAATTGCTGAACAGTGGAGGAGCCGTTAACACCATTGATAGGAAACAAAGCAAAACTTGGGAGAGCCTCTCCAGCCTGGAGCTTGTGAATGTCTGGGATTTACAGCACAGCTGGATGACACTGTTAGAGCCTTCTGGCTTCAAGATCCTTCCAGCTACCACGGAGGCTTTTTTCTCTTCAGGAAAGTGCACCTCTCCCTGGAGGTCACACATTTAGAATTTCTTTCACAGAGTCCTACCAGCCATGGGATTTCTTTCAGTTGGAAGAGACTCTCCAGCACTTTGAAGCCCAATTTCATGAATGCTGCCCTACAGCCCTCCCCGAAGGGAGCTAGAATGCAACTGTTGAGACTTGAATGGATCTCATCACTCTTCTCCCTTCTTCTCAGAGCCAGCAGTCAACTTGATTTGCCTCTGATCTGAAACATTTTCATCAGCTTTCCGGAAAACATCAACCTAGGGACAGTTTTATGCCCACTCAGGTGCATCTTAAAACAGACATGAGAGCAATTAAGTCAAGTCAGTATCCCACCGCACTATGGACAAATAGCATAGGCTTGCGCCCTATGTTTGAGTGTTTAATCTAAGCACAGTAACTTCTCCTATTCTAGAAGTGATTGGTAAAGTTCCAAATCAGCCCCCACTGTTCTACAAACTGGCAAGAGGGAGTCTCATTTCCTGATGAATCATCCACACCGAGCCTGGATGGCTTCTAGGCCAAATGAACCAAGGCCAAGTCCTCTTGACACACAGAGGCTGCAATCAGTCCTGCCAGGGAGGAGGGAGAAATGGTCGCAGATGATTCAAGGATGTATTCCAGTTGCCTCAGCCTCTTTTGTGTTCTTTGCCCTGTAAGGCAGACTGCAGAATCATGATGCTTTCTCCAAGGAGCAAGTCAGAGGTTTCCCACAGACATGGCTTGAGATGGAACCGGCTGGAAAGCTCTCTGAAAAGAAGCCTTCATAAGCAAGAATCATGATGGGAAGGACAGTGGAGAATCTGGAATCGCACAGACTTGGATTTGATCCCACACTTCTCCATCTTAGACAACCCACACAATTTGACTAATGACTATATTTTCTCATCTGCAAAGGATAGGAGGGGACAGGACATACTCAAAAGGATCGCGTAAATAAAATGCCAAATATGTTCAGGCCTCTTTGTTAATCTCTGACCTGTGAGAAAGACTATTTTCTTGAAGAGGTAAGTGTCCTATTTTTCTTTGCTTATTTTTTAATTTTACTCATTTCAATTGGGCCTTTGGCAGGTTTCAACAGTCACATTAGAATTAAGTGCCATGAGAATCATGCCCTTGTTTTTCTAACTACTGTATTTTCCAACAACCACAATACCACTTAACACAAATGCTTCCTTCTAGAATTAGCAATTGGGTTGGTTGTACCTTCCCAGAATGCTTCAGGCTTATATTTGAGATTGCTTATGTTGTTAAGGTTGTGTTAGTATCCATGGGTAATTAGGAGTCATGAAAGCAAATACGTTTTATGTGGACTTAGCTACTTTCTAACTGAGTACATCAAACATGTGGAGAACATGTTAATACTGACCAGGCAAAACTTTGTGGGAAACTGCCTTGGCTTTGGCAAAAACTTCTTCTCTGTATAATTCTGCCAAGACACTTCATTTGTCTTCTCTGCCATGAATCACAATTCATTCTCATTTCAAGCTCTCTAGTTATTAAATACCATAATCTTTCCAGTTAGGGGATACCATAGGAATGAAATTGTCAATTTGGTCAATCAACACCTTCCCCATCACTAATACTGACCTCACAATTGAGGTTCCTTTAAAAAGGCAAGTACCATGCTACTGTTAATCCTCTGCTTAGACTTCTAGAGAAACTAGCTGAGTTTTTACTTTCTGCAAAGTGGGCCAATCACTCACCACTCCTGAGAAACAATGGGGCTTCTGTACATTTAGCTCCAATCCTCTGACCTCATCAGGAGGACCCTTACTAATCAGAAGGGCTGCTTAAAGTAGATGTTCTTCCATGATTCATCTCACTCATATTGTACACAGTACAGCTGCACTGGTCTTTCACTTCAAGATGAATCTACATTTTTTTTTACCGCTTTACGGAACATGATGGAATAGTCATGAGTATATGCCTAATATTGACTATAGAGATAAGAACTGTGTTGCATTGGAAATTACTTTTCCTGTGTTATGCTGATGACATCCTTCATCTACTTTTATCATTGTTTGACTACACAAATCCCCCTAGAAAATATGCTCATAAAAGGAAGACATCATTGTATATAGCTGTCATGTAAGTAGAGTCAGTATACTGAAACTGTTTCCTCATGGCTTTTGAGGAAAGTTCAATGTTTTTAACAGGCTTTCCCAATGGAGGTGAATATAAAGCCAGAGGAATATTCTCAGAATATTCCCATACTTTCCGACAAGCACCCCCTTTAACTCTAATTCAAAGAAAAATGGTGGTGTGTCTCAAAGAGCTATGAAGAACCCAGAAGAAGGACATTGCCTTGAACAGAAACTCTTGAACAAATAAGAAAAGGGTAATTGTTCTTTGCCTTCTTAGGAAGCATGTTAGGTCCTCTCACATATCTGCAACATAAAAAAGTACATATGTAGTTTTCTTTTCTTGAATATAAGATCTTCAACTCACAATGATTTAGTAGGATCAGAACATGGTAATAAGTGAAGAGGACTCAGAAATGAGTTAAAATAATTAAATCTTTGGGAGCATTTGTCTGTAGACAAAATGGAATAATAGATACACTTTATGTTCCCACCTGAAAAAATTCAAGGAAGCAGAATTAAATATAGAAAACAATGAGATAAAGTCAGGTACCAGTGACTTGTAATCCTAGCTACTCAGGAGGCTGAGATCTGAGGATTGCTAGTCAAAGTCAGCCCAGACAAGAAAGACCAAGAGACTCATACCCAATTAACGATGGCCACAATAATAAAAAAAAAAAAAGCCAGAAGTGGAGCTGTGTCTCAAATGGTAGAGCACTAGCCTTGAGCAAAAAGCCTGGGGACAGTATGCAGGTCCTAAGTTCAAACTCCAGGACTGGCACCAAAAACAAAACAAAGCAAAACAAAAAAAAAAAAGGAAAAAAAGAGCTTTGAGGCACTGAGCATTAGGAAGTAAGCCATAATGATCCCTGAGAAACAAGGACCAAATAGGATGTTTGGCTCTGCTTTCAACCTTGAGAGTTTCCAAGCTACGGTAGAGAAAATGCAAAGCCAGGTAGCATCTAACCACACTGAGAGGTTTAAAGAAAGAAAGAAAGCTGAGAGTTTTGAGAGGACAAGGTGTCCAGACTTCACATGTGAAGTATTGGAGAAGAGGCCTTTCACGCAGAGAGAGCTTGAGATCAACAGAGCATCCCCCCTGGAGAATGCTGAGTATTGTTGATCAAATGCATGCCTGTGAGAAAACTACTAATGCCTGGAAAGGACCACTTGGAAATATGAGAAGTACAGTGTGTGGTTCTTACAAAGAGCATGGAACAGAGACTAGACCAACTAGCTACATTGGAAATATGTTTCATAATTTGCAGAAAATTAGGTAGACTCTTCAGAAATGTGTTGCTACTGTAGAGAGGAGGAGTAACTAGCCGCCTATATACTGGTCTCACCTAACAAAATCTAAATAGAAAGATTTGAAAACCAAACTGTTTCCAAGGAACAAACTATCTCCTATAACAAAACTCAAAACTGTGTATGTGAATTAAAAAATAGCACGTACTCAATGAGGTCAAACTTGTAATATCTGTTGTTTAGTTTTTTTAAAAAAGAAAAGACATATGATAAGGAGAAAAATATAAATAAAAATAAAATTGACATGGATATTAAAATGAGCAAATGAAGACATTAAACAAGCTATTATGGTAGTTGGTTTTATGCTCCAAAATGTAGGTAAAAATAAAGAAAATGTTTCAAAAAGACTAAATAAAAATGAACTTCCACTTGAGAAAACTGCTGTACTAGACTGGATTAATGATGGATAAGACACTGGAGAACAAAAGACTAGTGAATTTAAAGGCATATCTTTAAATCTAAAATAAAATAGAGGAAAAAATTTCAAGTAAGCATCACGTCAATGAACTATGGTTCAACTCCATGCCATCACCATCATCATTCGTTCTTTCTTTCTTTCTTGCTCTTCGTTCCTTTCCTCTCCACTGGCCTCTCTCTCTCCTACTCTCTCCATATGATCGCACCCTTTTCATAATGGCTCCTTCTACTTAGTAAGGAGAATGTAAGGTACCTCATGTTCTCTAATAGCTTGATAGCTCATTTTCTAAACAATATCCCATATGGCATTCTGGAAAAGGTAAAATTATGATGACAATAAAAAGATTCATTCACAACAACAAGAGAAATTGCTAGTATTTGCTTATCAATTGAATGGTCCCAACTTCAAACTTGAGTACTGTCAAAAAAATCCAAAGAACATACATCACCAAGAATAAAACCTGCTGTCCATGGAGCACTTTGGGTAATAATGGTACGTCAGTGCAGATTATAACAAATGTACCTACCTCTAGTCTGTGATGCTGATAGTTGAAGGGCGTGTGCATGTATTCCCTGACATATGAGACTTATTTGTATTTCCTACTCAATTTTTCTATGAATTTAAAATTTCTCTTAAAAGGAAAGTAAACTGTTTGAAATATTTTAGGAAGGAATCAAATTTGCATTGAAGGAAGGCATCCTGTGAGACATGGCAGAAAGCCAGTGGAAGATCCTGTCCTTTACTATAATCTCCTTCCCACAGGAAGACCCTAAAAGATGCATATGTATGAAGGATAAGACCAGAGAAAGTACATACCTATAGAGTTTTATTTAAGCTCTAAGTGCTACTCCCCCCACCCCAAAAATCTTTCTGCCCAGGTTAGAGGCAGGCCTAGGACCAAGAAATGAATGAATCACCTGTGTCTGACCCTTTTTTCATTAATACCCCTCTGAAACAACTCAGTGCTATTTGCATTCATAGTTACCTGGTTATTATAGGTATATATAGATGTTATGCAATCATCATTGACTTCTAATAAATAGAAACTCAGTGATATTTGTATTTACTTGAAATAAATTTTAAGAGTCTGTTACAAATACCTAATTATATATATTGAGAATTATGCAGAAATCAACAGAAGAATAGGGAAGAAAGTCCACTCACTATTTGCTACCTGGGCTTCCATTCTTCTCTCAGTCTAGTTTAGATTAGCTGCTAATATTTTCTTGTAAAAGTTGTTCTCCACCACTGCTTTTCTTGCCAAAATCTAGATTTGCAGTATTAACTGAAGGGCGCCAAGACTCATGGTGCCCAGAATCTCCTCAGTGATTGTCTTGGTTTTGTTTGCAAAGTACTCACTCTACGTAAATAGAAACTCATTACTCACCCTACATTATAGAAACCATGTGAAGTAAAGGCAATTAAGGTGAAAGTGAAATGCATAAGGAATATTCTCAAACAGTTAGAACCCTAGTGGTTTGATCTGCTACTTATTACAAATTACGTCCTAAACCATATGTCTGATTCTCAGACCAGACAGATTAATGGGCAACCATAGATTTTTAATATGCAGTTATGAGCCATCCTTACCTGTCTCTCCCTGCCTGTACTTGCTTTTATCATGCTCATTAGCCAGTTCTGGACAATTCTCCTTTCCAAAAGAGGGCAGGACCCTTGGTCAGGCATTCAGCACTTACACAAAGGTCCAGGATCCAAGTCCCTCATGAAGTCAGACAATGGCTTTTCTCCTGTGCAGCTTCATTCCCCAGTGAATTGCAAACATTTTGCCACCACCCTTCTGTGTAAGCTAGCAGATTCATTTGCCTTCTAGAGGTCCTAATTATTTTAGTCCTAAGTGTGGTTTCTTCATTTCTCAATGCTAGTACTCACTTGTAGCATAATATATACTAATAATCCCACCAATTCACCACATGAGAGGCATTCTCCTATTCCCAGAGACTTCCTGAGCCTTTTTTTATATACTCAAGTGAAATGTCCCTATAAAATCACTTTGGAAAGCTATTTGGCAATGTTAATAAAAAAAAGTACAATACAAGTATGCATTAGGACCTGTAATGTCTTTGAGTATATACCATTACAAATGTTCATACATGTTCAGCAAAAGAAATGAGAATGTTCATGAAACACCTCTGGTATTATAAACAATAACAACCAAGAAAAAACAAAAACAAAAAACCTGACAACAAACCAATAGCCCAAAATGGTCCTCTACAACAAAGCAGATAAATTAAAGCATGTTTATACAATGGGATTATTATATAACAAACATAACAAACAAACTGCAATTACACATAGCAATGTGCATGAGTCTCACAAAGACTGCTGAAGGAAAGAGAGAAAGCTGACCAAAAATGAATAGATGTGGTTCGCTTCTATTTAAGCAGATGTGAACCACACATTTCTAAGCTATGATACTTGAGGTTGGATAGTGGTTCCTCTTAATGTGGGAGTTGGTTAGTGACTGGAAAAGGCATGAGAGCACTTCCAGGATTCTACTATGCTCTGTTTCTCAACAAAAGTAATGTAGTGTGGCTGTGTTTACTTTAAGATCATTCGTTGAGCTGGGTTCTCATGGTTTGTGCACTTTTTACTGCCACTATTAGCTTATGCATTAATGAATTACTTGAAATAATTTAGAGAAAATAATGAAATGTACTTATAAATTTTTTACTGATGGCTCTGAATCACACACAGAGATAGCAAAATTAATGTAATATATTCATCCAAAAAAGAAGGTTCAAGGTCCCAGCGGACAAGGCATCTTTTCCAAAACTTGCCTGTTATTTTGGCAGCTAGGAAATACTAAAGTCAAGGTTGTGGGAGGAATAAATAAAAATGTTTTTTTTTTCTCAAGGTTAAAAATCTTTTCTAATGAGAGAGTTAGACTAGAAGCCAGATACTGTGACTCAGCCTGACATTCTGTAGCCATACAACATTCTTATGGAGAAGAAAACATCTTGAACTTTCCTGTTAAATAGGGTATTCATTCAGTATACTAGTCTTTGGCCATATATATATATATATATATATATATATATATATATATATATATATATAAATTCGTGCATGAGAAATGATTCATATTATAGATATTGAAGTGGCCCAGTACGTAGGCCATCTATGGAGACAATTTATTTGGAAAGTCCAAAATTTCTTCCCAGACACGGTTTTTTCTCCATGTTCAACATCTTCTTCACTCTTCATTGACATGTCAATGTGACCAGTAAATATAATTAACATCTGTGTATTGGAGACTAAAAAATATTTTCTTTGTTCTACTAAATAGTATTAAATTTGTAGCACACCATCCGTATTCTTCCTAAGCTTCTTAATAACCACAGATGATTAATTTGAAAGTACAATAGCTAGAATCGATGAATGGAGTGATTGGATCTCCTTTGTATCCTGAGATTTTATGTATTCAGCAGGTAAATATCACTTCACATGTAGAATCAGAGCAAGATTCATTTTTGCTGGAATGCAGAAGATAAGAATCCTAAAGGAACCAACCCAGATGCCCCTAAGTAGATGAATGGATCAAGAAAATGTGGTATATATACACAATGGAATTCTATGCCTCCATCAGAAATAATGACATTTCCCCATTTGTTAGGAAATGGAAAGGCTTGGAAAAAATTATATTAAGTGAAGTAAACCAAGCCCAAAGAAACAAAGGTCCCATGGTTTCCCTTATCTACAATATCTAGTATATGTATGAGTCAAGCAGGAAGGTCAGATAATGTGATATTAGGAAAAAACCCTTAGATAAGTATTTAAATGTTTTTTTCTTTCATGCATTTGTTTCTAACTCATTTATAAGATTATTTCTTTGAAGCTTTGAATGTCCCTCCCGCACAGTATAACCCCTGCTTTCACTATATTTGATGTCGGTATAATTTGTGGAGGAGATGGGGAAAAACAAGTCGTTTAAGGATACAGGTGGACCCAATGCAACTATGAGAAGTACAAGTTGTCATGTCAAAAACGAACTTTACAACTTTGGTGGGGGGGGGGTGCGGGGGGAGGCTGGGAAGGGACGTGAAGGGTAAACAAAGGAGGAGGCTACAATGCTTGATAAGAAATGTACTCATTATCTTGCCCATGTAATTGTAACCCCTCTGTACGGTATGTTCACAAAAAAATTAAAATTAAAATTAAAAAATAAATAAATAAAAGAATCCTAAAATCTATGTTTATACTGACCCCTCTCTAAAGACCTAATTCCTAATTTTTAAGCTATATGATATCGACTAAGGTGATATATGTCTCCAAACCTCTGTTTTTTAGCTGTAAAAGAGAGATGATAACATATCCCACTGGATTCTGAAATAATTAAAATCTACATGTAAGATAACTGACAATAGAAAAGAAGTAAAAATTCAGTCAAAAAAGCCACACTCATTATTCTTCTTCCTCTTGCAATACTATGGCTTTATCTGTTGACTTCCTGATTGTCATGAGGAAAATATGCTAAAAGGATATTCTAAACTCAGGATTCAAATACAAGCAATTAGGGATGAGGAAGCTGTGGATAAAAACACCCACCACTTTACTGCCTCTCCACAAAAGATCAGAGACAGATGGTAGTGTTGAAAGCACAAGAATACAATGCTATACAGTAGCCAGAAAAAAATAAAATTAAAAAATATCAAACTTCAGATTTATAGGGAAAACTATAGTCACTAGGCAAAATGGTAAAGAGGAAGAAATTCTCTCTTTTAAGCAAATTAGAAAAGGAAATCCTCAATGAGTTCCACAAATCTGGCATTCCATAAAAATGCAGTTAAAAATATAAAATTCTTGATTTGTGCAGAACGGATGCTGGAGGAGAGCTCTGCAACCATTTCCTAATTTTCTCACTGGTTCCATGGATGAGAATTCCAGAGTGGTCTTAAAATTAAATCTTTTCAGTCAGGAAACACAGATGCCTGAGCACTTATATGTCTCCAAACTCCCAAGACTTCCCTTATCCACTGAGTAAATGAAGGACCATCCAAAGAATCAGTACGGTACGAAGAATTTTTTTTTTTAACAAAAGAGCCAAGAATCTAAATCATCATTTCTTGTCTAAACTATGTGGAGTTCAGAGAAGAATTTGACTCAAGATTCCTCTGATCCATCACAATAAAAATATTGCAAAACAAGCCTGGAGATCGGGGTATATGTGGAACATCTCTCTTCTAAGCAAGAAGTATATATTAAGTGGTCTTTTAAAAAATGCCTGGCTCTGTATTTGCTTTATGCCTGAATCTCACATTTTCTACCTGCTGCTTCTCCTTTTAGTCTTTCTTTGTTTCCCTTCTTTCTGTTAATATTAATACTTTCAAGTTTTTTAATTTTTAAATTCCTGTTTCATACTGTATGCATCTTATCTCCTTTCTTTTCTGTTTTGTGGATGTAGTGAGTGCTTCTAAATTGTTTATTCCTACATTTAAATATCTGACTTATTTTGAATTGTTGCTAGCTTTATTCTTTCTAAGTGCTAGTAGGGACTGAAATCTACCTAGAAGGCTATCAGCTTCAAATTAAAAGCCTTCAAATTAAGTATCTATCAAAAAGATGCTCATATTGCAAAGGAGAAACACACAAACTATGGAAAGCCAAAGATGACTCTTTCACAAGATCAATAACGAATACACAAGTATTGAAATGAGTTAAATGCCAAATTATGCAAATACAGTCTTAAATAATCAAATATTCAACAAAATTCAAGTGAATGGATGAATAAATTAAGGATATCAATTCAAACCTTGGATAATAATCCTGCAACTTGAAAAAATATTCCTCAAAGACTAATTCTGGGAAAGAAATTCTGGAAATAAAAAACTCAATAAGTAAATCTTTAATTTAGTTATAGTATCAACAATAGATTAGATCAAGTGGTAGGAAAAATACTAGGACTGGAAGACAAACTTAAGTAATTATTACATTCAGATTGAAATAATTAAAAAGTCAGAAATCATGAATACTAAAGAACTCTGGCATGTGACTTAAAGAGATCAAAACTAAGAAAGTTTAGGGAAGAAGAAGGGGAGCTACAAAATAAAGGCACAGAAAATATATACAGTGATAACAGTTGAAAATCTCCCAAATCTTGGGAAAGATATGGACAACCAAATACATGGGAATTTAGGACATCCTTAATTTATATGACCAGAAAAGAACCTTTCCATGTCACATTATAGTGCAAAGTATACGAAACAACAACAATAAAAAACAAAGTTGTAATAGAGATGTGTTAGGTTGTATAAAGATAACCAATCAGAGTTATCTCAGACCTCCCAAAAGAAACTCTGAAAGCCAGGAAATGTACACAATGATATATTCAGGTTTTGAGTGTACATAATCATCAGCCTATATTACTGTATGCAGCAGTTATATTTTAAAATTGAAAAGAAATATAGAATGTCCAAGATAAGTACAAACTAAAGAAATTGATGATTAAATTAAAGATACCTAAAGGAATATACCAAAATTAACTCAGGGGATATACAAAACCTAAGAGACTGTGACAAACAATGAGATTAAAGCAGTAATTAAGAATCTCTCTGCAATGAAAATTCCAGGACTGGATGGAAATTCAGTTGCAGAATTCTAATCTTCAAAAAGTACTAACATCACTTCTTCTCAAATTATTCCCTGAAATAGAAAGGAAGAAGTGCTACCCTTTAATTATATTGTGTAATTAGCATTACACAAACTGGACAAGGACATACAAAAAAGGAAAATTATAGATCTATTTTCTTGATGAATACAGATCCAAGTATCATTAATGAAAGCCTTGCTAACTTAATACAGCAACACATTGCTATGATCATTCCCTGTGGTCAGCTTCACACCAGGCTATAAGTTATGCAAACCAACAATTGTAAAACAAAACACAGGTAAAATGGATATAACTAATAAAATCACATCCAATAAATAGGGCAAACCAGTGGTTACCGTTATACTACATGGGGAAAACTTGAAAGTATTTACTTTAAAATCAGGAATGAGACAAAGTTGTCTACTATCATCATTCTCTTTCAATAAAGTGCTTGAAATCTTAGCCAAAGAAATAAGGTATTGGAATGAAATAAAAACTTAAAAGATCAGAAAGTGAGCTGGGAAGTGGTAGAGCGCTTGCCTTGCATGCATGAGGCCCTGGGTTCGATTCCTCAGCACCACATAAGCAGAAAAAAAAAGCCAGAAGTGGTGCTGTGGCTCAAGTGGTAGAGTGTTAGCCTTGAGCTGAAGAGCTGAGGGACAGCACCCAGGCCCAGAGTTCAGGCCCCACAACTGGACCTCTCCCCCTAAAAAAAGATCAGAAAGCCTCAAATGGAAGAATCAAAAATATGATAGACATGTTCAGTAAAGTAACAGAATACTAAGACAGTATATACAATTCACTAGCTTTTATATATACCAATAATGAACTCACTGTAAAAGAAGCAAGGAAAACAATCCCATTCAAAATAACATCAAAAAAATAAACAAAATGCCTAAACATAAGCTTTACCATCAATGTTAACAATCTCTTTAATGCAAATTAAAATCACAGCAGAAAAACATTAAAGAACACACTAAACTAAACGATGAAAAGAATCCCCATGTTTACTTATCAACAGAATATTATCTGAAGTGATATACAAATTTAAAACAATCCCTATTAAAATTCAAATCACAATCTTCAGAGAACTAACAAAGACAATCCTAAAAACCTGTATGGAGGGGCTGGGAAGGTGGTAGAGTGCTAGCCTTGAGCTGAAGAGCTGAGGGACAGCACCCAGGCCCAGAGTTCAGGACACCCAATCAACAAACAAACAAACAAACAAAACAAAACATGGAAACACAAAAGATCTTGAATAGCCAAACCAATCCAGAGCAAAAAGAACAATGTTGAAACTCTAAATGACTTCAAACTACTACAGAGCCAAGAAAAACAGCATAGAACTGACACAGAAAAATAAGTTAACCAATGGGCTAGAATAGAGGACAAAGAAATAATCTCCTATAGCTACAGCCACCTGATTCTTGACCAAGGAACCACACACATACATTAGGGAAATGGTCCTGAGGAAACGGGATTTACACATGTAGAAGACCAAAACTAGATTCCATATCTCATCCTGTCCAAACATAAACTCAAAGTAGAGTAAAGACCTTAATGTAACAACTAAAACTTCTAAATGATCACAGAAAAATTTCTGAGCAACATCTCAAGATAGAAGCATCTGTAATAAGCAAACCTTCATCTCAATCAATTAAGCTTGCTCTGGTAGTAAACATCTCTCACATTCAATAGCCAAGAGGCATTAAGTAGGCGGCTCTAGGTCTGAGTTTAGCCCTGAGTTTAGACTCAGCCTGAAAAATAACTACAAGCAAAAGAATGTGTGGAGGAGGAAGAAAGGTCATGGTTCAAGTGGTAGAGCACTTGATTACCAAGTATAAGGCCTAAATTAAATCCCCAGTACCACAAACCATGAGAGATGGAGAGAGAGCAGGAGAGAGATCACTTAAAAACAATAAATGCTTTCAAGGATGATGCAAGGAAAAAGGAACCTTTTGGTTGGTGAGATGTCAATTATTGCTGCCAGTGCAATCATTATGAAGATTCAATAAATAATTAAAAAAATACTAACATAATATCTAGCTATGCCATTTCTAGGTATTAACTCTAAAGAATCTAAATCATTTTACCATAGAAATATTTTCATACCCATTTTTATCATGACACCCACTCATAATAGTCAAATTATAGAATCAGCCTAGGTTCTCATCAATGAATGAATGCATACAGAAATTGAAGGACAAAACAGTGTTTCCAGGAAAAGGAATGGGACTGGAGGTTATCATTTTATGTGAAATAGGCCAGATGTCAAAAAAAAAAAAAAAGACAACTCTGTTTCCAATATGTGGGATTTATGGAGAAAAAGAGAAAATGAAGGTAAAAGGGAGTTCATTAGAAATGTGGAGAGAGAGGAGAAAGGGAAAAGAGTAAATGATGAGAGTAAATGATCATGCCTATAATTCCAATTCATCAAAAGGCTCAAAAAGGGCTGGAAAGGTGATACTGTTTGCTCAAAGTGGTAGAGTGCTAGCCTTGAGTGAAAAAGCACAGGGACAGCATTCAGGCCTTGAGTTCAAGCCCCATAACCACAATAAAAGCCCGTTACTCTGATTATACACAAGAAATAGAAATAGTTTGTTTAAAACACAGATGCAAGTTAACAGGTTACGCTAAGGAAGAAGTGCACACCAGTAAGGGAAGGAAGAGAAGACAGGGAACAAGTCAAGAAAGGGTAATTTCAGGTAAGCCCTGCCTCCACCTGATCTCAAGGGAAGTTATAAATTTCCCCTTGCTCATCTCAAGACAAAGAAGCTGGATTGCCTTATCCCTGCACCTGCCTGTCACTGGTTATAAGATGAGAAGGGGGTGGACAGTTTGATAATTTCAGGAACCTAAGGGAAATTCTGAAAGTTTATATGGACCTACAAAACCAGTGACACTGATCAAGATATACTGTATTCATAAACTGCTTGCTTAAAGATACTAATAGTTTTTTTTTTAAGACTGATAAATACAATCCAAGAGTTTCTGGGTAGATGGTTACTAGTAACTACTACAACTTCCGATGAGTGACTTCTGAAATCTGTTGCCATCTCCCTCCAGGGTGAAGATATTATTTTTTTAGTATCTCTATGAACATTCTTCCTATTCCTGTTGGTTTTGAGGCCCAGAAGTACCTTGCAGATGCACACTTCCGTATCCAGTCCCCAGTGAGAAAGGCTCTTAGCCTTCCTGTGAGACAGAATCCTGGGAATCCCCGGCTCAACCTGACTGTGATGAGTTACATGGGCTTTCTCCAATCATGCTCTATTCCTGCCTTGCCATCTGACTACCAGAAGGAAAAGTGGTATCACTTCTGTTAATTTTGAAATGGAGAACTCTTGAACTTTCCTTGGAGTTAATTTACTTAATTTTATTAGCCATATATTTTATTTATACTCATATATACTACAACAACACTTTCGTTTTTAACTATACAAGTGTGTATGGCTTGGTGCTGGCACATAAACACATACAAAAGTAGAAGAATTGAGAAGCAAACACCAGTATTTGTAGAACCACGGCAATAACTGTAAAACTAAATAAATACACTAGGAGAAAACGTGCAATCTCACACTCAGCACATGCAAACAATAAAAAATGAATCAAACCTAGGTGAAAAAAATCAGTTCTCTTCCCCATAATTTATGTCAGTGCTCTACATATAATAAAATCCTCCCTAGGCAAATAACTGATAAAGCAATAAAGCTGTCAGATACAATAAACGGACCGTTTGCCCGGACTCTCTGGAAACACTCCCGTTCAGAGGCAGATATCCTGTTATATTAAGCTACATGAAGAAAACATTTATCTATTGTGTGATAAGCCTGACAAGTTCCTAAATCAGCTGCCTAAGAAAACTCTCGAAATGCACTGCCACAAAGGATGATATTTAATTATATCACCCTGAGTGAGAGATATAATTGCGCCTATTATGTGATAGGAGCAGGAAAGGGGGTGTAGAAATTAACTTCCATTGAACAACAAAGTAATTATCCATTATTGAAGATCAGGTAGGATATCTCCATTGTATGTAAGACTAGATTCATTCATTTGAGTTTTTGTTGCTCCCTCTCCATCTGCATGACCTAAAAAACAAGGTCAACCTTACAGCTAAAATATTAGCCATAGGTGAAAATTCTTAATATCTTCCAAAATACACTAACCGAAGCCTCAAGTAGACATTCAAAATGTTCTTTGTTCATGTACTGGCTCTTCCTCTAGCATCCATCACCATTGCCCCAAACCGTTTCCCAAGCTAAAATACTTGAAATTATTCTTGGTTACTTTCTCATTCCTTCCATATAGTTGCGTTTTAATTTTTTACAGTTTCTGGTAGTTGTGGGCCTCCCTTCTCACTCTCCACTGTTTTGTGTTGTTTTTCAGATCTAGCTATTTCCTTTTTGTTGTTGTTGTCATGGGCTTGAACTGTGGGCCTGAATGCTATCCCTGAGCTCTTCAGTTCAATGCAAGTGCTCTACCACTTGAGCCACAGCACCATTCAGTTTTCTGGTGATTAATTGGAGATAATTAGATAAACAGACTTTCCTTGCCCAGTCTAGTTTTGAATCAAGATCCTTAGATCTCAGCCTCCTGAGTAGCTATGATTACAGGCATGAGCCACTGGCACCTGGCTTGTTACTATTTTTATTATCTTTAAGTAGGGTAGAAAAAGAGTTTCAATTCAGCATATCAATGTGATTACCATGCAACTTTTTAATTTTATTATTTTTATTAAAAATTATTGTTATTACAAACAAAATTATTGCTATTATAAAGGACCTTCAACCTTTGTGATCCCTAAGCTATGAGCAGAAAACTGATGTCCAGGTCAAATTCTACAACATAGATCTGTCATGTCTGACTTCTGCCTTAAAAGAAATGGCCCAAGTTCAACAGAGAATTCAGACGAAAAGTCCAGACAGTAAAAGTCATTCTCCAGGGCTCAATTTACAGAAAGAATAAAAAGAGATAGGCAATATTTAGAGATGCATAGTTGGGAAGCAGATTAGTAACCTGCTGCTGCTGTAACACCTTCATAGCTGTGGTGATATAAAATAGCACAATGGTATTATCGTAAGGTCAGAAGTCCACAAGGGGTTTTATGAAAATAAAATAAGAGGTCAGCAAATTGTTTTTGTGTGATTTTATTTGTTTTCTGGAGACTGTAGGGGGAAAATCCTTCCTTTCCCCTTTCTAAAGTTTCCATATTTTTTTCCCTTGAGGACCCTTTCCAGCAATTACATTATTCTGACCTTCATATTCATCTTTCCATCTCCTCCTCTGACTCTTCTGCCTCATTGGTGCATCTTCTGTCTCCATCTCTTTCTATATCTCTCTGACTCTTTCTCCCCTGCCTCTTCCTCTCCCTCTCCCTTTCACTTATAAGGACACTAGGTCCATCTGATAATCTAGGACGGTCTCTCAACAGAAAGTGCCCTACCTTAATCACATGTCAGCATCTCCTTTGTTATTGTCTTAGTCTCTTTTCTGATATAATAATAGAAAAACCTGACACTTAGAAATTCATAAAGAAGAAAAGGTTTGTTTAGCTCACATTTGGTAAGGTAGGAAGCTCAAAATCAGGCAGCCACAGGTGGCATGTGTCTCAGGCTGCATCGGAACATGGTTGATGGCATCACACAATGGAAGTGAATATTAAAATGGCGGGCAGGATCATGTGACAAAGACAATATTCTTCTTTGTAGCAACGTATTTTTGGCAACTAATTCAGTACCATGAGAACTAGGTTATTCATAAAGGTTTTACTTCTATGACCCTGGAGGTGGACCTGTGGCTCAAGTGGTAGACTGCTAGCCTTAAGCACAAAAGCTCAGGTACAGTCCCAGGCCCTGAGTTCAAGTCCCAGGATCAGCAAAAAAAGAAAGAAAGAAAGAAAGAAAAATATATGATCCAAACTCATTCCAATAGGCCCACCTCCTAATACCTGTGCATCAAGGAATTATGCCTCAGTTTGAGTGGAGAGTAACCATAATTAGTCCCTAGAAGTTAAAATGTAAGTTTGAAATCAAGACAAATAGTTCACAGATTCTAAGAGCTATGGCAAAAATATGAAATTGAAGAAGCAATAATTTTGCCTATCACTGGTCATACCATAAAGCAAAGCCAAGAAGTCATAATTTTAGAATTCATGGAAGAGTTTCCCTTTATGGAGGGAAAAAGTTATAGTTCCAGAACAGCATATAAGAGCTAGAAATTGTCCAGTTGCTGTAGTTATATAAGCATTCATCCTAATTCTTTAACTCATAGAGTTACATTTACATTGGAAATGCTTGGAACCAGAAATATTTGAGATTTTGAGCTGGGAAGGTGGCTCAGTGGTAGGCCCTGGGTTTAATTCCTCAGCACCATATAAACAGAAAAACCCGGATGTGGCACTGTGGCTTAAGTGGTAGAGTGCTAGCCTTGAGTTGAGTTGCTGAGAGACAGTGCTCAGACCCAGAGTTTAAGCTCCATAACCAACACACACACACAAAAATAATTAAAGAGAAAAAAGAAAAAAACACAGAAATATTTGAGATTTTGAATTTTTTTCCTATATATAAAAAGACATGTTGAAGACAATACTTCAGCACTTGGCTTTTTTTTTCTTAAAGAAAATTTATTAAAATGACAAAACCAGACACTAAATATATCTCAGAAAGGACAGAGTTTAGAGCATGGGAGCTAAAAAAGAGAAGGCAGGATGTAGTACGCGTTCTCATCAGTTTTTCTACCTCAGTTGGAAATATGGCATCTGGGAATTGAATGTTTTTATAACTCTACACAAGCATCTACCCATGCAGTGACCCTATAGCACCACTTAGTATTAGTTCAGGGGTTACTTACAATTTTTAGCAAGTGTGAAGATTTGCAAATACAAAATCCCTGAGCAAGGATCAACTAAATTCACTCTAATGATCCCTATTTTACAAGATTGTAAACAATGGATTCAGTATCAGTTTGCCTCATTTCACTTTTAATATACATAAGACACAGAATTTAAATCTAAACAGCCTACCTGGAGAAGGTTTATGCTCTGGTGCCTATAAATTGACCATGAGCTGCAAACTGACTATAGAAAAATGGATTCCCTTGCCTGCCCAAGAAGTCTGGGGCTGGGTTTCCTGTTTGTTGGTTTTTGTTGTTGTTTTTCAAGTTGTAGGAGCACATTTAGTTGTCCTTACCTCTCAGAACTCCACTGGGACTTTCTAATTATTGTCGTTTTTCTTTGTAGCTTTTCGGTTTTCATTCATGTTGCTAATAGATGAGTTGAAGGAATGCTCTTTCATACCTACAATAAAATGCTTTCTGAAAGATAGTTTTAACATCAAAATATTCATAAGACTTATGCCTGTGAGTTTATTACTCATTCTTCATTGTTATTTAATAGAAGGAAGCACAGTAAAGATATGCCCTCTTTCAATATAATCTGTTGACTTGATTATTTTTTGGCTCTTTCAAAATTACAACAGTATATGCTTTAATTTCAGGCATACTGTATGGATTGTTGGCTCATGGGTGGCAGGGACCTCAGTGATCTTTCATAAGCACGCTTCTAGAACTGGCTCACTGTCCCTTTAACCTCAAGTTAATGAGAATTAAGTGATTCCACTACTGACACATGAGGTGAAAAAAAAAAGTTCTCTGAATGTTTCACTTCATGGGAAATGTTTATTGAGAGTAAAATGGTCTCAGATCCTAATTTACTTTATCTGTGGTCAAGATGAGCACGGATTCAGAGATGCCTAGTGGGGACCAAATTTCCAATACATGTTATTCTTTCAACCTCCCTTTAATAATATTCTCTTATTTAACATAATTATGATTATGATATTCATATAATCAAATTCTATATTGAGATATAATAGCAACCATATAATCGTAAAAACTGCTAGGAACCAGATTGTTCCAAGATGCTGACATAAAACTGAATGCTGATCAAATCAGTTGGTCCTTAAACAGCTCCCATGTTAAAACTTAGCCTCTTCTTAAGAAATGGAAGTGAAAAGCAAAATAAATATTTAGCAGCTAGTTAGAAAAACAGTGAGCTTAAATCCTTCACAGTTTTTTTTAACTAAGTTTGTTTTGCCATTAAATTATATTAATCATCAGCCATTTTCCACCTGAAGTCACACTCAAAAGTCACCCAGTAAGACAACCAGGTCAATATTTTATTTCATTCTTATTCAAATAAGAACCAAATGTCTCCCCTTTCTGTGGTTAACACTAACCAGGTGAGTTTCTCCCTGCCTCTTCTGATAGGTTTATGAATTCTATGTCAATCTTCTGGTGAGTCAAGTACCCGAGTTTTTACAGTTGGTATTTTATTATTGTAAAAATGACAAACATCCTTTTCCACTGGATGCTATCATAGGTTAAGAAAATATTTATGTAATCAGCAATGAGCATGGAGAATCCAAGAAGTCATTAATGACAAGTTATTTTATGCCAGGGATTACAAGGAGGTCAGATTCAGAGCTTAAGCAGAAGTATTTCCCTATAACTTTTGTGTAAATGAGCACATTAAAGTCAGAGAAAGAACAATGCTTCCACCGTATTTCATGGTTTTCTGAAAGCTGAATGACCTTTTTAAAAAATTCCTGGACTCAAGACGTGATTTAAAAAGATGGAAGGAATATGAATACTTACAATGAAGCAATGAATTGTAAACAGCTTGCTAATCCCTTTCCAGGATTTACCGATCCATCTCTCAAAAAGCATCTATTCATGTCTCTGATCCACCCAACAATAGCTCCTTCTACTGGCATCTGAATTCCATATTAAATTGAAATTTTATTCTGGTTATTTAAAAGAAAAGCTTTTCTTAGAATGATCTTGGTACATGTTTAGTTGTTTACTGTAGCTAATTTTAAATTTATTGTGGCATACCAAACAGTATGTTATAGATCAAAATAAATACATTATACTAGTCAAAGTGCTCCTATAACTTTATATTTTAAGAAAAAAAATATATTGAATGCTGTATCTTTTCTTCTTTCCCAGAAGAAAAGTCTGATGGGTCTCAGGTTGTGGTCAGAATGGAGAATCTCAGTCCATCCAGCTTCTAGGGCATGTTATCTGTTTTTCACACTTCAAAGCTACTCCCCCAAAACACATCTAGTCTTCATGTGCACACTGGATCTCAGCTGCACTCCAGGGCTTGACTGCAAGAAAGGAACAGTGAGACTGCAAGAGGTCTTTAGGCATTTTGGAACTTTTAAAGGGCTTTTGGTTCCCTGCCTGGTTTTATGTCTAAACAAAATCATCTTGAGGTATCTTCCAACTACTGATGTCTTCCTGATTTCCAACAGTAGGGTCCAGGGAACAACATTATATAAAGCTAGCTACTTGATGCAGGGTTGAAATGCACCAGGTTAAAGTCTCTCTCTCTGGGAGTTGTTTTGCCTTACACAACTTTGATCTACAAATACACTGCCACAGCACAGCACCTGGTTGGGCTGGAAGTCCTTCTCCCCATCTCAGCCACTCAGATGTAGTAAAAGCACTTCAGGAACAACAAAACCCTTGACATGAAACCTGTGGGACCCACGTAGGACTGAGTAACATTGGTAGTGCAAATGTACAGTGGTCCAAACAATATTCAGGCACAGTAAGGCCTTGTGATTATAGAGTGCTCTGAACCACGTGGTTCAACCATGATTCTAGGTAGCAACAACTGAAGCAAAGATGGAACAGACAGGGCTGCCTGACTGGACTGAGCACGTTATTGGACGATTTCTCAACTTGGCAGTTAGGAGCAGGTCTGTTTCCTTTTGAACAGAATTCAGGAAAACTCATTTGAATACTAGAAGGTCCAGGACAGGGAAGAAATGAGAGCGGTAGTAGGGTGAAAATTAACATTTAATTGATTACATAACAAATCATTATGATAGATACCAACTGCGATGATAATCTAAATTTGTATAATATACATCCCTAAGCCAAAAGTTACTGAAAAACTTGAACCTAGATGTTCTGTGTCCAAGGCTTCCAAATAACATATTTTTTATTGATTTTCTTCCACTTATAAAATCATATTGGTGGGCCTTTTGGTCATGAGAAAAATGGGTCCAGAGCATCTGTGGGGTAATGAATGGGACTGAGGGAAAGCAGTTGCTCTTCATTGTGACTACATTATGATTTATTATTTGTCCCCTACTAACAGCATTTCTGTTGTTTCTAGCTTTTTGCTATTATAACACACATCCTCAGAGCTGGGGTGGGAGACCTACTATTTCAATGAGACAAAAGTGAGACTCCAGTATCACAGAAAGCAGGTCTTGATTTTAACAGGCTGAAGAAGTACCAGGGCTTTCTCACTACAATGCATATTTTCAATCCTCAAGTCTGAAATGCTTCAATTCTCAAGTAGAGATGGTCAGAAACGCTTCATTTCCCCTCAGTTCCCAGGATGCCAATACTGCTGGCTATGCTTTGAGTAACAAGATTATGGAATACATACATTTTAGTGGTTATTAAAGTGAGAGAAAGGATAAAGACTAGAAATGAAAAGTAAAAGAGTAAAAAACGAATTTTTTTCATTTTAGTAACTTCATACACAATGTATCACTGGAATTTGTTTAAATGAACATACTACTTAGTCATTAAACAAATAGAAAACTTGAACTAAGAAGGTGTGGCTCAAGTGGTAGAGCACCTGCCTATTAAGCAGGTTTGAATACAAACCCTAGTATTCAAACCCTAGTACTGCCTAATAAGGAAGGAAGGAAGGAAGGAAGGAAGGAAGGAAGGAAGGAAGGAAGGAAGAAAGGGAGGGAGGGAGGGAGGGGGGATGGAGGGGGGAGGGAGGCAAGGAGGGAGGCAGGGAAGGAGGCAAGCTTGACACATAGGCTATGAAACAAGTTTAATAAATAACAAGCGTATGAACATTTTCCCACTTCCCAGAAATAACCAAGTACTGATTTTCCCCATTCCTTGTGGTAAAATAAGCTACAAAACATCTTTTGGAGATTTTTATGTTTTACTTTTTCTCCCTCTACTTTCAACTGACTTCTTCCAGAATTTTTCTCCAGCTACCTTTAGTCTTTTCGCTTTCTCCGGCCCTTCTTCTACCTCTTCTTCTAGTGGGCTACACCTGCTCTATATTCAGCCAAGGCTTTATGAAGGCCTCTACAATCTCCCCTTTTTGTAAAATATAAAAACCCCCAGGTCAAGGGCCCTACCAGTTAAGGGGAAGTGAATAAGGGAGTTCCTGTCTGAGACACTGCAACAACTTGCAGGATATCTGAAAGTCAGGTGTGCTACAGAGAAACCCAGGATGACGTCTAGTAAACTCCATCTCCTGAAAGACTCTTCATAATTAGCAGATTGAAAGAAAGTCTAAGCAAATCATAGAAGTTAAATTCATCTTAGGTAACTCATTAGACTGTATTCTCTCTTATATTTTTTGGTAAAATCTCTTTTCATAAATTTTCCTTTCCTCATTTTTGTCACTGTAGTTTTAGAAAACTAGAGACATATAGTTAATTAAGAAAATTTCACTCAATAGGTAGGCAATGTATCTCATCTAACTTTTAGAAATAACAACATACAAGATATATATGAGCCTACAAAGGGATCAGAAATCATTTTGATATGATAGCAAATTTAAATTCACCTTAATGACTATTTAGTACAAACAAATACTGATGTCAGTAAGGTTAATATTTAATTACAGCACTGACTGGTAAGAACCTGAGAGTATCATCATTCTACTTAGTTTTTTTTTTTATTTCATTGTCTCATATCATTTTTGAGAAATTGGAAACTTGCCACTTCAAAGGGTTACTGGCCACTCATCCTTTGAATGATGCAATAACTCCTCCAGCCTCTAGCTAGCAGAGGGAAGTGGTATTGCCAATAACTGAACCCCAGGCAATGTAAAAATCAGAGGTTAGCTGTTTCCTTGAAATGAAACAGATTGGTTGGCACTTTATTGGTTGAACCTTGGAAAACCCCAGGGGAAGTTAACAGTTTATAGTTTATAAAGTAGAACATACAAGTTTATTGGAACTATGGATCCTATTCTTTGAACTTTGCAAAGACAACAATGCCAGTATTTCTCTAAATTGAGAATCAAGATGACTTCCCTGGTTACAAAGATTCACTCACTGAGGCAAAAGCAAGATGAGTTTGTTATGCGAAGCAACACCAGGCTAGTGAGTTGTGGGGGTGGAGGATGGGGGATGGGATGTGCTTATGTATGTGCATGTGCGTTATATGAATTTGTAACATTCACCTTTAAACCTTAAGTAATAAGGCAGAGTGTAATCACTGCTTTTTCTCAGGCTTTCTAAGCAGAGCTGTGAAACAGAAGGACATTAGAACACAGGGGCTACTAAATGTATTATTTGATACATATCAGAAATAGATTGTGACAGACTTTGGTGGACAGATGGACTCAGTGGCCTTGGTTAGACATTCTCAGAAAAATCATGTTCCATTTGCCTTACTTGTTTACTCTAATTGCTACTCTCTCAGTATAGATTGTGCTCACTCTGACAAAAGGATCACAGTTGAACAATTATTTCATAAGAGAATAATACACAGCAACCTTTTTGGATTCACTAAAACACACCGAAGTTGGAAATTGGGTTTCAACCAAAGATATTGTAATGTAGAAGTAGCTGCAATAAACTGAAACCATTAGGGCTATTTGCAAACTAAGTGGATGTGTCTTTGTTAAAATTTGATGCTTATTTTTAATATGCTTGCCTGCCCTTCTCTATTTGAACAGCTCATTACACCTTAAATATAAACCACATGCACACTGGAGCATTTATGTAATTTTCTGGGGCAAAGAATTTGGGCTGCGATCCAACACAAAAATATATTACTTTAATATTTATTTGCATCTGTTTGGTATTGTCATAATCCATACAGCACTGAATCATTTTGCTTTCCTTTAAAAATAAAAAGGGAAGAAAACTGTTCACAGATTCTTTGTAGTCAAGTGGATTAGAGAAGCTTCATTTGAGATTCAGTTCCTCTTTGTAGATATTAGTATCATGAGCCCTGATGAAGAATAATGTAATGAATGATGAGTTTTGAACAATACTATGGTTGATTTGGTAAAGCTATGTTGTGGGGTTAAACAATAGGACGTTTGATCAAATCAACCACAGAGAAGGAAATGGTATTGCAAAAGAGGAGTTTCTAATTGAGACAGACAATGAACTGTGCATCAGAAACAGCTGCGGGGAAACAGATCCCATTATATTTTTACATGTTAATATGCTGAATTTCCACATTCGATGGTCACAATTTTGATTCTCAAGATTGTCCAGGTGCTTTTGCATCTGTGAAGTATATTTAGAAAGGAAGAAAAGAAAATCAGACAGAAAATATTGTGCATTCATCATGATGCCTTTTCAGGTTTTTTCCTTGTTAATTTCATTATCCTTATAAGCTGTGCACATAAGGACAACTCTTTCTGCTGTGATGTCACTGATAAGCTTAGATGTCAGAGTCATTTTTCATGCAAAAAGACACATACCTTAGTTCTATGATAAACCTCTCCTTGGTTTTAGGAAGAATAGTTAACAAAAACCAAGGGAAAAAAAACATGATTTCTCTGATGAAGGTTCTGGACATTAAGCAAGGTAATATGCCTATAACAAATAGACCCAAAATCTCAGTAATATCACACTATGAAGGTTAATATGGTGTTTACGTTGTGTGTCTGAAACAGCAGCAGGGGATATTGTTCTGTACTCAATGAAGGCCCTGTCCTGTAATACAAGTACATCTGACTACATTTGACATTCATATTACTGCACCAGGGAAATCTGCTGTAATGAGGATCATCGTGAGTGACAATGATCCTCATTGGCTAGAATCCTCATTGGCTAGAGTCATATGACCTCACACTAACTGTAAGGAAGGCTGGGAAGCATAGGGGAGTAATCTAACATTTGGTGAACATTAGAATTCTTGCCATAATGCTTGTTTTAATCTGTTTGCCAAGAGTGCCAAAAAATCAAATTGATTATCTTCTGCAGCAGAATACATTGTGTTAGGAGTCAATATCATCCTTTTACACAGACCAAATACTGCTCATCTAATGACTTCAGTTTTAATTTGCTGTTATAATTTACAAGACACAATAATGTGAAGTTACATATCATTAGGAAAAATTAATTGTTTTTCTAATGGATACTTCTCTTGGATTTTGTGGGTTAAAATTCCTTCTTAATTTATATGCAGTAAGCCTCTTTGCACAAAGACCAATCAACCATAAAATGAGTATAATATTGACAATTGCTCTGAATGGCCTTGAGACAGACAGATGTATTATGAGCTGTCTTCATTACATGAAATAATAGCTGCATTGATATCATTTTACACACAACTCATTGAAATTTGTTCTCCTACACAGAACTGAAAGAAAGTTCTAACCAGGCCTGGTGGGAATGAATTGAAAATCCCAAAGGCAAATGACTTACACCATTTCAGAAAAGACCTGAGGGTCCATGAGATTCTTGGAAATTCTGTGTTTCAATAGTAGGAACTGTGTGTGTGTGTGTGTGTGTGTGTGTGTGTGTGTGTGTGTGTGAGAGAGAGAGAGAGAGAGAGAGAGAGAGAGAGAGAGAGAGAGAGAGAGAGAGAGAGAGAGAGAGAGAGAGAGGTACACTGAGAAATATGCTTGTGGATGGAATGGAGGAATAAGACTAGGTACCTGAAGTTATTAATTTGGGCTCAAAAATATCCCTCAGCTAGAAACTAATGACACCTTGAATTGATCATGGAATTTATATTAGGAATAGAGGAAAGGGAGAAGTTGTCAACCTGTATGACAAAGATACACAATCACAATAAAATCCTAATTTTCTCTTTAATATCTATCCAGGGAAGATAAGTTTAGAATAAGATCTTGTTTCATATATCACATCCCCAGGCAAATGTCTAGTTGTTTTAAAGGAGAGGATTTTTTTTTATCTTCAAAAATATTTTAGTGTCATGGAGAAAATGTATACTGTGTTTGAATTTTCATAACCTCTATATTTTATGGTAGCTACTATTAACAGTTTTCTATTTTAACACCTGTTATCAAATCATAACATTTTAGTTAAACTGGCAAACGATTCTCTTTAATAATGAAAGTGCAAATGAACTCTGATTTAAAATCATTTTGACAATTATTTTTTCCATACTGTGGATATTAATAGCTGTTTTGTGTTCTAATATGACCTAAACACCCTTAGCATATCCTTAAGGAGTCTAATGAAATAAGTGGCATAAATTTTGCTCTGTGCCAATGGAAAATAGCTTTATGGGGACAAGGGCAATGTCTTATTCTTGAATCAGCTCAGCACAACTTGAAGTCAATCCTTAATAAATGCTCACTAAGTGCATAGTCCAATGTAAATCTAGACTTATTTGGTTGGTATAATAGAACTGAGTTTAGTCTCAGAAACTTGGTGACAGAAAACTCTCCAACAATAATCTTTGGAAGGAAAAGGATGTTTTTTAATTGTTCTGAGTATTTATAGGAATTGCTTCTCAAAGATTCCTCAGCAAAGTGAAGTTAGGATACCTCCTATCTAGAATAAATAAGTATTCTGTAAGAAATGTATAGTTCAGTGTTTGATTCTCTGTGGTATTCCAGAAAGGATGATAATCTCTCATTCATGGATTGAGCATGTTTACAAAAAGAATTAAAATTCACAGAGCCTTAGGGCAAAAGATAAAAATTGTGTTTAGAAAAGGGTCACCAAATTAAGATCATTATCCCTTCAGAAAAATACTGTTGATTTTCGGGAATCTGAATTTCAGCAATATAAAAGCAGCCAACATTAAGAAAAGAAATGAGCCAACTATATCACATACACAGAAGGTGTAGACAGAGAGACCAGCTAATGACTTACCAATTATCTGAGCCACAAGTGAGGGTAGCTTGGACGAGAGTGATCACAGAACTAAGGTGATAGGTGGACTGACTTGATATTCTTGGAGCTATACTTGACGCTTGATACATTTTGGATGTTTGGCTCCTCCAAAATTCATGTGGAATGTAATTGCCAGTATAATCACATTGGGAAGTGACTTTTCAGAGATGATTAGAACATGAGGGCTCCACCCATGTGGGTAGATTTAATGTCTTTTTTAAGGGATTTGGAGAGTGGGTTCTTTCTCTTGGATCATCTGCTTCCACTATGTGATAACCCATCAGGAAGACCTTTACCAGATGCTAGAATCTTGCCATGTGCTTTCTGATCTTCTGAGCTCTCAGCCAATAAGTTTCAGTTCATCACAAGAGTACAAAATTGATCAAAGCAAAGGTAGACCCAATCTTATTTACTAAAAGTTTGAATGGAGGATAGGAGAGAAATCAGGGAGATAAGGGTTTTGGCTTAATGAAGGTCTGCTCATCCAGATGGAAAGACCATAAAGAAACTAGATTTTCAGAATAAATCAGGAATTCAGTTGGAATACATTAAATTTAAGATGTTCGACATTAAGATGTACTCATTACCTTACTCATGTAACTGTAACCCCTCTGTAGAGTATCTTTACAATAAATAAAAGAAATAAATAAATAAAAGAAGTACAAAATGAAAACAAAGAGTCAAGATGCTTCTTGTAGATACGTTTAATAAGGGAGCAGATACACTTTACAAACTATCCTTTCAATCTTGATAACCCTGAAAGATAACTTAATTGTTCAGAAAAACATAGGCTCAGGGGAATTGTACAAACTTTTCAGAAATGTTTATTTGTACGGTGAGAAAGTAGCAGATTCTATATACATGCTGATATGCATTTACAGCCAAGTAGTTTCATACATGCATGTCCACCCATTCACCTAATTAGACCACAGGGCTTCAAGAGCAGAGACAATGGCCTTGTTCATCCTAAATTCATTCAAAGTAGCAAATGCAATGCCTTATAAATTATAGATACTCCATAACAATTGAGTTAAATAAATAACTACCCACTGGGCCTCAGTTTTTCCATCTGTGGTTCCATACAATTTGTCCTTTGAGGCTCCCATTTGGAATGAGACTGCCCCAAACAACTCTTGAATATTCCAAAACAGGCTCGTGCAAATGAGGAACTAAACTTTTCATCTTTTTAGTTTTGAATAATTTAGTCATTTGGGACTAGTGGCTCCAATATCAGAGAGCTCAGATGTAAAACATTTCCACAAATTCAGAAACGTCCTTTGTATAGTGCTAGGCTGGGGTCCACATACTCAGAAAGGCTATCAGCCCTCCTCCCCTGACCAGCTGACTGAACTTCAGCAAACAGCCTCTCCTTTACGTACTTCTCCAGCTCATCACATCAGGAAAAAACATTGGGGAGAAATTCCTTGCTATTTTTTTTAGCATGTATGTTCCTATCAGTCAGCTTAACGATATGTAAATATAGACAACAGAATAGTTACAGTCTATTAATAATTCCATACAATTGAATCCTTACAAACCTTCTTCACTCCAATTTCCCTCCCTGATCCTCGAGGGAAAACTATACCATCTTGTCTTGATGTGTGCCATTTCCAGTCATGCTTTTAACTTTTACAATATGTGTATCCATAAACAAAGACAGAATCCTTCCAGTGAGCCTAAGACAGTAACACACCCTGCTGATGACTAGATCCTTAACTGGTAAAGAGTTTATATCCTTATAAAACATGGATGTTTTACCAAACCAGATGGCATCTGAGAAATGTTTCCAAAGTATCTACCAAGCCAGGGATCATAAAGTCTGTCACAAGAGAAAGAAAACAGCAAAGTTATAAGTATTTAAATTCACTTAGGAAGACCATTCGGAAGTAAGCGAAAGGAGTTGATTGGCATGCCTTAATGAAAGGCACAGCAAAACAATGTTCACCAACAAAATAATGCCTCCCTCCCACCATAGAAGAAACTAGAGGTGGTCCAGAAGCAAAGCCAGTTAAGTAGCTCACTCTATCCTTGGGACACAAGGACTCTCTTTTTCCTTCCAGTCCCTCCTTCCCTCAGGTCACTTCAGCTCTTAAAAAGCATCTCTATTTCAGGTTGGTTCCCCAGAAGTAGATGCTGAGATTTAGGTGTCATGAAATAAGAAGCAAAAATGATGGGAGGAACAGCAGAAGTCAGATAGGCCAGAAAGAAGCCTGACCCCATAAGAAATCTGGAATGGCCAACATTTTCCTGGAAGCCAAGAGTTGGCTTGTGAAAGTCATACCACTGGCTGTCATAGGCTAGGGACACTAAAGGTGAGAAGCTGTGGCCTTAAACACTCAGGCACATCTCTGCAACTCTAAGGAGACAAAGCAGTCTCTATTAGTTCACTATTATGCTGTAGGAGGGAAAGGCAAATCAAGGGCAGAAGAGAGAACCACAGAAGGGGTGAAAGTGATCTTAGGACGTCAGGAAAGAGCATGGGCAATGTTTATTACATCCACTGCCATTAATGGATCATGGGATTTTTATTGGTGATCAAGCTTTTGAATTAGTGAGAGACTTCAGAAATCAGTATCTTGAGTTGAATGGTCTTTTAACATCTGTACTTCCCCAAAGTCTACCAAATCAGACCATAAAAACAAGACTTCAAGATTCTTCCTTGACTCAAACTACTGTAGGCTAGAGAGCTTAGCAACAAATTATTCTCTCTCTCTCTTTCACATATAATAACTTGGAACTTGTTCTTCAAGGCAGCATTTGTCTGATTATAACCTGAAATAACTTTAATATTTCTCAGTTTGTAATTTAAGACCATTTCTCAATGGCAGAAAGTAAACTAATAGCCTCAACCTCCTTTGTCCATGGACAGTAACACAACAAGAAGGCCCAGGTCATTTCAATATCCTATATGATGCATATATTCAACTTTCCCCTGGCATCCAGCAGCCTCATGACCTAGTAAAGAACAGACCTATATAAAAATCCAAGGTGCTTAGGAAAGGATATCAGGTAATGAAAATGAACTGGTAGGATGAACTCCTTAGCTACTTGTCATCCATGGAGTTATTTGAGCTGACAGCTTTGGACAGTTGCAAAAATAGGGTGAGGCTACAAGCAAGTTCTTATCAAACGGTTCTGGGAATTGTCTGTGCAAATGTACCAGCTGAAATATCATTCAATAGGCATTTTCAACATGCAAAAGCAAATTGGCATGCTGTGACTAGGAGCTATCTTATGGAAATGAGAAAACATCAACCCCATAAGAGATATTTTGTCACAGGCCCAATAAAATACTTGATGGTATCTTAGAGAGGAAAGTCCTCCCTAGGATTGAAGCAGAAGCACTTCTTAGTCATAATTCTGTCTATACTCAGTCCCAAACACTCTCAGCATAGTTAAAGCATCATGTCCTGAACTGAACTAGGAACAGGCTAGAGGCGAGTGATTAGATTTAGTATGAATAATACTGCAGCTGGATGGAGGATGGAGCAGAGAAAGAATAGGAGGCAAAAAAATAAGCCTGTCATTAGCTCTTCTGCCCTATTCTCAATTTTTATCACTAAGTTGTTTTTAGCCCTTCTTAATTTTTAATTTTTAAAAACACTTAAGTACACAGAAAATTAAGTAACAGTTACCTCAGAACTTAGTTTCACTATGAAACCAATGTGTTTTCCCCTTGTTTATGACATTATATGTTAGAAATAGTGTTCTGAACATAATATTTTTTGGCTTATTCTTTTTAAATTTCAAGAAATCTTTCCCTATCATAATATTATAAAAAAATCTTCCTTGCATTTCTCTGTTAATACTTTTCTTCTCATCTTTTAATTTTTAATCCATTTGGAATTTATTAGGTATGCTGAAAAAGGACCAAACTTTAGTTTTGTTTTCATTTTTCTCTATGGGCTGTATAATTGTTTTGCAAAGGCTATTTGTCCCCCAATGATTTATAAATGTCACCTATTTCATGTACTTTATCCTTTCTATGGAAGTCTGTTACTGGATCTTCTTTTCTGTTCCTGGTCCTTGTATTTCTGTATAATTACTAATCTCTCTAGAGCTCTACATTTTAAGCTTTATGTCATACAAATCAAAAACTTTCTTGTATTTTTTGAGATCTTCGTAGTTATTCTGATTTTTGGTCATACAAAGAAACTCATGTAGAATTTTTAAATTTGTATTGTGACTTTGGGTGGTAGTTTTAACTACAAAGTAAACTATACAAATTACTCTTCCTGCAAGATGAATTCTATCTCTAAAGAAGCATGAACTTCCATTTACTCAAGTCTTCTCTTATATTTTCAAATATGAAATTTTAGGTTTCTGAACAGAAAATCAACAAGAAAAGGAAATAGGCAGGGAAAATGCTCCCTATAAGACAACAAGGTAAACAGAATAAAAGTAGATGAGGCAGGCGCAGCACCTAAAAAGGTAGAAGACAGAGCAGGAGTTACCAGATTCTTTTCAGTCCTAATTCCCAATATCAATGGACTTAACACTACTTAAAAGACATAGATTAGCTAGTCGAATCAAAAAGCAAGACCCATCCATCTACAGTCTATGAGACACCTCTTGCTGACAAAAATAAACACAGAATAAAAATAAAACACTGGAATAAAATCTTTCAAGCAAATGGTACCCATTAACAGGCCAGATTAGCAGTACTAATATTAAATAACATAGACTTCAAATTAAAGTTAGCAAGAGATACAAAGAAGGACATGATGTTCCAATAAATGGAACTTCCCTACAGAAGGATATAACAATTCTAAATATCTATACACTGAATGCTAGAGCACCCAACCCCATTAAACAAACACTAGTTGACTAGAACATACATAGATCCAAACACAAGTTCAACCCATCATCATCACCTCTGGATAGGTATTCCAGGCAAAAACTCAGCAAAGAAACCACAGACCTAAATAACTATATTGACAAGCTAGACCTCAGACATCTACAGAATACTTCACCTAGCAGCATCAGAATATACATTCTTCAGACCCTTAGCAAAATGTGATTAAGAAGAAAACTCACACAAATAAGTAAAATTAGAGACAAAAAGGAACATCACAACAGAAACAAGAAAAATTCAAAATATTACAAGGACTACTTTGAAAATCTTTAGGCCAACAAATTGGAGAATCATATGGAAGAAATGGATGCATTCTTAGAGAATCCTGATATACTCAAACTGAACCAAGAGGATTTAAACCAATTAAATATATCCATAACAAGTAATGAAATTGAGATAACAATAAAAGACCTCCCATCCAAGTAAAGACCAGGACCAATGGATTTACAGCTGAATTGTATGAGGCCTTCACTAGAACTGGGAAAAATGTCCATCAAACTATTCAATGAAAGAGAAAAGTGAAGGTCACTAGTAAACTCATTCTATGAGTTTACTATGAGCCAGCATTACAGTCATCTCATAACCAGATACTCATTACAGAGAGAGAGACACAGAGAGAGAGAGACAGAGAGACAGAGAGAGAGAGAGAGAGAGAGAGAGAGAGAGAGAGAGAGAGAGAGAGAGAGAGAGAGAGAGAGAGAGAGAGAGAGAATATTACAGACCATCTCTTTGATAAATATCAATGCAAAGTACTAAATAAAATTCTGGCTGGGTGCCAGTGGCTCATAACTGTCATTCTAGCTCCTCAGGAGGCTAAGATCTCAGAATTGCAGTTTGATGTCAGCTGGAGCAGGAAAGTCTGGGAGACTCTTATGTCCTATCAACCACCAAAAAACCGGAAGTGGTGCCATGGCTCAGGGTGGTAGAGCTCCCAAGGACAGCATCCAGGCCCTGAATTCAAGTCCTATGACCAACCAAGACAAAAACCATAAAACAAATTCTGGCCAATTACCCCTCTTATATCACTTTTAAATAACAATTTAAAAAATTCTGGCCAACTGAATTCAACAGCTAAACAAAAGAAATTCAAAATCATACACTATGACAAACAAGATTCATTCCAGGGATGCAAAGCTGGTTCAATACAAGAACCACATAATCATGTCAGTAGCTGCAAGAAAATCTATTGACAATATAAAACACTCTTTTATAACAGAAGCTCTGGAGAAGCTAGGAATACATGGAAAAATTCTCAATATAATAAGGACTGTTTATGAAAAATCTACAGCCAGCATTATAATAATGAAAATCTAAAACCTCAAAAACCATAAAATTTCTTCTAAAGTCAGTAACAAAACAAGGATGCCCACTCTCTCCACTCTTCTCCAATATAGTTCTGGAATTCCTACCAAGAGCAATGGGCATAAGAAAATATAAAGGGAAAAGAAGAAATAAAACTATCCCTTTTTGCACATCACATGATCCTATATTTAAAAGACTGTAAGCTACTAAATCTAATCCTCATCTTTGGTAAAGTAACAGGTTATAAAATGAACCCACAAAAAGCAATACTTTCTATAGGTCAATAATGAGAAGAACAATACTGAAACCAGGAAAGAAAACCCTTTGCAATAGTCTTATTAACTTAACCAAATTAACCAAGAGACTAATTAACTAAACCAAAGATGGGAAAGACCTGTATTGTAGAAACTTCAGAAATTTGAAAAAGGAAATTAAAGAAGATTTAAGGAAATGGAAAGACGTTCAATGTTCCTGGATTGGAAGAATTAACATCATAAAAATAGCAAAACTGCCCAAAGCAATTTACAAATTCAAGGCAATATCCATTAAAACCCTAACAACATTCCTCAATGAAATAGAGAAAGCAATTCAAAACTTCATAAGGAATAACAAAGATCCTGAATATCAAAAGCAATCTTTAGCAGGAAGAACAGTTAAAAGACTATCAATAGCAAGCTTGAAACTCTATTACAAAACCATAGTAATAAAAACAGCTTGGTACTGTACAAGAATGTACACAAATGGATTCTAGCCACCTATCACAAAGAATGATATTGTACAATTCATAAAGAAATGGAAAGACTTGGGAAAAAAATATTAAGTAAAGTAAGCCAGACCCAAAGAAACAGGTTGTCTAGTTTGCCTTATTTGTGGCAGTTAGAATGTACCTATAAATCAAATCTACAAGTAAACACACTGAGTGTTAAACAAGAGGTTACAAATGAATTAACTGAAGTGTAATAGACCCTATGGAAAACATAAAGCACAAGAAATAAGTACCGGGAACGGGTACTTGTAAGAGGGGGAGTGGGGTAGAAGAGAGGTAGAAGAAGGAAGAGAGAAGGAGTAAGAATGCAGGCAAGAATTCATTATATTTACCTCAGAATTGAGAAATATAAGGGAAAGGTAGGTCAAAGAGGGGTGAAAATGTTGAAGTGATGACAGATTGAGACGCATTGTACATATAAACTTTTGTTAAATGGTAAAAAGATTCAATGCATAACCTAAATTAAGATAAGTAAAGAAAAAGGTGGGTTGGCAGAGGTGGGTGACATTGATCAGGATGCACTATATTCATAAACTGCCTCAATGAATAACTCTTTAAAGATAAGAAAATACTTTTTAGACATAATTCTAAAATTAACCTGTAACAGTGGTATTTGTTGTAAAATTTTGGAAGGTTCCTTTTATCAAGCTAAGAAACTTCATTCCTTCTTGCAACTTATTAAGAAAATTTCCTCATACTAGCTTGAACTTCATCAAATTCTTTTTGTTAATTTGTTGGAATTGTTATGAAATTTTTCTCTTTTAAAAAAGTTACTGTGAGGGACTGGGAAGGTGGCTTAGTGGTAGAGTGCTTGCCTTGCATGCATGAGGCCCTGAGTTCGATTCCTCAGCACCACATAAGCAGAAAAAGCCAGAAGTGGTGCTGTGGCTCAAGTGGTAGAGCGCTAGCCTCGAGCTGAAGAGCTGAGGGACAGCACCCAGGCCCCGAGTTCAGGCCCCACAACCAGCAAAAAGGAAAAAAAAAGTTACTGTTACCGGTTGCTCACATCTATAATCCTAGTTACTCAGGAGGATGAGATCAGAGAATCACAGTTCAAAGTCAGCCCGGACAAGAAAGTCCATGAGACTCTTACCTCCAATAAACCACTAGAAAAGCAGAAGTGGCGCTGTGGCTCAAGTGGTAGAGTGCTAGCCTTGAGCTGAAGAGCTGAGGGACAGTGCCCAGGACCAGAGTTCAAGCCCCATGACTGACAAAAAAAAAAAAAAAAAAAAAAAAAGAAAAAGAAAAAGAAAGAGAAAAAAAATTACTGTGTTCAAATATTATGTGTTCTGTTGCAATGATCAATTTCATTGAAGTTGAAAACTCCTCCTATTAATTAAAGCTTTCTTTATCACAATGTTTTGACATACACTACTGAATTTATCAGACTTATTTATAATTTTCTGTTTACATTTTTAAATCAAATTGGCATATATGTATGTATATTATTGTGCTTGATTGGTTTTATGACAGGAAATTAGTAGTTTTTCCATTTTATTCAAAAATTTTCCTTCTTTTGATATTTTCTGAAAGTGTTAATTACTTTTTTGATAAAAATCACCTGAGTATCACCTGGGCCTAATGAAGCTGAGGGTCTAAAAGTCTTACTACCAATTCATATTATCTACTAATTAACTATTCTTTAGTCAGTAATGAAGTAATGAAAAACCTTACTTTCCTTTGAAAATACCTATACATTTATTATTCTAAACCCATTCAACAGTATTATTTTGATCTAAAATTGCAATACATCCCCATTTGAATGATTAGTGTTTTTCATGTTCATAATTGTTTCTTGCATTATTATTTTTATCAGTTATTAATCTTTCACAAAACAAACTTTTGGTTTGACTGATGGTTATTTTTGGTCTTTCATTCTAATTTATTTTCTATACTTATATAACTTTTTTTTGTTTAGTCTACTTTCCCCTAACTCTTGTATTGTAAATTAGATCTCTTCCTCTCAAATATGGGTACTACATGCTTCACATTTACTTAATATTACTTTATCTGAACCTCAAAAACTTTCACTATCCTTGAGCTCTGAATGTGTTCACTTTTCTGAATTCTAAATTGAATTTTCTCTGACTCATGAATTACAAGTTTATAGTTTTCCTTAATTTCCAAATGTATAGGAAAAGATTTCTGTCTCTTTCCTTCCCCTTCCCTTCCTTCCTCCTTCTCTCTCTTTTACTTCCTTTTCCATTTTCTCAATTTTATTTAATATGATATCTAAAGGATTTTTTACATATTTGTGGCCTAGCATGTGACTAATTTTCATAAAAGTTCTCTGTGGACTTTCAAGAAAATACATTTTATATGCAAAATGCTAGATTTCATATATATATGACCCATTGCTACATGGTACATCAAACCTGATAATTGAATCAGAATATGTGAACATTCTGTAATTTCCTTGCATGCAAAATGTTAGATTCCATATATATACATGACCCATTAACCACATGGTCCATCAAACCTGATAATTGAATAAGAATGTTAAAACTGATGTGATTTTCCTAAATGGTACCAGTTTGAAGTTTTAATGCATTAAAATTTTGTATGTTGTGATATTTGTCATATACGACTTGTAATACTTCTGCTGATTTTGTGGCTATGGGTCACTTCTAAGCATCCAAATTACTTTTAGTGTTGGGAATTACACGAACATTGTCTGTTTTTTCCTGGGAACTAAACTATGTATTTGGGATCATTAAATGTTTTATCTAATTTTCTAAGTAGTTGTACCAAAATGTCTGATTTTCTTCATTTGCTCTATCAGCAGTAGCAGATACCTACTCATTTTACAAAAGGAAGGAAATAGAGGACAGTAGACATTCTGAAATATGGATAGATTGTGTGTGTGTGTGTGTGTGTGTGTGTGTGTGTGTGTGTGTGTGTGTGTGTGTGTGTGTGTGTGTGTGCGCGCACGGGTGCGTGTGTCCTTTATCTAGGCATTTTAAATTTTTCATAACAACCACCTATGGTGAGGAAGAACTAACTGAAAATTGACAACTTCCTCCTTCCACATACATAATGTTTCTCTTATAGCCTGGAAGAGAAAGCCAACACAACATGGCACTGGTGGGGGGTGAAATTTCTATTACCCAAAAGAGCAACTCAACTACAGGCAAAGTGTTTTGATATAGCACATGCCATGGTCCATCTCCTGTACCTTCTAAACTAATTAGTTCATATGTGAGGCTTTCAATAAAAGGACACTCTTAGGGGTTTCTGCTGGGTTTTTCTTTTCATGTGTACTAATTATCATACCTACAATCACATAATCAACCTCTTGGTTGCAAGGAAAAACAAGGGTGTGAGTGGTTAATTGCAAATGAAAGTGGCCTATTACTTGTGCAATCAACAGACCTCCAGCAATCTAAGTATGGTGCCCAGTTGAAGTGTAAATGCAAGGGGCAGAAGCTGTTCTTTGAAAACTGACTTTACAAATATGCTTGTGATTTTGTTCAAACTCTTCAAGCCTTTGCAATTAACTTTAAATGACTCAAACAATAACAAAAATAAAACACCTGTTACAAAAAAAAGACCACTGTCAATGACCCACTTAAATGAGTTCATTCTTTATACTTTCCAACCTATATGTATCATAGTGGGCCCACCAATCCAGAAGCTTTCAGATGAAAATTAACTGATAATAGAAAAAGTTGGGTTTTTTTTAGCCAGTTGTAATATTTTAATGCTATAGTGCAATTCAATTACATCCTTCAGGCAGAAGAGCTGTTTTTAATGTTATTTGCTAAATTTATCATGCCAAATCTAAAATGGATAACAGTAGCTAGTCATAAACACTGAGCTAATGGTGTTCTTTCCACTCTAAATCTAATGAGGCTCAAACCCTCACAATGGAAAATAATTTAACAATATTTACTTAGATGATGAGCCTGGTTCTCTGCCCCATATGGTGATGTACAGAACCGCTGAACAGTAGACATTTTCCAGATGGATTTTCAATTCCCCACCCCATTCATTCCAATAGTAAAACCAAGAGAGGGAGGGGGAAAAGCTAGCTTCTTTTTTTAAAATTACTTAGATGCACTGAGTGCATTCTATCTTCTTTATTGGCTGGCTATAGAAAATAACTTTTTAAAAAGAGAACATACTATATGATACTATTAAACAAGATTCAAAAATTAGTGCATCTGACCAAAATCAGTAATCTCAACATTGGCAGATCCAAGACTGTCCCATATGACATTGAGAAAGGATTAATCTTCATGAAGTCCCAGTTTCTCCAGCTGTAAAATGAGAATCATAATCCATAGTCTAATTCCTGTGAAAAGGTGAAGGTTTTGTACACTAAAGCTATTAAAAAATGAAATACTTAGATATATATATATATATATATATATATATATATATATATATAATGTGGCATGATTTAACGTTGAAATGAATCATGAATTGTTGTGAATCCATTCTGGTTAGACTTTCAACACAAAAATTTATATTGAGCTTTTGGCCAATGACTGGCTTTCACTCTGGTTAATTATTTAAGTAGTCATGTGTGAAGGGTCCTCTTCTAAGTAGTTTTGGGGTTTCTCTGTTTCAGTTGAACACTGAAGACTAGCTTCCTGAACCCTGATAACCTGACCCACAATCACATAATCTTCCTTTTCCCTCAACTTAAATTTCTAGTTGAGGGGCTGGGAAGGTGGCTCAATGGTAGAGCACTTGCCTTGCATGCCTGAGGCCCTGGGTTCAATTCCTCAGTTCCACGTAAGCAAAAAGAAAAAAGCCGGAAATGGCGCTGTGGCTCAAGTGGTAGAGCGCTAGCCTTGAGATGAAGAGCTGAGGGACAGTGTCCAGGCCTAGAGTTCAGGCCCCATGACCAGACTCAAAAACAAAAAAAAAAAATTTCTAGTTCAGTTCTGTTTCATTTAGAGGACAGTGGCCTACATAGGCCCAAAAGAATTAAGTAGTCTGTTAAATAGTGACTTATCTTCTTTTAGTAGGAAGAAATCTTTAATTTCTTAGAAATCTTAGAAATATTTGATTTCATATTATTCTTTAAGAGTTTCAAGAAATCAAATCGGTCTAGATGATTATGACTAGTAGCTTTAATCTTGCTCATAAGGATCAGTGTTGAAAAGAAGCTTCTGATTAAGATAAATTTCACTTTATGTCTTCAATTTTCTGTCCTTTCTGAGGAACTCTTCTACCTCTACAACCACACACATTAATTCCTTTAGGGCCTAGTGTTAGAAACAAACAAGATCCCATGATAAATTAAGTTATGTAGTGAGGAGTTGATGTCTTTTCAAGGATATTTTTGAACTAGTCAAGGATATTTTTGAACTAGTCACCAAATGTTTTCTCCCTAGCAAACAGCTGGTGAAAATGCACATCATGTGTACATACAGCCTTTGGGAAATCATACAATGTGAGACAAAAAAGAATATGATGTATTCGTTTCCACATTTTCATCTCTCTATTCTACTTTTAGCTCCTTAATCTTAGCTCATAAACATCCCAGCATGATAAAAGTCTGATTTTTGAACCTTTATTAAGTAATGTACTAAATCAGGAATCCTGTCTAGCTTTCTGCAAAAATTCATGTTCCGATAAACTGTCAAGTTTATGGTGGTTAATCCTGTGCCTTTGTCTTTGGATATTTCTATAGAGATTTTCCTTGTACTTATGGGGAAATCGCCAGTTTTACTGTGTTGACTACCAGATCATCAAATTACACAATCATTTTCTAAACATTTTGGCTATTCCCCCCCCCAAAAAAAACCTCACTCACTTTCTGTATAATAGCATAGTACCTCAAGGGAAGAAGAAAGCAAAGGAATTATTTTGTATGTTTCAAGGAAGGTAGAGACCATATTCCCTGGACCATACTATTTCTCTGATTTGCTCTGGGGACACAGAGCTGGGCTGGGAGATTAATTACCCAGAGTGTGAAAACTGCAAGGAAGAAGAATCCTTCTTCTCAAGGAAGGACTATCTCCAAGGGCAGAAGATGAAGTTGCACACACTCTTGAGTCATTAAGCAACAGGTCTTTTGCAAAGATATCTGGGAAAGATATATTCTATGAGGCTGTGGGTGGTGGCATTTAGCCTGATGAGATTAAAAACATGGCCTCTACCCAGGGAAGTCCATGCACAGCACAAATCCCAGGCAGACTAGAAACAAAAAGAGAAGAGGTCAAGGCACCTTAACCTAAAGTCTGAAATGTTTTTCCTTTTGACTATTTTATTTTTAATTAGCATACATTTATCATATGAGGGAGTTGCATTTTGATATTTTCATCTATAAGACTTAGAACAAATCCCACCACCACCACATGGAAAGGCAGGAACATGACTAGGAACGTGCCACAGTAGCAAGTATGAGAATTATACAAAGGGAGTAGACAGAAGTCATTAACCAAGGAATCAGTTATACTGGAGTTTGATTTAAAGATGGGCTTCATTAGATGCAAGGGATTGTGTTACCTTAAAGGTTCCTAAAACTTCTCGAGTTTCTCTCTTTCTCCAAATCTTCTTTCTTGTCAATAGCTGTCTTAACTACTGTTCTCTCAAACTCTAGCCAAATATAGTTCCCCTTTCTCTAGCTACTTGTCTACTTCTCTTCTGGACAATGAGACTTGCTCATATTTCCCTGGTGCATATTTCCCATGCTTCTCTAGTAAATCAAGATTAATTCAATTAAAACTCAATACATTCCATCTATGTCCTGATGAATCACAATACTTGCAAAACAAACGTTTGTGGTAACTTGAACTACTTCACAAAACATAATATAAATGCGTTGACCAAAACCTATTGTCTCTCTTGCCTGGTGCTGGTGGCTCACACCTATAATTCTAGCTATTCAGGAGGCTGAGATTTGAGGATTGTGGGTCAAAGCCAGCCTGGGGAGCAAAGTATATGAGATTCTTATTTCTAAATTAACCACCAGAAAACAGAAGTGGGGCTGTAGCTCAAAGTGATAGAGCACAAGCCTTGAACAAAGAAAGCTCAGGAACATCACCCAGGCCATGAATTAAAGCCTCAGGATTGGTACACACACAAAACAAAAAACAAAACAACAACAACAAAACCCAAAGCCCTACTTTCAGGAGCCTCAACTTATCCTGCTACGGAACATCTTTAAAAAAAGAATATCATTTATTCATTCACTATCTCAAAAAACTCATTTGACAAATGTTAATTAACATTTTTTGTAGAACTTTCTTTGATGGTGGATAAAATGACTAAGATGTGGGTCTCATCATTCAAAAGTTACAGTCCTTTGGAGAAACAGATACTTGATTACCTTCTACCTTTATGCCATACAAGTAAGTACAGAAGCATATGGAGGTATAGGAGAAAGGGAAATGATTTGTTTGAATAGAAAGAGGATGTTTCAAAGCAAAATGTGCAGTTAAGTTGAATATTAGGAATTGAATAGAATTCTGTCAAGCAGATAAGGAAATAAATGAGTCATATCAAATAACAATTATCAAGTTCATGTGTGCCAGACTCTATGATAATCTTTTCTCATTGATCACTTTAGTTAACCCCCACAATGGCCTCCAGGAGATGGTAATTTTATCATCTCCATCTAACAGATAATAAGACAGTGAGAAACACACCCAAGAAGATGGCCAAAAACATGCAAGCAAGGTGCTCTGTATGAAAAAGCAAAGGAAAATTAAGGAAATAAGAGTAACACATGTGTTTAGGATATAATAGTGTATAATTTCAATGGAAAAGGCAAGAAAGGGAGATAAGAACTATATACAGGGGGAAAAAAACCTACATCTTGAGTTTGAAATAATTCTATTAGGCTGCAGAAACAACTGGGAGAATTTTCCCCTTCTCCACTATGTCTATGACATAAAGAATAGATGCTGGTTATTTTTTCCTCCACAGACTCTGACCCTCTTACAAGTTGTTCTCCTACTTGCCAGGGTTGATGGGAGAACTGAAACATGGAGAGTCTCCCTCTCTTGGCACACATGCTTGAATTGAGCTACAATAGTCATACTCTGGATTTACAAAGCTCTGATAAGAAAGAATTCTAGTGCTAGGAATCGTTTAGCAGCAGGAAAAGTTCCCACTGCTTACAGCCTCTTTAAAAGAAAACATTTTGCTGGTGCATATCAATTGCATAAAGTAATGAATTGCACTGAGGTGCCTTCATACACACATTACATGTGCATTGATCATACCCACCCCAGTGCCATCTCTTAGCTTCCTCCTAAATCCCATTTCTTTTCCCTCATAGTCCTAGTCTTATCTCATGTCTTGCTTATTTATTTTCTTATGTGTTTCTAGATTCCACTCATGGGCTTATATCCCCTACATGAAAAAAATCAAGAAAATGTGATCTATCTATCTATCTATCTATCTATCTATCTATCTATCTATCTATCTATTTATCTAATGGAATTCTATGCCTCCATCAGAAAGAATGACACTGCCCCATTTGTTAGGAAATGGAAAGACTTGGAAAAAATTATATTAAGTGAAGTAAGCCAGGCCCAAAGAAACATAGGTCCCATGGTTTCCCAATTTTCAATAACTAGTATATGTCTAGGATAATCTTACCAGACAAGCAGACAAGCTCAAAAGCTATGTGCAGATGACCATAGAAGATGATGCTAAGCGAAATGAACCCCAAGATAGGGACACAAGCGGTTTTATCTTTGTTGCTGTTGTTTTAATGTATTTATAATATACTGTGTGATATTTTTTGTTTCTTTTGTATGTTCTTCCCCCATGGTATAGCCCCTATTGTCACTGTATTTGATTCCAGTGCCCTGAATCTTTTATATACATTTCTAATTTGGGGAGGGAAAGGGAAATAACATCATGCTGAAACAAGGATACAAGTTGACCCATTGTAACAATGAAATGTACTATGTTGAACATGAACTTTACAACTTTGGGATGGGGGAGAGGGAGGAGTGGAGAAGGTGGGGAGAAAGGGATAGTAAGGGAAAAACAAGGAGGTAACAATGCTCAGTAAGAAATGTACTTATTACCTTACTCACATAACTGTAACCTCTCTGTACAGTATCTTTACTATAAAAAAATTTAAGAACTTTTGAATGGGCATCTTATTCTGTTTTGTAATGCTGTAACAAAACATAATAATGAGAATAGATAGAAAGAAAAGAGGCTTATTCTGGCTCAGCTCATCTATTTGGAAGCTGAAAAGCACAAGCTGAAACAGCCACACTTCCTCAGCCTACAGGCTGCCCAGCCACACAGCTGATCACAGGGCATCACATGACATGACACTTTACAAGAGCAGCAGGCAATGAAGGAGATGTGTGGGATGTGAGTGCTGATTTCACTTTGTAACAACTTGCACTTCTAATAAACTAGTTAGTCCTGTGAGAGGCCTAGCCCATTCTCTTGAGAGGATCATGAATACGTCTAAGAACAGTCCTTTGTGACCTAATTCCTCCTCATCCCCTCTCAATGCCTTCACATCAGGCATCAAACTTCAGACACATGAGTCTGTGGATGACAAACCATAGCCAAACCGTAACAGTAGGGATCCAAGCCATAAGAGTGGTTCAGTTCTTATCCTAAAGATGCCTTGCGGTTCAAAGTTGTTTGAGATAATGCTGAGAAGGCAAGCCCTCCAGGATGCACAGCCTAGCTCAGCTCTTGTTTCAATGTGATTAAAAAATAATAATAATGGTAATCGCTGAGCCAGAGTATATCATCTTCTCAGTGTGCTTTGGCTTCAGATACAAAAGACTTTGCTCGAGGTCAAATGTTTAAATGCTCAGATCCTCAAGCATAGAGTTAATTTTGAATATTCTGAGCAAATATCATAGACTCTTAATTATCTATAATAATGAATACTGAATAATGACAAAGCTTCCTTCCTATGACATAGAATGACAAGTGTCGGGAATAACAAAAGACAGACTGTTTAAGGAGAGAAAGAAAAGTGCACTGGGAATCATGACAGAGATCACAGAACAGCCAATAACCGCAGATAACCGGAAAGGTTCTGCAGAAAAAAGTAGGAAATTGCCCACAGCTTCTCTAACAACCAGCTCCCCTGGGGAAGCGAAAGCTGAGGTCACAGGATAAGCCCTGCTGACCACACTGGAAGCGCAAGGAGCCACAAGCCAAACGTCTCACAAGCTTTCAGTTGGATGAGGGGATTTGGTTGGAACAGTGATCTATCCTGCATGGCAGTCTAGCATTACAGATGAAATGCATTTCCGTGCTCCCCATTTCCCCTGACATCAAGGATTAATCCTAAATCACTGAGCCTGGGCACACACCTCCACAGTGTGTGAGTAGGAGAGAAAAACAAGAAGCCGTCAAGGGAAGGACATGGGGGGTTAGATATGGGTTCACTGGAAAGGTTAAGCAGCAAGGGTTTTTCAGGCTGTGACGAGGCCAGTGGTCAGCAGCTGGCTCAATCCTCTGTAGAGAGTACTGAGCTCCATTACCTGGGCCTTACTGGAGAGACTGAACATGAGAATGCTCAACCAGGTGTCTTACTGCTGGATGGGATCTGAAAGCATTGTGTCAAGAAGGGAGAGTTCTGGTCTCCCTTACCTACTCCCCACCCCCACCTTCACGCCCCCATCCAGGGCAGATCTCAGGACTTTGTTTGCTCCCCTCGCTTTCTGACACACTAAGATGGACACCTCTTGGTTTTCCACTTATCAATGAGGGCTCGTGTAGAGTGGCAACCTGCCCAACCCACAGTCCATAAAGGTCATTGCTAACATCAGTGGCTCTCCACACACGGACAAGGGAGGCCCCTTCTAAAGTGAATTCAACGCTGGAGCTCACAGCTGAGCCTTGCATCTCCTGGCTCTCAGCCCACATAGAGCATCAGCCTGAGCATTAGAAACTGAAAGAGATTCCAGCTATTGATCGAAACCTCTCTCTCCACCTGACAAATTAAAATAGTAGTGTACCCCCCCAAATAAAATCTTTTACAATTCTTTTTAAATTTAAGTGGTTTTTTCTAAAACAACAACAACAAAAAAAAAACCCACTTATTTTGCCTTGGCTGAGATTTTAGTATTTTTCCTCTTCAGTTCTGATCTTCTTCCTCATGCATTTCTCCTTTATTAATTTTACTTTCCCTAGCTACTTCTTACTTTTTCCCCCTTTCCTTGCAACTCTCCACCATTTCTTTCCTTTATCATTACTACTTTTGCCATTACTGATTTAAAACTCCATAAGGTCTTCTACATTATTTACCATTTCCTTTTCTATGTTTTTTTAAATTTATTTTTAATTTTTATTTTTGCCAGTCCTGGGACTTGAACTAAGGGTCTGAGCACTGTCCCTGAGCTTCTTTAGCTCAAGGCTAGCGCTCTACCATTTGAGCCACAGCACCACTTGTGGCATTTTCTGTTTATGTGGTACTGAGGAATTGAACCCAGGGCTTTATGTATGCTAGGCAAGCACTCTACCAGTAAGCCACCTTCCCAGCCCCTCTATGTTTTTGTTTATTACTGGTATTGAAGTTGTCAATAATTGATATTCATAGTATTTCAATATACATATATATGTGATTTGTTTTTGTTACTGCCGGTAAAAGAAGTTTGTTTTTTCTCCCCTTGACATGGCATTGGGGTTGATGACTAAAAGAAAGCTGCTCATTAGAAGGCCTCCATATAAAACTAGAAGAGATATCCACCACAACATATGTACAAATTGCAACTTAGAAACATAAGAAAATAAGCAAAAGGTACCATTAACTCCACTAAAAGTTTGTCACTCTGCAATAACTGAATCTAAAGATATTGAGTTGAATAAACTGCTGAGAGAAGAATCCAACAGTCTAGCTTTCAAAATATTCAGTACCTCATTGTGTACGTGTAACTCACACCTGTGATTCTAGCTATTCAGGAGGCTGAGATTAGAGGATTATGGTTTGACACCAGCTGGGACAAGAAAAGTCTGTGAGACTCTTCTCTTCAATTAAGTACCAAAAAAAGCAGGACGTAGATCTGTGAGTTAAGTTGTAGAGCACTATATTTGAGCAAGAATGATCAGCGACAGCACCCAGGCCCTGCGTTCAAGCCCCATGTCCAACACCAAAAAATGTTCATTTACCTCAAATGTGGTTCAAGTAAACAGATGTACAGAGCAAGAAAGTAATTCGATGCCTGAGTAAGAAATTCAACAAAATGGAAGTTAAGTGTAATAAGCTGGATGAGAAATCTAGTAAAGGGACAGAAATTCTAACAGAAAATGGAAATCTCAGCAAGTAGATAAATATCACCAGACAGAAGAAAGAATATCCAGGGTTCAAGATAAAATTGAAGAATTATTACACTCAGATAGCAATAAATTGGGGGGGGGGTGGAGAAGGGAAGGGATGGTGTGGGGAAACAAAGGAGGAAGCAACAATGCTGGATGAGAAATGTACTCACTATCTTGCCCATGTAATTGTAACCCTTCCATATGGTATTTTCACAATAATAAAAATAAATAAATAAATAAAATTGAATTTATAGGAAAAAGAGCAATCATGACTACAATGTTTCGCATCTCTGGGGCAATAATTAAGTGACTATATTTAAGGAACCATTGGTAGATGAAAACAAAGATAAAAATTAAAATCATGGAAAGCCGATTCAACAAAATCATAGAATCATCATAAATCTAGGGAAAGAAAAAGTTCAGTAAGCATTTAGAGCTCAAAACAGAGATGTCATAGTATACCTCTTCATGTCATATTGTAGTTAACCTGTTAAGAGTACAGAAAAAATAAAGAATACTGAAAGCTACGAGAGGAATGTCAAGCTACGTACATGGCTAAGTCTATCAGCATGACAACAAACCTCTCAGCCAAGACTCCAATGGCCAGGAGAGCATTTCAAATCCCAAAACAAAATATTTGCCAACAAAGACTACTATATCCAACAAAAATTTCCTTTAAAATCAAAGAAGAGATAAAGGCCCTCCATGATAAACAATAGCAAAAGCAATTCAAGATCATTTAATCAGCTTTAGAGAAGATATTTAGGGACATACAACATATAACACAAAAAGAAAGATATACACAGGCTTGGGAGCTCATAAAGCCTAATCTCATGAGCAAAATAAATAGACAAATAAAAAGTAGGAAGTATGAAATATATTAACAATATGCTAATATAATTAAATACTATTAATGAAGTAAACCCATAAATCCCTAATGTAAATGGTCTTAACTCTCCAATTAAAAGATACATACTGCCTGGACTGAAAAACAAGATTTAATTATTTGCTCTCTGCAAGAAATTCAGCTTACTGGCAAAGATACACACAGACTCAAAGTGAAAAGCTGGAAAATGATATTCCAAGTAAGTGAAATCTGAACTCAAACATGATACATGTAAATCTGACAGAATTCAAGCCAAAGTTACTCAGAAGACATAAAGTCATTACTTATTAATTAAGAGAACAATTCATCAAAAAGACAGACTTGTAAATATACATGCACAAAAAATTGATCCAACCAATTTTATTTTAAAAGCCACTACTGAATATAAAGAGAAAGACAGCTCCATATAAAGTAATAAAAAGTGATTTCAATAGTACACTCACATCCATCAACAAAGAAACTTTGGAATTAAAAAACTGGATTTTTATAGATATCTATACACTATTCCATCTAATAGCTTCAGAGTACACATTCTTCTCAAAACCCTGAGGAAATTTCTCCAAAACACATCATATTTCAGGCCATTGGGCAAATCTTACCAAGCATTAAAAGAGAAATTACAGAAACTATAAAAACATATAGAGAGTGAATGATCAGGATGCCACAGAGGATATTAAAGAAAAAAAATAATTTTCTAGAAAAAAAGTATAGTTACTTCTGTAACTGTAATCCCTCTGTACATCACTTTGACAATAAAATTTTTTAAAAACTAACATAATCAAGTACCTATCTCAAGTCCTTAGAGAATAAAACAAGCAAAACCCAAAATTAGTCGATAAAAAGAAATAACAAACACTAAAGGAAAACTTAATGAAATAGAAATTACAAATTAATAAGTAAACAGTTGGTTCCTTGAAAGATAAACAAGATTGGCAAAGTCTTAGCTAGGTTGCTCAAATGAATAATATAAGTCAAAAATTAATAAATTACCAGGGTATCACTAAGTAATATTTTTAAATTTATATTTTAATTGGAAAATATTTGATGTATGTATAAATTTCTAGACATATATGACCTACCAAGATGAATCAAGAACATAGCTCTAAATCAGATAATGTGATGTCAGGAAAATGAACCGTTAGATGTGTATTTTAAGGTTTTTTTCTTTCATGCATGTGTTTCTAACGCATTTATAAGATTATCTCTTTGTTGCTTTGTATGTCCCTCCCCCACAGTATAACCCCTGCTTTCACTATATTTGATGTCAGTATAACTTGTGGAGGAGATGGGGGAAAACCAGTTGTTTAAGGATACAGGTGGACCTGTTGCAACAATGAGACGTACAAGTTGTCATGTCCAAAACGAGCTTTACAACGTCGGTGCGGGGGGGGGGGGGGGGGGAAGGGGGAGGAAGGAGAAGGATTGGGATTGGGGGGGAGGGGGGAGGCTGGGAAGGGATGTGAAGGGTAAACACAGGAGGAGGCTGCAATGCATGGTAAGAAATGTACGCATTATCCTGCCCATGTAATTGTAACTCCTCTGTACAGTATGTTCACAAATAAAATTAAATTAAATTAAAAAAAGAGATATTTTTGTAATGAGAATAATTCAATAAATAAAGCCCAGAAAGAAAGACAGATTCACTGTTAAATTCTACTATACCTTTAAGAATTACCTTTAATCAGCACCAAAATGACTCAAACTATTCCATGAAATAGAAAGAAAGGATTCTTCTAAATTGTTTAAGCCTATATTACTCTCCTATCTAAGAGCATAATAAATAAAAGAAAACTATAAACCAATTTTCGTGAAGAACATAGATACAAAAATCCTCAACAAAATACTTGCAAACTTAATTCAACAACTCTTTGAAAAAAACATACACTGTGATAGACTTGGTTTCACACCAAGAACCTAAAAATAGTTCAACTTTTGCAAATTAGTAAAGATATTACAATGCATAAAGAAATAAACAAAATGCAGCATATAAAGAAAATTGAGGGCTGGGAAGGTGGCTCAGTGGTAGAGCATTTGCCTTGCATGCCTGAGGCCCTGGGTTCAATTCCTCAGCACCACATAAGCAAAAAAGGAAAGAAAAAACCGGAAGTGGCGCTGTGGCTCAAGTGGTAGAGCGCTAGCCTTGAGCTGAAGAGCTGAGGGACAGTGCCCAGGCCCAGAGTTCAGGCTCCATAACCGGACCAAAAAAAAAAAAAAAAAAGAAAGAAAATTGAGAGCAAAAAAGAAAACCCCTCAAATGTGCAACTCAATAGCTGTAGAATATTTTTTCACAAAAAAATCCTTGAAGAAATTAGGAACAAAAGTCTGTACTTCAACATAACAAAAGCTATTTACAACAAATGATAACCAAAATTATACTAAATAAAAAATCTGAAAGCACATCTGTAAAATCAAGAATAAAACAAGGGTGTCCATTCTCTGCATGCCTATGTAATAAAAAGCTTTAATACTTGCCCAGAACATTAAGGACAGATGAAGAAATATAAGAGGTACAAATAGATCTTTCCTGATTGCTAATAATAATATCCTAAACTTAGAATATCCTAGACTCTTTACAAAAATCCCTGTTAGCTCTGATAATGCACTTTTAGTAAAATGACATGATACAAAACAGCATACAAAAATCAATAATTATTCTATATACCAATAATGAATAAGAAAGAAATCACAAAACCAATCCTTTGCATAATAGCCTCAAAAGATAAAACAGCTTGGCATAAATTTTGCTAAAAAGGTAAGAAACCTCTGCAATGAAAATGATTAAAGAAATTGAAGAAGACACTAAAAGATGTTAAGACCTCCCATGTTTACAAATCAGCAGAATTAATATTGTGAAAATGACTATATTGCCAAAAGCAATATACATATTCAATGTAGTTTCCAGCAAAATACCAAGGACATTCTTTACAGAAATAGAAAAACAATCATAGAATTCATCTGGAAAAAAATTCCAAACAGCCAAAGCAATAGAGAGTACAATGTGTAGTGACTTGAGACATCACAACACAGGACTTCAAACTACTATGGGACCATAGTAACAAAAACAGCATGGTTCTGGCACAAAAACAGCCATGGAGACCACTGGACTATAATAGAGAATACAAAAATAAACCTATGCAGCTACAGCCATTTGATAGACTATAGCCATTTTTCTTGGCAAAGATAACAAAGACATATATAGAAGAAAGACAGCCCTTTCAACAAATGGTGTTGCAAAAACTGGACGTTCATAATCAGACAATAAAAACAGAACCTGTCTCTTGCCTTGTACTACAATAAGTTCATATTAGAAAAAGACCTAATTAGGAGACCTTAACTTTTGAAACTACTACAGTGAGAAAACATAGGAAGTACACTGAAACATATAGGTATTGACATATGAAAGAACTTCCTGAATAAAACCCCCATAGATCCAATAAAGACAAGGATTGACAAATGGGATTGCATCCAACTAAAAAGCATCTGCACAGCAGAGGAAACAGTCACTAGATGGAGAGACATTCTACAAAATGGGAGGAAATATCAGCTCTTCATCTGACAGGTGATTAATATCACTACTTTTTAGAGGTCAAAAAATTAAAAACCAGAATAACAAATAACTATGAAAATGAAAGAATCACACAAAAGTAATCAAACAGCTAATAAATGTCTGAGAAATTGTTCAACATCCTTAGTCCTAAAAGGAAAGCAAATCAAACCAACACTGAGAATCCAACATAGCACAGTCAAAGAAACAAATAACAAATGCTCATGAAGATGCGGAGGGAGGGAGGAATAAATCTATGTTATTGGTGGAAATGTTAATTAGTCTAGCAATTGTAGAAATCAATATGGGATTTCTTCAAAAAAACTAAGAATAGAACTACCATATACTCAGGAATGAAAATCTGCATTTTATTGCAGCACTATTCACTCTTGCCAAGTTACAGAATATGCCTTGGTGCCCATTATTGAAAGATTGTATCAAGAAAATGTGATTCACACGCACATACACACAGTGGATAATTATTCAGCTGTAAAGAAGAATGAAACTATGTCATTGGCAGGAACATGAATGGAACTAGGGATCACTATGTTAAACAAAATAAGCCAGATTCAAAAAGACGAACATTGAATGTTTTCTTTCTCTCATGGGCAGAATCAAGAGGGTTTTTGTGGGGTTGTTTTGGGTTTTTGTTTGTTTGTTTGTTTTTGGCCAGTTAAGGTGCTTATGAGACACAGCATCATTTCTGGTTTTCTGGTGGTTAATTGGAGATAAGTCTCATGGGCTTTGCTGCCTGGGCTGTCTTTAAACCGTGATCGTCAGATCTTAGCTTCCTGAGTAACTAGGATTACAGGCATGAGCTACCAGTGGTTGGCTCAGAGTCAAGAGATTTTTTTTTTTAAGACATGAAGGTAGAAGAGATACTATTTGAGAATAGGAAGGAAACTAGCGAGAGAGAGAAAGTGACAGGACAGGGGTAAGGGGATATGAAAATTATCAAAATACATTATATGAGTTTGTTTGAAAATGTCACAATGAAACCCATTGTTTTGTATTATAAATAAATGCTAACAATAGGACCAAAGAAAAAGAAAAAGAGAATGAATAATCTTCCATTTATAAATTCAGTCTCTGAAAGCTTTTCTTCAAAAGACTAGTGGAACAATATACATACCAACTGCAATGTAGGTAGTATGACATTAAAATAAGTACATAGAACAGGGAAAATAAAATGAACAGAAGTGACTGCACTGCCCGGCCGAAGGTACAATGTGGCAAGGCAGTCAATGTACTCTGAGAATTCAAAGAAGACAGTACCTCTCTTCATTGATCTCTTTTTTTTTTTTCAAACTTAGTTATAGATAGAAAAACTGAGTTCTACTTGGATATTGCTGCTCCTTTCTCTCCAAAGGTGTTATTTGTAAAAGGTAAAGCAATGGAAATAAATAATATAAAAATGAAAGTTGAGAATTGACTGTCTTCTTTCTAGACACTAACATCCCAGTATCTCTGTATTTATGCACAATTTGTATTGTCCTTGTGTTTGTTCCATCAGCTAAAGTAGAGCCCATCCTAGAGCAAAAAATTGTAATAATAAGAGAATCCCTGTAGGCAAACAAATATGCTTGTACTAGATGCAGGGCACTGGAATCAAATCCAGTGAAAACAGGGGAAGAACATACAAAAGAAACAAAAAATCACAAAGTACATTATAAGTTCATTAAAAACAACAGCAACAAAGATAAAACCTCTTGTGTCACTTAGTATCATCTTACATGATCATGTGTACATAGCTTTGAATCTTTTCTGCTTTTCTGGTAAGATTATCCTAGACATATACTAGTTGTTGCAAATAAGGGAAACCATGGGACCTATGTTCCTTTGGGCCTGGCTTACTTCACTTGATTTTTTCCAAGTCTTTCCATTTCCTAACAAATGGGTGGTGTCATTCTTTCTGATGGAGGCATAGAATTCCATTATATATATATATTTTTTTTTTCTTGATCCATTCATCTACTGAGGAGCATCTATGTTGGTTTCATATCTTAGCTTTGGCAAATAATGCTGCGATAAACATAGTTGTGCTGGTAGCTTTAGTATAGCCTTATATTTGATTCCAGTGCCCTGTATCCGGTATATACATTTTTCTAATTTGGGGAAGGAAAGGGAAATAACAAAATGCTGAAACAAGGATACAGGTGGACCCATTATAACAATGAGAAGTACTAGACACTATGTTGAAAACGAACTTTACAACTTGGTGGGGGGGAGGGACAAGTTGGGGGGGAGGTGGGGAAGAAAGGGATGGTAGGGGAAAAACAAAGGAGGGGGTAACAATGCTTGAAAGGAAATGTACTCATTACTTAACTCATGTAACTGTAACCCCTCTCTCCAGTACCTTTACTATATATATATATATATATATATATATATATATATATATATATATATATATATATATATATATATTAAAAAAGATGCAGAGCAGTTCCTTAAATTGGGCTAATTAGCACTGTAATTAGGTTACTCACATGATGACTAAAATGAAGTCAGAATAACCCAAGAATCACAATAAAAAAAAAGATTTCTTAAATGCTAGTAATTTAAAAGCATAATTCTGTGCATTACAAAAGAAAGAAATAAAAAGATTAAATAAAAGAGGATAAAAAACAAATGTGCTTTTTAAATATAAATATCAATTATAACATGATTGCCTCGTTTTCTGTTCTGTTCTTCTTCTCCTTGAGTCTTGCCCCAAATCACATGGTTATTGAGTTGCAAAGCCAAGTCCAATTTTGTCTGATTCTGCATCTAATGCGCTCTCATCCAGATTGAATTCTCATCATGAACTTCCAAGAAAAAGTGAATTCTGACTAAATTAGTGTGTTTCTAAGAATAATGATCCAAAGCATTGGCCGTTTCCTTGTGAGTTTTTCTTTTAACTTGTATATTCTACTTTTTACCTAAGAAAAGGAAGTTGACTACAAGTAGGTAATCAAAATAAGCATTTCATCCGCTCATCAATATATTACCTTTATTCATTTAATTCTTTATTAGAGTATTGCCTGCTAATTATCCATTCATTCAATATAAATTTCTTGGGACACTTATCAACCAGACATTGCTTGCAGCTAACTATATATTGTGAACAAGATAGCCTTGTCCTCTGTAGTCTTGAAGGCTACAATGAAACAAAACCCAATGCGCCTTCTAGAAAATTTCCCTTCCTTGGCCCATCCTGTAGATTACCAGCTCCCAATATTAAAATGACTGGTAATTTGATAAAGAAGCATAATTCTTATTCTTTAAGAATTGTATCTGTTAGGCTATTGTGTTAACAATCATGCCACATTAACCATGATAATAATAAGAAGCTCACTGTTCGAAAAATAGAAATATTTGCCAGACACAAGCAGTACATGCTTGTAATCCTACCTTCTCAAGATCTCAGGCTGAGTTTTGAGAATTGCAGTTTGAAGCCAGCCCATCAAGAAAGTCCATGAGACGTATCTTCAATAAACCAGCAAAATTCTGCAAGTGGAGGTACAGTTCAAATGGTAGGCCAATAGCCTTGAACAAAATATCTTAAGGACAGCACCCAGGCCCTGAGTTCAAGTCCCAGTACTGCAACACCAGAAAGAAAAAAGGAGAGAGAGAGAAAACTAAATTTAAATCTTGTCTCCACCACATTTAACACTAGAAATTTATATTAACTTTTTATAAGTCCAAATGATTTCATACAAAATAGGAGAAAGAATAGATTTAGGTTCAATATGTTTAAATAGTCTTTGAGCACTTAAAATGTTTTGGAATTCTACAAGGTATTTTCACATTTTTTATGTAAATGTCATTCTCATAATGAGCAAACTGAAGGCAATGGGTGTTAATTTGAAATAAAGAAGTTTCTAGCTACTAATTGGCATAGATTTGGTTTGAATACAGGTGTTCTGATTCTACTTCAAGACCACAACAAAAGACTCTACAAGACAAAAAAATCCATGTATGTAATCTTTTCTGTTTACTTCCACTTCTCATCTACTTAGAGCCAATTCTTTAGCTAAAATTGACTAGTTATTCCTAAAATATACTTGGTTTATGTAGACCCCTTATGCACAGACCCTAACAAAGAGGACCGACCCTCTCTTGCATTCTTTACTGCTGAGAGATTTCTGTCTTTTTTCTCATAAGAACTAAGATATTTCATAATTCAGTACAACCTAGGTTTCACATTTCAAAAATCTACTATTAATTCCAATATACCCTAGATGTTTGTGATGATGTGTTCAATGTCTCCCTTTGGGCAAACATGACAAAATTCAATGTGATAAACTGATGGTAGATGGTAGTAATAACATTTCTCAGATAAACCTGACAAGAATAAAAGTATTGGGGGTGGGTAAAAACACAGGAGGATTCACACCTAAACCCATTTCCTACATTAAAGAGCAGAGCAGAGCATTTAGGGTATAAAAGCTTCATGCCATATCAGACAATTGAATCATTGATAAGGAGGCTTCTCTGTTAGCTCCAGATTTACACTGAGAACTGCACATGCTTGTAACAAATAACAGTGCAACCAGGCATGGTGGTACACACCTGTAATCTGAGTATTTGAGAGGCCCAGACAGGAAAATAGATTTCAAGGATAGTAGGTACTACATGACAAGATGCTGTCATATAGAAATAACATAAAGTAAAATAAACATAACACCATGAAACAAGACAAGTATCCCAAATCGTGAAGAACGAGATTCCATTGAATCCCATTTCTGTTGTAGTAGTAGTTCCTGGAAGGTCCCAAATTCCTATGATGAAGAAAAGCAGATAGAAAGAAGGTAGCAGAAGAAGTAGAAGGAAAGTGTTCTACCACAATACCTTTTAGGGCCACTTGTTAGAGTCAACAGAACTGTTTTAACAGTGCATCTGTCACAAATACATCATTTTTATTGGATCCATATAGGTTGAGAAGAAAGGAGAGCCTAGAGATGATGCTACCAGTTATCAGTCTCCTCCCTGATTAGATCCAGCCAGGTGTCTCCTGCAGATTAGATCCAGCAAGGTGTCTCCTGCAGCAGTGAGCCTCACAATCTGTTGCTTTGTCAGGTCCATCTCCAGCACTGATGGCTCCAAGAAGCACGTTTTGATTGTTCAAAACAGCTTAGATCATAGCCACAGGCTCCCCTTCCCTTAACATTTTCTCCCTAATCCTTCCTTATCTTTAATCCTGAAGCATATAACATATCAATATCTTTCCCTATTAACCAATACTTTATACATGATCCCTCACATACTCCCTGTGAATAGCCACCTAAATATTTGAGGACTATTGGGCTTCTGGAAGATGTCCTGCCATATTCTACCCTTTTAATCCACCTGTATTGTGCACTAAATGAATTAAAATGAATCAAAGGCTGCTCATAAAGGAGACTAAAAGAACACCCACATTTCTGATAAATGTACATTTAGAATCAGTTGCTTCGAGATAGAGCCATACGAGGGTTTACCCAAGGATCCTCTGAGTTACAGAAAAGACGGCACCAGCAAAGCAGAACACATTTGAGAAGGTAGAACAAGATGCCTGCTCCCCTTCAGGATGTTCATTCTTGAAAGGAAAGGAGTGTAGAGCTGACTGTGACAAAGCTACCAGATCATTCATTCATTCAAACTCCCTGGAGGCAATGGATGAGAGGCCAAAAATTATAGCAACAAATGTCCCTCTACTTGGAAAAACTAAACTAAACTAAAAACTATCAAGACTGGAGATTAGGTTGGTCTTCATGTATACTCCTCATCTTTTGTTTCCTCAAATCAATAGACTTAAACTAATTAAGATAAGGGTCAACCACGAATATTCTTATTCTCCTTAGAAAAGGACCTTAGTAGGCTACAAGAATAGTCTCACTTCTGCTCTCAAGAGACTGCCCTTCCCATATGAACTGCAGTCTCATTGGCCATCTTCCTAGTACCACTGGTTAGGAGTTTATATTTTGTTCCCAGATTGAGCTACACCTGAACAATATATTGACTCAACAAATATCAAGATGGGAAAGTCAAACTATATTCTACCTCCCTCCCAAATTACATCAAGCCATACGACGGTACAGTGACAATAAATAACACATTAGGCAATGGTGAGAAAGACATGTAAGCATGTATTCCACATATAACATGCAACCCTTGTGTAGTATTCATATCAAGGTTATTGTCATGATAAATATTTTAATACAAATTTCCAGGGAGAAATTAATATTTAAAGATCAAACTCCAAGTAAGTTAAAGTCCAAAGCCATTGAAGTTCAACAGAATTAATCCTTTTACCAAATTAATTCTTGTACCCAAATTTAATTCTTTTACCTAGTTGAGTTAAATCCCAATAAAAATTAAGTCCCTAAGTCCATCCCCTTGCTCCCCTTACTCTCTCTCTCTACTTTTATGGGTGCAGCCCCATCTGTTCCTCTTGACAGCTACTGCCTGGACTGTCTCTTTCAGTTCAGGGAATGTGATTCACTCCGAGCCTTTGAAGTTATATTAATTCAATGCCAAACACTGGTGATGAGCTTCATATTTTGAAGCATTCAAGGATTGAATAGGACTTGCAAGAAAAAAATCCCACCTCCATAAACACACATCAAACTGGAAGAAAGCCAGTCCCTAACAAACTGGGAGAAAGCCAAGATTTCACAAGGAGCTCCCTTCTGGTGAAGAATATTAAATTTAGTCATACCAGACTATTTCTATTACTTATGCAGCTAAATAGGGTAGCAGTTACCTGCTAGCTTGCAATTCACATTTTTCACTGTGTACCCTGCATTCCATATTCCTTTAGTTCCTCCTTGGACTGTTTTTTTCCTGGTATTTCTGGAAGCCTGGGCTCTGACTGCAACATCCACCCTCTGGTGACCAGGTAGATTCCATCTCATCAGAGAGGTTACTTTTGTACCTCTTTTATAGATCTCTTACCTGAGAAATCTACCTACCTAAAACACCTCCCGAGTGAATTTCTGAACTGATGCTCTATTGCTCCTTGAATGCCTGAGATCTCAAGGGCCTTGTAAATTAGAGGCCCCTTGGCCTACACACTCCTCAAAATGCTGGCTTCCTCTGACTCATCTTTTTAGCTGTCTCTGGCATGATTTTTCAGGATGTATATCCACCTATAAAAACAGAATCTCTTTGAAGCTCACTAACAAGTCCTTTCAATATTTTGCAGTCCCAAATTTGCCAGTCACTCACATGAATTCAAGAGTAGCCTCCCAGAACTCTCTCTCTCTCTCTTAACTTCTGAATAAAGAACGGAATTCAGATCAGCCATCCTCATATTGCCTGGTTCACAGCACTCAAGCTCACCATGAACAATTTGAAAAAAATAACAGCCTTACCAGTTTGTTGTAGCTCAGTCGCCTTGACCTTCAAATACAGTTAGCATTATTATAACCCATCAATACTTACAAGGCCAGTAGAGATTTCTTTCTTCTGTATCAGATATCTATCTTCATTTATATGTGCCAACCAAATCTTTACAAGGATTTAAGGCACAAATACTCTTAACACTTATCTGGGTCAGCTGAAGTTCCTTACATGTTTAGTTGTCCTCATAAACAGAGCTTTATGTGGCTAGGTACCAGTGGCTCATGCCTGTAATCCTAGCTACTCAGGAGGCTGAGATCTAAGGATCATAGTCAGAAGCCACCAGACAGGAAGGTTTGTGAGATTCCACTAAACTACCACCCACCTCCCAAAAAAAGCCAAAAGTGGAGCTGTGGCTCAAGTGTTAGAATAATACCGTGGAGCAAAAGAAGCTCAGGGACAGCTTCCAGTCCCCAAATTCAAGCCCAAGGACCAGCACCAGAAACAAAACAACTTTATGCTGGTGCACAAAACTTTTGTAAATTTCTACAATTCACCAGGGTCAAGACTCTCACCTAGGTGAGAGTCAAATACACATCTAGAAAAACTAACCTTCTGTTTTCTCAAAACTTCACATATCACCCAAGCAAAAGACCTTGCCTTAAGACTTACTTGGTGGCCAAAAGCCATATCTTGGTCCACCTAAATCTCTGCCACTAGCACAATTTGCCACCCTCCACTCCCCTACCCCCGGCCTTAAATTTCACTCTTTACTTTTTTTATTTCTCAATGTCACTGACCAATTTTTATAACGATTACTGGACATCTTCAACTCCATTTTTCCTGCCAAAAAAACACACACACAAAAAAAAAACCCCAAAAAACAAAACAAAACAAAAAACAGCAGCAGGAAGTCCACAGAGAGCTATGTAGCCCACAGTGCACGCGCTCTGCAGGGAGGCTGGTTTCTAGGAAGAAGTCTGCATCCAACCAGTTGTTCTTCCAAAATTCCCTAGTGAATAGGCTCCTTCCCCACAAAGCCCCGCCCCGCCCCACCCCAGTAATGGGAATGAATTACCAGGCAGAGAGAAACCAAGAGACAGACAAGAAAGTAGGACAAATAATTCCCCAAGTTTCCCTCATCATAATATCCTGTTCATCTCTAGCTGCACCTAGCCAAGAACTTCTCACTTAATGGATGTTCAATATGTATGGGGTTTTGACATGACTGGATATTTTTCCTTCCTGTCTCCCATGCAAAACCCTGACAAATGTGCAAGAAGCAAACCCACCTGAAGTAGATCTCCCAACACACAGGGCTAGTTAAGGGATAAGACTTTTTTAAATTGAATATAAGAGGCTCAATTAAAGAGTTCTTTAAAATTAAGTTCACAATCATCATTTCGCACTCTGTCTCAGAACATATTTTCAACCAGCTGTTTTAACCCATTTCCCCTTGTGGGCTAATAGGAAATACCAGAAGAGCCTTTTACCCTGGAAACCGCACTGTACTTACTGATTTTCCAGGTGGCCGTCCTAAGGTTTAGCCAAGGCCAGGTTTCCATCATATCTACATAATTGCAGAATTTTAAACCTAGAAAGCTAATGCAAACCATCTAAGATAATGCACTCATTACTCAGTTTGGAAAGCTAAAAATCTGAAGAGGCCATGTGATATTTCTAAGCTCCCTCAACTACTACAATGGCAATGCCCAGAGTGGACCTAGACTTGTGTGACCAATACAAATACTGTTGCCCTACTGGCTTCTTCCTAGTCTTTGGGCCAACAACCACCATGGGTTATTACATTCATATTGCAATACCATACACTTAAGAAAATAGAGTGCATAAGTTAAAATAATTAGGATTCCACCAAAACCACCTTGTGTGTTTCTCTTAAGGATAGGAATGGAGAGGCACAAGCATTCTTCATTTAAAGCTGCTTGACCTCTATGTGATTAAAAGCAACATCTGGTGTCCAGGCTGCCAGTGGAGTTTCTCCTATTGAGGAGTAGCCAATTGCAGACAGATGTGACATTTCCCAAACATGTTGTGTTGACACCACTGACATATACCTTATTTGAACAATGGGCAGACAAGCTGCTCAACACCTTTAAATCTGAAGCAATTCCAGTCCAATATAATCCAAAAGCTATTTTCTGCACAGAATTTTCCATAGAGAGATGCAGAGTAAGTCCAGATCCCATGCTGAGCTCCATTTTCATTCTGTTCCATATCCTGTCACCTAAGCCCACAGCCATTCTGTTCCATGTAATAAATGTGGATCACAGAACACAGAGCTAAAGTCATTTACAGGTAGGTACATGGTCTATAAAAATAACAAATACCTTGAATTTCAGCCACCCAAAAAGCCCCCAGAGAAAATATTCTTTCTCATAGCTGTCATGTAGTAACTTATCTTTTCTAAATGGTCTTACAATTTTTGACTTAGTAATTTAATTCCTATAGCAGGTTCTTAGCCTTTCCCTAATCCCCTTTCTCCAACTCTCCCTGTATCCTTATAAACCTCTACCCCCATAAGACAGATAGGTAGACATTGTTACATCCAACTATCCAAAGAGGAACCTTAAATATAAAATGAAAATGGCTATCATTTCAGTAAATTGTGACAATGTTAGGAGTGAAACCTTCGTTCTAATATACAAATGTTTGTGTTTATTACAACAGATCAAAGAGAAAAGTCATAAATGATTCATCATTAATACATTATGGAAATGCTGCTAACCTAATTTAGATTGCCATTACTATTATTATTAATTACAGCAGCTGGAATGACCCTTTCTCAGAAAAGTGGCTAGAGCAGCAAATTATTTTGTGAATTGTGCAAGGTCAAGGGCATTGTTTAGATTTCCTTCTAGACTGATTCTATGTCTTAACTCATCTCAATTCCCCCTTTTTGTTACTTAGGAAGAGTATTTACTGAGTGCTTGTTATAGGCCAGGAACTATTTAACATGCACTAAATGAACCAGCTCCTGTGATCATCATATAAGATGGAAATTAGTATTATCTTCACTTTACAGATGAGCAAAATCAAGCATAGCTAGTTAGAAGGGAGATAGGATTTGAATCTAGAGAGATGCTAGAGCTCATGTACTGAATTCATTTTTCAGAAACTCACTCTTTTTAACTCTTTCAAACAAATTCAACTTAATATATTTTTCTTTTTTCAAAAAACAAGCCATTATTTAAATGGAGTTCATATTGCAATGGCCTGCATAATTATATTAGCAAATTTTCATGGGCTTAAAAATGCTTGGCTTGAAACATTACCAGATCTTGAAAAATACAAAAATTAACTAAGAATATCCAGCAGGCCACAGATGTCATTGAGAATGTGGGCAAGAAGGAATAGAAAGCCTAAGTTAAAATGGAGAATTGAATTATTGAAATTAAGTATAGTTTCTGCTGTACCTAATGTAGATATGCTATTATATTATTACATGTTACTATATAGCATATATGTGGTATATAATATAGAAATTCTGTTACTTCTAAATGAAAATTAATAAAATCAAGGGCCCATATAATTATCTCAAACAATTTTTACATTAAAATGTTCTATTTACTCAGCAAACATGTAAATCAAAGAAAGAACAAAAGGAGTTTAAGAACAATTAGTTGAGGAACAAAGACAAAAGAGGAAGCAAGGGCAATTCTGTATTTTCCTGGCTGGGTGTCCAGAAGAATAAACTACAGAACAAAGCTGAGAAGCTCTGAGGGAGATTGGAAGGTATTGGCCGACTACATAACACCTGCTATTCATTTGAAGTCAGCAGAACATCTATGAGCTTTGGGATTGAATAAGAACTCTTGGAGCCAAGGTCAAGGTTGGAGGAGAGGTTTTATTATCTTCTGTCTACTGAGACTATAAGCTTGGGCAAGATCTCCAAGGAAAAGAACACAGAAAACTAAGAGCAGGTATTTTGAACAAAACAAGAAAGTTTTCCAACACATCAACATTGAAACAGTAGCTGTCTGAAGGAACTCAGAAGGCAGATTGTCCACAGTTTTGACAACGTGGTGGTGAGCAAACATTTAAGAGTTTGAGGTTATGGCTTGAGGCTATAATTTTTTAATAATTCTAATGTGAAGGGATTCTAGAAATGCTCTCGCTCCTTCTTTCCCAGGCCTTTCTTCTAGAGCTCCGAAGCTTTGAAGAATATGTGCTCTGAGAAGGGAAATTTGTAGCAAAATAACAAATGAAAACAGTACTCAGTCATTCAAGAAGTGTAATTATCTTTGAAAAAGAAGGGTACACTATTAAAGCATCTATGCATAAGGACTAATCCAGTCTGTCTAATGGATAGAGAAGACACAAAAAGAGGTATAGACAGTATTAAGAAGAAATAATTGCCAGACAGAGAAGATAAGCCACCTTTGAGTGCTGCCACTGAATATGGAAGAATGTTTTCCAACAAAGAATGAATCATGGGTAGCTTCATGCTTTGTCAATGACTCTGTTAACCAAACAACAGTTTGTTGTCCATCTCCAAAGAGATGAGTCTGTTATCTGCTACCGCTCTGTAGTAGCTTTTTCTTCACCTAGCAGCAGAAAATCTCCTGCAGAGTTAGACTTCACTGCCAAAGCTACATTCAGTGTTTCTGGTATTATGGTAGAACCTTTATAACTTATGCATAGATTCAACTAACCTTGCATTGAAAACATGTGAAAAATGGCTTATGAACTGATTATACATGCATTTTGTCTTGTTATTTCCCAAGAAATACAGTATAAACATTTTTACATTGCTTTTTTGCTACATTAGATATGATAGTAATCTACAGATGGTTTAAAGTATTCAAGGGGGTACACATAGGCCACATGCAGGCACCATAGAATTTTCATCCTTAGATTCTGGTGTCTGTGAAGGAAGGCGTGGATCCTGGAACCAATTTGCTAAGAGCACTGAAGGCCAATTGGAGTATGCTATAATCACCTGCTCACCAATATCCACCTGCAGTGTTGGCACCTTGGCAAATACCTTTCTCAACAAAGCAATGCAGAGAGCAAAGCAAATTCCCTGCATCACAGACCCACATCAGCTTTCATTCCTGTCTCAGAATGAGTTAATTTTCTTTCAGGCGAGAAACCCACTCTTGGTTTTGCTATTTCCAGCTGTCTTTGCTCCTGGCTAGAGAAAAGTAGATCTAATAGCTTACTGGGAGTCTGTCAAATGTGTTACCCTTCGGACTAAAACATTCTTGTGGTTTGCTTGCATGAATCAGAGTTTAAAATAGGTAAGAGAAGGGAATGGAAGGAAACAAATTAATATTTAATGGTAGAATTTTATATACCACTTTTTTTTTTGGTTGGTCTTGGGGGCTGAACTCTGGGCCTGGGCGCTGTCCCTTGGCTCTTAAGCTCAAGGCTAGCGCCTTACCACTTGAGCCACAGCTCCACTTCCAGCTTTTTTCTGTTTAGGTGGTGCTGAGGAATTGAACCCTGGGCCTCATGCATGCGAGGCAAGTGCTGAGCCTCTTCTACTGAGCCAACTTCCCAGCCCCTACACCACTTTTTTTTTTCAGAGATTTTCCCATCAAATCTCAAAACCTTCTACTTAGATGACCCATTGACTCTTTACCTGAGTCTCTTGTTTTCTTCATTTTTTTGAACTTTTACTAAGTGAAAAGTCTAAGGGAATGTTAACACTCAAAGAAATAAATGACCCATATTCCCTACAGGTTGCAGTTTGGGGCTGGATTCATTGGGTGTACAAAATTTCATGGATGCTTTGTGTCCATTTGTATTCCTTTGAGTCATACATTTGGCACTACTACTGAATCAGACCATCTAGGTTATAAATTGCAGTGTCATGTCTCCTAAGGTATATTACTTGTCTTCTTTGATAGAAACTGGAAGAATAATTGCAAGTCATCAGATTACACTATTCCTCCTATCTCTTGGGAAATCGGAAAGTAATTAAAAATAAATTAAAATCTTCCACAATCTTTCTTGAAGCAGCTGCCATTAACATGCAGATATATTGATTTACTAGCCTTCTATTTTTTTAAAATTGTGATATTGGATATACAGTTGACTTTTCTGAGGTATGCTTTATTTTTAAAATTCTCAGTCTATTTAAACAGCATGAAAGGCATTGTCATGGCTGCACAATATTCTGATGTGGAGTCTGTTATCACTTGTTGCAGCTCCTTCCTGTTGTAAGATCTCCAGGTTATTTTGATGTCTATGCTCCTCTATATCAGTATTATTATTCACTTTAAGGATAAATGTTTACATACTTATTGGCTGTTTGAGCTCAGGCAAGGCACTTGACCTATCCATTAGGTACTTATTACAGAGAAAATGTATTATCAAACATAAACTATAGAAATGTATCATTATTCTCCACTCCCAAGGGAGTTTAAAGAATTAAAGGGGTGCTTATTTTTGCAAAGTTTTCAAAACAGTGTTTGGAACTTAGCAACTATCAGGAGTTTTTAATGAATAAATACAGAAATCTTTTATTTCTTGTTAGTCACATACCCCAAACATTAACTCAATAAAACTTCATTCTCAGCCCTGGGCTGGAGTTTAAGAGGAAGGGAAGAGGGTAAACTACAGGAAGGCCATGTCATCGTTTCTCACCATTAGTAAAGCATTTGGTAATCACAGACAGAGCAGATAGGTGATAGTTGTATCTTCAAGCACAAAACTGATCTATTCAGAAGGAAACATTCTTCTTTTAGCAAAGCAATAGCTAACTGACTGTGATAAGAACTTATTGTTAAGGTGATGTACAGAGGGATTACAGTTACGTAAGTAAGGTAATAAGTACATTTCAAAAAACAGTAAAATAAAAAAGAAAGAAATTATAATGCCTTAGAGCTAACTGACACAGCTTTGGTAGTTGACGTGGGAAGAATTTAAGCAGCAGATCAGTAGTAGTTATTAAAGTTTTAAAAATTATGCTTATTAAAAAAGTACTTAAAATTCTCATTCATGTAGGAAATTCTCTACTGTTCATCAGACTTTGAAAGGTAGATAGATAAGATAGATAGACAGACAGACAGATAGATAGATAGATAGATAGATAGATACATACATACATACATACATACATACATACATACATACATACATACATAGATTGATATAGAAATGTTTGGTTATGGGCACTGTCTGCTTGGTGTTGGTGGATCATGCCTGTAATCCTAGCTATTTACATGGCTGAAATCTGAGGACTGTGGTTCAAAACCAGCCCAAGCAAGAAAGTCTGTGAGACTCTTATCTCCAATTAACCACCAGAAAACCAGAAACGGTGTGGTGGCTTAAGGTGGTAGAGAGCTAGCATTTCCTTCTTGGGCTGGCTTTGAACCACAGTCCTCAGATTTCAGCCTCCTAAGTAGCTAGGATCACAGGCATGAGCTACCCATGCCTGGCAGACTTATCTTTTTAATAAGGACTTTATAAATGTTTATGATTTAATTACAAATGTATCCAACTTCTGTTACAGATCTCTGTTGATAAATTTTTATGAAGATAGGAAAAAAGAAAAGACAAGCAGGGCACAGTAGCTCACATCTACAATCCTAGCTACTCAGAAGGCTAAAATCTGGGGATGACAGTTCAAAGCCAGCCTAGGCAAGAAAGCCTGTAAGGCTCTTAACTCCAATTAATCACACAAAAAATCCAGAAGTGGCCCTGTGGCTCAAATGGCAGGGTGTTAGCCTTGAGCAAAAAGAGCTCAGGAATAGTGCCTAGGCCCATAGTTCAAGCCAGACCTCCCCCGCCCCATACCCCCCAATATAAAGAAAGAAAAAAAAAAGAAAAGCCACCTAACTCTAACATGTATGTATAAACTTAAATACTATTGTTTGGTTATCATATCATTTCAGTTGATATCCTTTTAGGCTTCTTCCTCATTCATGCCTAACAAATACAGTTTCTGTTCCGTACTGTGATGATTATTTTGTAACCACAATATTACTCAATGTATTTCCATAATGATAAATTGCAACTATACAATTTTGTAGACATCAATTTTATGAGAAGATAACGGACTTGCCCCCTATCATTGTACCATTGTAAACTTCTGGCTATTATAAACAAGACTACAATAAATGCCTTAAGATAACTATCTATCAATATTCCAAATCTTTCCCTTCAAGTAAATTCTTCAAAGCAATATTGCTGATCCAATCATATCCACATTTACACACTTCTTACATACCCACCCAAAGAATCAACTTCCATCAGCATAGTATTGAATATGTTTTCCTACATCTATGGGAAAACTTGACTGCTCTATGCTTATAGAAGTTTTCAACAAAGAGATCACTAGAATGTACCATTTCACCAAAGTATTTTTTCTTCAATTACTAATAAAGTTTAAACTTTATTTTTATTACTTTTAAAGTTATATCAGCTAGAAGATCAAATATAATATAGAAACATTCCTAATATAATCATTTAAAAAACTTATTTGGATCATCAACTTGTCAAAAGTTTGCATACATTTTCCCAAATGTTTGATAGTCTTTCTGTAGGCTTAATGATGTACGAAGGTATCTGCTTTAAATTAGGATTAAATGAGAAATGACAAATTCATCATGCTTGCCAAATTCATTGGAATATTTCTGTATGACTATTTTCCAGTGGCAGTGTAAAGAATTAGAACTAGTCTTCCCAGCAACTCTCAGCCATGCTGTATTTAAACAAAGCCCTAACACAAAGAAAGGAAAGCAAACTAGAAAGTCCTACCTTTGGTAATGGATGGATTTGGGGTAGACAAACCATTTTTCTTTAAGGCATTCAAGGCTGTGAGGTCTAAGAGGAAGCCCAGGACACCAACAAAGAAGCACTGAGGTTGAGTCATTAATCCTCAGATAAGTCACATACAGCTCTAGGAGCTATTAGCCCTTGCAGATGTTAGAAAGCACATAGGAAGAAAATGAGTAGAGGCAATATCCTTGGAGAAAACCTGCTTCAAAACAGCCAATCTCAAGAAAATACATTGGGGGATAGTTATTAACTTTTCTTACAGATTTTTCATCTGGCAATTGGTTTTTATTATAGGTCTCCTCTAAACAGTACCTAAGAGCATTTTTAAAATAATTCAATTTTCAAACATGTGATTTACCACCCACTTATTGTATGAAATGTCTTGTTCTCCTGAGACTAAAGATGTTCTGTGCCAATAAACTATTTTAATGTCTCCACGGTGGCTCCTTGGGAGACCTCGGTGCTTGATCAATAGCTGAAGGAATCCTCGTGTTATCACAGAGGCCGTGCTCAGAAGGATAATCGATAGATCTGTGTCAACCTGAGGCATGTTGGGGGAGAGGTACTAGTGGATTTCTTTCTAATTTTGACTTAAGAATATTGGTATGCCACATTTTCCCAAGTGATGTACGTGATGGGACGGCAGCCCAACATTAAGCTTTGCAGGGGATATAAATCCAAAGTGACTGACATTTTTGCATTGGGAGATTAAATGCCCTGGTGCATTTGATGGGAGCCCCAAAATAGACAATGAAGCATGAAAAGGATGCACAGAGGTGTTTTCCTAGAGAGAAACAAGATGAGCAATCAACACAACAATAACAACAAACACAAGAAGAGCCACCTGTCTTTTTAAAAACAAACAAGTGATGCCAAGGATAAAAATTGAGGACTTGGATCAATCACTGTGCTTCAATTTTAATAGAAATGATTTATTCATTTACTAATGGTTCTGAACTACCTACTCGGAGCCAGGCCAGGTAACACTGACATACGTAGCTTTGAGCATTATTTATCTTGGGTGGGCGGTATATGGCCTTGAACTCAGGGTTCACGCTCTTCAAGTCACATACTTGAGTCAGATACCTAGCTCTTCTGGTTTCAGCTATTTTTCAGATGGTTTATTTCCTCACAATTTGGCGGTGTTGTTTTTTGTACAGTTGACCTTAGCTGATGATCCTCCTACCTACATCTCTCAACATAGCTGGGATTCCAGGCTTGCATCTCCATGCTTGCCTGGGCTAGCTGGAACCTTGATCCTCCCAATCTCCACATTCTATGAACCTTCACACTGGGACAATTTGTTTCATCTCTCCAAGTGGTCATTTGAGATCATTTCAGATGTTTTACTAAGGGATAAATTCTAGGAAGTTTCTTCTCAGCTTTGAGAAAACTATTAAGACCAGCAAGAGAGGAAGAATTACAGAGCAAGCTGGGTTAAAAGTCAAGCCTCCATTGAAAAGATTAAGTAACAAGGTTTTCAGCCTCAAGAGTCATCTAATAGTGTCTAATGGAGATAACCAGCTATTTTCCATTTACCAAGAGTGGAATTTATTTTTAAATGGGCCTAAACCACTGCATGAGGTTATATTGAGAGACAATTCTGGGGATAGAGTTAGAATAGGATTTAAGTGGATAATATGGGAACCTTCTTTGTAAAACTCTGAAAATGCAATAATGCCTTTGGAGCGAGTATACACGAGAGCCCCTTTACATGAAACGTATCCTTCCTGACCTCCTGTGTTCCTTCTAGCTGACAGTGTATAAGAGCATTGGTATAAGAATATGTTTTAAGAGTCTCAAATTGAAGATGCCAGTGGCTTAGGCCTCTCATCTTAGCTACTTGAGAGGCTGAGATCTGAGGATTATGATTCAAAGCCAGCCTGTGAAGGAAAGGCCAGGGGACTCCTATCTCCAATAAACTACTCAGAAAAAGCCAGAAGTGGCACTGTGGCTCAAGTAGTAGAGTGCTAGCTTTGAGCAAATGAAGCTCAGGGACAGTGCCCAGGCCCTGAGTTCAAACCCCAAAACTGGCAAAAAAAATTAAAAAAAAAAGTAAATAAAAGAGAAGAGCCCATCACCTAGACAAGAATCCATTTTCTAGACTTGTTCTGCTCCTAGGCATTTGTCTTCTTTTTATACGACAATTTATCTTAGCCATCAACTAAAAGAACCTAAAGTCTAATGGGGAGGAGGGGATGCTAAGTGATATATTACTATTCTTTGTAAATAGTTGTCACTATGTAGACAAACTGTTTTGTATATGTTCTTTTTAACAAGTCTCATTCACTTATTCCCAGGAACTATATTTCTGATCTAAGAAGCAATGTATGTTCACCATTATTTTTTATAAAATCCATTTGGCAAATGTAGAAAACTCAAGTAAGGCAATGAAGAGAAACAAAACTCATAACAAACCTTATAGCTCAAGGATAACTATTATTCACGGTTCTGTCTAAATTGAAAATTCAGCATCTATGAATGTTGTTGTTTTGGTTTTGGTTTGGTTTGGTTTTTCTGTGACATACTCTTAGGCATGTAGGACAGTCCTAGCGGCTTAGCCACATTTGGACAATTGGGGTATAGCCTCTATAAGAAATATCCTCTGGTTTATTCACAATTCCCATAGTAGCTGCATCTACTTCTCACCCTGGAGGCAGGGACAAAACATGGGAGAGAACAGAAATGTGGTATGGTAGATATGAACCCAGAATTAGACCAGACTTCCCATCTACTCGATCAGTGTGTTTTTGAACAAGATGGGTCATCTCTAAATGTTGTTGTTCATCATTAGAATGGCTTAGATTGTGTATTTTATGAGTATATTATTGAATTGAATAAATATGTATAAAGCATGCCATGGCAATGCTTGCAGCACAGAAGGGGCTGAGTGAGAGTTGGCAATTGTTCCCAAGGTGATGATCAGAACACTGCAAGTGAGAGCCACTGCCCTGTGTGTGCATCTATATAGATTTAATGTTTAGAAGCTAAATATAACTTCTCAATATCTGTACCACAGTCCTTTATTTGTATTTAATGCATGGCTTTCAACCAATTCTGAATATAGGCAGCACGGGTTACTTAGAACATGGAGATTAAGCAGTGATTTTAGGACTTATCTTCCACTTCCAAATCTCTATCTGTCTTTACTTAACCTTCAGGTGATAACTGAAAGTTCCATTTTTCTTCTCTCCCCCTTTGCTCCTTCTCCCCCCTCTCTCTTTTTCTGTCCCTCACCCTCTTTCTTTTTTCTTTTTCTTTTCTTTTTGCCAGACCTGAGGCTTGAACTCAGGACCTGGGGACTGTCCCTGAGCTTCTTTGCTCTCAAGGCTAGTGCTGTACCACTTGAGCCACAGAGTAAACTTCAGGCTTTTTCTAAGTAGTTTCTTAAAGATAAGCATCTCACATACTTTCCTCAGATCTCAGACTCCTGAGGAGCTAGGATTGCAGGAGTGAGCCACTTTCACCCAGCTTCTCCTTCTTAATATGTGCATGGCTGCTACTTCACACTCAAGCTTTCCAAACTGAATTGAACTCACCCCTGTCTCTGTCAGGGTCAACAACCATTCCAGTAGTAGATGGCTAAAATTCACCTTGCTGTTTGTTCTTTCCATTCTTCTGCCTTCTGCATGGAGCAGATTTCAAACTCGCATGACTTTTTTCCTCCAAAGTAACTTTTTGGTCCTATCAATTACAACGACGACACAATGGATTTTTTCTATATCTTAAGTCTTCCCTTTTCGGCTGCCCTTCACCTTGACAGCATATCAATTGATCACACTAGTCCCTGCTGAGCTAAGAAGAAAAAGAAAAAGAGTCCTCCATCCTAGACCTCTTCTTCATATGGCACTGGATATCCTTTAGCATCCTGTTCAAGTACAGGATACCTGTATTCGTCTCTGCAATATCTACCCACAAATGTTCGTTTAAATAGTTCCCTTGGATATCCTTTTTCCTTTGCCTATTTCTCAAGATGTAACTCAATGTCACTAACTCCATGAACCTCTCTCTAACCTCTGCAAAAAAAAAAAAAGCATCACTCCCTCTAAATTATCATAGAGCTTCATTTGTTTCAAGAGATGTGTTGGACTGAATAAGGTAAGGTACTCTACAATGATGGCCTAATCTCCATAGCCTGTGAGTATGTTGTGTTTCAAGACCAAATATAAAAGGGAATTTAAGTTGTAAATGGATTATTAAATGGATTATTATGAAAATAAGAATGCACTGGATTATCATCTTGGAAGAGCAATTATAATCATAGGACTCATTAAATATGGAAAAGACAGGCAAGCATTCAGGTATCACAGTGATGTAAAGAGAGGAAGTTTTAACCAGACATGGCCGGCTTGGATACTGGACCGGGCCATAAGCCAAGGAATGGAGGCAGCATGTTGAGACTGGAAAAAAGCAAGAAAATGGATTCTGCTCTAAGCTTCCAGAAAATACTCTACTGACACCATCCTCTCAGCCCAGTGAGAATCATTGTGGATTTCTCATATTCTGGTAATGTAAGACAAATTTACATTATTTAAATCACTAAATATATTTTAGTTTGTTACAATAATAGAAATGAATGCAGGAGGCAACATATGGTGGAGGTTTACCAGTGCCTAGTAATGTAACATTGGACATTGTCTTCTGTAATTCTCTAGGTCTCTTACCTATGGGCAATGATGCTTATGTTGTAGGGTTGCTCTAAAGATTAAATCATACATATATATACACATATGTACATGTCCCAGAGAAGAAACTAAAGTGAGTATATTTTGACTTATGTAGAGATGTACATACATGTATGTATTACAATACAGTATAGGAAGATAGCTTGTCTTTTACAGTAAATATATTATTTTTAAATGACTTTTAAAACAAGATCTCAGACACACAATCAGCCAGAATAGAAGGCAAGGGAAGGAAAGGCAAGGGGAAAGAGGGAAAGGAATGAGGGAGGAAGAAAGGAAGAGATTTCCATAATCAATTTCTGAGTAATACTCAGTACTTAGGTCATTTTTAAATGGTTTCATCAGTTGGGATACAAAAAGAAAAAAAGTGTTTCTGAAAACTTCCCACAGGAAAAATAAAAGTAAATATATTTTGCCACTTTGCATAATTAAAGTCTTAGCTTTTAATGACTGTCTCTATCAATCAATGATACAATTTTAAACAATAAATAACTTATCATGATCAAAACAAACAGTAAAAACAGGCTACACATTGATACAAATAATTTTCTCTCTAAGGTGTTGATTGAACAAAATGGAACCTCATTGAGATTCAATTAAGAAAAGCTCACCAGGAAACCATAAATGACCCAATGCATCTTGTGGGTTTGCAAAAATAGCTCATAAAGTGGAAGAGGCTGTCTGCTGTTGTTTTTTCTTCTTGTGTTTACCCAAAGTGTTATTTAAAAAGAAAACAAACTATCTTAGGAATGAGTTGCATGTTCACATGGTAGTCAGAACCAAAGAAGAAATGAGAGAAAGATGAAAAGAATGAAGTGAACTTGTTCTGTTCTATCCCAAGTCTGTGTAAGTGTTTTCCCATTGCTTCCTGGCCTCACTGAGGAAATGTGAGTTTTCAATGTGTGGGCTCCAGAGAAATCCACCAAGTCATGAGCACAGGATTAGAACAGTGTGCCCACAGCAAGCTGATTTCAAAAGTCTGGAAGAAAAAGTTTCAGTTCCAGCTCAGAGTGAAGGGAATTCAGCCCTTAATGAATTAATGAAATGTTTTCAATCAAGCAGGTTCTGGAATGAATCAAACCTGGTCTCTTGAAGTATAACTCTCCAATTTAGTTGGAAAACCTTTAAAGGTAACTTCTGTTGTGAGAAGTCAGCAGACCTGATGTTCTCTTACTCAAGAGTGACATGTGGTATACTATGAAAGTGACACAGACTCTTCGCTCACCATTGGATGACCCATGGGCAAAGGGACAACTTGCTATCATAATTACCAAGCACCCAATAGATATGGAATGGAGAGTTCTATAGTATAGAATGGAGAGTTATACAAGAGTTACACAAAAAGGAGGCCATCATCACATCTCTTTAAATCAGATAAAATTTGCTCCTTTTGACTGCAGATTTTCAGAGGAGCCTTCTGATATCTGGTATAAGGAATTTGTACCTCTGAGAAAGCTATATCCTGCCTAAAGTCATAAAGAGAGATTGGCAGGCTCACAAAACTTTTGAATCTGGGCTTTAAAAAAAACTCTCATTACCATCTTTGTAGCTCTCATTGTTGTTGAGAAGTATCATTAACAACTATTTTCTGGAATGTAAGTTCAGGTCAACACCAAGATCAACTTTTCCCTCTCATTTCTACTTATGTATATCATATACAAAATTAAACAAGCTGAAAGAAATGATTAGAAATGGCCACTTGAGAAAAAAAACCTACTAATTATCTCTCTAAATCTTACAAAGGGGCTAAAGTACATATTACTCTGTGTCATATATCCTCTTATGTAGTACTCAAAATGGTTATTGAATAAATAGTACACTTGCTTTTACAGAAGATATTTAGGCTCTTAGAGACTAAGAAATATAATCTCATAAGTTGTGAAATCACAACTGGAACAAATACCTTGAGTTGAACCTTTTTCTGTTCTACAAACACAAACATATGCTTTACCCTCACTAAGCATGCATGCCTGTAACAGTTCAAAATAACAAGACTCCCTTTGCCCCCATTCCAACTCTCAATGTTTTAAATCTTGGTTTTATCTACAGATAAAATGTGTTGACTGAATGATTGAAATTTTTCCTAGAACTAATGTTTAACAGTCAGACCAATTTGTCTCTAAAGCACTGTTTGGTCAGGTTAGAATGTTTAAAGCAGGTAGACCCAGTAATATAAAAGTTGTGACTCTCTCTTACCCTAACACTAATCATTCTTATAATTCTGTTGCACTAAAGATGCATTTGTTCAAATCATTCAGCAAAGGAAACAGTCCTTGAGTAGAATGAAGAACAAACTGGCTAATAGATAATTACTACGTGACCATTTCCTTTAGGTTTCTCATTAGGCAAACAATTGCCAACTGTCTATGTTTTGTGAAGCAAGGTGTCGTACCAGTTAAGAATACAGAATTTGGAAACGGTGACCCCAGCATTTATTACTTGTGAGACTTGGCCAAAATTTAATCCTACAAGATCTCAGTTTCTTCATCTCTAAACTGTTAATAATAGTAGCAGTGGGAACAGTGAAGGAGAAATGACAGGCACTAAATAACAATTTTAAGATGGGATTTCATGGTGTTTTATCTCTAGAATGTAAGAAGACTTGGACTCTTATCAACTGACTAGTTTAATCAATCCAACATTGTCCCTTGATTTTAGACCTTACAAATAATTCACAGGCCAAGAAACACTACCAATGACAAGTATGATCAATATGAAACATCTGCTGTGTTTCCAAAGGAATATTGGGTCCTGGGGAAAGAATATACAGCAACAAAACAGTCACTGTTTTCCTAAGAGTCACCTTCAATCAGTTTTTAGGAAAGGTGAGAAATAAAAAGCTCTCTCCTTATGGAAGAAAAGAGAAAAGGGAAGGCCTTAGCAATGTCTCCTCTGGCATTCTATTCTAATGTGAGGGAACTGCATCTGACATTGTGCCATTCCAGAATGGGAAATTTCTCTTGACGAATGGAAGTTTAAAAATGAGACTTTCTGGGTTCTAACTGAATCTCACTGTACTGTACTCACAACTGCACCTCACACCTGGGTATCTTCTCCAGCCTTCTAGAGGGTATTCCATTGCCTCAGCCAAACCTGAGAAAACAAAGATATTCAAACACTGCAGTATCCATCTTTACCTCATATACTTTAAAGACACATGAGCAGACATCTAGGAAGAACGTCAAATTCCCCAAGCTGGATGCAGACTTCGGAGAACCTGATTTCCAGGTTTTAACTCAATATTTTCCTACCCTAAAAATAACACCCTCTTACTGCTGTGGCATGAGAAAATCCAGTCTGAACAGCTTTTTCATATCAGCAGAGGGTGTGTGTATCATGCACACTGGACTCAGAAGGCTTCACCACAGCCCTAAAAATGGAACACATCTATGTCCAGAGACCTCAATCCTAGCATACTTTTTGCACATTTCCTATGGAAATCCAAAGGAAGTTTCTTTGTAAAACTCACAATATTTTCTCTAAATCCAGCAAAATTTGGTATGTCATAGGGTAGGGATGGAAGGTAAGTTACCTAGCACCACATATGTTAAATGATTTAATTTCCTGGCAGAATGAGTTTGGTATTAATGACTTTAAGAATCATGAAACTTCCCTGCCTCTTTCAATGTAGACAATCAGCAGCCACCAAAGAGCAAATGCTTTGATGATCAATGTAACTGCCATGTGTTGTTCGACCCTCTACTGAGGAAGTATATTTTGGGGGTAAGAACACCTACAACCAGACCAGAAAGAGAAGGCAGGGAACATGCCTTCATTTATAACACATTACATCAGCACAGAAGGTATTTCATTCACCACAATCCCCGGTGCTAATCCTCAGGTTTCAGTCACACCGTCTGCTTTTTCACTCCTAGGCTTCAACTTCATTTTGTACCCAAAGTGATCTGGATAGTAAACAATGCATTTTTACACAACAGGTTTGGGAATGAATAATATCAGATGAGGTTGTATTGATCCAGAGTAGAAAGAATCTTCCATTGGACTTAGAAGAAAACAACAACAACTATGTCTGCTGTAAAATTAAGCAAGTAATTTAATCATAAAATTACCACAATATTGATATATATTGATGACCGAAACAATACTAGTTTCACATGAGAGAACAGGGAAAAAGAAGAAGAAAGATAAGAGAGGAAAGAAGGCAGAAGAGAGAAGAAAGGAAAGAGGAGAGAGAAGGGAAGAGTAGAATACAGTAGAGAAGAGAATGGAAGAGACTAGAAGAGAGGAGAGGAGAGGAGAGGAGAGGAGAGGAGAGGAGAAGAGAGGAGAAGGGAGGGGAGGGAAGGAGAGGGGAGGGGAGGAGCAGGGAGGGGAGGAGAGGGGAGGAGAGGAGAGGAGAGGAGAGGAGAGCCAAAGTCAGAGAAAGAGAAAGTTAGAGTCTGATAGGGGGAAGCAGGCAGAAAGGAAAAAATATTAAAGAGTAGTGAAAGCATGTATTCAAATCTTAGCTAAATAAAGAACCATGTACAGTGAGATCATGTGATAAGCATTTAGGGATTGAATGAGTACATGAATGAAACATAGTAATAGTAGTAATATTAGTACTAACCAGCACTTTTTAATACCTTCATTAGATAGTCCTCATTCTTAACTAATGAAGGTACTCAATCTCATAATAATGCTCAAAGGGTAGATGCTGTTTTCATCTTTATTCTACTAGTAAGAACAAAGAGACATGGGGATTTTAAGAGCCTTATCAAAGGCCACGCATCTATTGGCAGTGAAGTACAATTTGGCCCTGTGAAGTCTCTTACCAGAGTCCATGGTCCCTAAAAACCTCTCTAAAAACATTTAAGAAATGAACTGGAAGTCCAGAGACAGAATGAGCTCTACAGATGATACAATCAGTTATCAATGTTTTTGCCTTAAAAATATCCCTTTTATTTTCATCTACCAGTTTCTACTATATTCATTCTTGTTTTCATCCTAAAGCAGTTGTCTCTTGTGGTCACGGGTTGTCCTTGGTTGCATATGAGAGTAGAAAGGGGGGTGGGGAAGGAGGGAAGTGGTGAGCAGGGGAGAAGGGAAGGGAAGATGAGGAAGAGGGAAGGGGAGGAACTTGGCCTATAACATTCACTGAGTATAACTATTCACTCCAACGTACTTGGGGAAACTGAGGGCAGATAGATAACCTACTCGAGACCAACATAGCCACAAAGAGAGTGACATGAACTGATTGAGTTAGATAACCCCTCTGAGCTCAAATGATTTGGGGTAATTCAGTATAGAGTCCACCATTGTATTTTGGCTTAGAAATGGCATGGCCTCATCATAAATTTTGTGAATTAGAATATCTTTGCTTGGCCTCCAATTTTAACATTCTTTGACCTTATGAAAATATCCCTAGACAAACATTTTCCTGTACCTGATTTTTTTTTTCTAAGAAAGCACAATTACATTTGCATCATTTGCAATACTGGTATCCTAGAAGAGAAAACAGGATGAAGTCAAGGGAAAATATAAACCACTTTTTCTTTAGGTCTCAAGGTTTTTTTTCCATCATGACCTAGGATCGACCCACACAATGAATTCAGAAGTGATATTTGCAGACATCATCTGCTTAGCCTTGCCATATTAGAGCCATGATTCTGCTGCTCTGTCAGTGTACACTCACAAAAGTGGAAGGTGCCCAGGTTGGTTTTACACGGAGCGCTAGCAGACGGGCCAGCAGAATCTCATTATCACTCAGGGATATGAAAATAATGTGCCCCAATAAGGCAAAGAGGCAGTTCTCACCAGTGCAACAACTCTAACTCCATGAAAGTGGAATCAACAGCTGCTGTATGTTCCCATGGAGACCTAGGGACCTGGGAAGTCTTCATCTGGGAGCATGCCTTATTGTCTCTGCTTTCTCTAACAGTTTTTGGTTTCCATATCCATTGCCATTAAAGAAACATTGTAACTATAACTGGGTCTACTGGCCTCTTAGCATCAATCACTTCCCTGTCCCATGGAGACAGTCATGCAGTTACACAGGAAATTGAACAAGAACAGTTTGGGAGTCAATCATCTTCCTGTGTAGGCTCTAAGTACTGAACTGAGAGATGGCTGAAAGCAGTTATTCTGAGGTGTTGTATATGATTCTATAGGCTCTCAGTGTACCCTAAAATAATTGAAGGAATCCACTTAAGAGCATAATGAGCTGGTGAGAATACTTCTGTCTTGGCAGACAAAGTAATTCCCTGCTGAGTTGAGCTCTTCAGAACCTTATTATTCAAAAAAGTAGTCAATAGAACCAGCAACATCTGCTGGAAATCAGCATCTAGGGTCCTACGCTACAGCTGCTGATTCAGAATCTGATTTTTTTTACTAGGTTCCCAGGGGCTTCCTAGCCACAAAGAAGTTTGTTAGTGCTTCTTTAAAGAACACGTTTCTCTGGCTCATAGCACCCTAACTCTCTCCCATTAAATAGAAAAGTCGATTTTATGAGGAGAATTCGTTGGGTCCCCCAAATACTCTGGAAATACTCATCATTAGTTTTATGTCTTTCCAACAAGGAAGTGAATGAGACCAACATAAACAAGCCCCTCTCTCATTCACACCTGAGATGCCTCTACCATTCTTGATAGTCTCTAGATGTTTCTCTTAGGATATACTTTACTATTGATTATTCTTATGTAATTACCAAGCATTACAAATAAACCTTAACATTGCTCTCCTGAAATGATGTGAAACACAAGGCAATCCGTGCTGGTTTGAATAAGATCTATCACTCTTGCTGAAATCAGACCACTGTTGTGAGGTGTGAAGAGGGTGGAAAGTCCATCCTGCTCTGCCATTAATAGATAGATAGGCCCCTTGGCAGTGAGTAAGATTAGTAAGGTCATTGGGATAGAGACCCAGGATTTCATACTGGCAGGTTTATGTGAAGAGGGAAAGAGACCAGTACATACACACACACATTCTCCCTGTCTCTCCCATGCCGTGTACTCTGAACCTCAGAACTTCTTGAGCCTATGGTACTATATTGGTACTGTATTATCAACAACAGAAAAATAGACACAATCTAAATTTACTAATGTAAGTATGAATATTTTCATCAGGTCAAAGAATACCCAAATTGGAGGCAAAGCAAATAGATACAATCTAATGTCAGTAATGTGAGGAGATTAAAGTAAGGAGACTGGAGAAGGTATCACTTCCATACTCAGGGGTAAAGTTGGTCTCAAATGAGAAGGGATTTGTTTCTTCTAGGTGACAAAGGCTAGAAATAGAGCAAATGGAAAGCTGATATGACAGGGAGGGGTATTTCAAGTTTATTTAAGAAGCAAATCCTGGACAGAAATATCAAATATAATGCTGTGAACATTATCCAAACTGTACGGAGAATAAGATCCATTACTTTCATCATGACTGAGAAGATGTCAGACCTCTGCCTCTCTCACCAACCTCCTCCTCATTCACGGAGTTCACAGAATCACAGTGCAGTGGCGCACTATCTCAAAATACAGAATAGATATAATTTTAAAAAGAGTGTCACACTTCAACCCATTATCTGACACATACTCCAAGCTCACTCCACCAAGAGATTCTGCGATCACCTCGATTAGATTGGGGAGCCCCTCCTGGTTCCCTGGGGGACATCTTCACCCAAGTCCAGTCCCTGTCCAATTGTTACCCCATCCTGTGTGTGAGGCTGTGTATGTGAGGCTGTGGCTGTGGCTTCTATCCACCATAATTCTTGTCCCTCATCTCTCTCTGTTTACTAATCAGTGATTCTGAAGTAATATACAACCTCATCTACCAGTTCTTATATTGACTATGAATTACTTCTTGCTAAAATTACCATTAGGTTCTGAGTTGCCTGAAGATCTGGTTCAAAGGCTGGTTCACTTGACAAAGGCGAAGAAATGAAGAATCCAAGTTAGGATCACTATCAATATTTCTGCCCCAAACCAGGAAAATCTGATGAGTGTTTGATTGTATCAATGTCAATGTCATGGTTTTGATATTATATCATAGTTTGGGGAGATGTTACCACTGGAGAAAACTGAAGACCCATGAGATCTCTTGTATTCATTCTTACAACTTACATATGAATTGACACTATCTCAGAAAAGATTAGTTTAAAAAATCACCCATCTTACCCAACTATGGCATATGCTTGTAAATAATTAGTCAATACAATAATTAGCCAATATAAGTTATGTGCCAGGCAGGAAAATATACCTACTATGAGGAAACACAGTCAACTTCATAAGTATAAATAAGGACAGGGAGTTCACTTAATAGGATCCCCTCTGGGAAATATAAACCACATTAGGTTTTTCTGCAGAGATAATTCAATATAATGAATTGTTACACTAAAATCATTCTTAAAAGCTAAAATGGCACAAAAAGAATAATGAGAGATCATGCCACCTCATATAGGGAACTAATAGAAGAAGTTGGTTTTTATGAGAAGTTAAAATCTTGGAAGGGAAAAGGTCCCAATGAAATAAGACTCAGAACAAAACAGATGAGGTACTGCCCAGTGGGGGACTGAAATGCAAGAGTTTGGAAGACTGGCAACAAACCTAATATCTAAAGCTCCAAGTTCATAGTTGTTAGTTATTGCTCCCTTTTTTTACGAACCATTCCTTGTCCCTTTGCCTTTAGCCAGCAATTCAGATGACTGAGGTTTTTACTTGATGAGATGAACCAATCTCAGTGGTCATGTCCTTTTAGGGGTTGCTATAGGATTCTTTTGCTAACTTTTACAAGAATTCAGAGGAGTTCTAAGAGGTGCAACAAGAGAATTCCTTCACTTTTACTTGGTGTCACTCCTGCCTCTGTCATACAGAAGCATCCCTGCAGGATCAATTACTCCAGCCCACATGTTCCATTATCAACCAACATGGCCAGAAGATTCAACTCCCAACTCGATGGACACAACTACACTACTCACATGAGGAGCAAAATCAAGCAAAACTGCTGATCTCACCATTCTGCAATAGGAAGTAAGCATTCTAAAAATCAATTGTCAAAAGCAATAGTGAGAGGAAGCATTTCAGTTTCTCCGTCCGTGTTTCTGGGGATTCCAGTTGTAGAAGAAACAGTGCCATGGTACTGATCATTGATTTGGACCTCTAACATGGAACCTCAAGAGAGCTGTCTTCTCAATGGAAAAGTGACTCCATCTTTCCGTGGTCATTCTGTCATCCTGTCAGGCCTGGATAGGAAGTACTATGAAGAATTATTGATGTAGCTCATCTCCTTAATCTCCATTCCTCTCATCATTGGTCCCCTCTCCACAGGTAACACTCTATCCCAATTGTCTTGGGCAACTATGGAAAAATCTTAAGCCAAATTTTCATATATTTCTTAACCATCTTAAGCCTCCAACTGACTAGTAAAGCAGAGTTACTTGAGGTCTCCAGGAATTTGTACCATTTCAGAGCTGTGTTTGTTCACCCGTTGTATTCATATTTTTTCTTTGCCCATAGTCATAGAAAGACTTAAGTGAATATGTAAACACACTAATACAAACATGTAAAACTCTTTCATCTCCTTTGTTTTTCATAGCGCTCACCACTACTGAGCTACATTATTTGTAAATTTGATGGTCTTTCATTGTTTATCTTCCTGGTTAAAATACAAGTCCATGAGATCTAGAAGTCCTAATCATCACTACTTCTCCAGAAGTGCTTAGCACAGTGTCTGATTTGAAAGGCCCTTATTAAATGATTGTTGAATAAATAAACATCTCAAGGGCAGTTTACAATGCTTATCAAAATGTTTCAAGGCTTCTAGAGTAAAATTTTCACCTCTAAAAATTCATCCTTAGAAAATCCATTCATCTCAGTATCATTCAGTCAGGAAGAATTGTTCATAGCATAAGATCTGAAAAAAAGGTAATGTCACAAACACACAATCATAGATTCTTTATCTAATATCTCAACAACTAATTACTAAGTGCTTACTAAATTTCAGGTATTTGGCTAGTACCAAGGACACAATAGATAAAGGGACAGAGAAAAAAAAAGGACAAGATCCTTCCTGGAACCCAGAGTGATTGAGATACCATTTTGTCTTTTCTTTTTTTTAACACAGCAATGAAGTGAACATTAGCTTATAGGAATTCCACTAATAATCACAATAATAATGAGGATATTTCGCATTTGCATAGCACTTACAACTTTTCATGGTAATTCTCCAGCCATTATATTTCTTAAAATTAGGTTCGATTAAACTGCACTTGAACTTCATTATTAGATCTTTTCTGGGAAGAGAGTTGAGAGACTGTTGGCCCTTTTACATTAATTATGGACATATAAGATGAATTAATCAAATTCTGCTGTATTTGCTATCAAGGTCAATTGAGTGGGAAAAAAAGTCACTCCGCAGGGTTTTGAGTAGGATGCAACAGAGAGGATTGGGGGAAAATAAAGTAAATAAAAGTTTCTTGAAATGATTTTCTTTTTAAATGAATCTGAAACCCTTGTCTGAGTGAAGCATCGCCAGCAGTCTACACAAACACTATCATCTTGCAGATGCAGATTCATTGGCACAGGTGGATTTTGGTGAAGCTATTAGGACTCTAGCTGACAAACTGCATTTGTTTGATGCACTACCAAAACTCTGACAGAGGACTCAACAAAGTACTCAACAGCACAGGTGTTTCTGTATTTACATACAGAATTTTTACCCCCACAGTTTAGGCTGGCACCTCTTTTCATCTAGATTCCTCCTTTACCTGTTCTTTCATTCAGGCTAGAGCAACTCAGACAGAGCTTGGGCAGAGGGTACACAGAGTCTGAGGCAAATCTATTTGTGAGGCCCTTGTTTAAACAATTTCATTTCAAATACATTATTAAAATTGATTGGGTCTATGATAGTGATTTATCAATGAAGATTTTAAAAACTAGGTAGAAAAGAAGAAATTGTGCTTGTGTCTAGTCAAGGCATAAAAGGATCCTTTGTAAGTACCCCAGCACCAACTTTGCCAATTCTGGTATAAGAATCATCTTTTCATCATCTTTCAAGTCAAATATGTGATTCTTAGTTAATTTCAAGATATCTACCATAAGAAAAAAAGAGTATCAATGCTGTTAGTACACATAAGTCACAGAATTTAGAAACCTGTTGATATAGACATAATATTGATCCTTCTGTAGCGCTCCTCGGATACTGTTGTTTAATGTTATTTACATGATTATTCCACAATACCCTGGTCAACCTATATCTCTACTTGGAAATACTGATTTTCTAAGATTCTCTCAGAAGTTATTGTGCTTCATTGATTATAACCACAGATGTAAGTCTTTCTTAGATTTTTTTCTAGTTTTTTTCCAAATTTATTGTACAGAGGGGTTCTTTTTTTTTTTTTTTTTTTTGGATCTGGCTCTGTGAATTGAAGTAAGGTCCTGGGTGCTGTCCCTGAGCTTTTTTGTGATCAAGGCTGGAGTTCTACTACTTGGACCACTTCTTTCAGTGGAGATCAGAGTCTTACAGACTTCCTTGTTCAGGCTGGCTTTGAACCACTATCTTCAGATCCTGAGTTGCTAGAAATACAGGCATGAGCCACCTGTTTGTGGTTCAGAGGAGCTTCTTTAAACATGTTTATTTATGCATGTGATGTATCTTGGCCAGTCACGCCCTCCATCACAAATCCACCTCTCCTTTCTCCTTTTTCTAAACTAATTTTAGCAACTTTCCTCATTCCATGTTCACATATGCACATAAAGCATTTTATCCATATTAACCCTTTGTCACCCTCTCCATTTGCCTGCCCTTTCCACACTGGTCCTTACACCCCAGATCTAGCATGTTTCACCGTCCTAATATTCATTCTTGTTAAAGCGTATGGCAGGGGTTTCAGCATGGTATCTTACACATACACATACAGAGGCCTTGGCAAGATTGTACCATAAGAATGTGTATAAAAATTGTAGAAAGAGAGATGGGTAGGTGGCTCAGTGGTAGAGTGCTTGCCTTGCACGCATGTGGCCCTGGGTTCAATTCCTCAGCACCACATAAGCAGAAAAAGCTGGAAGTGGCGCTGTGACTCAAGTGGTAGAGTGCTAGCCTTGAGTTGAAGAGCTGAGGGACAGCACCCAGGCCCAGAGTTCAAGCCCCAAGACTGAAAAAAAATAGTAGTAGATAGAAACAGATTTAGAGCCTGATGCTAATCTGTGAAAACGTCTTCAACCTTAATTGCTTGTATGTGAGAAAAAAACATGATAGAAATTTTCTCAAATTTAACCACAAACAATAATTTCCATTAAAACGCAAAGAAACATCCAAGCATGCTAAAGGAGAGATTGGGTTATCCTTCAGTTTTCTGAGTGGAAAATGTTACAAAGTCACTGTAATATAAAGACATTAGCCGGTTGCAGGTGGTTCACGTGTGTAATTTTAGCTACTTGGAAGGCTGAGATCTGAAGATCATGATTCAAAGCAAGCCTGGTCAGGAAAAGTCTGTGAGGCCCCTTATTGCCAATTAAACACACACACACACACACACACACACACACACACACACACACACACACACACAATCTCAGGGACAGTGCTCAGGCCCTGAGTACAAACATCAGGATTGGCAAAAATTGTGTGTGTGTGTGTCTGTGTGTCTGTGTGTCTGTGTGTGTCTGTGTCTGTGTCTGTGTCTGTCTGTGATATCAAAGGGTATATAATTTAAAATGAAAGAAATAGAATTACCATGCATTTATAAATAGATCTTTAGTAGTTACAAATTTTGTGATGTTTATGCAATTTCTTTTTTTTTTTTGGTCGGTCGTGGGGCTTGAACTCTGGGCTTAGGCACTGTCCCTGCCCTCTTCAGCTCAAGGAGAGCACTCTACCACTTGAGCCACAGCACCACTTCCTGTTTATGCAATTTCTTAATGTTATAACTTGCTATAGTTTCCTTTCTCATTCTAAATAAACATTTTCTTACACACCTAGTCTTGAAATCATTTTGTTAAAAAATATCCTCAAAATTGTATATAATTCCAGCCTCAGAAAACCTAGAACTATCCCTGTTTATAAGGCCACATTTCAAAATAGATGACTTGTCAATTGAAACTTATCATTAGCTGTAAAAAAAAAAAAAAAGGTGTGTAGATTTATTAGTCTCTCTGGGTAGCAAGCACAGCATTTACTCCCCAAAAGAAACCATTCACACTAATTTTTTAAAAAATAATCCATCCATTCATACCAAATGAGACTTTCATCAGATATATATTCATATATATATATATATATATATATATATATATATATATATATATATATATATTCACACAAATAATCCCTAACCTCTTCATCCTGGATGTCAGAAGATGGATAAATATCATACCTGGCAAGATTCCTGTCTTGGAGAATTCATTTAATTCCTAAACAAAGCTTACATTAATTTTATCTTTGTTTTCCTAACAGCTCCTTCTTACATGGAATTCTCTTGGGATAAGATTCTAAAGTATTGGGGCCTGTTACAGCCAGCTGTGCAGGGCTGGGCTGTGGGCCAATGTGTGTCAATGTGTGGAAGGCCAGCAGGTCAGCAGAATCCTGGTGGAGTTCTGCTAAAACAGCATCCCCCAAGGAGCGGTGTCTACACTTCATCACTGGGGAAACCAAATTTCACAGCCCCCTCAGCTACATATGACCAAAACCAGACCCCAGTGAAAATCGAGCATCTGTGTTTAGGGTGGTCACTTTGAATAATACAGCAGATAGAAGAGAAGACCAGGATACCAGTGGGAGATTTTTTTTAATTGGAACTCTTCAGTGTTATTCCTATATAACCAGATTTTTCAATAGGACAAGGCAAGAGTAAAACAATGTGCCTCCTGTTGGAGTCAATATGAAAACAGAGAGTTATTGACAGTATCTTGCTCTAGACTTGGCTTATATTGTCTGAATTCATGTCAGTCAAGGGATTAACATAGATTGTGTTAAACAACAATAGAAAAATTCAAAAATCAAAATCTTAATAGCTAACAAAATAGGAACTGATTTTTTTTAACCTATGCAAAGTCCAATGTGTATGTTTGTGGGCTGTCCTCAAAATACGTCTCAGGAGTTCAGTGTGCTCTTATCATGTGGATCTACCACATGATATGTCCTGGAGACATACCTCTGAAAGGTGGAAAGAGTAAGGAAAGGAGGATAATGTAGAATTTTGCATCTGTCAGATTGGGAATGGATTTTTTTGTTCACTTCTGCCCATGTTGCTCTAGCCAGGATTCAATCATGTGTGGCTTCATCTGACTGAGGGAAAGATTGGGAAATATCACCATACTGACAGGAAATAGGTTTGGCACTACAGGTGATTTCACCATAAACCAGATAAACCTAACGTCAAGTTCAACATATCAAAAAATAAATTTGCATATTGAGAAAACTTTCAAAATCTCCAATAGTAGCTAGAAATCAGTTTTTTAACTTGATGCTAGAAATGAATCTGATCTATATTGTTGTTCTTGTGCTCAAGTAAATTGATTTACCCTCTCATCTTTTATTTGGTTCTAGTTACTATGTACCACATGGAGTGAAGCTGAGAGAATTAATATTTAAAATTCAGAAACATTTTCCCTTTTGCCATCCCATGCCCTTTCTTCAGGACTTCTGATAGGGACAGTGATACTGTGGGCTTCAGTGTATTTAGTTCAGTCTGAAATCCTTTCCACAGTAGTTCTATAGTATTTACAATTAATTTGGGAAACTAATTTGAACTACAAAGTTAGGCTGGTTAATGACTTCAAACATCATAGGATTACTCTTATTTTTGCATTGTAATTGGAATATTACAATATGTTGATGCAGCCTATGTCCTCAGATATTGGTGGGGGCAAAATCCCTTTCCAACTGAGTTTGAGCATCATTGCAGATGACATACTACAGTTCTTTCTTCTGGAGATTTAGAATAGCTATGATCATGTTAAAAAACAAAAACAAAAACTTAAGAAACCATGCACCAATCATGACAGTTTCTTTGTTCCCATTTTCCTAAACTTTTCAAACATGCAAGTTATTTTTAATATTTATTGTCACTGCTCTTCATTTTTTAATTTAAAAATCTAATTTATGTATTTATTTATTTATAGTATACTTTCTTGAATTTTTTTTATTGTGAGAATACCGTACAGAGGAGTTACAGTTACATGAGCAAGATAATGAGTACATTTCTTATCAAGCATTGTTGCCTCCTCTTTGTTTCCCCTTCCCATCCCTTCCCGTACTCCCCCCTTCCCCACACCCGATTCTCCCCCCAACCCCCACCAAATTTGTAAAGTTCGTTTTTCAACATAATGACTTGTACATCTCATTGTTGCAATGGGTCCACCTGTATCCCTAGTTAAACGATTTGTTTTTTCCCTTCCCCTGGGGGAGGGACATACAAAGCAACAAAGAAATCATCTTATAAATATGTAAGAAACAATTGCATGAAAGGGAAAAAAAACATTTGAATACTTATCTTGGGGTTCATTCCCCTAACATCAACTTATCTGACCTTTTCTGCTTGTCTCAGAAATATACTAGTTATTGCAAATAAGGGAAACCATGGGATCTATGTTTCTTTGGGCCTGGCTTACTTCGCTTAATATAATTTTTTCCAAGTCTTTCCATTTCCTAACAAATGGGGCAATGTCATTCTTTCTGATGGAGGCATAGAATTCCATTGTGTATATATACCACATTTTCTTGATCCATTCCTCTACTGAAGGGCATCTGGGTTGGTTCCATATCTGAGCTGCAATAAACATAGTTGTGCTGGTAGCTTTACTGTGGTCTTGTTTGTGATCATTTGGGTAAACGCCCAAAAGTGGGATTTCTGGGTCATAAGGGAGCTCTATGTGGAGTCTTTTGAGGAAACTCCATACTGCTTTCCAAAGTGGTTGAACAAGTTTACACTCCCACCAACAATGCAGTAGGGTTCCCTTCTAGCCACATCCCCTCCAGCATCTGTTATTATTAGAGTTCTTGATTATAGCCATTCTAACTTGGGTGAGGTGGTATCTCAATGTTGTTTTGATTTGCATTTCTTTTATGGCTAGGGAGGTTGAATATTTTTATTTCTTCATGTGTATATTGGCCATCCTTCTTTCCTCTTCAGAGAAGTTTCTTTTTAAGTCTTTAGCCCACTTATTTATTGGGCAGTTGTGTCTTTGAAGATTTGTTTTGGGGGGATTTAATATTTTAAGTTCTGGGTATATTTTAGATATGAGACCCTTGTCTGTTGTATGGCTAGTGAAGATCTTCTCCCAATCCGTGGGCTTTCTATTGATTTTGCTAGCTATGTCCTTTGCCATGCAGAAACTCTGCAATTTCATGCAATCCCATTTGTCCAACCTTTCTTTGATTTCTTGTGTTTCTGGGTCTCTGTTAAGAAAATTTTGGCCTGTGCCAAGGAGACCTAGGGTTTCTCCTATTTCATCCTGTAATGTTTTCAGAATGTCTGCTTTGACTCCGAGGTCTTTGATCCATTTGGAGTTGATTCTGGTGCAGGGTGATATATAAGGATCTAGCTTTAGTTTTCTACAGGGAGTTAACCAATTTTGCCAGCACCATTTACTGAAGAGGCTGTCTTTCTTCCATTCTATTATTTTAGCTCCCTTATCAAAGATTAGATGGCTATAGGTCTGTAGGTTCATTTCTGGGTTTTCAGTTCTATTCCATTGGTCCTGAGGTCTGTTCTTGTGCCAGTACCAAGCTGTTTTGATTACTATGGCTTTGTAGTAGAGCTTGAAATTTGGTATTGATATTCCTCCAGCACTGTTCTTTCTGTTAAGGATCGTTTTTGCTATTCGGGGTCTTTTATTGTTCCATATGAATTTTTGTTTTTATTTTAGAATTTTTTATTTTATTTTATTTTTTTATTGTGAAAATGCTGTACAGAGGGGTTACAATTACATGAGCAAGATAATGAGTACATTTCTTATCGAGCATTGTAGCCTCCTCCCCTTTGTTTCTCCTTCCCATCCCTTCCCATCCTTCCCCCGCCCCCCCCCCACGCAATCCTCCCCACTCCACCCCACCCCCACCAAAGTTGTAAAGTTCGTTTTCTATATAACGACTTGTACATCTCATTGTTGCAATGGGTCCACCTGTATCCCTATTTAAACGATTGGTTTTTCCCCTTCCCCTCCACAAATTATACCGACATCAAATACAGTGAAATCAGGGGTTATACTGTAGGGGAGGGACATACAAAGCAACAGATTGCCTCTTCTATTTCCTTGAAGAATGAGGTTGGAATATTGATAGGTATCGCATTGAATTTGTAGATAGCCTTGAGAAGTATTGCCATTTTCATGATGTTGAGTCTTCAGATCCAGCAGCATGGGAGGTTTTGCCATTTTCTAAGTTCTGTTTTGATTTCCTTTTTCAGAGGTCCTTCACTTCTTTGGTTAAGTTAATTCCTAGGTATTTTATTTTTTGTGGGGCTATTACAAATGGAGTTGCTTTCCTGATTTCAGCCACACTCTTCTCGTTGTTGGCATACAGAAAAGCCATTGATTTTTGAGGGTTAATTTTATACCCTGCTACTTTGCCAAAGTTTTGAATCACCTTGAGAAATTTGGGAGTGGAGTCCATGGGATTCTTTAAATACAAGATCATGTCATCTGCAAAGAGGGAGAGTTTTATTTCTTCTTTCCCTATTTGGCTCCCCTTTATGTTTGCATCTTGTCTTATTGCTGTAGCTGCTCTTCATTTTTATATCTCACACAAATTGTAAAACATTTCTAACATAGGAATGCTGAACTAAGAATACAGGATGACTCATTGTAACAATGAGATGTACAAGACACTATGTTAAAAATGAACTTTACAGCTTTGGGGAGGGGGAGGGAAGGAAGGAGTTGGGAAGCTGAGGAGGAAAGGGATGGTAGAGGGAAAATAAAGGAGGTTGTAACAATGCTTGATAGGAAATGTATTCATCACCTTACTCATGTAACTGTAACCCCTCTGTGCAGCATCTTTACAATAAAATAAAATAAAAGAGGGGGAAACAAGGTGTTCAAAGGATTTGGAATTACTAAAAAAGAAGAGAAAAGAAAAAACTTGAAGGCCAGAAGAGGGCCAGCAAGGGCAATAGTAGAGAGGGATTTTCTCAGGGCCTTGTGAGGCATCCTCACTGGGAGGCCCCATCTTGTTTTCCCCATGACCCTATTTCACATGTGTTTGTTTGAACTGCCAACTCAATGCTTTATCAATTAAAATGAATGCATCTCCAATGGTAAACAGATAAGTAAATAGGATCACAAACCATCAATCCCCTTGGGAAGAAATTTCAACCTCTTCCCTACTTTCATTACAGGAAATTTAGCCAGCATCATTGTTTTCTTTAGTACACACTGTCAAAAAAGAAAAGTCAAATTTTAAATTTTCCCACTTTGGGCTTTGCATTTAAACAGAAAAAAAAAAGAACTTTGTCTACTCAGAGGGAAGGACTTTGGGGAAAAATATTAACCAAATAAATTCAATAAACCTCCTACCAGGCATCTCCTCTGGCTTTTCCCTGCTGGGGTGAAAAAAAATAAACTTTCCATTTGATCCTCCCTTGCTGATAGTCTCTTCTAACCGCATCACAAATTGAACTTTAAAATAAATAAATGAATAGCACCAGCTGCTATGGGACTGGAAATGCAGAGATGGATGAGTAGGAACTGATGAGAGAGGAAATCACAGCATCAACTCAACGCTTTTATACATGATCCACCATAACTCACAGTGAAAAGATCTGTAGGTTAACCTTGACCACTTCTCCCCCATTTCCATCTCCTACTAAGAACACACACACACACACACACACACACACACACACACACACGATGGAAAGGGTTTCCTATGCTCTGATTCTCCTGAACAAAATAAGAGCCCTCAGTTACATCAGGATGGAACACAGTGAGGAGAATCCCGTTTGCCTCTTGGTTTTTTCCCATCACGTTATCTCCCTCACAATGTTTGAACACTGTTTTTAGGCTTTCTAGATACTCACTCAGAATAAGGTATAGATTGTGGGTTATGGGTGACAGCTCCCAGGATTTTGTCTCATCATGTTTAGAGTCTGAGCCTGTTTCTGCACCTGTACAGTTGATGTTAGTTAAAACAACACCTTTATTACTTTCATCACTGAGGTATTAAAAGATTGGGTTACACTATCAAGACAGGATCAGACAGAGTAACACTGGCATTATAGGTCTCTAGGACTGCTTGTTTCAACTCTAACAGCTCTGCTTTTGTCTATTTTATGTCTTGGAATCACACATAAAATTTTGCTTAAAAACAGATCTGAGGTGCTTAGAAATATGTGGAAAACATTATCGCATGAGAATGTGCTTGCTAAGCTATGAAGCAGTGTAACTTATTTGTACAGAATTGTATTGAGATCTAGTTTAGGTAAAAGAAAACATACGTATCTCAAGTGTACACTGAGTGGCTTTCTATGTATGGGATGTATAAAGACATACTCTTCTATACAACAACCTCTATACAACTCCAAGACAAAGACTGAACATTTCTTTTACCTATAAAGTTCTTTCACCCCACTCTCTGTTCACTCTCCATTCAAGAGCCCTCCTGCAGTCTTTCTTGAAATACACACACAGCTGCTCCAGGTAAATGATCTGAGCTCATCACCATCCATTACTTTTGCCTGGTCTAAAACTCCATTTAATTGGAACCAGGTAGCATGTACTCTTTTGTATTTGGCTTCTCTCTTGTCAGGTAACATCCAGGAGACTCATCCAAGTTGTGTTTTTACAATTGAAGTTAATATTTCCTTTTAATGCATAGTGTCTCCTCATATGAGTATGCTATATCATGTTGCTCCATTAATTGTTGATAATCTGTGAGACTGTTTTGTGTTTAAAGCTATTAAAAATAAAGCTGTTGTCAAGATTGATGTACAAAGCTTGTGAGCACTGATGAGTGCTCATTTCTCTTGGACATTTAGAAGCCGAGTTTTCGGATGTGTTTAACTTTACAAAAATCAATTTGTCTAAAATCATACACCACTATACATTACCAACAGTAAAGTAAGAGAGCTTCACTTGATTATATGTTATCCGCTTGTGCATATATCAAGGATTTTAATTTAGATCATTTTAATAGATTCAGAATATGTGATTGTGGCTTAAATATACATTTTCCTGATGCTAAGCATAACCTTCTTTGCATGTTAGTCACTCTAATACTTTTGTTTGGACAGTTCAAGGTTTTTTCCTTTTTTGTAAAAATGGGGTGGGTTGTCTTTTTATCCTAGGTAAATAAGGGATCTTTATATATTCTGAATAAAGTCCTTTTTAGATATGTATATTGTGAAGATGTTCTTCCTGCCTGTGACTCTTTATTTATGGTGTCTTTGAAGAACAGAATGTCTTTAATTTTTATGAAGTCTCATTTATAAATTCTTTGCCTCAGCCAAGATAAGCAAAAAAAAATATATTCTCTAACATTTTTTTCCTAGAAACTTTCCATATCTAACTTTCATGTGTAAAGCCATGAGAGAAGTATGTGTTTTTATTTGTTATTGTCACATTGGATCTTAAACGAGATGTTAAGATTAAGCAAAGGTACTGGGGCAACTTGACGTAAAGCTTAGAATCTCCTAGTATCTATTGAAGCTTATAGAATATTTAAATAGAAATGTTTTTGTTTGTCCATCTACCAAGGTGCAAAGAGTCTGAAGAGGGATCTAATGATAATGCCAAAGGGATTCGTTCATAGCAATAACACAAAAGGAATGCACCAGGACTTGCCTGGAAAACTTAAGCGTATAATGACTCTATCCTGCCTGCTGGCTCCTGCATTAACTATCATCCTAGAATGATACTTAATGATCAACTCCTGTAGCAATGCCTATGTTTGTTGTAAATACTAAAGTAGCCAAAAATAGTTGAGGACTCAACTATTCTTCTCTCCTAAATCTGGTCAAAGGACATCAGACATGCTTTATGAATCAAAGCTCCTGACTTTTTGCTCCGTGTAAACTGACTGCTGAGTCTGAAGAATGTATTTTCAACCCTGGTGTTCTTGATCTCCTTTGGGGAGCTTTTCAAAAAAGATATATTGTTAGTGCTCCAGTTTGCATCACCATTTGGTTTAATTATTATTCGTAATTGGGAAATAATTAGATAAAATGATGATGTAAACCCCAGTGGAAAATAGACATCTCTTAAGAACTCTAATGTGTTCCATCACTTAAAAGGAAAGGGATACGACTTACTGGAGGAAAAAAAAAACTAATTAGAAAAGCAGACACATCTTCTCCCTCTCCTCATATTTCAGGCATGCTGGCAAGTGCTCAGAAATGATCAGAGAGTGGCCTATTTTCAAGGACCCCAGGAGAGTATGATAATTTAAATCGTCATCTCAGGAAAGTGCCTTGAGCACTTGTCTTTGCCATTTTATGATCTCCTCTAGGAAGAGAGAGTTTGGCTCTCCAAACTAGGATGGCCATGCAAAATATAGACTCAAGGAAAACGGAGGTCACACCCACACCACAGTGAATTGAGAAAAGTTAGGATTCCTGCCAAGAGAAACACACTTGAACAAAGTAAAAGGAGGGACAAATGTCAAAGACAATGTATCCACAGCAAAAGGAAACAAGACTTTAATCCAGAGATACAAATCAGAAATATGTGATAACACAAGGAGAGGAGAGGGAAGTGAAGAGAGCTACAGGTGTGGGTCCAGCAACTTGGAAACCCCACATAAGTCTAATCCCATCTGCTCAGAGTTAGATCATTAAAAAAAATCTAAATAACAACAAAAAATCAGATAAATATCCAAAAGAATCCAAGATTTTAACCAAAAGAGCAGTTTTATTAAAACAAAATCTTGATGAAAGTCATATTTAACTATATCTTATGAAAATATACATGTTTATTAATAAATTATCATATGGTCATTTGTAGGTTTTTTTTAAAAAAAGATGTCTTGGTAAGAAAAATGAACACTGCAGATGCATTAAAATGTTCATAACACTTTCTCCCAACTGGTTTAGTCAAACAGCCATCTCTTAAACACTAGATGAAAAGTAAACCTAACTTTCTAAACTCAATTACTAGCTATAAATAAGAATTCGCTAATGGTCTCAGATCAGCAGGGTCCTCATAGCAGGACCCCACAGTATAAATTCATCAAACACATATATGAACCCCAAATTAAAGACCTGATCATGAACAGATATCCTCTCCTCTTTTAAAAAAAATTATTGTAAAGATGCTGTACAGAGGGGTTACAGTTACATGAGTAAGGCCATGAGTACATTACTTGTCAATCGTTACCCCTTCCCTTCCTTGTTATTGTCCCACTATCCCTTCCCTCCCACACCTCTCACACTCCTCCCCACCACAACATCCCCCCCCATGTACCATGTGATCTTATTTGTTGTTGTTTCCTTTGTATGTCCTTTCCCCTATGGGATATCCCCTGTTGTCACTGTTCTTGATTTTGGTACCCTGCATCTTGTATATACATTTGTCTAATCTGGGGAGGGGAAGGGGAATAACAAAATGCAGAAACAAGGACACAGGATGACCCATTGCAACAAGGATAACCACAGAACAGTATATTAGAAATGAACTTTACAACTCCTCTTTACTTTCTGCCCAACACTTCCTTCAAAAAAAAAATCTATGAAGGGGCTGGGAAGGTGGCTCAGTGGTAGAGTGCTTGCCTTGCAATGCATGAGGCCCTGGGTTCAATTCCTCAGCACCACATAAGCAAAAAAAAAAAAAAAAATCTATGAATCCCTAGCTCTCCTTCACATGAGTAGAGGCATTTGGCTCATAGGATGTTGATAGAACTGGGACCGCCATTCCAAAGTGTTCAAAATAGTCATTGTATTACCGCCAAGGAAAAGGCTCTGTGCTTGGTAGTTTAAGGTGTAAATTATTGAGTATTGGAGACTTGGAGACTTAAGAGCTACTGGGGAAATGTTTCTCTGAGGATGTGACTTGAGTCATACCTCAATTAAGTAGATGTGTGATAAAGACAGAAGGAAAGCACTCTTGGCAAAGGCACTTAGATACACACGTACCAACATCCACCAGAAAGTGAGAACAAAAGTGAAACACATCAGGGCAAGAATGAAATGGATTATCGGGAGAGAGATCCAAAGAGAGCCAGAGAAATGAGCCTATGGAATGACATATGTGTGGGTTCATGAGTTTTCAGTAAATGGTGAAGATACCTTGAACAATGACAGCACTGCTGTGTCTCAGTGATCTCAGGGCCTGATCAACAATGCTTGCTAAGAAATGTACTCATTACCTTGCTCATGTATGTAACTGTAACCCCTCTGTACAGTATTTTCACAATAAAAAAACCTATTAAAAATAATAAAAAATATAAAATATAAAATAAACATGGCCTATGTTGAGCATCAATCTCTGTTGTATTTTTTGGAAGGAAAACAGCAGGAAATAAAGCCATATGAGTATTACAAGTTTTACCTGAATAGTAAAAGTCAACTCGAAAGCACTATTCCAGATTTTCCTGATTTACTAAGGTTCACACATCAGACCAAAGAGCATTTTTAACAAGGTGAACAATGGAAATCCCTGCTTCAACTTGAAATGATCTAATTGACATCTGTATCTGTTCACAATTTCGACTGAAGTGAGCATTTCTTTACCAAATGTTTGGTGGCTATGCTGGAGTTTGAACTTGAGGCTTTGAGCTCTCTAGGTAGGGGGTAATATGGGGCCCTCAGACCTTTTCTTGCTTTGAAGTTTCAATCAGGGTCTTGCATTTATGCTTGAATCACAATTCTCATATCCACACTTCCTGTGTCACTGGGATGGCAAAAGCCCATCACCGTGTCTAACTTTTATAAGTTGAAATAGTGCCTCTCCAACCTTCTCCTGGGCTGGCTTCTCAATTGCAGCCTTCCAGTTAGCTAGGATTGCACCACACTAGGATTCACCACACTGGCCTGAAGTGACTTTTAGATCTGTGTTCTCTTTCTCATCCACCAGCATCAGGCTGGAAAACTGGCTGCCTGAAAAGCAGTGTCTGTCACCTTCCACTGCAGAAATAGTCTCACCATGTCAATTTCAGCCACCATGAGAAGAGGTCAGTAAAATAACCAAGAGGGAGGTTGCAGAGAGGCTCAAACCCAGCCCTCACAAGCTGGGAACACCCAACTCTGCCATACTATTGCAGTCTTTCATCCCATTCATCTTTGAAAGGTAACTGCCCCTTAGAACTTTCTTCTTAGGTTTGGCCTCTGACCATCCCAGGTAACAATTGCTTCATGAGATAAACTTACCTGTGTTCGTTCCTATGACATTTACTGAGTTTCAGATGGGCACTGGTGGCTCACATCTATAATCCTAGCTACTCAGGAGGCTGAGATCTGAGGATTGTAGCAAAGTCCATGAGACTCTTATCTCCTATTAACCACCAGAAACCTCAAGTGGCGCTGTGGCATGAAGAGGCAGAGCACTAGCCTTGAGGCAAAAAGCTCAGGGATAGTGGGATAGTGTCTAGGCCAAGAGTTCTAGTCCCATGACCAAAAAAAAAAACAGACAAAAAAAAAAACAAAAAGAAATTTGCTGAGTTTCTCCTTTTCTTCAAAGGAAACATTTATAAATTTCAAAATAACCAATTTAATCTCTTTTTATGCCTTTATTGGCGACAAGAAGACCAGGAAATGAAAGTGTAAACTAATTTAAATATATCTACTTCTGAAATAACAATTGCAAACCTTTTGCAGATAAGATAGGGTTAACATGAATAGGCTGAAAATAGGTAATGATGTATTGCCTTTTCTATAGTATGCCAGACATGAAAAATTGACTCGGATCCCATATTAGAAATCCCTTTATTCATAAAAATTGTATTTATGATTATTGTATTATTGTTATCAATACCATTCTGAATAAGATGTTTGGAAACAAATAATGCAACATTTTGATTGATTTTTAAAATTCTTTCCTCCTCAATAATTCTTCTGCAATTAGTGTCATGAATTCTTTCAAAATCAGAAAGAAAAATATTTTAAGTGTTTTGTTCTTTCTTTGTTGAAACATGGCTTAATATTTATTAGCATAATTTTGATTGCTATTACAACACCTTGAATGATGTATTTTTTCCTTGGTGGGCTATTATTTGGCTTACACTCATGATTTTTGCATTAATACCTTTCAAGGTTATGCAATAACAATCAGGAATTATGATAATAAACATTGAACCACATTTCAACAAAATATGATAAACTCGGGTGAGCTTTTAAAAATCCTTTCATTAACAAAGCATCTTATGCTTCAGTGACACTTTAATTACCAAGAAATTCCTTGAGAAAACATGTAATGATTTCTAGTAACTGACAGTGTTGCTATGTGCAACATTTCTTTATGTTAAAATAATTGCTAAAATGTGATCCTTTTATTCCAGATGTGGGGTTTAATTGATTGTATTGTTTTTCAAACACAAAGGTAATTTAAATATATGCTCGCTAGAGTACATAAGTAATTCCAGGTCAATTGAAAACTGTTTAGTAACCTCATAATAATTTTATAATAGCCAGTAGTAATGAAACTATCTTTATAAACTAAGGGTAATTATTTAGATTTTTTTATTATCCCCCAGCATAGTAAAGCAAGCTCTTTTCCAGAAAATCTTAGGTGCATGCAGCAGATTATTTTCTATATGGCTTTCAAAATCCTCAAATCTTTTGCTTATATGGGTACATCTATTAAATTATGAAGAAAAAATTAATCTCTCAAAAACTAAAGCCACTTTAGAAAGAAAATTTTGATCCATGCTACCCTTAAATTTCAATAGTTTATGATTCTATAGACTCTGTTAACAACCTAGACATATTCTTTAAACAACAAACAAACAAACAACAGTGGTTCATGTTTGTAATCCTAGCTACTCAGGAGGCTGAGATCTGAGGATTTTGGTTCACGGCCAGTCCAGGCAGGAAAGTCTGAGTTTCATCTCCAACCAACCACTAAAAAGCTAGAAGTGGAACCTTGGCTCAAGTGATAAAAACCCAGCCTTAAGTAAAAGAGCTAAGGGGTAGTACCCAGGACCTTAGTTTAAGCCACAGTGCTTAAACACAGAGAAAGCAATCAAGGAAGGAAGCAATCAAGGAAGGAAGGAAGCAAGCAATCAAGGAAGGAAGGAAGGAAGGAAGGAAGGAAGGAAGGAAGGAAGGAAGGAAGGAAGGAAGGAAGGAAGGAAGGAAGGAAGGAAGGAAGGAAGGAAGGAAGGGAGGAAGGAAGGAAGGGAGGAAGGGAGGAAGGAAGGGAGGGAGGGAGAGAGGGAGGGAGGGAGGGAGGTATGTTTGAATGTGTCTGTTCTTTTTTCTTATTCTTTTTTACCTGGTAGTTTGGTATAGCAAGAGCCCTAAATCAAAAGCTAGATGCACAGTCCCTTCTACAAACACCTGTTATTTTCCCAGAGCTCCTTCTCTGAGTCAGAGAAAAACATCCACTAGATAAACCTTTTGTCATCACACAGGGTCCCTTTTGAAACTGACAAACAGAATGAATTTTTTTAACCAACGAAATACAGCCATGACCCACACAATAACATTTTATCAATATAGTTTAATTTTAAAAAAATCAATACAGTTTTCTACACCATAGACAATCTTTTTTGTAAAGCCAGGGCAGAGCACAACACAGACATCCTCTTGCACATTTCTATCCTCTTTGTGGAACTCACCTTCAAGGGTCATTCTCCTACTGGGATGATAGGAGAAACGCACAATCTAAAGCCACAGGAATAAAAGTCTGGTGTCTTTACGGTGTGGTTGAAGGATTAGAGCAGGGAGGTTTCCTTGAAAAAAGTAAATCCCTAAGGATTCTGTAAGGCTACTTGAAGGGAGGAAAAGTCAGCAAGGTGAATGGTGCAGCCTGGGACATTCAGCCGTGGTCCATTCAGAGCCTCTGAATTTGTCTTTTGTGAGCAATAGGCTTTCTGGTATGTTATAATAGAAGAGCTTTAATCTTCTCTATTTGGGCAATGTATGAGTTTCTATGCACATAGCCAAGTTCCCCTGAGTTGAGCACTTGCTGATTGGTAGAGCTATGGGTCTAAGGAATTAAAAAGAGACTTATCTGGAGAAGAAATAAGAATGGCTTATAGACACACGAAGAAATGTTCAACTTCTCTGGCCATAAAAGAAATGCATATCAAAACTACATTGAGATTCTACCTCACCCCATGTTAGAATGGCTATTATCAAGAAAACAAATAATAACATGTTGGTGGGCATGTGGCCCCAAGGGAATGCTACTACATTGCTGATGGGAATGTAAACTGGTTCAACCACTCTGGAAAGCAATTTGGAGGGTCCTCAAAAGATACACATACAGCTCCCCTGTGACCAAGCATTCACACTTTTGGGCATTTACCCAAATGATTACAAAAAAGGCCACACTAAAGCTACCAGAACAACTGTGTTTATCACGACATTATTTACCATAGCTAAGATATGGAACCAACCCAGCGGCCCTCTCAGTAGATGACTGGAACAAGAAAATGTATATATACACAGTAGAATTCTGTGCTTCCATAAGAAAGAATGGCATTGCCCCATTCATAAGGAAATGGAAAAACTTGGGAAAAATATTAAGTGAAGTAACCCAGACCCAAAGAAACATAGGCTCTATGGTTTCCCTCATTTTTAATAATTAGTATAAGTCTAGGATAGTCCTAGCAGAGGATCACAATAGCTCAATAGCAATGTACACCTGACCATTAAAATTATGCTAATTGAAATGAACTCCAAGACATGGAAACAAGAGGGTTTTTTTGTTTGTTTTTGTTTTGAATGTACAGCATGAAGTTCTTTCTTTTTCCCCCTTTGCTTTATCCCTTGTTGTCATTGTTTTTTATTTTGGTGCCCTGTGTCTTGTATATATGATTATCTGATTTGATGAAGGGAAAGGGAATAACAAAGTGTTGAGACATAGGACAAAGAGTGAACCAATGCAACAGCAATACTCACAAGACACTATAGTGGAAATGAACTTCACAACTTAGGAAAGGGGAGTAAGAGAAAACAAGGGAGGTGGTAACAATGTTTGACACAAAATGTACTCATTTCCTTACTTCTGTAACTGCAGCCCCTCTGCACAACACCTTTGCAATAAAATTAAATTAAATGTTAAAAAAAAAAAGAAAAGAAAATTTGGCTCATGACTTCCAGTCCAGTGCTTTGTTTTCTAGATGTCATTATCCTGGAGTACGGGAATATATTACACAGACTGTGATATCTACAGACCTCTCATTAGACTTAACATGTTTCCTCAGAGAGGTAAGACCCAAGGTAAGAATGCCTGAGTGGAAATACTGGTCCTGAATCAGGATAGATCATAACATATAATTAATTATTGCTGTCATCATTCGTGCTTCAGGAACCAGCCAGTTACTCCCTTGGGAGCCTGGGAGAGGACATCTGTGGTATTTAATTACAGAATAGGGTGCACTGGTCACTATGGACTTGATGTATTTGCAGGCTGAAGTCTTTAACATGCCTTCTTCAGTACAGAGGGTTTCACACATTCAACAACAATACCTCCTGCCTTAACTTCCATTCTCGTCCAATTCCCTCCCCCAACAACTTCTCCCTTCTTCCTAGCCCCCTCACTGAAGTATTTGTCTTCCCCTACCACTTACTGATAGAAAATGGATTTTTCAATAGAACGCGATGCTTGAAAGCATAATGCCTTCAGAATATTTTCTCTTGTGTTTGTTTTCCAATTGTCTCAATAAATTTTAAGTTTGACAGGGGAAAAAAAGTGGCTTTTTATTTTTCTATGTGCTAGAAAGAGCCTCATCACTCAATGAATCCCGTGAGCTTTCACATACTCAGCACTGTGTCCTTCTTGTGACCTTAAACTTTCTGACTGCTTGGAAATAAAGCTTTTCATGAGAACTCACAAAGCTGAGTTTGACGATGAGACAGGCATTGCACCAGACAGATTATCTTTAGAGGAAACTGCAACGTTCTCAATCAAACATCATTTGCTTAACAACAACAACAAATCCAGGAGTCACCAGCTAGTGAACAGACTTACTCCCTTACCTACGATAGCTGACAATTTCTTAGGCCTACAACAACAGAGTCACTCAGAGAACAAAGCGATCTTTTCACTTGCCTCTGATGTTCTTTGCAATAGATGCACAGCCCAGGATCCTTGGCATAGAAGAAGCATTGCTCTCCGCCTCACCTCAGGGAGAACCCATTAACTGGAGCACAAGTGCTGCTCTTCTGCTACTTCTGCTTCAAATCCATTTAAATGACAAGCTCAGGAGTGAGAAGGGTGGTAGAAGTGACCAACATCAAGAAAGAACAAGGACTGCCCGCAGCACATCTGGCAGCCCCCTGCAGAGCCATCAACTGAGTGTAAGAGACCACAGAGAAGGCATTGAGCCTGTCTAGCTGCCTTTTCTTTAGCATTATTAGTTCATTTTCTTGTGTTGATACTGGGGCTTGAACTAGGGGCCTAGGTCTTGTGGCTTAGTTTTTTTGCTAAAGGCTATCTACTACTTGAGCCACTTCCAGCTTTTTGGCAGTTAACTGGAAATAAGACTCTCGGGGACTTTCCTGCTCTGGCTGGCTTCAAACCATGATCTTCAGATCTCAGCCTCCTGAGCATCTGGAATTATAGGTAGGAACCACTGCCATTCAGCATGCTTAACTTTAGAAACAGAATTAGTCATTGTACCTGTCTTAGTGAAATTATTGTAATGTCTAAGCAAGATAAAGAATATGAAATGAGTACAGGCACAGTAGTGTACCTAGCTAATCAGGAGGTAGAGGTAAGAGGATCAAAGTAACACATCAAAAACATAAGATATGAGACACTGCCCCATTTGTTAGGAAATGGAAAGACTTGAAAAAATTATACTAAGTGAAATAAGCCAGGCCCAAAGAAACATAGGTCCCATGCTGTCCCTTATTTTGCAATAACTAGTATCCATCTAGGATAATTTTACCACACAAGTAGTAAAGGTCAAAAGCTATGCACATGTGACCATATAAGATGGTGCTAAGCAAAAAATAAACTCCAAGATAAAAACATAAGAGGTTTTATCTTTGTTGATGTTGTTTTTAATGTACTTATGATGTACTATATGATTTCTTTTCTTTCATATGTTTTCCCCCATGGAATCACCCTGATTTTCACCATATTTGATTCTGGTGATATGAATCTTGTATATACATTTTTCTAATTTGGGAGGGGAAGGGAAATAACAAAATGCTGAAACAAGGATACAGGCTGACCCATTATAACAATGAGATGTACAAGACACTATGTTAAAAACCCAATCTTTACAATTTTGTGGGTGGGGAGGGGGAGGAGTGGGGCAGTGGGGAGGGAAGGGATGACTGGAGAAAAACAGAGGGAGTAACAATTGCTCAAGAGGAAATGCACTCATTACCTTACTCATGTAACTGTAACCCCTCTCTGTACAGTATCTTTACAATAAAAATACAATAAAAAAGTTCAAAAAATATGAAATTAAATTCTATCTGAAAAAAATAGAATAAAGAACTAGAGGTATAACTAAGTGGCAGACAGTTTACCTAACAAGAACAAGGCCCTGAGTTAAAAAAAATCCCAATACAGGGGCTGGGAAGGTGGCTCAGTGGTAGAGCGCTTGCCTTGCATGCATGAGGCCCTGGGTTTGATTCCTCAGCAACACATAAGCAAAAAGAAAAAAGCCAGAAGTGGCGCTGTGGCTCAAGTGGTAGAGCGCTATCCTTGAGCTGAAGAGCTGAGGGATAGCGCCCAGGCCCAGAGTTCAGGCCCCACAACCAGACCCAAAAAAATAAAACATCTCAATTCAAATAGAAAAAAAAAATGTTTAAATCCTGTTAAACAAGTGTTACTCCCTTTTACTGAAGAATAAAATGAGGCAGAGTGTACAAGACCACATAAGCTGTGGGAAAGTGGAGGGCCCAGCTCCAAAGCCATGCCATTTATGACTGAATTATGTATGTACCAGGCTCTGTAGATGATGCCAGACTTCCATGATATATGAGTAATGAAGTGATGAAGTTAAGCCCAAAGCTACCCTTAGGTTGTAGATTCCTAACCTGTTAACAGGAAGGAAAGCTGAGGCCAGCCATCCAAGAATGCTTAAGACTTTCTCCAAAACCACCTACAGAAGGCTTTCCTCCCTTGAGACCCAGTAGGGCACATTCCCACCTCACCAGGTAGCTAACAAAGCCACTGTAAGAGTGGCACCAGAATGTAATTGCTTCTCATTTCATTTTCTACCTAGTGCGCAGAGTCAAGGTTCAGGCCACTGTCTTTCAAATAATATCTAAATGATTGTTCCAGATAGTGTGCTTCGGTTATTTCAGTGAGCAAGAGTGGAGTGCGGTATATAAGTCCCTGGCTCATTGGAAACAAAATCCATCACAAAGAGAGCATCTCAAGAGAGACCCTTTCTAGACTTTCATTACCGACTAGAAAGGATCAATCTTTTAGCTTGTGGATGGTGTGATGTCCCATACCCAGCGTGTCTCCTGCAGCAAGTTCCTCTACACAGGCTTGTTAACTATATGTGGGGATCTTGAAAGCCTTTCAGGGTCACCTGGCTTAGTGTCCAGCCCCATCACAGTGCCAAAGAAAAGGAAATGTTGTTAAGCTGTCACTTGCAGCCATTCGGGCTCCCTTGGTTACCAGGACATTTTAGCAAGCAGCTGCATCCGTTCCAAGAACTCTAGTCCATTCGTAAGCCAAAAGCCCTGCTGCCTCTGGTCTCACAAACTGAGTGGAGACACTTGGGTTGATTTCAGAACCTTTCTTTCTTCAGCCATCGATAGAGTAAAAATTGCAACTGTCCTTCTGTCTCTTGACGCTTGTGTTAATCAGGCTTCTCCAGTGAAATAGACCCAATAGGAGTTGGAAAGTCAGAAACCTGTAAGGCAGGCTAACAATATTGGTACTCCACTAAGAGTTCATGTTCAGTCTTAATTCCACAAGGCATCAGGGGAGAAACTTAGTTTCCATGTCACACTCTTCAGGTTAAATTGTTGTTGTTATTGTTGTTTTTATTATTTTTTCAAAGGAAACCTTAGCTTTTGTTCTTAAGGCCTTTTACTGACTAAATGAGGCTTGCCCACATAATTTAATCAACATTTATCATTTATACATTGCTCTGAAACCAGAGCAATAGATAAATTTAAAAATCAGAGCAATATAATGTATGTATGACCATATGAGATAATGTTGAGCGAGATGTACCCCAAGACAGGGATACAAGACGTTTTTTCTTTCTTACTATTGTTTTTAATGTACTTATAATGCACTATGTGATTCTTTTGTTTCTTTTGTATGTTCATCCCCCACGTTATAACCTCTGTTTTCACTGTATTTGATTCCAGTGTTCTGCATCTTGTATATACATTTTTGTAATTTGGAGAGGGGTAGGGCTATAGTGGAATGCTTAAATGGGGATGCAGGTTGACCTATTGTGATGATGAGATGTACAGGACACTATGTTGAAAATGAACTTTACAATGTTGAGGGGAAAGGAGGTGGGGAGGGAAGTGATGGTGGGGGAAAAATCAAAGGAAGAGGTAACAATGCTTGATAAGAAGTGTACTCATTACCCTATTCATGTAACTGTAACCCTCAGTACAGTATCTTCACAATAAAAAAACAAAAATATAAGAGCAATATATAAATCAGAATTTCTAAATCAGTGCAATATATGGACTAATTTTTGACCA